>NC_091291.1:111157754-111757754 GCF_032444005.1 Ranitomeya imitator | reverse complement strand
ATCTCGAAAATCAGTGCCGCGGGTGTCGAATCTCGAAAATCAGCCCCGCGGGTGCCGAATCTCGAAAATCACCGCCGCGGCTGCAGAGCCTCGAAAATCAGTGCCGCGGGTGCCGAATCTCGAAAATCACCGCCGCGGGTGCCGAATCTCGACAATCACCACCGCGGGTGCCGAATCTCGAAAATCAGCCCCGCGGGTGCCGAATCTCAAAAATCACCTCCGCCAGTGCTGATTCTCAAAAAACACCGCCGCGGGTGCCGAATCTCGAAAATCAGTGCCGCGGGTGCCGAATCTCGAAAATCATTGCCGCAGGTGTCGAGCCTCGAAAATCAGCCCCGCGGGTGCCGAATCTCGACAATCAGCCCCGAGGGTGCCGAATCTTGAAAATCAGTGCTGCGGGTGCCGAATCTCGAAAATCACCACCGCTGGTGTGCCGAATCTCGAAAAGCACCGCCGCGGGTGCCGAATCTCGAAAATCACCTCCGCCAGTGCCGATTCTGAAAAATCACCACCGCGGGTGCCGAATCCCAAAAATCACCATCGCGGGTGCCGAATCTCGAAAATCACCGCCACGGGTGCCAAATCTCGAAAATCAGCCCCGCGGGTGCCAAATCTCGAAAATCAGCCCCGCGGGTGCCGAATCTCGAAAATCAGTGCCACGGGTGCCGAATCTCGAAAATCAGCCCCGCAGGTGCCGAATATCGAAAATCAGTGCCGCGGGTGTCGAATCTCGAAAATCAGCCCCGCGGGTGCCGAATCTCGAAAATCACCGCCACGGGTGCCGAATCTCGAAAATCACCACCGCGAGTGCCGAATCTCAAAAATCACCTCCGCGGGTGCCAAATCTCGAAAATCACAGCCGCGGGTGCCGAATCTGGAAAATCACCGCTGCGGGTGCCGAATCTCAAAAATCACCACCGCCGCTGCCGAATCTCGAAAATCAGCCCCGCAGGTGCCGAATCTCGAAAATCAGCCCCACGGGTGCCGAATCTCGAAAATCACCACCGCGTGTGCCGAATCTCGAAAATCAGCCCCACGGGTGCCGAATCTCGAAAATCAGTGCCG
The DNA here is from genome assembly GCF_032444005.1 of Ranitomeya imitator. Classification (NCBI taxonomy): domain Eukaryota; kingdom Metazoa; phylum Chordata; class Amphibia; order Anura; family Dendrobatidae; genus Ranitomeya; species Ranitomeya imitator. The sequence continues at coordinate 111,756,689 of NC_091291.1, read as the reverse complement.
CGGGTGCCGAATCTCGAAAATCACCGCCGCGGGTGCCGAGTCTCAAAAATCAGCCCCGCGGGTGCCGAATCTCGAAAATCACAGCCGCGGGTGCCGAATGTCGACAATCAGCCCCGCGGGTGCCGAATCTCGAAAATCACCACCGCGGGTGCGGAATCTCGAAAATCACCACCGCGGGTGCGGAATCTCGAAAATCACCGCCACGGGTGCCAAATCTCGAAAATCAGCCCCGCGGGTGCCAAATCTCAAAAATCAGCCCCGCGGGTGCCGAATCTCGAAAATCAGTGCTGCGGGTGTCGAATCTCGAAAATCAGCCCCGCGGGTGCCGAATCTCGAAAATCACCGCCGCGGGTGCAGAGCCTCGAAAATCAGTGCTGCGGGTGCCGAATCTCGAAAATCACCGCCGCGGGTGCCGAATCTCGACAATCACCACCGCGGGTGCCGAATCTCGAAAATCAGCCCCGCGGGTGCCGAATCTCAAAAATCACCTCCGCCAGTGCTGATTCTCAAAAAACACCGCCGCGGGTGCCGAATCTCGAAAATCAGTGCCGCGGGTGCCGAATCTCGAAAATCATTGCCGCAGGTGTCGAGCCTCGAAAATCAGCCCCGCGGGTTCCGAATCTCGACAATCAGCCCCGAGGGTGCCGAATCTTGAAAATCAGTGCTGCGGGTGCCGAATCTCGAAAATCACCACCGCTGGTGTGCCGAATCTCGAAAAGCACCGCCGCGGGTGCCGAATCTCGAAAATCACCTCCGCCAGTGCCGATTCTGAAAAATCACCACCGCGGGTGCCGAATCTCAAAAATCACCATCGCGGGTGCCGAATCTCGAAAATCACCGCCACGGGTGCCAAATCTCGAAAATCAGCCCCGCGGGTGCCAAATCTCGAAAATCAGCCCCGCGGGTGCCGAATCTCGAAAATCAGTGCCGCGGGTGTCAAATCTCGAAAATCAGCCCCGCGGGTGCCGAATCTTGAAAATCACTGCCACGGGTGCCGAATCTCGAAAATCAGCCCCGCGGGTGCCGAATATCGAAAATCAGTGCCGCGGGTGTCGAATCTCGAAAATCAGCCCCGCGGGTGCCGAATCTCGAAAATCACCACCGCGAGTGCCGAATCTCAAAAATCACCTCCGCGGGTGCCGAATCTCAAAAATCACCACCGCCGCTGCCGAATCTCGAAAATCAGCCCCGCAGGTGCCGAATCTCGAAAATCAGCCCCACGGGTGCCGAATCTCGAAAATCACCACCGCGTGTGCCGAATCTCGAAAATCAGCCCCACGGGTGCCGAATCTCGAAAATCACCGCCGCGGGTGCCGAGTCTCAAAAATCAGCCCCGCGGGTGCCGAATCTCGAAAATCACAGCCGCGGGTGCCGAATCTCGACAATCAGCCCCGCGGTTGCCGAATCTCGAAAATCACCGCCGCGGGTGTAGAGCCTCGAAAATCAGTGCCGCTGGTGCCGAATCTCGAAAATCACCGCCGCGGGTGCCGAATCTCGACAATCAGCGCCGCGGGTGCCGAATCTCGAAAATCACCGCTGCGGGTGCCAAATCTCGAAAATCACAGCCGCGGGTGCCGAATCTGGAAAATCACCGCCGCGGGTGCCGAATCTCAAAAATCACCACCGCCGCTGCCGAATGTCGAAAATCAGCCCCGCAGGTGCCGAATCTCGAAAATCAGCCCCACGGGTGCCGAATCTCGAAAATCACCACCGCGTGTGCCGAATCTCGAAAATCAGCCCCACGGGTGCCGAATCTCGAAAATCACCGCCGCGGGTGCCGAGTCTCAAAAATCAGCCCCGCGGGTGCCGAATCTCGACAATCAGCCCCGCGGGTGCCGAATCTCGAAAATCACCACCGCGTGTGCCGAATCTCGAAAATCAGCCCCACGGGTGCCGAATCTCGAAAATCACCGCCGCGGGTGCCGAGTCTCAAAAATCAGCCCCGTGGGTGCCGAATCTCGACAATCAGCCCCGCGGGTGCCAAATCTCGAAAATCACCGCCGCGGGTGTAGAGCCTCGAAAATCAGTGCCGCTGGTGCCGAATATCGAAAATCACCGACGCGGGTGCCGAATCTCGAAAATCACCTACGCGGGTGCCGAATCTCGAAAATCACCTCCGCCAGTGCCGATTCTGAAAAATCACCACCGCGGGTGCCGAATCTCAAAAATCACCACCGCGGGTGCGGAATCTCGAAAATCACCACCGCGAGTGCCGAATCTCGAAAATCACCACCGCGGGTGACGAATCTCGAAAATCACCGCCACGGGTGCCGAATCTCGAAAATCAGTGCCGCGGGTGTCGAATCTCGAAAATCAGCCCCGCTGGTGCCGAATCTCGAAAATCACCGACGCGGGTGCCGAATCTCGAAAATCACCTACGCGGGTGCCGAATCTCGAAAATCACCTCCGCCAGTGCCGATTCTGAAAAATCACCACCGCGGGTGCCGAATCTCAAAAATCACCACCGCGGGTGCGGAATCTCGAAAATCACCACCGCGGGTGACGAATCTCGAAAATCACCGCCACGGGTGCCAAATCTCGAAAATCAGCCCCGCGGGTGCCAAATCTCAAAAATCAGCCCCGCGGGTGCCGAATCTCGAAAATCAGTGCCGCGGGTGTCGAATCTCGAAAATCAGCCCCGCGGGTGCCGAATCTCGAAAATCACCGCCGCGGCTGCAGAGCCTCGAAAATCAGTGCCGCGGGTGCCGAATCTCGAAAATCACCGCCGCGGGTGCCGAATCTCGACAATCACCACCGCGGGTGCCGAATCTCGAAAATCAGCCCCGCGGGTGCCGAATCTCAAAAATCACCTCCGCCAGTGCTGATTCTCAAAAAACACCGCCGCGGGTGCCGAATCTCGAAAATCAGTGCCGCGGGTGCCGAATCTCGAAAATCATTGCCGCAGGTGTCGAGCCTCGAAAATCAGCCCCGCGGGTGCCGAATCTCGACAATCAGCCCCGAGGGTGCCGAATCTTGAAAATCAGTGCTGCGGGTGCCGAATCTCGAAAATCACCACCGCTGGTGTGCCGAATCTCGAAAAGCACCGCCGCGGGTGCCGAATCTCGAAAATCACCTCCGCCAGTGCCGATTCTGAAAAATCACCACCGCGGGTGCCGAATCTCGAAAATCACCTCCGCCAGTGCCGATTCTGAAAAATTACCATCGCGGGTGCCGAATCTCGAAAATCACCGCCACGGGTGCCAAATCTCGAAAATCAGCCCCGCGGGTGCCAAATGTCGAAAATCAGCCCCGCGGGTGCCGAATCTCGAAAATCAGTGCCGCGGGTGTCGAATCTCGAAAATCAGACCCGCGGGTGCCGAATCTTGAAAATCACTGCCACGGGTGCCGAATCTCGAAAATCAGCCCCGCAGGTGCCGAATATCGAAAATCAGTGCCGCGGGTGTCGAATCTCGAAAATCAGCCCCGCGGGTGCTGAATCTCGAAAATCACCGCCACGGGTGCCGAATCTCGAAAATCACCACCGCGAGTGCCGAATCTCAAAAATCACCTCCGCGGGTGCCAAATCTCGAAAATCACAGCCGCGGGTGCCAATTCTGGAAAATCACCGCTGCGGGTGCCGAATCTCAAAAATCACCACCGCCGCTGCCAAATCTCGAAAATCAGCCCCGCAGGTGCCGAATCTCGAAAATCAGCCCCACGGGTGCCGAATCTCGAAAATCACCACCGCGTGTGCCGAATCTCGAAAATCAGCCCCACGGGTGCCGAATCTCGAAAATCAGTGCCGCGGGTGCCGAATCTCGAAAATCACCGCCGCGGGTGCCGAGTCTCAAAAATCAGCCCCACGGGTGCCGAATCTCGAAAATCACAGCCGTGGGTGCCGAATGTCGACAATCAGCCCCGCGGGTGCCGAATCTCGAAAATCACCACCGCGGGTGCGGAATCTCGAAAATCACCACCGCGAGTGCCGAATCTCGAAAATCACCACCGCGGGTGACGAATCTCAAAAATCACCGCCACGGGTGCCAAATCTCGAAAATCAGCCCCGCGGGTGCCAAATCTCAAAAATCAGCCCCGCGGGTGCCGAATCTCGAAAATCAGTGCCGCGGGTGTCGAATCTCGAAAATCAGCCCCGCTGGTGCCGAATCTCGAAAATCACCAACGCGGGTGCCGAATCTCGAAAATCACCTACGCGGGTGCCGAATCTCGAAAATCACCTCCGCCAGTGCCGATTCTGAAAAATCACCACCGCGGGTGCCGAATCTCAAAAATCACCACCGCGGGTGCGGAATCTCGAAAACCAGCCCCGCGGGTGCCGAATCTCGAAAATCACCGCCGCGGGTGTAGAGCCTCGAAAATCAGTGCCGCTGGTGCCGAATATCGAAAATCACCGACGCGGGTGCCGAATCTCGAAAATCACCTCCGCCAGTGCCGATTCTGAAAAATCACCACCGCGGGTGCCGAATCTCAAAAATCACCACCGCGGGTGCGGAATCTCGAAAATCACCACCGCGAGTGCCGAATCTCGAAAATCACCACCGCGGGTGACGAATCTCGAAAATCACCGCCACGGGTGCCAAATCTCGAAAATCAGCCCCGCGGGTGCCAAATCTCAAAAATCAGCCCCGCGGGTGCCGAATCTCGAAAATCAGTGCCGCGGGTGTCAAATCTCGAAAATCAGCCCCGCTGGTGCCGAATCTCGAAAATCACCGACGCGGGTGCCGAATCTCGAAAATCACCTACGCGGGTGCCGAATCTCGAAAATCACCTCCGCCAGTGCCGATTCTGAAAAATCACCACCGTGGGTGCCGAATCTCAAAAATCACCACCGCGGGTGCGGAATCTCGAAAATCACCACCGCGAGTGCCGAATCTCGAAAATCACCACCGCGGGTGACGAATCTCGAAAATCACCGCCACGGGTGCCAAATCTCGAAAATCAGCCCCGCGGGTGCCAAATCTCAAAAATCAGCCCCGCGGGTGCCGAATCTCGAAAATCACCACCGCGGGTGTCGAATCTCGAAAATCAGCCCCGCGGGTGCCGAATCTCGAAAATCACCGCCGCGGCTGCAGAGCCTCGAAAATCAGTGCCGCGGGTGCCGAATCTCGAAAATCACCGCCGCGGGTGCCGAATCTCAAAAATCACCTCCGCCAGTGCTGATTCTCAAAAAACACCGCCGCGGGTGCCGAATCTCGAAAATCAGTGCCGCGGGTGCCGAATCTCGAAAATCATTGCCGCAGGTGTCGAGCCTCGAAAATCAGCCCCGCGGGTGCTGAATCTCGACAATCAGCCCCGAGGGTGCCGAATCTTGAAAATCAGTGCTGCGGGTGCCGAATCTCGAAAATCACCACCGCTGGTGTGCCGAATCTCGAAAAGCACCGCCGCGGGTGCCGAATCTCGAAAATCACCTCCGCCAGTGCCGATTCTGAAAAATCACCACCGCGGGTGCTGAATCTCAAAAATCACCATCGCGGGTGCCGAATCTCGAAAATCACCGCCACAGGTGCCAAATCTCGAAAATCAGCCCCGCGGGTGCCAAATCTCGAAAATCAGCCCCGCGGGTGCCGAATCTCGAAAATCAGTGCCGCGGGTGTCGAATCTCGAAAATCAGCCCCGCGGGTGCCGAATCTTGAAAATCACTGCCACGGGTGCCGAATCTCGAAAATCAGCCCCGCAGGTGCCGAATATCGAAAATCAGTGCCGCGGGTGTCGAATCTCGAAAATCAGCCCCGCGGGTGCCGAATCTCGAAAATCACCGCCACGGGTGCCGAATCTCGAAAATCACCACCGCGAGTGCCGAATCTCAAAAATCACCTCCGCGGGTGCCAAATCTCGAAAATCACAGCCGCGGGTGCCGAATCTGGAAAATCACCGCCGCGGGTGCCGAATCTCAAAAATCACCACCGCCGCTGCCGAATCTCGAAAATCAGCCCCGCAGGTGCCGAATCTCGAAAATCAGCCCCACGGGTGCCGAATCTCGAAAATCAGCCCCACGGGTGCCGAATCTCGAAAATCAGCCCCGCGGCTGACAAATCTGAAAAATCTGCACCGCGGCTGCTGAAACTCGAAAATTACCACTACGGCTGAAAAATCTCGAAAATCTCCACCGCAGCTGAAAAAAATCTCAAAAATCAGCCCCGCGGCTGCCAAATCTCAAAAATCACCGCCGCTGCTAAAAAATCTCGAAAATCAGCACCGTGCCTGAAAAATCTCGAAAATCAGCCCCGCTGCTGCCGAATCTCGAAAATCACCACCGCGGGTGCCGAATCTCGAAAATCAGCCCCGCGGGTGCCGAATCTCGAAAATCAGCCCCGCGGGTGCCGAATCTCGAAAATCACAGCCGCGGGTGCCGAATCTGGAAAATCACCGCCGCGGGTGCCGAATCTCAAAAATCACCACCGCCGCTGCCGAATCTCGAAAATCAGCCCCGCAGGTGCCGAATCTCGAAAATCAGCCCCACGGGTGCCGAATCTCGAAAATCAGCCCCACGGGTGCCGAATCTCGAAAATCAGCCCCGCGGCTGACAAATCTCAAAAATCACCTACGCGGGTGCCGAATCTCGATAATCACCTCCGCCAGTGCCGATTCTGAAAAATCACCACCGCGGGTGCCGAATCTCAAAAATCACCACCGCGGGTGCGGAATCTCGAAAATCACCACCGCGAGTGCCGAATCTCGAAAATCACCACCGCAGGTGCCGAATCTCGAAAATCACCGCCACGGGTGCCAAATCTCGAAAATCAGCCCCGCGGGTGCCAAATCTCAAAAATCAGCCCCGCGGGTGCCGAATCTCGAAAATCAGTGCTGCGGGTGTCGAATCTCGAAAATCAGCCCCGCGGGTGCCGAATCTCGAAAATCACCGCCGCGGGTGCAGAGCCTCGAAAATCAGTGCCGCGGGTGCCGAATCTCGAAAATCACCGCCGCGGGTGCCGAATCTCGACAATCACCACCGCGGGTGCCGAATCTCGAAAATCAGCCCCGCGGGTGCCGAATCTCAAAAATCACCTCCGCCAGTGCTGATTCTCAAAAAACACCGCCGCGGGTGCCGAATCTCGAAAATCAGTGCCGCGGGTGCCGAATCTCGAAAATCATTGCCGCAGGTGTCGAGCCTCGAAAATCAGCCCCGCGGGTGCCGAATCTCGACAATCAGCCCCGAGGGTGCCGAATCTTGAAAATCAGTGCTGCGGGTGCCGAATCTCGAAAATCACCACCGCTGGTGTGCCGAATCTCGAAAAGCACTGCCGCGGGTGCCGAATCTCGAAAATCACCTCCGCCAGTGCCGATTCTGAAAAATCACCACCGCGGGTGCCGAATCTCAAAAATCACCATCGCGGGTGCCGAATCTCGAAAATCACCGCCACGGGTGCCAAATCTCGAAAATCAGCCCCGCGGGTGCCAAATCTCGAAAATCAGCCCCGCGGGCGCCGAATCTCGAAAATCAGTGCCGCGGGTGTCAAATCTCGAAAATCAGCCCCGCGGGTGCCGAATCTTGAAAATCACTGCCACGGGTGCCGAATCTCGAAAATCAGCCCCGCGGGTGCCGAATATCGAAAATCAGTGCCGCGGGTGTCGAATCTCGAAAATCAGCCCCGCGGGTGCCGAATCTCGAAAATCACCACCGCGAGTGACGAATCTCAAAAATCACCTCCGCAGGTGCCAAATCTCGAAAATCACAGCCGCGGGTGCCGAATCTGGAAAATCACCGCCGCGGGTGTAGAGCCTCGAAAATCAGTGCCGCTGGTGCCGAATCTCGAAAATCACCGCCGCGGGTGCCGAATCTCGACAATCAGCGCCGCGGGTGCCGAGCCTCGAAAATCAGTGCCGCGGGTGCCGAATCTCGAAAATCTCCGCTGCGGGTGCCAAATCTCGAAAATCACAGCCGCGGGAGCCGAATCTGGAAAATCACCGCCGCGGGTGCCGAATCTCAAAAATCACCACCGCCGCTGCCGAATCTCGAAAATCAGCCCCGCAGGTGCCGAATCTCGAAAATCAGCCCCGCTGCTGCCGAATCTCGAAAATCACCACCGCGGGTGCCGAATCTCGAAAATCAGCCCCGCGGGTGCCGAATCTCGAAAATCAGCCCCGCGGGTGCCGAATCTCGAAAATCAGCCCCGCGGGTGCCGAATCTCAAAAATCACCTCCGCCAGTGCTGATTCTCAAAAAACACCGCCGCGGGTGCCGAATCTCGAAAATCAGTGCCGCGGGTGCCGAATCTCGAAAATCATTGCCGCAGGTGTCGAGCCTCGAAAATCAGCCCCGCGGGTGCCGAATCTCGACAATCAGCCCCGAGGGTGCCGAATCTTGAAAATCAGTGCTGCGGGTGCCGAATCTCGAAAATCACCACCGCTGGTGTGCCGAATCTCGAAAATCACCACCGCTGGTGTGCCGAATCTCGAAAAGCACTGCCGCGGGTGCCGAATCTCGAAAATCACCTCCGCCAGTGCCGATTCTGAAAAATCACCACCGCGGGTGCCGAATCTCAAAAATCACCATCGCGGGTGCCGAATCTCGAAAATCACCGCCACGGGTGCCAAATCTCGAAAATCAGCCCCGCGGGTGCCAAATCTCGAAAATCAGCCCCGCGGGCGCCGAATCTCGAAAATCAGTGCCGCGGGTGTCAAATCTCGAAAATCAGCCCCGCGGGTGCCGAATCTTGAAAATCACTGCCACGGGTGCCGAATCTCGAAAATCAGCCCCGCGGGTGCCGAATATCGAAAATCAGTGCCGCGGGTGTCGAATCTCGAAAATCAGCCCCGCGGGTGCCGAATCTCGAAAATCACCACCGCGAGTGACGAATCTCAAAAATCACCTCCGCAGGTGCCAAATCTCGAAAATCACAGCCGCGGGTGCCGAATCTGGAAAATCACCGCCGCGGGTGTAGAGCCTCGAAAATCAGTGCCGCTGGTGCCGAATCTCGAAAATCACCGCCGCGGGTGCCGAATCTCGACAATCAGCGCCGCGGGTGCCGAGCCTCGAAAATCAGTGCCGCGGGTGCCGAATCTCGAAAATCACCGCTGCGGGTGCCAAATCTCGAAAATCACAGCCGCGGGAGCCGAATCTGGAAAATCACCGCCGCGGGTGCCGAATCTCAAAAATCACCACCGCCGCTGCCGAATCTCGAAAATCAGCCCCGCAGGTGCCGAATCTCGAAAATCAGCCCCGCTGCTGCCGAATCTCGAAAATCACCACCGCGGGTGCCGAATCTCGAAAATCAGCCCCGCGGGTGCCGAATCTCGAAAATCAGCCCCGCGGGTGCCGAATCTCGAAAATCAGCCCCGCGGGTGCCGAATCTCAAAAATCACCTCCGCCAGTGCTGATTCTCAAAAAACACCGCCGCGGGTGCAGAATCTCGAAAATCAGTGCCGCGGGTGCCGAATCTCGAAAATCATTGCCGCAGGTGTCGAGCCTCGAAAATCAGCCCCGCGGGTGCCGAATCTCGACAATCAGCCCCGAGGGTGCCGAATCTTGAAAATCAGTGCTGCGGGTGCCGAATCTCGAAAATCACCACCGCTGGTGTGCCGAATCTCGAAAAGCACCGCCGCGGGTGCCGAATCTCGAAAATCACCTCCGCCAGTGCCGATTCTGAAAAATCACCACCGCGGGTGCCGAATCTCAAAAATCACCATCGCGGGTGCCGAATCTCGAAAATCACCGCCACGGGTGCCAAATCTCGAAAATCAGCCCCGCGGGTGCCAAATCTCGAAAATCAGCCCCGCGGGCGCCGAATCTCGAAAATCAGTGCCGCGGGTGTCAAATCTCGAAAATCAGCCCCGCGGGTGCCGAATCTTGAAAATCACTGCCACGGGTGCCGAATCTCGAAAATCAGCCCCGCGGGTGCCGAATATCGAAAATCAGTGCCGCGGGTGTCGAATCTCGAAAATCAGCCCCGCGGGTGCCGAATCTCGAAAATCACCACCGCGAGTGCCGAATCTCAAAAATCACCTCCGCAGGTGCCAAATCTCGAAAATCACAGCCGCGGGTGCCGAATCTGGAAAATCACCGCCGCGGGTGTAGAGCCTCGAAAATCAGTGCCGCTGGTGCCGAATCTCAAAAATCACCGCCGCGGGTGCCGAATCTCGACAATCAGCGCCGCGGGTGCCGAGCCTCGAAAATCAGTGCCGCGGGTGCCGAATCTCGAAAATCACCGCTGCGGGTGCCAAATCTCGAAAATCACAGCCGCGGGAGCCGAATCTGGAAAATCACCGCCGCGGGTGCCGAATCTCAAAAATCACCACCGCCGCTGCCGAATCTCGAAAATCAGCCCCGCAGGTGCCGAATCTCGAAAATCAGCCCCGCTGCTGCCGAATCTCGAAAATCACCACCGCGGGTGCCGAATCTCGAAAATCAGCCCCGCGGGTGCCGAATCTCGAAAATCAGCCCCGCGGGTGCCGAATCTCGAAAATCACAGCCGCGGGTGCCGAATCTGGAAAATCACCGCCGCGGGTGCCGAATCTCAAAAATCACCACCGCCGCTGCCGAATCTCGAAAATCAGCCCCGCAGGTGCCGAATCTCGAAAATCAGCCCCACGGGTGCCGAATCTCGAAAATCAGCCCCACGGGTGCCGAATCTCGAAAATCAGCCCCGCGGCTGACAAATCTCAAAAATCACCTACGCGGGTGCCGAATCTCGAAAATCACCTCCGCCAGTGCCGATTCTGAAAAATCACCACCGCGGGTGCCGAATCTCAAAAATCACCACCGCGGGTGCGGAATCTCGAAAATCACCACCGCGAGTGCCGAATCTCGAAAATCACCACCGCAGGTGCCGAATCTCGAAAATCACCGCCACGGGTGCCAAATCTCGAAAATCAGCCCCGCGGGTGCCAAATCTCAAAAATCAGCCCCGCGGGTGCCGAATCTCGAAAATCAGTGCTGCGGGTGTCGAATCTCGAAAATCAGCCCCGCGGGTGCCGAATCTCGAAAATCACCGCCGCGGGTGCAGAGCCTCGAAAATCAGTGCCGCGGGTGCCGAATCTCGAAAATCACCGCCGCGGGTGCTGAATCTCGACAATCACCACCGCGGGTGCCGAATCTCGAAAATCAGCCCCGCGGGTGCCGAATCTCAAAAATCACCTCCGCCAGTGCTGATTCTCAAAAAACACCGCCGCGGGTGCCGAATCTCGAAAATCAGTGCCGCGGGTGCCGAATCTCGAAAATCATTGCCGCAGGTGTCGAGCCTCGAAAATCAGCCCCGCGGGTGCCGAATCTCGACAATCAGCCCCGAGGGTGCCGAATCTTGAAAATCAGTGCTGCGGGTGCCGAATCTCGAAAATCACCACCGCTGGTGTGCCGAATCTCGAAAAGCACCGCCGCGGGTGCCGAATCTCGAAAATCACCTCCGCCAGTGCCGATTCTGAAAAATCACCACCGCGGGTGCCGAATCTCAAAAATCACCATCGCGGGTGCCGAATCTCGAAAATCACCGCCACGGGTGCCAAATCTCGAAAATCAGCCCCGCGGGTGCCAAATCTCGAAAATCAGCCCCGCGGGCGCCGAATCTCGAAAATCAGTGCCGCGGGTGTCAAATCTCGAAAATCAGCCCCGCGGGTGCCGAATCTTGAAAATCACTGCCACGGGTGCCGAATCTCGAAAATCAGCCCCGCGGGTGCCGAATATCGAAAATCAGTGCCGCGGGTGTCGAATCTCGAAAATCAGCCCCGCGGGTGCCGAATCTCGAAAATCACCACCGCGAGTGCCGAATCTCAAAAATCACCTCCGCGGGTGCCAAATCTCGAAAATCACAGCCGCGGGTGCCGAATCTGGAAAATCACCGCCGCGGGTGTAGAGCCTCGAAAATCAGTGCCGCTGGTGCCGAATCTCGAAAATCACCGCCGCGGGTGCCGAATCTCGACAATCAGCGCCGCGGGTGCCGAGCCTCGAAAATCAGTGCCGCGGGTGCCGAATCTCGAAAATCACCGCTGCGGGTGCCAAATCTCGAAAATCACAGCCGCGGGAGCCGAATCTGGAAAATCACCGCCGCGGGTGCCGAATCTCAAAAATCACCACCGCCGCTGCCGAATCTCGAAAATCAGCCCCGCAGGTGCCGAATCTCGAAAATCAGCCCCACGGGTGCCGAATCTCGAAAATCTCCACCGCGTGTGCCGAATCTCGAAAATCAGCCCCACGGGTGCCGAATCTCGAAAATCAGTGCCGCGGGTGCCGAATCTCGAAAATCACCGCCGCGGGTGCCGAGTCTCAAAAATCAGCCCCGCGGGTGCCGAATCTCGACAATCAGCCCCGCGGGTGCTGAATCTCGAAAATCACCGCCGCGGGTGTAGAGCCTCGAAAATCAGTGCCGCTGGTGCCGAATCTCGAAAATCACCTCCGCCAGTGCCGATTCTGAAAAATCACCACCGCGGGTGCCGAATCTCAAAAATCACCACCGCGGGTGCGGAATCTCGAAAATCACCACCGCGAGTGCCGAATCTCGAAAATCACCACCGCGGGTGACGAATCTCGAAAATCACCGCCACGGGTGCCAAATCTCGAAAATCAGCCCCGCGGGTGCCAAATCTCAAAAATCAGCCCCGCGGGTGCCGAATCTCGAAAATCAGTGCCGCGGGTGTCGAATCTCGAAAATCAGCCCCACTGGTGCCGAATCTCGAAAATCACCGACGCGGGTGCCGAATCTCGAAAATCACCTACGCGGGTGCCGAATCTCGAAAATCACCTCCGCCAGTGCCGATTCTGAAAAATCACCACCGCGGGTGCCGAATCTCAAAAATCACCACCGCGGGTGCGGAATCTCGAAAATCACCACCGCGAGTGCCGAATCTCGAAAATCACCACCGCGGGTGACGAATCTCGAAAATCACCGCCACGGGTGCCAAATCTCGAAAATCAGCCCCGCGGGTGCCAAATCTCAAAAATCAGCCCCGCGGGTGCCGAATCTCGAAAATCAGTGCCGCGGGTGTCGAATCTCGAAAATCAGCCCCGCGGGTGCCGAATCTCGAAAATCACCGCCGCGGCTGCAGAGCCTCGAAAATCAGTGCCGCGGGTGCCGAATCTCGAAAATCACCGCCGCGGGTGCCGAATCTCGACAATCACCACCGCGGGTGCCGAATCTCGAAAATCAGCCCCGCGGGTGCCGAATCTCAAAAATCACCTCCGCCAGTGCTGATTCTCAAAAAACACCGCCGCGGGTGCCGAATCTCGAAAATCAGTGCCGCGGGTGCCGAATCTCGAAAATCATTGCCGCAGGTGTCGAGCCTCGAAAATCAGCCCCGCGGGTGCCGAATCTCGACAATCAGCCCCGAGGGTGCCGAATCTTGAAAATCAGTGCTGCGGGTGCCGAATCTCGAAAATCACCACCGCTGGTGTGCCGAATCTCGAAAAGCACCGCCGCGGGTGCCGAATCTCGAAAATCACCTCCGCCAGTGCCGATTCTGAAAAATCACCACCGCGGGTGCCGAATCTCAAAAATCACCATCGCGGGTGCCGAATCTCGAAAATCACCGCCACGGGTGCCAAATCTCGAAAATCAGCCCCGCGGGTGCCAAATCTCGAAAATCAGCCCCGCGGGCGCCGAATCTCGAAAATCAGCGCCGCGGGTGTCAAATCTCGAAAATCAGCCCCGCGGGTGCCGAATCTCAAAAATCATTGCCGCAGGTGTCGAGCCTCGAAAATCAGCCCCGCGGGTGCCGAATCTTGAAAATCACTGCCACGGGTGCCGAATATCGAAAATCAGTGCCGCGGGTGTCGAATCTCGAAAATCAGCCCCGCGGGTGCCGAATCTCGAAAATCACCGCCACGGGTGCCGAATCTCGAAAATCACCACCGCGAGTGCCGAATCTCAAAAATCACCTCCGCGGGTGCCAAATCTCGAAAATCACAGCCGCGGGTGCCGAATCTGGAAAATCACCGCCGCGGGTGCCGAATCTCAAAAATCACCACCGCCGCTGCCGAATCTCGAAAATCAGCCCCGCAGGTGCCGAATCTCGAAAATCAGCCCCACGGGTGCCGAATCTCGAAAATCACCACCGCGTGTGCCGAATCTCGAAAATCAGCCCCACGGGTGCCGAATCTCGAAAATCAGTGCCGCGGGTGCCGAATCTCGAAAATCACCGCCGCGGGTGCCGAATCTCAAAAATCACCACCGCCGCTGCCGAATCTCGAAATTCAGCCCCGCAGGTGCCGAATCTCGAAAATCAGCCCCACGGGTGCCGAATCTCGAAAATCACCACCGCGTGTGCCGAATCTCGAAAATCAGCCCCACGGGTGCCGAATCTCGAAAATCAGTGCCGCGGGTGCCGAATCTCGAAAATCACCGCCGCGGGTGCCGAGTCTCAAAAATCAGCCCCGCGGGTGCCGAATCTCGAAAATCACAGCCGCGGGTGCCGAATCTCGACAATCAGCCCCGCGGGTGCCGAATCTCGAAAATCACCACCGCGGGTGCGGAATCTCGAAAATCACCACCGCGAGTGCCGAATCTCGAAAATCACCACCGCGGGTGCCGAGTCTCAAAAATCACCGCCACGGGTGCCAAATCTCGAAAATCAGCCCCGCGGGTGCCGAATCTCAAAAATCAGCCCCGCGGGTGCCGAATCTCGAAAATCAGTGCCGCGGGTGTCGAATCTCGAAAATCAGCCCCGCTGGTGCCGAATCTCGAAAATCACCGACGCGGGTGCCGAATCTCGAAAATCACCTACGCGGGTGCCGAATCTCGAAAATCACCTCCGCCAGTGCCGATTCTGAAAAATCACCACCGCGGGTGCCGAATCTCAAAAATCACCACCGCGGGTGCGGAATCTCGAAAATCACCACAGCGAGTGCCGAATCTCGAAAATCACCACCGCGGGTGACGAATCTCGAAAATCACCGCCACGGGTGCCAAATCTCGAAAATCAGCCCCGCGGGTGCCAAATCTCAAAAATCAGCCCCGCGGGTGCCGAATCTCGAAAATCAGTGCCGCGGGTGCCGAATCTCGAAAATCACCGCCGCGGCTGCAGAGCCTCGAAAATCAATGCCGCGGGTGCCGAATCTCGAAAATCACCACCGCGGGTGCTGAATCTCGACAATCACCACCGCGGGTGCCGAATCTCGAAAATCAGCCCCGCGGGTGCCGAATCTCAAAAATCACCTCCGCCAGTGCTGATTCTCAAAAAACACCGCCGCGGGTGCCGAATCTCGAAAATCAGTGCCGCGGGTGCGAATCTCGAAAATCATTGCCGCAGGTGTCGAGCCTCGAAAATCAGCCCCGCGGGTGCCGAATCTCGAAAATCACAGCCGCGGGTGCCGAATCTCGACAATCAGCCCCGCGGGTGCCTAATCTCGAAAATCACCGCCGCGGGTGTAGAGCCTCGAAAATCAGTGCCGCTGGTGCCGAATCTCGAAAATCACCGCCGCGGGTGCCGAATCTCGACAATCAGCGCCGCGGGTGCCGAGCCTCGAAAATCAGTGCCGCGGGTGCCGAATCTCGAAAATCACCGCCGCGGGTGCCGAATCTCGACAATCACCACCGCTGGTGTCGAATCTCGAAAATCAGCCCCGCGGGTGCCGAATCTCAAAAATCACCGCCGCGGGTGCCAAATCTCGAAAATCACCTCTGCCAGTGCTGATTCTCAAAAATCACCACCGCGGGTGCCGAATCTCGAAAATCACCGCAGCGGGTGCCGAACCTCAAAAATCACCGCCGTGGGTGCCGAATCTCGAAAATCAGTGCCGCGGGTCCCGAATCTCGAAAAACACCGCCGCGGGTGCCGAGCCTCGAAAATCAGCCCCGCGGGTGCCGAATCTCGAAAATCAGCCTCAAGGGGGCCGAATCTTGAAAATCAGTGCTGCGGAAGCCGAATCTCGAAAATCACCACCACGGGTGCCGAATCTCGAAAAGCACCGCCGCGGGTGCCAAATCTCGAAAATCAGCCCCGCGGGTGCCGAATCTCGAAAATCAGCCCGCGGGTGCAAAATCTCAAAAATCACCGCCGCGGGTGCCGAATCTCGAAAATCACCACCACGGGTGCCGAATCTCGAAAATCACCACCGCGGGTGCCAAATCTCGAAAATCAGCCCCGCGGTTGCCGACTCTCAAAAATCACCTGCACGGGTGCCGAATCTCAAAAATCAGCCCCGCGGGTGCCGAATCTCAAAAATCACCACCGCGGGTGCTAAATCTCGAAAATCAGCCCGCGGGTCCAAAATCTCAAAAATCACCGCCGCGGGTGCCGAATCTCGAAAATCAGCCCCGCGGGTGCCGAATCTCGAAAATCACCACCGCGGGTGCCAAATCTCGAAAATCAGCCCCGCGGTTGCCGACTCTCAAAAATCACCGGCATGGGTGCCGAATCTCGAAAATCAGCCCCGCGGGTGCCGAATCTCAAAAATCACCACCGCGGGTGCCAAATCTCAAAAATCAGCCCCGCGGTTGCCGACTCTCGAAAATCACCGCCACGGGTGCCGAATCTCGAAAATCAGCCCCACGGGTGCCGAATCTCGAAAAGCACCGCCGCGGGTGCCAAATCTCGAAAATCAGCCCCGCGGTTGCCGACTCTAGAAAATCACCGCCACGGGTGCCGAATCTCGAAAATCAGCCCCGCGGGTGCCGAATCTCGAAAATCACCGCCACGGGTGCCGAATCTCGAAAATCACCACCACGGGTGCCGAATCTCGAAAATCACCACCGCGGGTGCCAAATCTCGAAAATCAGCCCCGCGGTTGCCGACTCTCAAAAATCACCGGCACGGGTGCCGAATCTCGAAAATCAGCCCCGCGGGTGCCGAATCTCAAAAATCACCACCGCGGGAGCTAAATCTCGAAAATCAGCCCGCGGGTCCAAAATCTCAAAAATCACCGCCGCGGGTGCCGAATCTCGAAAATCAGCCCCGCGGGTGCCGAATCTCGAAAATCACCACCGCGGGTGCCAAATCTCGAAAATCAGCCCCGCGGTTGCCGACTCTCAAAAATCACCGGCATGGGTGCCGAATCTCGAAAATCAGCCCCGCGGGTGCCGAATCTCAAAAATCACCACCGCGGGTGCCAAATCTCAAAAATCAGCCCCGCGGTTGCCGACTCTCGAAAATACCTGCCACGGGTGCCGAATCTCGAAAATCAGCCCCACGGGTGCCGAATCTCGAAAAGCACCGCCGCGGGTGCCAAATCTCGAAAATCAGCCCCGCGGTTGCCGACTCTAGAAAATCACCGCCACGGGTGCCGAATCTCGAAAATCAGCCCCGCGGGTGCCGAATCTCGAAAATCACCGCCACGGGTGCCGAATCTCGAAAATCACCACCGCGGGTGCCAAATCTCGAAAATCAGCCCCGCGGTTGCCGACTCTCGAAAATCACCGCCACGGGTGCCGAATCTCGAAAATCAGCCCCGCGGGTGCCGAATCTCGAAAATCACCGCCACGGGTGCCGAATCTCGAAAATCACCACCGCGGGTGCCAAATCTCGAAAATCAGCCCCGCGGTTGCCGTCTCTCGAAAATCACCGCCACGGGTGCCAAGTCTCGAAAATCAGCCCCGCGGGTGCCGAATCTCAAAAATCACCACCATGGGTGCCGAATCTCGAAAATCAGCCCCGCGGGTGTCGAATCTCGAAAATCAGCCCCGCAGGTGCCGAATCTCAAAAATCAGCCCCGCGGGTGCCGAATCTCGAAAATCAGCCCCGCGGGTGCCGAATCTCGAAAATCAGCCCCGCGGGTGCCGAATCTCGAAAATCACCACCACGGGTGCCGAATCTCGAAAATCACCACCGCGGGTGCCAAATCTCGAAAATCAGCCCCGCGGTTGCCGAATCTCGAAAATCACCGCAACGGGTGCCGAATCTCGAAAATCAGCCCCGCGGGTGCCGAATCTCGAAAATCACCGCTGCGGGTGCCGAATCTCAAAAATCACGTCCGCCAGTGCCGATTCTCAAAAATCACCACCACGGGTGCCGAATCTCGAAAATCACCACCGCGGGTGCCAAATCTCAAAAATCAGCCCCGCGGTGGCCGAATCTCGAAAATCACCGCCACGGGTGCCGAATCTCGAAAATCAGCCCCGCGGTTGCCGAATCTCGAAAATCAGCCCCGCGGCTGACAAATCTCAAAAATCCGCACCGCGGCTGCTGAAACTCGAAAATTACCACTACGGCTGAAAAATCTCGAAAATCTCCACCGCAGCTGAAAAAAATCTCAAAAATCAGCCCCGCGGCTGCCAAATCTCAAAAATCACCGCCGCTGCTAAAAAATCTCGAAAATCAGCACCGTGCCTGAAAAATCTCGAAAATCAGCCCCGCTGCTGCCGAATCTCGAAAATCACCACCGCGGGTGCCGAATCTCGAAAATCAGCCCCGCGGGTGCCGAATCTCGAAAATCAGCCCCGCGGGTGCCGAATCTCGAAAATCACCTACGCGGGTGCCGAATCTCGAAAATCACCTCCGCCAGTGCCGATTCTGAAAAATCACCACCGCGGGTGCCGAATCTCAAAAATCACCACCGCGGGTGCGGAATCTCGAAAATCACCACCGCGAGTGCCGAATCTCGAAAATCACCACCGCGGGTGCCGAATCTCGAAAATCACCGCCACGGGTGCCAAATCTCGAAAATCAGCCCCGCGGGTGCCAAATCTCAAAAATCAGCCCCGCGGGTGCCGAATCTCGAAAATCAGTGCCGCGGGTGTCGAATCTCGAAAATCAGCCCCGCGGGTGCCGAATCTCGAAAATCACCGCCGCGGGTGCAGAGCCTCGAAAATCAGTGCCGCGGGTGCCGAATCTCGAAAATCACCGCCGCGGGTGCCGAATCTCGACAATCACCACCGCGGGTGCCGAATCTCGAAAATCAGCCCCGCGGGTGCCGAATCTCAAAAATCACCTCCGCCAGTGCTGATTCTCAAAAAACACCGCCGCGGGTGCCGAATCTCGAAAATCAGTGCCGCGGGTGCCGAATCTCGAAAATCATTGCCGCAGGTGTCGAGCCTCGAAAATCAGCCCCGCGGGTGCCGAATCTCGACAATCAGCCCCGAGGGTGCCGAATCTTGAAAATCAGTGTTGCGGGTGCCGAATCTCGAAAATCACCACCGCTGGAGTGCCGAATCTCGAAAAGCACCGCCGTGGGTGCCGAATCTCGAAAATCACCTCCGCCAGTGCCGATTCTGAAAAATCACCACCGCGGGTGCCGAATCTCAAAAATCACCATCGCGGGTGCCGAATCTCGAAAATCACCGCCACGGGTGCCAAATCTCGAAAATCAGCCCCGCGGGTGCCAAATCTCGAAAATCAGCCCCGCGGGCGCCGAATCTCGAAAATCAGTGCCGCGGGTGTCAAATCTCGAAAATCAGCCCCGCGGGTGCCGAATCTTGAAAATCACCGCCACGGGTGCCGAATCTCGAAAATCAGCCCCGCGGGTGCCGAATATCGAAAATCAGTGCCGCGGGTGTCGAATCTCGAAAATCAGCCCCGCGGGTGCCGAATCTCGAAAATCACCGCCACGGGTGCCGAATCTCGAAAATCACCACCGCGAGTGCCGAATCTCAAAAATCACCTCCGCGGGTGCCAAATCTCAAAAATCACAGCCGCGGGTGCCGAATCTGGAAAATCACCGCCGCGGGTGCCGAATCTCAAAAATCACCACCGCCGCTGCCGAATCTCGAAAATCAGCCCCGCAGGTGCCGAATCTCGAAAATCAGCCCCACGGGTGCCGAATCTCGAAAATCACCACCGCGTGTGCCGAATCTCGAAAATCAGCCCCACGGGTGCCGAATCTCGAAAATCACCGCCGCGGGTGCCGAGTCTCAAAAATCAGCCACGCGGGTGCCGAATCTCGAAAATCACAGCCGCGGGTGCCGAATCTCGACAATCAGCCCCGCGGTTGCCGAATCTCGAAAATCACCGCCGCGGGTGTAGAGCCTCGAAAATCAGTGCCGCTGGTGCCGAATCTCGAAAATCACCGCCGCGGGTGCCGAATCTCGACAATCAGCGCCGCGGGTGCCGAGCCTCAAAAATCACCGCTGCGGGTGCCAAATCTCGAAAATCACAGCCGCGGGTGCCGAATCTGGAAAATCACCGCCGAGGGTGCCGAATCTCAAAAATCACCACCGCCGCTGCCGAATCTCGAAAATCAGGCCCGCAGGTGCCGAATCTCGAAAATCAGCCCCACGGGTGCCGAATCTCGAAAATCACCACCGCGTGTGCCGAATCTCGAAAATCAGCCCCACGGGTGCCGAATCTCGAAAATCAGTGCCGCGGGTGCCGAATCTCGAAAATCACCGCCGCGGGTGCCGAGTCTCAAAAATCAGCCCCGCGGGTGCCGAATCTCGAAAATCACAGCCGCGGGTGCCGAATCTCGACAATCAGCCCCGCGGGTGCCGAATATCGAAAATCACCGCCGCGGGTGTAGAGCCTCGAAAATCAGTGCCGCTGGTGCCGAATCTCGAAAATCAGCCCCACTGGTGCCGAATCTCGAAAATCACCGACGCGGGTGCCGAATCTCGAAAATCACCTACGCGGGTGCCGAATCTCGAAAATCACCTCCGCCAGTGCCGATTCTGAAAAATCACCACCGCGGGTGCCGAATCTCAAAAATCACCACCGCAGGTGCGGAATCTCGAAAATCACCACCGCGAGTGCCGAATCTCGAAAATCACCACCGCGGGTGACGAATCTCGAAAATCACCGCCACGGGTGCCAAATCTCGAAAATCAGCCCCGCGGGTGCCAAATCTCGAAAATCACCTCCGCCAGTGCCGATTCTGAAAAATCACCACCGCGGGTGCCGAATTTCAAAAATCACCATCGCGGGTGCCGAATCTCGAAAATCACCGCCACGGGTGCCAAATCTCGAAAATCAGCCCCGCGGGTGCCAAATCTCGAAAATCAGCCCCGCGGGTGCCGAATCTCGAAAATCAGTGCCGCGGGTGTCGAATCTCGAAAATCAGCCCGCGGGTGCCGAATCTTGAAAATCACTGCCACGGGTGCCGAATATCGAAAATCAGTGCCGCGGGTGTCGAATCTCGAAAATCAGCCCCGCGGGTGCCGAATCTCGAAAATCACCGCCACGGGTGCCGAATCTCAAAAATCACCACCGCCGCTGCCGAATCTCGAAAATCAGCCCCGCAGGTGCCGAATCTCGAAAATCAGCCCCACGGGTGCCGAATCTCGAAAATCACCACCGCGTGTGCCGAATCTCGAAAATCAGCCCCACGGGTGCCGAATCTCGAAAATCAGTGCCGCGGGTGCCGAATCTCGAAAATCACCGCCGCGGGTGCCGAATCTCAAAAATCACCACCGCCGCTGCCGAATCTCGAAATTCAGCCCCGCAGGTGCCGAATCTCGAAAATCAGCCCCACGGGTGCCGAATCTCGAAAATCACCACCGCGTGTGCCGAATCTCGAAAATCAGCCCCACGGGTGCCGAATCTCGAAAATCAGTGCCGCGGGTGCCGAATCTCGAAAATCACCGCCGCGGGTGCCGAGTCTCAAAAATCAGCCCCGCGGGTGCCGAATCTCGAAAATCACAGCCGCGGGTGCCGAATCTCGACAATCAGCCCCGCGGGTGCCGAATCTCGAAAATCACCACCGCGGGTGCGGAATCTCGAAAATCACCACCGCGAGTGCCGAATCTCGAAAATCACCACCGCGGGTGCCGAGTCTCAAAAATCACCGCCACGGGTGCCAAATCTCGAAAATCAGCCCCGCGGGTGCCGAATCTCAAAAATCAGCCCCGCGGGTGTCGAATCTCGAAAATCAGCCCCGCTGGTGCCGAATCTCGAAAATCACCGACGCGGGTGCCGAATCTCGAAAATCACCTACGCGGGTGCCGAATCTCGAAAATCACCTCCGCCAGTGCCGATTCTGAAAAGTCACCACCGCGGGTGCCGAATCTCAAAAATCACCACCGCGGGTGCGGAATCTCGAAAATCACCACAGCGAGTGCCGAATCTCGAAAATCACCACCGCGGGTGACGAATCTCGAAAATCACCGCCACGGGTGCCAAATCTCGAAAATCAGCCCCGCGGGTGCCAAATCTCAAAAATCAGCCCCGCGGGTGCCGAATCTCGAAAATCAGTGCCGCGGGTGCCGAATCTCGAAAATCACCGCCGCGGCTGCAGAGCCTCGAAAATCAATGCCGCGGGTGCCGAATCTCGAAAATCACCGCCGCGGGTGCTGAATCTCGACAATCACCACCGCGGGTGCCGAATCTCGAAAATCAGCCCCGCGGGTGCCGAATCTCAAAAATCACCTCCGCCAGTGCTGATTCTCAAAAAACACCGCCGCGGGTGCCGAATCTCGAAAATCAGTGCCGCGGGTGCCGAATCTCGAAAATCATTGCCGCAGGTGTCGAGCCTCGAAAATCAGCCCCGCGGGTGCCGAATCTCGAAAATCACAGCCGCGGGTGCCGAATCTCGACAATCAGCCCCGCGGGTGCCTAATCTCGAAAATCACCGCCGCGGGTGTAGAGCCTCGAAAATCAGTGCCGCTGGTGCCGAATCTCGAAAATCACCGCCGCGGGTGCCGAATCTCGAAAATCACCACCGCGGGTGACGAATCTCGAAAATCAGTGCCGCGGGTGCCGAATCTCGAAAATCACCGCCGCGGGTGACGAATCTCGAAAATCACCGCCACGGGTGCCAAATCTCGAAAATCAGCCCCGCGGGTGCCAAATCTCGAAAATCACCTCCGCCAGTGCCGATTCTGAAAAATCACCACCGCGGGTGCCGAATTTCAAAAATCACCATCGCGGGTGCCGAATCTCGAAAATCACCGCCACGGGTGCCAAATCTCGAAAATCAGCCCCGCGGGTGCCAAATCTCGAAAATCAGCCCCGCGGGTGCCGAATCTCGAAAATCAGTGCCGCGGGTGTCGAATCTCGAAAATCAGCCCGCGGGTGCCGAATCTTGAAAATCACTGCCACGGGTGCCGAATATCGAAAATCAGTGCCGCGGGTGTCGAATCTCGAAAATCAGCCCCGCGGGTGCCGAATCTCGAAAATCACCGCCACGGGTGCCGAATCTCAAAAATCACCACCGCCGCTGCCGAATCTCGAAAATCAGCCCCGCAGGTGCCGAATCTCGAAAATCAGCCCCACGGGTGCCGAATCTCGAAAATCACCACCGCGTGTGCCGAATCTCGAAAATCAGCCCCACGGGTGCCGAATCTCGAAAATCAGTGCCGCGGGTGCCGAATCTCGAAAATCACCGCCGCGGGTGCCGAATCTCAAAAATCACCACCGCCGCTGCCGAATCTCGAAATTCAGCCCCGCAGGTGCCGAATCTCGAAAATCAGCCCCACGGGTGCCGAATCTCGAAAATCACCACCGCGTGTGCCGAATCTCGAAAATCAGCCCCACGGGTGCCGAATCTCGAAAATCAGTGCCGCGGGTGCCGAATCTCGAAAATCACCGCCGCGGGTGCCGAGTCTCAAAAATCAGCCCCGCGGGTGCCGAATCTCGAAAATCACAGCCGCGGGTGCCGAATCTCGACAATCAGCCCCGCGGGTGCCGAATCTCGAAAATCACCACCGCGGGTGCGGAATCTCGAAAATCACCACCGCGAGTGCCGAATCTCGAAAATCACCACCGCGGGTGCCGAGTCTCAAAAATCACCGCCACGGGTGCCAAATCTCGAAAATCAGCCCCGCGGGTGCCGAATCTCAAAAATCAGCCCCGCGGGTGTCGAATCTCGAAAATCAGCCCCGCTGGTGCCGAATCTCGAAAATCACCGACGCGGGTGCCGAATCTCGAAAATCACCTACGCGGGTGCCGAATCTCGAAAATCACCTCCGCCAGTGCCGATTCTGAAAAGTCACCACCGCGGGTGCCGAATCTCAAAAATCACCACCGCGGGTGCGGAATCTCGAAAATCACCACAGCGAGTGCCGAATCTCGAAAATCACCACCGCGGGTGACGAATCTCGAAAATCACCGCCACGGGTGCCAAATCTCGAAAATCAGCCCCGCGGGTGCCAAATCTCAAAAATCAGCCCCGCGGGTGCCGAATCTCGAAAATCAGTGCCGCGGGTGCCGAATCTCGAAAATCACCGCCGCGGCTGCAGAGCCTCGAAAATCAATGCCGCGGGTGCCGAATCTCGAAAATCACCGCCGCGGGTGCTGAATCTCGACAATCACCACCGCGGGTGCCGAATCTCGAAAATCAGCCCCGCGGGTGCCGAATCTCAAAAATCACCTCCGCCAGTGCTGATTCTCAAAAAACACCGCCGCGGGTGCCGAATCTCGAAAATCAGTGCCGCGGGTGCCGAATCTCGAAAATCATTGCCGCAGGTGTCGAGCCTCGAAAATCAGCCCCGCGGTTGCCGAATCTCGAAAATCACAGCCGCGGGTGCCGAATCTCGACAATCAGCCCCGCGGGTGCCTAATCTCGAAAATCACCGCCGCGGGTGTAGAGCCTCGAAAATCAGTGCCGCTGGTGCCGAATCTCGAAAATCACCGCCGCGGGTGCCGAATCTCGACAATCAGCGCCGCGGGTGCCGAGCCTCGAAAATCAGTGCCGCGGGTGCCGAATCTCGAAAATCACCGCCGCGGGTGCCGAATCTCGACAATCAGCGCCGCGGGTGCCGAGCCTCAAAAATCACCGCTGCGGGTGCCAAATCTCGAAAATCACAGCCGCGGGTGCCGAATCTGGAAAATCACCGCCGAGGGTGCCGAATCTCAAAAATCACCACCGCCGCTGCCGAATCTCGAAAATCAGGCCCGCAGGTGCCGAATCTCGAAAATCAGCCCCACGGGTGCCGAATCTCGAAAATCACCACCGCGTGTGCCGAATCTCGAAAATCAGCCCCACGGGTGCCGAATCTCGAAAATCAGTGCCGCGGGTGCCGAATCTCGAAAATCACCGCCGCGGGTGCCGAGTCTCAAAAATCAGCCCCGCGGGTGCCGAATCTCGAAAATCACAGCCGCGGGTGCCGAATCTCGACAATCAGCCCCGCGGGTGCCGAATATCGAAAATCACCGCCGCGGGTGTAGAGCCTCGAAAATCAGTGCCGCTGGTGCCGAATCTCGAAAATCAGCCCCACTGGTGCCGAATCTCGAAAATCACCGACGCGGGTGCCGAATCTCGAAAATCACCTACGCGGGTGCCGAATCTCGAAAATCACCTCCGCCAGTGCCGATTCTGAAAAATCACCACCGCGGGTGCCGAATCTCAAAAATCACCACCGCAGGTGCGGAATCTCGAAAATCACCACCGCGAGTGCCGAATCTCGAAAATCACCACCGCGGGTGACGAATCTCGAAAATCACCGCCACGGGTGCCAAATCTCGAAAATCAGCCCCGCGGGTGCCAAATCTCGAAAATCACCTCCGCCAGTGCCGATTCTGAAAAATCACCACCGCGGGTGCCGAATTTCAAAAATCACCATCGCGGGTGCCGAATCTCGAAAATCACCGCCACGGGTGCCAAATCTCGAAAATCAGCCCCGCGGGTGCCAAATCTCGAAAATCAGCCCCGCGGGTGCCGAATCTCGAAAATCAGTGCCGCGGGTGTCGAATCTCGAAAATCAGCCCGCGGGTGCCGAATCTTGAAAATCACTGCCACGGGTGCCGAATATCGAAAATCAGTGCCGCGGGTGTCGAATCTCGAAAATCAGCCCCGCGGGTGCCGAATCTCGAAAATCACCGCCACGGGTGCCGAATCTCAAAAATCACCACCGCCGCTGCCGAATCTCGAAAATCAGCCCCGCAGGTGCCGAATCTCGAAAATCAGCCCCACGGGTGCCGAATCTCGAAAATCACCACCGCGTGTGCCGAATCTCGAAAATCAGCCCCACGGGTGCCGAATCTCGAAAATCAGTGCCGCGGGTGCCGAATCTCGAAAATCACCGCCGCGGGTGCCGAATCTCAAAAATCACCACCTCCGCTGCCGAATCTCGAAATTCAGCCCCGCAGGTGCCGAATCTCGAAAATCAGCCCCACGGGTGCCGAATCTCGAAAATCACCACCGCGTGTGCCGAATCTCGAAAATCAGCCCCACGGGTGCCGAATCTCGAAAATCAGTGCCGCGGGTGCCGAATCTCGAAAATCACCGCCGCGGGTGCCGAGTCTCAAAAATCAGCCCCGCGGGTGCCGAATCTCGAAAATCACAGCCGCGGGTGCCGAATCTCGACAATCAGCCCCGCGGGTGCCGAATCTCGAAAATCACCACCGCGGGTGCGGAATCTCGAAAATCACCACCGCGAGTGCCGAATCTCGAAAATCACCACCGCGGGTGCCGAGTCTCAAAAATCACCGCCACGGGTGCCAAATCTCGAAAATCAGCCCCGCGGGTGCCGAATCTCAAAAATCAGCCCCGCGGGTGTCGAATCTCGAAAATCAGCCCCGCTGGTGCCGAATCTCGAAAATCACCGACGCGGGTGCCGAATCTCGAAAATCACCTACGCGGGTGCCGAATCTCGAAAATCACCTCCGCCAGTGCCGATTCTGAAAAGTCACCACCGCGGGTGCCGAATCTCAAAAATCACCACCGCGGGTGCGGAATCTCGAAAATCACCACAGCGAGTGCCGAATCTCGAAAATCACCACCGCGGGTGACGAATCTCGAAAATCACCGCCACGGGTGCCAAATCTCGAAAATCAGCCCCGCGGGTGCCAAATCTCAAAAATCAGCCCCGCGGGTGCCGAATCTCGAAAATCAGTGCCGCGGGTGCCGAATCTCGAAAATCACCGCCGCGGCTGCAGAGCCTCGAAAATCAATGCCGCGGGTGCCGAATCTCGAAAATCACCGCCGCGGGTGCTGAATCTCGACAATCACCACCGCGGGTGCCGAATCTCGAAAATCAGCCCCGCGGGTGCCGAATCTCAAAAATCACCTCCGCCAGTGCTGATTCTCAAAAAACACCGCCGCGGGTGCCGAATCTCGAAAATCAGTGCCGCGGGTGCCGAATCTCGAAAATCATTGCCGCAGGTGTCGAGCCTCGAAAATCAGCCCCGCGGGTGCCGAATCTCGAAAATCACAGCCGCGGGTGCCGAATCTCGACAATCAGCCCCGCGGGTGCCTAATCTCGAAAATCACCGCCGCGGGTGTAGAGCCTCGAAAATCAGTGCCGTTGGTGCCGAATCTCGAAAATCACCGCCGCGGGTGCCGAATCTCGAAAATCACCACCGCGGGTGACGAATCTCGAAAATCAGTGCCGCGGGTGCCGAATCTCGAAAATCACCGCCGCGGGTGACGAATCTCGAAAATCACCGCCACGGGTGCCAAATCTCGAAAATCAGCCCCGCGGGTACCAAATCTCGAAAATCACCTCCGCCAGTGCCGATTCTGAAAAATCACCACCGCGGGTGCCGAATTTCAAAAATCACCATCGCGGGTGCCGAATCTCGAAAATCACCGCCACGGGTGCCAAATCTCGAAAATCAGCCCCGCGGGTGCCAAATCTCGAAAATCAGCCCCGCGGGTGCCGAATCTCGAAAATCAGTGCCGCGGGTGTCGAATCTCGAAAATCAGCCCGCGGGTGCCGAATCTTGAAAATCACTGCCACGGGTGCCGAATATCGAAAATCAGTGCCGCGGGTGTCGAATCTCGAAAATCAGCCCCGCGGGTGCCGAATCTCGAAAATCACCGCCACGGGTGCCGAATCTCAAAAATCACCACCGCCGCTGCCGAATCTCGAAAATCAGCCCCGCAGGTGCCGAATCTCGAAAATCAGCCCCACGGGTGCCGAATCTCGAAAATCACCACCGCGTGTGCCGAATCTCGAAAATCAGCCCCACGGGTGCCGAATCTCGAAAATCAGTGCCGCGGGTGCCGAATCTCGAAAATCACCGCCGCGGGTGCCGAATCTCAAAAATCACCACCGCCGCTGCCGAATCTCGAAATTCAGCCCCGCAGGTGCCGAATCTCGAAAATCAGCCCCACGGGTGCCGAATCTCGAAAATCACCACCGCGTGTGCCGAATCTCGAAAATCAGCCCCACGGGTGCCGAATCTCGAAAATCAGTGCCGCGGGTGCCGAATCTCGAAAATCACCGCCGCGGGTGCCGAGTCTCAAAAATCAGCCCCGCGGGTGCCGAATCTCGAAAATCACAGCCGCGGGTGCCGAATCTCGACAATCAGCCCCGCGGGTGCCGAATCTCGAAAATCACCACCGCGGGTGCGGAATCTCGAAAATCACCACCGCGAGTGCCGAATCTCGAAAATCACCACCGCGGGTGCCGAGTCTCAAAAATCACCGCCACGGGTGCCAAATCTCGAAAATCAGCCCCGCGGGTGCCGAATCTCAAAAATCAGCCCCGCGGGTGTCGAATCTCGAAAATCAGCCCCGCTGGTGCCGAATCTCGAAAATCACCGACGCGGGTGCCGAATCTCGAAAATCACCTACGCGGGTGCCGAATCTCGAAAATCATCTCCGCCAGTGCCGATTCTGAAAAGTCACCACCGCGGGTGCCGAATCTCAAAAATCACCACCGCGGGTGCGAAATCTCGAAAATCACCACAGCGAGTGCCGAATCTCGAAAATCACCACCGCGGGTGACGAATCTCGAAAATCACCGCCACGGGTGCCAAATCTCGAAAATCAGCCCCGCGGGTGCCAAATCTCAAAAATCAGCCCCGCGGGTGCCGAATCTCGAAAATCAGTGCCGCGGGTGCCGAATCTCGAAAATCACCGCCGCGGCTGCAGAGCCTCGAAAATCAATGCCGCGGGTGCCGAATCTCGAAAATCACCGCCGCGGGTGCTGAATCTCGACAATCACCACCGCGGGTGCCGAATCTCGAAAATCAGCCCCGCGGGTGCCGAATCTCAAAAATCACCTCCGCCAGTGCTGATTCTCAAAAAACACCGCCGCGGGTGCCGAATCTCGAAAATCAGTGCCGCGGGTGCCGAATCTCGAAAATCATTGCCGCAGGTGTCGAGCCTCGAAAATCAGCCCCGCGGGTGCCGAATCTCGAAAATCACAGCCGCGGGTGCCGAATCTCGACAATCAGCCCCGCGGGTGCCTAATCTCGAAAATCACCGCCGCGGGTGTAGAGCCTCGAAAATCAGTGCCGCTGGTGCCGAATCTCGAAAATCACCGCCGCGGGTGCCGAATCTCGACAATCAGCGCCGCGGGTGCCGAGCCTCGAAAATCAGTGCCGCGGGTGCCGAATCTCGAAAATCACCGCCGCGGGTGCCGAATCTCGACAATCACCACCGCTGGTGTCGAATCTCGAAAATCAGCCCCGCGGGTGCCGAATCTCAAAAATCACCGCCGCGGGTGCCGAATCTCGAAAATCACCTCTGCCAGTGCTGATTCTCAAAAATCACCACCGCGGGTGCCGAATCTCGAAAATCACCGCAGCGGGTGCCGAACCTCAAAAATCACCGCCGTGGGTGCCGAATCTCGAAAATCAGTGCCGCGGGTCCCGAATCTCGAAAAACACCGCCGCGGGTGCCGAATCTTGAAAATCAGTGCTGCGGAAGCCGAATCTCGAAAATCACCACCACGGGTGCCGAATCTCGAAAAGCACCGCCGCGGGTGCCAAATCTCGAAAATCAGCCCCGCGGGTGCCGAATCTCGAAAATCAGCCCGCGGGTGCAAAATCTCAAAAATCACCGCCGCGGGTGCCGAATCTCGAAAATCACCACCACGGGTGCCGAATCTCGAAAATCACCACCGCGGGTGCCAAATCTCGAAAATCAGCCCCGCGGTTGCCGACTCTCAAAAATCACCGGCACGGGTGCCGAATCTCGAAAATCAGCCCCGCGGGTGCCGAATCTCAAAAATCACCACCGCGGGTGCTAAATCTCGAAAATCAGCCCGCGGGTCCAAAATCTCAAAAATCACCGCCGCGGGTGCCGAATCTCGAAAATCAGCCCAGCGGGTGCCGAATCTCGAAAATCACCACCGCGGGTGCCAAATCTCGAAAATCAGCCCCGCGGTTGCCGACTCTCAAAAATCACCGGCATGGGTGCCGAATCTCGAAAATCAGCCCCGCGGGTGCCGAATCTCAAAAATCACCACCGCGGGTGCCAAATCTCAAAAATCAGCCCCGCGGTTGCCGACTCTCGAAAATCACCGCCACGGGTGCCGAATCTCGAAAATCAGCCCCACGGGTGCCGAATCTCGAAAAGCACCGCCGCGGGTGCCAAATCTCGAAAATCAGCCCCGCGGTTGCCGACTCTAGAAAATCACCGCCACGGGTGCCGAATCTCGAAAATCAGCCCCGCGGGTGCCGAATCTCGAAAATCACCGCCACGGGTGCCGAATCTCGAAAATCAGCCCCGCGGGTGCCAAATCTCGAAAATCAGCCCCGCGGTTGCCGTCTCTCGAAAATCACCGCCACGGGTGCCAAGTCTCGAAAATCACCGCCACGGGTGCCGAATCTCGAAAATCACCACCGCGGGTGCCAAATCTCGAAAATCAGCCCCGCGGTTGCCGACTCTCGAAAATCACCGCCACGGGTGCCGAATCTCGAAAATCAGCCCCGCGGGTGCCAAATCTCGAAAATCAGCCCCGCGGTTGCCGTCTCTCGAAAATCACCGCCACGGGTGCCAAGTCTCGAAAATCAGCCCCGCGGGTGCCGAATCTCAAAAATCACCACCATGGGTGCCGAATCTCGAAAATCAGCCCCGCGGGTGTCGAATCTCGAAAATCAGCCCCGCGGGTGCCGAATCTCAAAAATCAGCCCCGCGGGTGCCGAATCTCAAAAATCAGCCCCGCGGGTGCCGAATCTCGAAAATCAGCCCCGCGGGTGCCGAATCTCGAAAATCACCACCACGGGTGCCGAATCTCGAAAATCACCACCGCGGGTGCCAAATCTCGAAAATCAGCCCCGCGGTTGCCGAATCTCGAAAATCACCGCAACGGGTGCCGAATCTCGAAAATCAGCCCCGCGGGTGCCGAATCTCGAAAATCACCGCTGCGGGTGCCGAATCTCAAAAATCACGTCCGCCAGTGCCGATTCTCAAAAATCACCACCACGGGTGCCGAATCTCGAAAATCACCACCGCGGGTGCCAAATCTCAAAAATCAGCCCCGCGGTGGCCGAATCTCGAAAATCACCGCCACGGGTGCCGAATCTCGAAAATCAGCCCCGCGGTTGCCGAATCTCGAAAATCAGCCCCGCGGCTGACAAATCTCAAAAATCCGCACCGCGGCTGCTGAAACTCGAAAATTACCACTACGGCTGAAAAATCTCGAAAATCTCCACCGCAGCTGAAAAAAATCTCAAAAATCAGCCCCGCGGCTGCCAAATCTCAAAAATCACCGCCGCTGCTAAAAAATCTCGAAAATCAGCCTCGCTGCTGCCGAATCTCGAAAATCACCACCGCGGGTGCCGAATCTCGAAAATCAGCCCCGCGGGTGCCGAATCTCGAAAATCAGCCCCGCGGGTGCCGAATCTCGAAAATCACCTACGCGGGTGCCGAATCTCGAAAACCTCCGCCAGTGCCGATTCTGAAAAATCACCACCGCGGGTGCCGAATCTCAAAAATCACCACCGCGGGTGCGGAATCTCGAAAATCACCACCGCGAGTGCCGAATCTCGAAAATCACCACCGCGGGTGCCGAATCTCGAAAATCACCGCCACGGGTGCCAAATCTCGAAAATCAGCCCCGCGGGTGCCAAATCTCAAAAATCAGCCCCGCGGGTGCCGAATCTCGAAAATCAGTGCCGCGGGTGTCGAATCTCGAAAATCAGCCCCGCGGGTGCCGAATCTCGAAAATCACCGCCGCGGGTGCAGAGCCTCGAAAATCAGTGCCGCGGGTGCCGAATCTCGAAAATCACCGCCGCGGGTGCCGAATCTCGACAATCACCACCGCGGGTGCCGAATCTCGAAAATCAGCCCCGCGGGTGCCGAATCTCGAAAATCAGTGCCGCGGGTGCCGAATCTCGAAAATCATTGCCGCAGGTGTCGAGCCTCGAAAATCAGCCCCGCGGGTGCCGAATCTCGACAATCAGCCCCGAGGGTGCCGAATCTTGAAAATCAGTGCTGCGGGTGCCGAATCTCGAAAATCACCACCGCTGGTGTGCCGAATCTCGAAAAGCACCGCCGTGGGTGCCGAATCTCGAAAATCACCTCCGCCAGTGCCGATTCTGAAAAATCACCACCGCGGGTGCCGAATCTCAAAAATCACCATCGCGGGTGCCGAATCTCGAAAATCACCGCCACGGGTGCCAAATCTCGAAAATCAGCCCCGCGGGTGCCAAATCTCGAAAATCAGCCCCGCGGGCGCCGAATCTCGAAAATCAGTGCCGCGGGTGCCGAATCTTGAAAATCACTGCCACGGGTGCCGAATCTCGAAAATCAGCCCCGCGGGTGCCGAATATCGAAAATCAGTGCCGCGGGTGTCGAATCTCGAAAATCAGCCCCGCGGGTGCCGAATCTCGAAAATCACCGCCACGGGTGCCGAATCTCGAAAATCACCACCGCGAGTGCCGAATCTCAAAAATCACCTCCGCGGGTGCCAAATCTCAAAAATCACAGCCGCGGGTGCCGAATCTGGAAAATCACCGCCGCGGGTGCCGAATCTCAAAAATCACCACCGCCGCTGCCGAATCTCGAAAATCAGCCCCGCAGGTGCCGAATCTCGAAAATCAGCCCCACGGGTGCCGAATCTCGAAAATCACCACCGCGTGTGCCGAATCTCGAAAATCAGCCCCACGGGTGCCGAATCTCGAAAATCACCGCCGCGGGTGCCGAGTCTCAAAAATCAGCCCCGCGGGTGCCGAATCTCGAAAATCACAGCCGCGGGTGCCGAATCTCGACAATCAGCCCCGCGGTTGCCGAATCTCGAAAATCACCGCCGCGGGTGTAGAGCCTCGAAAATCAGTGCCGCTGGTGCCGAATCTCGAAAATCACCGCCGCAGGTGCCGAATCTCGACAATCAGCGCCGCGGGTGCCGAGCCTCAAAAATCACCGCTGCGGGTGCCAAATCTCGAAAATCACAGCCGCGGATGCCGAATCTGGAAAATCACCGCCGCGGGTGCCGAATCTCAAAAATCACCACCGCCGCTGCCGAATCTCGAAAATCAGGCCCGCAGGTGCCGAATCTCGAAAATCAGCCCCACGGGTGCCGAATCTCGAAAATCACCACCGCGTGTGCCGAATCTCGAAAATCAGCCCCACGGGTGCCGAATCTCGAAAATCAGTGCCGCGGGTGCCGAATCTCGAAAATCACCGCCGCGGGTGCCGAGTCTCAAAAATCAGCCCCGCGGGTGCCGAATCTCGAAAATCACAGCCGCGGGTGCCGAATCTCGACAATCAGCCCCGCGGGTGCCGAATATCGAAAATCACCGCCGCGGGTGTAGAGCCTCAAAAATCAGTGCCGCTGGTGCCGAATCTCGAAAATCACCGACGCGGGTGCCGAATCTCGAAAATCACCTACGCGGGTGCCGAATCTCGAAAATCACCTCCGCCAGTGCCGATTCTGAAAAATCACCACCGCGGGTGCCGAATCTCAAAAATCACCACCGCGGGTGCGGAATCTCGAAGATCACCACCGCGAGTGCCGAATCTCAAAAATCACCACCGCAGGTGACAAATCTCGAAAATCACCGCCACGGGTGCCAAATCTCAAAAATCAGCCCCGCGGGTGCCAAATCTCAAAAATCAGCCCCGCGGGTGCCGAATCTCGAAAATCAGTGCCGCGGGTGCCGAATCTCGAAAATCAGTGCCGCGGGTGTCGAATCTCGAAAATCAGCCCCGCGGGTGCCGAATCTCGAAAATCACCGCCGCGGGTGCAGAGCCTCGAAAATCAGTGCCGCGGGTGCCGAATCTCGAAAATCACCGCCGCGGGTGCCGAATCTCGACAATCACCTCCGCCAGTGCTGATTCTCAAAAAACACCGCCGCGGGTGCCGAATCTCGAAAATCAGTGCCGCGGGTGCCGAATCTCGAAAATCAGCCCCGCGGGTGCCGAATCTCAAAAATCACCTCCGCCAGTGCTGATTCTCAAAAAACACTGCCGCGGGTGCCGAATCTCGAAAATCAGTGCCGCGGGTGCCGAATCTCGAAAATCATTGCCGCAGGTGTCGAGCCTCGAAAATCAGCCCCGCGGGTGCCGAATCTCGACAATCAGCCCCGAGGGTGCCGAATCTTGAAAATCAGTGCTGCGGGTGCCGAATCTCGAAAATCACCTCCGCCAGTGCCGATTCTGAAAAATCACCACCGCGGGTGCCGAATCTCAAAAATCACCATCGCGGGTGCCGAATCTCGAAAATCACCGCCACGGGTGCCAAATCTCGAAAATCAGCCCCGCGGGTGCCAAATCTCGAAAATCAGCCCCG
The DNA here is from genome assembly GCF_032444005.1 of Ranitomeya imitator. Lineage (NCBI taxonomy): Eukaryota > Metazoa > Chordata > Amphibia > Anura > Dendrobatidae > Ranitomeya > Ranitomeya imitator. Next base: position 111,722,599 of record NC_091291.1, on the reverse strand, counting down.
CGGGTGCCGAATCTCGAAAATCACTGCCACGGGTGCCGAATCTCGAAAATCAGCCCCGCAGGTGCCGAATATCGAAAATCAGTGCCGCGGGTGTCGAATCTCGAAAATCAGCCCCGCGGGTGCCAAATCTCGAAAATCACCGCCACGGGTGCCGAATCTGGAAAATCACCGCCGCGGGTGCCGAATCTCAAAAATCACCACCGCCGCTGCCGAATCTCGAAAATCAGCCCCGCAGGTGCCGAATCTCGAAAATCAGCCCCACGGGTGCCGAATCTCGAAAATCAGTGCCGCGGGTGCCGAATCTCGAAAATCACCGCCGCCACTGCTGATTCTCAAAAATCACCGCCGCGGGTGCCGAATCTCGAAAATCACCGCCGCGGGTGCCGAATCTCGACAATAAGCGCCGCGGGTGCCGAGCCTCGAAAATCAGTGCCGCGGGTGCCGAATCTCGAAAATCACCGCCGCGGGTGCCAAATCTCGAAAATCACAGCCGCAGGTGCCGAATTTGGAAAATCACCGCCGCGGGTGCCGAATCTCAAAAATCACCACCGCCGCTTCCGAATCTCGAAAATCAGCCCAGCGGGTGCCGAATCTCGAAAATCAGCCCCACGGGTGCCGAATCTCGAAAATCACCACCGCGTGTGCCGAATCTCGAAAATCAGTGCCGCGGGTGCCGAGTCTCAAAAATCAGCCCCGCGGGTGCCGAATCTCGAAAATCACAGCCGCGGGTGCCGAATGTCGACAATCAGCCCCGCGGGTGCCGAATCTCGAAAATCACCGCCGCGGGTGTAGAGCCTCGAAAATCATTGCCGCTGGTGCCGAATCTCGAAAATCACCTCTGCCAGTGCCGATTCTGAAAAATCACCACCGCGGGTGCCGAATCTCAAAAATCACCATCGCGGGTGCCGAATCTCGAAAATCACCGCCACGGGTGCCAAATCTCGAAAATCAGCCCCGCGGGTGCCAAATCTCGAAAATCAGCCCCGCGGGTGCCGAATCTCGAAAATCAGTGCCGCGGGTGTCGAATCTCGAAAATCAGCCCAGCGGGTGCCGAATCTTGAAAATCACTGCCACGGGTGCCGAATCTCGAAAATCAGCCCCGCAGGTGCCGAATCTCGAAAATCTCCACCGCGTGTGTCGAATCTCGAAAATCAGCCCCACGGGTGCCGAATCTCGAAAATCAGTGCCGCGGGTGCCGAATCTCGAAAATCACCGCCGCGGGGGTGCCGAATCTCGAAAATCACAGCCGCGGGTGCCGAATCTCGACAATCAGCCCCGAGGGTGCCGAATCTCGAAAATCACCGCCGCGGGTGTAGAGCCTCGAAAATCAGTGCCGCTGGTGCCGAATCTCGAAAATCACCGCCGCGGGTGCCGAATCTCGACAATAAGCGCCGCGGGTGCCGAGCCTCGAAAATCAGTGCCGCGGGTGCCGAATCTCGAAAATCACCGCCGCGGGTGCCAAATCTCGAAAATCACAGCCGCGGGTGCCGAATCTGGAAAATCACCGCCGCGGGTGCCGAATCTCAAAAATCACCACCGCCGCTTCCGAATCTCGAAAATCAGCCCCGCAGGTGCCGAATCTCGAAAATCAGCCCCACGGGTGCCGAATCTCGAAAATCACCACCGCGTGTGCCGAATCTCGAAAATCAGTGCCGCGGGTGCCGAATCTCGAAAATCACCGCCGCGGGTGCCGAGTCTCAAAAATCAGCCCCGCGGGTGCCGAATCTCGAAAATCACAGCCGCGGGTGCCGAATCTCGACAATCAGCCCCGCGGGTGCCGAATCTCGAAAATCACCGCCGCGGGTGTAGAGCCTCGAAAATCAGTGCCGCTGGTGCCGAATCTCGAAAATCACTGCCGCGGGTGCCGAATCTCGACAATCAGCGCCGCGGGTGCCGAGCCTCGAAATTCAGTGCCGCGGGTGCCGAATCTCGAAAATCACCGCCGCGGGTGCCGAATCTCGACAATCACCACCGCGGGTGCCGAATCTCGAAAATCAGCCCCGCGGGTGCCGAATCTCAAAAATCACCTCCGCCAGTGCTGATTCTCAAAAATCACCGCCGCGGGTGCCGAATCTCGAAAATCAGTGCCGCGGGTGCCGAATCTCGAAAATCACCGCCGCGGGTGTCGAGCCTCGAAAATCAGCCCCGCAGGTGCCGAATCTCGAAAATCAGCCCCGAGGGTGCCGAATCTTGAAAATCAGTGCTGCGGGTGCCGAATCTCGAAAATCACCACCGCTGGTGCCGAATCTCAAAAATCACCTCCGCCAGTGTCGATTCTCAAAAATCACCACCGCGGGTGCCGAATCTTGAAAATCACCACCGCGGGTGCCGAATCTCGAAAATCACCACCGCGGGTGCCAAATCTCGAAAATCAGCCCCGAGGGTGCCGAATCTCGAAAAGCACCGCCGCGGGTCCCGAATCTTGAAAATCACCACCGCGGGTGCCGAATCTCGAAAATCACCACCGCGGGTGCCGAATCTCGAAAATCAGTGCCGCGGGTGTCGAATCTCGAAAATCAGCCCCGCGGGTGCCGAATCTTGAAAATCACCGCCGCGGGTGCAGAGCCTCGAAAATCAGTGCCGCGGGTGCCGAATCTCGAAAATCACCGCCGCGGGTGCCGAATCTCGACAATCACCCCCGCGGGTGCCGAATCTCAAAAATCACCTCCGCCAGTGCTGATTCTCAAAAAACACCGCCGCGGGTGCCGAATCTCGAAAATCAGTGCCGCGGGTGCCGAATCTCGAAAATCATTGCCGCAGGTGTCGAGCCTCGAAAATCAGCCCCGCGGGTGCCGAATCTCGACAATCAGCCCCGAGGGTGCCGAATCTTGAAAATCAGTGCTGCGGGTGCCGAATCTCGAAAATCACCTCCGCCAGTGCCGATTGTGAAAAATCACCACCGCGGGTGCCGAATCTCAAAAATCACCATCGCGGGTGCCGAATCTCGAAAATCACCGCCACGGGTGCCAAATCTCGAAAATCAGCCCCGCGGGTGCCGAATCTCGAAAATCAGTGCCGCGGGTGTCGAATCTCGAAAATCAGCCCCGCGGGTGCCGAATCTTGAAAATCACTGCCACGGGTGCCGAATCTCGAAAATCAGCCCCGCAGGTGCCGAATATCGAAAATCAGTGCCGCGGGTGTCGAATCTCGAAAATCAGCCCCGCGGGTGCCGAATCTCGAAAATCACCGCCACGGGTGCCGAATCTCGAAAATCACCACCGCGAGTGCCGAATCTCAAAAATCACCTCCGCGGGTGCCAAATCTCGAAAATCACAGCCGCGGGTGCCGAATCTGGAAAATCACCGCCGCGGGTGCCGAATCTCAAAAATCACCACCGCCGCTGCCGAATCTCGAAAATCAGCCCCGCAGGTGCCGAATCTCGAAAATCAGCCCCACGGGTGCCGAATCTCGAAAATCACCACCGCGTGTGCCGAATCTCGAAAATCAGCCCCACGGGTGCCGAATCTCGAAAATCAGTGCCGCGGGTGCCGAATCTCGAAAATCACCGCCGCGGGTGCCGAGTCTCAAAAATCAGCCCCGCGGGTGCCGAATCTCGAAAATCACAGCCGCGGGTGCTGAATCTCGACAATCAGCCCCGCGGGTGCCGAATCTCGAAAATCACCGCCGCGGGTGTAGAGCCTCGAAAATCAGTGCCGCTGGTGCCGAATCTCGAAAATCACCGCCGCGGGTGCCGAATCTCGACAATCAGCGCCGCGGGTGCCGAGCCTCGAAAATCAGTGCCGCGGGTGCCGAATCTCGAAAATCACCGCCGCGGGTGCCGAATCTCGACAATCACCACCGCTGGTGTCGAATCTCGAAAATCAGCCCCGCGGGTGCCGAATCTCAAAAATCACCGCCGCGGGTGCCGAATCTCGAAAATCACCTCTGCCAGTGCTGATTCTCAAAAATCACCACCGCGGGTGCCGAATCTCGAAAATCACCGCAGCGGGTGCCGAACCTCAAAAATCACCGCCGTGGGTGCCGAATCTCGAAAATCAGTGCCGCGGGTCCCGAATCTCGAAAAACACCGCCGCGGGTGCCGAGCCTCGAAAATCAGCCCCGCGGGTGCCGAATCTCGAAAATCAGCCTCAAGGGGGCCGAATCTTGAAAATCAGTGCTGCGGAAGCCGAATCTCGAAAATCACCACCACGGGTGCCGAATCTCGAAAAGCACCGCCGCGGGTGCCAAATCTCGAAAATCAGCCCCGCGGGTGCCGAATCTCGAAAATCAGCCCGCGGGTGCAAAATCTCAAAAATCACCGCCGCGGGTGCCGAATCTCGAAAATCACCACCACGGGTGCCGAATCTCGAAAATCACCACCGCGGGTGCCAAATCTCGAAAATCAGCCCCGCGGTTGCCGACTCTCAAAAATCACCGGCACGGGTGCCGAATCTCGAAAATCAGCCCCGCGGGTGCCGAATCTCAAAAATCACCACCGCGGGTGCTAAATCTCGAAAATCAGCCCGCGGGTCCAAAATCTCAAAAATCACCGCCGCGGGTGCCGAATCTCGAAAATCAGCCCCGCGGGTGCCGAATCTCGAAAATCACCACCGCGGGTGCCAAATCTCGAAAATCAGCCCCGCGGTTGCCGACTCTCAAAAATCACCGGCATGGGTGCCGAATCTCGACAATAAGCGCCGCGGGTGCCGAGCCTCGAAAATCAGTGCCGCGGGTGCCGAATCTCGAAAATCACAGCCGCGGGTGCCGAATTTGGAAAATCACCGCCGCGGGTGCCGAATCTCAAAAATCACCACCGCCGCTTCCGAATCTCGAAAATCAGCCCAGCGGGTGCCGAATCTCGAAAATCAGCCCCACGGGTGCCGAATCTCGAAAATCACCACCGCGTGTGCCGAATCTCGAAAATCAGTGCCGCGGGTGCCGAGTCTCGAAAATCAGCCCCGCGGGTGCCGAATCTCGAAAATCACAGCCGCGGGTGCCGAATGTCGACAATCAGCCCCGCGGGTGCCGAATCTCGAAAATCACCGCCGCGGGTGTAGAGCCTCGAAAATCATTGCCGCTGGTGCCGAATCTCGAAAATCACCTCTGCCAGTGCCGATTCTGAAAAATCACCACCGCGGGTGCCGAATCTCAAAAATCACCATCGCGGGTGCCGAATCTCGAAAATCACCGCCACGGGTGCCAAATCTCGAAAATCAGCCCCGCGGGTGCCAGATCTCGAAAATCAGCCCCGCGGGTGCCGAATCTCGAAAATCAGTGCCGCGGGTGTCGAATCTCGAAAATCAGCCCAGCGGGTGCCGAATCTTGAAAATCACTGCCACGGGTGCAAATCTCGAAAATCAGCCCCGCAGGTGCCGAATCTCGAAAATCTCCACCGCGTGTGTCGAATCTCGAAAATCAGCCCCACGGGTGCCGAATCTCGAAAATCAGCCCCACGGGTGCCGAATCTCGAAAATCAGTGCCGCGGGTGCCGAATCTCGAAAATCACCGCCGCGGGGGTGCCGAATCTCGAAAATCACAGCCGCGGGTGCCGAATCTCGACAATCAGCCCCGAGGGTGCCGAATCTCGAAAATCACCGCCGCGGGTGTAGAGCCTCGAAAATCAGTGCCGCTGGTGCCGAATCTCGAAAATCACCGCCGCGGGTGCCGAATCTCGACAATAAGCGCCGCGGGTGCCGAGCCTCGAAAATCAGTGCCGCGGGTGCCGAATCTCGAAAATCACCGCCGCGGGTGCCAAATCTCGAAAATCACAGCCGCGGGTGCCGAATCTGGAAAATCACCGCCGCGGGTGCCGAATCTCAAAAATCACCACCGCCGCTTCCGAATCTCGAAAATCAGCCCCGCAGGTGCCGAATCTCGAAAATCAGCCCCACGGGTGCCGAATCTCGAAAATCACCACCGCGTGTGCCGAATCTCGAAAATCAGTGCCGCGGGTGCCGAATCTCGAAAATCACCGCCGCGGGTGCCGAGTCTCAAAAATCAGCCCCGCGGGTGCCGAATCTCGAAAATCACAGCCGCGGGTGCCGAATCTCGACAATCAGCCCCGCGGGTGCCGAATCTCGAAAATCACCGCCGCGGGTGTAGAGCCTCGAAAATCAGTGCCGCTGGTGCCGAATCTCGAAAATCACTGCCGCGGGTGCCGAATCTCGACAATCAGCGCCGCGGGTGCCGAGCCTCGAAATTCAGTGCCGCGGGTGCCGAATCTCGAAAATCACCGCCGCGGGTGCCGAATCTCGACAATCACCACCGCGGGTGCCGAATCTCGAAAATCAGCCCCGCGGGTGCCGAATCTCAAAAATCACCTCCGCCAGTGCTGATTCTCAAAAATCACCGCCGCGGGTGCCGAATCTCGAAAATCAGTGCCGCGGGTGCCGAATCTCGAAAATCACCGCCGCGGGTGTCGAGCCTCGAAAATCAGCCCCGCAGGTGCCGAATCTCGAAAATCAGCCCCGAGGGTGCCGAATCTTGAAAATCAGTGCTGCGGGTGCCGAATCTCGAAAATCACCACCGCTGGTGCCGAATCTCAAAAATCACCTCCGCCAGTGTCGATTCTCAAAAATCACCACCGCGGGTGCCGAATCTTGAAAATCACCACCGCGGGTGCCGAATCTCGAAAATCACCACCGCGGGTGCCAAATCTCGAAAATCAGCCCCGAGGGTGCCGAATCTCGAAAAGCACCGCCGCGGGTCCCGAATCTTGAAAATCACCACCGCGGGTGCCGAATCTCGAAAATCACCACCGCGGGTGCCGAATCTCGAAAATCAGTGCCGCGGGTGTCGAATCTCGAAAATCAGCACCGCGGGTGCCGAATCTTGAAAATCACCGCCGCGGGTGCAGAGCCTCGAAAATCAGTGCCGCGGGTGACGAATCTCGAAAATCACCGCCGCGGGTGCCGAATCTCGACAATCACCCCCGCGGGTGCCGAATCTCAAAAATCACCTCCGCCAGTGCTGATTCTCAAAAAACACCGCCGCGGGTGCCGAATCTCGAAAATCAGTGCCGCGGGTGCCGAATCTCGAAAATCATTGCCGCAGGTGTCGAGCCTCGAAAATCAGCCCCGCGGGTGCCAAATCTCGACAATCAGCCCCGAGGGTGCCGAATCTTGAAAATCAGTGCTGCGGGTGCCGAATCTCGAAAATCACCTCCGCCAGTGCCGATTGTGAAAAATCACCACCGCGGGTGCCGAATCTCAAAAATCACCATCGCGGGTGCCGAATCTCGAAAATCACCGCCACGGGTGCCAAATCTCGAAAATCAGCCCCGCGGGTGCCGAATCTCGAAAATCAGTGCCGCGGGTGTCGAATCTCGAAAATCAGCCCCGCGGGTGCCGAATCTTGAAAATCACTGCCACGGGTGCCGAATCTCGAAAATCAGCCCCGCAGGTGCCGAATATCGAAAATCAGTGCCGCGGGTGTCGAATCTCGAAAATCAGCCCCGCGGGTGCCGAATCTCGAAAATCACCGCCACGGGTGCCGAATCTCGAAAATCACCACCGCGAGTGCCGAATCTCAAAAATCACCTCCGCGGGTGCCAAATCTCGAAAATCACAGCCGCGGGTGCCGAATCTGGAAAATCACCGCCGCGGGTGCCGAATCTCAAAAATCACCACCGCCGCTGCCGAATCTCGAAAATCAGCCCCGCAGGTGCCGAATCTCGAAAATCAGCCCCACGGGTGCCGAATCTCGAAAATCACCACCGCGTGTGCCGAATCTCGAAAATCAGCCCCACGGGTGCCGAATCTCGAAAATCAGTGCCGCGGGTGCCGCATCTCGAAAATCACCGCCGCGGGTGCCGAGTCTCAAAAATCAGCCCCGCGGGTGCCGAATCTCGAAAATCACAGCCGCGGGTGCTGAATCTCGACAATCAGCCCCGCGGGTGCCGAATCTCGAAAATCACCGCCGCGGGTGTAGAGCCTCGAAAATCAGTGCCGCTGGTGCCGAATCTCGAAAATCACCGCCGCGGGTGCCGAATCTCGACAATCAGCGCCGCGGGTGCCGAGCCTCGAAAATCAGTGCCGCGGGTGCCGAATCTCGAAAATCACCGCCGCGGGTGCCGAATCTCGACAATCACCACCGCTGGTGTCGAATCTCGAAAATCAGCCCCGCGGGTGCCGAATCTCAAAAATCACCGCCGCGGGTGCCGAATCTCGAAAATCACCTCTGCCAGTGCTGATTCTCAAAAATCACCACCGCGGGTGCCGAATCTCGAAAATCACCGCAGCGGGTGCCGAACCTCAAAAATCACCGCCGTGGGTGCCGAATCTCGAAAATCAGTGCCGCGGGTCCCGAATCTCGAAAAACACCGCCGCGGGTGCCGAGCCTCGAAAATCAGCCCCGCGGGTGCCGAATCTCGAAAATCAGCCTCAAGGGGGCCGAATCTTGAAAATCAGTGCTGCGGAAGCCGAATCTCGAAAATCACCACCACGGGTGCCGAATCTCGAAAAGCACCGCCGCGGGTGCCAAATCTCGAAAATCAGCCCCGCGGGTGCCGAATCTCGAAAATCAGCCCGCGGGTGCAAAATCTCAAAAATCACCGCCGCGGGTGCCGAATCTCGAAAATCACCACCACGGGTGCCGAATCTCGAAAATCACCACCGCGGGTGCCAAATCTCGAAAATCAGCCCCGCGGTTGCCGACTCTCAAAAATCACCGGCACGGGTGCCGAATCTCGAAAATCAGCCCCGCGGGTGCCGAATCTCAAAAATCACCACCGCGGGTGCTAAATCTCGAAAATCAGCCCGCGGGTCCAAAATCTCAAAAATCACCGCCGCGGGTGCCGAATCTCGAAAATCAGCCCCGCGGGTGCCGAATCTCGAAAATCACCACCGCGGGTGCCAAATCTCGAAAATCAGCCCCGCGGTTGCCGACTCTCAAAAATCACCGGCATGGGTGCCGAATCTCGAAAATCAGCCCCGCGGGTGCCGAATCTCAAAAATCACCACCGCGGGTGCCAAATCTCAAAAATCAGCCCCGCGGTTGCCGACTCTCGAAAATCACCGCCACGGGTGCCGAATCTCGAAAATCAGCCCCACGGGTGCCGAATCTCGAAAATCACCGCCGCGGGTGCCAAATCTCGAAAATCAGCCCCGCGGTTGCCGACTCTAGAAAATCACCGCCACGGGTGCCGAATCTCGAAAATCAGCCCCGCGGGTGCCGAATCTCGAAAATCACCGCCACGGGTGCCGAATCTCGAAAATCACCACCGCGGGTGCCAAATCTCGAAAATCAGCCCCGCGGTTGCCGACTCTCGAAAATCACCGCCACGGGTGCCGAATCTCGAAAATCAGCCCCGCGGGTGCCGAATCTCGAAAATCACCGCCACGGGTGCCGAATCTCGAAAATCAGCCCCGCGGTTGCCGTCTCTCGAAAATCACCGCCACGGGTGCCAAGTCTCGAAAATCAGCCCCGCGGGTGCCGAATCTCAAAAATCACCACCATGGGTGCCGAATCTCGAAAATCAGCCCCGCGGGTGTCGAATCTCAAAAATCAGCCCCGCGGGTGCCGAATCTCAAAAATCAGCCCCGCGGGTGCCGAATCTCGAAAATCAGCCCCGCGGGTGCCGAATCTCGAAAATCAGCCCCGCGGGTGCCGAATCTCGAAAATCACCACCACGGGTGCCGAATCTCGAAAATCACCACCGCGGGTGCCAAATCTCGAAAATCACCACCGCTGCTGCCGAATCTCGAAAATCAGGCCCGCAGGTGCCGAATCTCGAAAATCAGCCCCACGGGTGCCGAATCTTGAAAATCAGCCCCGCGGGTGCCGAATATCGAAAATCAGTGCCGCGGGTGTCGAATCTCGAAAATCAGCCCCGCGGGTGCCGAATCTCGAAAATCACCGCCACGGGTGCCGAATCTCGAAAATCACCACCGCGAGTGCCGAATCTCAAAAATCACCACCGCGGGTGCCAAATCTCAAAAATCACAGCCGCGGGTGCCGAATCTGGAAAATCACCGCCGCGGGTGCCGAATCTCAAAAATCACCACCGCCGCTGCCGAATCTCGAAAATCAGCCCCGCAGGTGCCGAATCTCGAAAATCAGCCCCACGGGTGCCGAATCTCGAAAATCACCACCGCGTGTGCCGAATCTCGAAAATCAGCCCCACGGGTGCCGAATCTCGAAAATCACCGCCGCGGGTGCCGAGTCTCAAAAATCAGCCCCGCGGGTGCCGAATCTCGAAAATCACAGCCGCGGGTGCCGAATCTCGACAATCAGCCCCGCGGTTGCCGAATCTCGAAAATCACGGCCGCGGGTGTAGAGCCTCGAAAATCAGTGCCGCTGGTGCCGAATCTCGAAAATTACCGCCGCGGGTGCCGAATCTCGACAATCAGCGCCGCGGGTGCCGAGCCTCAAAAATCACCGCTGCGGGTGCCAAATCTCGAAAATCACAGCCGCGGATGCCGAATCTGGAAAATCACCGCCGCGGGTGCCGAATCTCAAAAATCACCACCGCCGCTGCCGAATCTCGAAAATCAGGCCCGCAGGTGCCGAATCTCGAAAATCAGCCCCACGGGTGCCGAATCTCGAAAATCACCACCGCGTGTGCCGAATCTCGAAAATCAGCCCCACGGGTGCCGAATCTCGAAAATCAGTGCCGCGGGTGCCGAATCTCGAAAATCACCGCCGCGGGTGCCGAGTCTCAAAAATCAGCCCCGCGGGTGCCGAATCTCGAAAATAACAGCCGCGGGTGCCGAATCTCGACAATCAGCCCCGCGGGTGCCGAATATCGAAAATCACCGCCGCGGGTGTAGAGCCTCGAAAATCAGTGCCGCTGGTGCCGAATCTCGAAAATCACCGACGCGGGTGCCGAATCTCGAAAATCACCTACGCGGGTGCCGAATCTCGAAAATCACCTCCGCCAGTGCCGATTCTGAAAAATCACCACCGCGGGTGCCGAATCTCAAAAATCACCACCGCGGGTGCGGAATCTCGAAAATCACCACCGCGAGTGCCGAATCTCAAAAATCACCAACGCGGGTGACAAATCTCGAAAATCACCGCCACGGGTGCCAAATCTCAAAAATCAGCCCCGCGGGTGCCAAATCTCAAAAATCAGCCCCGCGGGTGCCGAATCTCGAAAATCAGTGCCGCGGGTGTCGAATCTCGAAAATCAGCCCCGCGGGTGCCGAATCTCGAAAATCACCGCCGCGGGTGCCAAATCTCGACAATCACCACCGCGGGTGCCGAATCTCGAAAATCAGCCCCGCGGTTGCCGAATCTCGAAAATCACCTCCGCCAGTGCTGATTCTCAAAAAACACCGCCGCGGGTGCCGAATCTCGAAAATCAGTGCCGCGGGTGCCGAATCTCGAAAATCATTGCCGCAGGTGTCGAGCCTCGAAAATCAGCCCCGCGGGTGCCGAATCTCGACAATCAGCCCCGAGGGTGCCGAATCTTGAAAATCAGTGCTGCGGGTGCCGAATCTCGAAAATCACCTCCGCCAGTGCCGATTCTGAAAAATCACCACCGCGGGTGCCGAATCTCAAAAATCACCATCGCGGGTGCCGAATCTCGAAAATCACCGCCACGGGTGCCAAATCTCGAAAATCAGCCCCGCGGGTGCCAAATCTCGAAAATCAGCCCCGCGGGTGCCGAATCTCGAAAATCACTGCCACGGGTGCCGAATCTCGAAAATCAGCCCCGCAGGTGCCGAGTATCGAAAATCAGTGCCGCGGGTGTCGAATCTCGAAAATCAGCCCCGCGGGTGCCAAATCTCGAAAATCACCGCCACGGGTGCCGAATCTCGAAAATCACCACCGCGAGTGCCGAATCTCAAAAATCACCTCCGCGGGTGCCAAATCTCGAAAATCACAGCCGCGGGTGCCGAATCTGGAAAATCACCGCCGCGGGTGCCGAATCTCAAAAATCACCACCGCCGCTGCCGAATCTCGAAAATCAGCCCCGCAGGTGCCGAATCTCGAAAATCAGCCCCACGGGTGCCGAATCTCGAAAATCAGTGCCGCGGGTGCCGAATCTCGAAAATCACCGCCGCCACTGCTGATTCTCAAAAATCACCGCCGCGGGTGCCGAATCTCGAAAATCACCGCCGCGGGTGCCGAATCTCGACAATAAGCGCCGCGGGTGCCGAGCCTCGAAAATCAGTGCCGCGGGTGCCGAATCTCGAAAATCACTGCCGCGGGTGCCAAATCTCGAAAATCACAGCCGCGGGTGCCGAATTTGGAAAATCACCGCCGCGGGTGCCGAATCTCAAAAATCACCACCGCCGCTTCCGAATCTCGAAAATCAGCCCAGCGGGTGCCGAATCTCGAAAATCAGCCCCACGGGTGCCGAATCTCGAAAATCACCACCGCGTGTGCCGAATCTCGAAAATCAGTGCCGCGGGTGCCGAGTCTCAAAAATCAGCCCCGCGGGTGCCGAATCTCGAAAATCACAGCCGCGGGTGCCGAATGTCGACAATCAGCCCCGCGGGTGCCGAATCTCGAAAATCACCGCCGCGGGTGTAGAGCCTCGAAAATCATTGCCGCTGGTGCCGAATCTCGAAAATCACCTCTGCCAGTGCCGATTCTGAAAAATCACCACCGCGGGTGCCGAATCTCAAAAATCACCATCGCGGGTGCCGAATCTCGAAAATCACCGCCACGGGTGCCAAATCTCGAAAATCAGCCCCGCGGGTGCCAAATCTCGAAAATCAGCCCCGCGGGTGCCGAATCTCGAAAATCAGTGCCGCGGGTGTCGAATCTCGAAAATCAGCCCCGCGGGTGCCGAATCTTGAAAATCACTGCCACAGGTGCCGAATCTCGAAAATCAGCCCCGCAGGTGCCGAATCTCGAAAATCTCCACCGCGTGTGTCGAATCTCGAAAATCAGCCCCACGGGTGCCGAATCTCGAAAATCAGTGCCGCGGGTGCCGAATCTCGAAAATCACCGCCGCGGGGGTGCCGAATCTCGAAAATCACAGCCGCGGGTGCCGAATCTCGACAATCAGCCCCGAGGGTGCCGAATCTCGAAAATCACCGCCGCGGGTGTAGAGCCTCGAAAATCAGTGCCGCTGGTGCCGAATCTCGAAAATCACCGCCGCGGGTGCCGAATCTCGACAATAAGCGCCGCGGGTGCCGAGCCTCGAAAATCAGTGCCGCGGGTGCCGAATCTCGAAAATCACCGCCGCGGGTGCCAAATCTCGAAAATCAGCCCCGCGGTTGCCGACTCTCAAAAATCACCGGCACGGGTGCCGAATCTCGAAAATCAGCCCCGCGGGTGCCGAATCTCAAAAATCACCACCGCGGGTGCTAAATCTCGAAAATCAGCCCGCGGGTCCAAAATCTCAAAAATCACCGCCGCGGGTGCCGAATCTCGAAAATCAGCCCCGCGGGTGCCGAATCTCGAAAATCACCACCGCGGGTGCCAAATCTCGAAAATCAGCCCCGCGGTTGCCGACTCTCAAAAATCACCGGCATGGGTGCCGAATCTCGAAAATCAGCCCCGCGGGTGCCGAATCTCAAAAATCACCACCGCGGGTGCCAAATCTCAAAAATCAGCCCCGCGGTTGCCGACTCTCGAAAATCACCGCCACGGGTGCCAAATCTCGAAAATCAGCCCCGCGGTTGCCGACTCTAGAAAATCACCGCCACGGGTGCCGAATCTCGAAAATCAGCCCCGCGGGTGCCGAATCTCGAAAATCACCGCCACGGGTGCCGAATCTCGAAAATCACCACCGCGGGTGCCAAATCTCGAAAATCAGCCCCGCGGTTGCCGACTCTCGAAAATCACCGCCACGGGTGCCGAATCTCGAAAATCAGCCCCGCGGGTGCCGAATCTCGAAAATCACCGCCACGGGTGCCGAATCTCGAAAATCACCACCGCGGGTGCCAAATCTCGAAAATCAGCCCCGCGGTTGCCGTCTCTCGAAAATCACCGCCACGGGTGCCAAGTCTCGAAAATCAGCCCCGCGGGTGCCGAATCTCAAAAATCACCACCATGGGTGCCGAATCTCGAAAATCAGCCCCGCGGGTGCCGAATCTCGAAAATCAGCCCCGCGGGTGCCGAATCTCAAAAATCAGCCCCGCGGGTGCCGAATCTCGAAAATCAGCCCCGCGGGTGCCGAATCTCGAAAATCAGCCCCGCGGGTGCCGAATCTCGAAAATCACCACCACGGGTGCCGAATCTCGAAAATCACCACCGCGGGTGCCAAATCTCGAAAATCAGCCCCGCGGTTGCCGAATCTCGAAAATCACCGCAACGGGTGCCGAATCTCGAAAATCAGCCCCGCGGGTGCCGAATCTCGAAAATCACCGCTGCGGGTGCCGAATCTCAAAAATCACGTCCGCCAGTGCCGATTCTCAAAAATCACCACCACGGGTGCCGAATCTCGAAAATCACCACCGCGGGTGCCAAATCTCAAAAATCAGCCCCGCGGTGGCCGAATCTCGAAAATCACCGCCACGGGTGCCGAATCTCGAAAATCAGCCCCGCGGTTGCCGAATCTCGAAAATCAGCCCCGCGGCTGACAAATCTCAAAAATCCGCACCGCGGCTGCTGAAACTCGAAAATTACCACTACGGCTGAAAAATCTCGAAAATCTCCACCGCAGCTGAAAAAAATCTCAAAAATCAGCCCCGCGGCTGCCAAATCTCAAAAATCACCGCCGCTGCTAAAAAATCTCGAAAATCAGCACCGTGCCTGAAAAATCTCGAAAATCAGCCCCGCTGCTGCCGAATCTCGAAAATCACCACCGCGGGTGCCGAATCTCGAAAATCAGCCCCGCGGGTGCCGAATCTCGAAAATCAGCCCCGCGGGTGCCGAATCTCGAAAATCACCTACGCGGGTGCCGAATCTCGAAAATCACCTCCGCCAGTGCCGATTCTGAAAAATCACCACCGCGGGTGCCGAATCTCAAAAATCACCACCGCGGGTGCGGAATCTCGAAAATCACCACCGCGAGTGCCGAATCTCGAAAATCACCACCGCGGGTGCCGAATCTCGAAAATCACCGCCACGGGTGCCAAATCTCGAAAATCAGCCCCGCGGGTGCCAAATCTCAAAAATCAGCCCTGCGGGTGCCGAATCTCGAAAATCAGTGCCGCGGGTGTCGAATCTCGAAAATCAGCCCCGCGGGTGCCGAATCTCGAAAATCACCGCCGCGGGTGCAGAGCCTCGAAAATCAGTGCCGCGGGTGCCGAATCTCGAAAATCACCGCCGCGGGTGCCGAATCTCGACAATCACCACCGCGGGTGCCGAATCTCGAAAATCAGCCCCGCGGGTGCCGAATCTCAAAAATCACCTCCGCCAGTGCTGATTCTCAAAAAACACCGCCGCGGGTGCCGAATCTCGAAAATCAGTGCCGCGGGTGCCGAATCTCGAAAATCATTGCCGCAGGTGTCGAGCCTCGAAAATCAGCCCCGCGGGTGCCGAATCTCGACAATCAGCCCCGAGGGTGCCGAATCTTGAAAATCAGTGCTGCGGGTGCCGAATCTCGAAAATCACCACCGCTGGTGTGCCGAATCTCGAAAAGCACCGCCGTGGGTGCCGAATCTCGAAAATCACCTCCGCCAGTGCCGATTCTGAAAAATCACCACCGCGGGTGCCGAATCTCAAAAATCACCATCGCGGGTGCCGAATCTCGAAAATCACCGCCACGGGTGCCAAATCTCGAAAATCAGCCCCGCGGGTGCCAAATCTCGAAAATCAGCCCCGCGGGCGCCGAATCTCGAAAATCAGTGCCGCGGGTGTCAAATCTCGAAAATCAGCCCCGCGGGTGCCGAATCTTGAAAATCACTGCCACGGGTGCCGAATCTCGAAAATCAGCCCCGCGGGTGCCGAATATCGAAAATCAGTGCAGCGGGTGTCGAATCTCGAAAATCAGCCCCGCGGGTGCCGAATCTCGAAAATCACCGCCACGGGTGCCGAATCTCGAAAATCACCACCGCGAGTGCCGAATCTCAAAAATCACCTCCGCGGGTGCCAAATCTCAAAAATCACAGCCGCGGGTGCCGAATCTGGAAAATCACCGCCGCGGGTGCCGAATCTCAAAAATCACCACCGCCGCTGCCGAATCTCGAAAATCAGCCCCGCAGGTGCCGAATCTCGAAAATCAGCCCCACGGGTGCCGAATCTCGAAAATCACAGCCGCGGGTGCCGAATCTCGACAATCAGCCCCGCGGTTGCCGAATCTCGAAAATCACCGCCGCGGGTGTAGAGCCTCGAAAATCAGTGCCGCTGGTGCCGAATCTCGAAAATCACCGCCGCGGGTGCCGAATCTCGACAATCAGCGCCGCGGGTGCCGAGCCTCAAAAATCACCGCTGCGGGTGCCAAATCTCGAAAATCACAGCCGCGGATGCCGAATCTGGAAAATCACCGCCGCGGGTGCCGAATCTCAAAAATCACCACCGCCGCTGCCGAATCTCGAAAATCAGGCCCGCAGGTGCCGAATCTCGAAAATCAGCCCCACGGGTGCCGAATCTCGAAAATCACCACCGCGTGTGCCGAATCTCGAAAATCAGCCCCACGGGTGCCGAATCTCGAAAATCAGTGCCGCGGGTGCCGAATCTCGAAAATCACCGCCGCGGGTGCCGAGTCTCAAAAATCAGCCCCGCGGGTGCCGAATCTCGAAAATCACAGCCGCGGGTGCCGAATCTCGACAATCAGCCCCGCGGGTGCCGAATATCGAAAATCACCGCCGCGGGTGTAGAGCCTCGAAAATCAGTGCCGCTGGTGCCGAATCTCGAAAATCACCGACGCGGGTGCCGAATCTCGAAAATCACCTACGCGGGTGCCGAATCTCGAAAATCACCTCCGCCAGTGCCGATTCTGAAAAATCACCACCGCGGGTGCCAAATCTCAAAAATCACCACCGCGGGTGCGGAATCTCGAAAATCACCACCGCGAGTGCCGAATCTCAAAAATCACCACCGCGGGTGACAAATCTCGAAAATCACCGCCACGGGTGCCAAATCTCAAAAATCAGCCCCGCGGGTGCCAAATCTCAAAAATCAGCCCCGCGGGTGCCGAATCTCGAAAATCAGTGCCGCGGGTGTCGAATCTCGAAAATCAGCCCCGCGGGTGCCGAATCTCGAAAATCACCGCCGCGGGTGCAGAGCCTCGAAAATCAGTGCCGCGGGTGCCGAATCTCGAAAATCACCGCCGCGGGTGCCGAATCTCGACAATCACCACCGCGGGTGCCGAATCTCGAAAATCAGCCCCGCGGGTGCCGAATCTCAAAAATCACCTCCGCCAGTGCTGATTCTCAAAAAACACCGCCGCGGGTGCCGAATCTCGAAAATCAGTGCCGCGGGTGCCGAATCTCGAAAATCATTGCCGCAGGTGTCGAGCCTCGAAAATCAGCCCCGCGGGTGCCGAATCTCGACAATCAGCCCCGAGGGTGCCGAATCTTGAAAATCAGTGCTGCGGGTGCCGAATCTCGAAAATCACCTCCGCCAGTGCCGATTCTGAAAAATCACCACCGCGGGTGCCGAATCTCAAAAATCACCATCGCGGGTGCCGAATCTCGAAAATCACCGCCACGGGTGCCAAATCTCGAAAATCAGCCCCGCGGGTGCCAAATCTCGAAAATCAGCCCCGCGGGTGCCGAATCTCGAAAATCACTGCCACGGGTGCCGAATCTCGAAAATCAGCCCCGCAGGTGCCGAATATCGAAAATCAGTGCCGCGGGTGTCGAATCTCGAAAATCAGCCCCGCGGGTGCCAAATCTCGAAAATCACCGCCACGGGTGCCGAATCTCGAAAATCACCACCGCGAGTGCCGAATCTCAAAAATCACCTCCGCGGGTGCCAAATCTCGAAAATCACAGCCGCGGGTGCCGAATCTGGAAAATCACCGCCGCGGGTGCCGAATCTCAAAAATCACCACCGCCGCTGCCGAATCTCGAAAATCAGCCCCGCAGGTGCCGAATCTCGAAAATCAGCCCCACGGGTGCCGAATCTCGAAAATCAGTGCCGCGGGTGCCGAATCTCGAAAATCACCGCCGCCACTGCTGATTCTCAAAAATCACCGCCGCAGGTGCCGAATCTCGAAAATCACCGCCGCGGGTGCCGAATCTCGACAATAAGCGCCGCGGGTGCCGAGCCTCGAAAATCAGTGCCGCGGGTGCCGAATCTCGAAAATCACCGCCGCGGGTGCCAAATCTCGAAAATCACAGCCGCGGGTGCCGAATTTGGAAAATCACCGCCGCGGGTGCCGAATCTCAAAAATCACCACCGCCGCTTCCGAATCTCGAAAATCAGCCCAGCGGGTGCCGAATCTCGAAAATCAGCCCCACGGGTGCCGAATCTCGAAAATCACCACCGCGTGTGCCGAATCTCGAAAATCAGTGCCGCGGGTGCCGAGTCTCAAAAATCAGCCCCGCGGGTGCCGAATCTCGAAAATCACAGCCGCGGGTGCCGAATGTCGACAATCAGCCCCGCGGGTGCCGAATCTCGAAAATCACCGCCGCGGGTGTAGAGCCTCGAAAATCATTGCCGCTGGTGCCGAATCTCGAAAATCACCTCTGCCAGTGCCGATTCTGAAAAATCACCACCGCGGGTGCCGAATCTCAAAAATCACCATCGCGGGTGCCGAATCTCGAAAATCACCGCCACGGGTGCCAAATCTCGAAAATCAGCCCCGCGGGTGCCAAATCTCGAAAATCAGCCCCGCGGGTGCCGAATCTCGAAAATCAGTGCCGCGGGTGTCGAATCTCGAAAATCAGCCCCGCGGGTGCCGAATCTTGAAAATCACTGCCACGGGTGCCGAATCTCGAAAATCAGCCCCGCAGGTGCCGAATCTCGAAAATCTCCACCGCGTGTGTCGAATCTCGAAAATCAGCCCCACGGGTGCCGAATCTCGAAAATCAGTGCCGCGGGTGCCGAATCTCGAAAATCACCGCCGCGGGGGTGCCGAATCTCGAAAATCACAGCCGCGGGTGCCGAATCTCGACAATCAGCCCCGAGGGTGCCGAATCTCGAAAATCACCGCCGCGGGTGTAGAGCCTCGAAAATCAGTGCCGCTGGTGCCGAATCTCGAAAATCACCGCCGCGGGTGCCGAATCTCGACAATAAGCGCCGCGGGTGCCGAGCCTCGAAAATCAGTGCCGCGGGTGCCGAATCTCGAAAATCACCGCCGCGGGTGCCAAATCTCGAAAATCACAGCCGCGGGTGCCGAATCTGGAAAATCACCGCCGCCGCTTCCGAATCTCGAAAATCAGCCCCGCAGGTGCCGAATCTCGAAAATCAGCCCCACGGGTGCCGAATCTCGAAAATCACCACCGCGTGTGCCGAATCTCGAAAATCAGCCCCACGGGTGCCGAATCTCGAAAATCAGTGCCGCGGGTGCCGAATCTCGAAAATCACCGCCGCGGGTGCCGAGTCTCAAAAATCAGCCCCGCGGGTGCCGAATCTCGACAATCAGCCCCGCGGGTGCCGAATCTCGAAAATCACCGCCGCGGGTGTAGAGCCTCGAAAATCAGTGCCGCTGGTGCCGAATCTCGAAAATCACTGCCGCGGGTGCCGAATCTCGACAATCAGCGCCGCGGGTGCCGAGCCTCGAAATTCAGTGCCGCGGGTGCCGAATCTCGAAAATCACCGCCGCGGGTGCCGAATCTCGACAATCACCACCGCGGGTGCCGAATCTCGAAAATCAGCCCCGCGGGTGCCGAATCTCAAAAATCACCTCCGCCAGTGCTGATTCTCAAAAATCACCGCCGCGGGTGCCGAATCTCGAAAATCAGTGCCGCGGGTGCCGAATCTCGAAAATCACCGCCGCGGGTGTCGAGCCTCGAAAATCAGCCCCGCGGGTGCCGAATCTCGAAAATCAGCCCCGAGGGTGCCGAATCTTGAAAATCAGTGCTGCGGGTGCCGAATCTCGAAAATCACCACCGCTGGTGCCGAATCTCAAAAATCACCTCCGCCGGTGTCGATTCTCAAAAATCACCACCGCGGGTGCCGAATCTTGAAAATCACCACCGCGGGTGCCGAATCTCGAAAATCACCACCGCGGGTGCCAAATCTCGAAAATCAGCCCCGAGGGTGCCGAATCTCGAAAAGCACCGCCGCGGGTCCCGAATCTTGAAAATCACCACCGCGGGTGCCGAATCTCGAAAATCACCACCGCGGGTGCCGAATCTCGAAAATCAGTGCCGCGGGTGTCGAATCTCGAAAATCAGCCCCGCGGGTGCAGAGCCTCGAAAATCAGTGCCGCGGGTGCCGAATCTCGAAAATCACCGCCGCGGGTGCCGAATCTCGACAATCACCCCCGCGGGTGCCGAATCTCAAAAATCACCTCCGCAGTGCTGATTCTCAAAAAACACCGCCGCGGGTGCCGAATCTCGAAAATCAGTGCCGCGGGTGCCGAATCTCGAAAATCATTGCCGCAGGTGTCGAGCCTCGAAAATCAGCCCCGCGGGTGCCGAATCTCGACAATCAGCCCCGAGGGTGCCGAATCTTGAAAATCAGTGCTGCGGGTGCCGAATCTCGAAAATCACCTCCGCCAGTGCCGATTGTGAAAAATCACCACCGCGGGTGCCGAATCTCAAAAATCACCATCGCGGGTGCCGAATCTCGAAAATCACCGCCACGGGTGCCAAATCTCGAAAATCAGCCCCGCGGGTGCCGAATCTCGAAAATCAGTGCCGCGGGTGTCGAATCTCGAAAATCAGCCCCGCGGGTGCCGAATCTTGAAAATCACTGCCACGGGTGCCGAATCTCGAAAATCAGCCCCGCAGGTGCCGAATATCGAAAATCAGTGCCGCGGGTGTCGAATCTCGAAAATCAGCCCCGCGGGTGCCGAATCTCGAAAATCACCGCCACGGGTGCCGAATCTCGAAAATCACCACCGCGAGTGCCGAATCTCAAAAATCACCTCCGCGGGTGCCAAATCTCGAAAATCACAGCCGCGGGTGCCGAATCTGGAAAATCACCGCCGCGGGTGCCGAATCTCAAAAATCACCACCGCCGCTGCCGAATCTCGAAAATCAGCCCCGCAGGTGCCGAATCTCGAAAATCAGCCCCACGGGTGCCGAATCTCGAAAATCACCACCGCGTGTGCCGAATCTCGAAAATCAGCCCCACGGGTGCCGAATCTCGAAAATCAGTGCCGCGGGTGCCGAATCTCGAAAATCACCGCCGCGGGTGCCGAGTCTCAAAAATCAGCCCCGCGGGTGCCGAATCTCGAAAATCACAGCCGCGGGTGCTGAATCTCGACAATCAGCCCCGCGGGTGCCGAATCTCGAAAATCACCGCCGCGGGTGTAGAGCCTCGAAAATCAGTGCCGCTGGTGCCGAATTTCGAAAATCACCGCCGCGGGTGCCGAATCTCGACAATAAGCGCCGCGGGTGCCGAGCCTCGAAAATCAGTGCCGCGGGTGCCGAATCTCGAAAATCACAGCCGCGGGTGCCGAATCTGGAAAATCACCGCCGCGGGTGCCGAATCTCAAAAATCACCACCGCCGCTTCCGAATCTCGAAAATCAGCCCCGCAGGTGCCGAATCTCGAAAATCAGCCCCACGGGTGCCGAATCTCGAAAATCATCACCGCGTGTGCCGAATCTCGAAAATCAGCCCCACGGGTGCCGAATCTCGAAAATCATCACCGCGTGTGCCGAGTCTCAAAAATCAGCCCCGCGGGTGCCGAATCTCGAAAATCACAGCCGCGGGTGCCGCATCTCGACAATCAGCCCCGCGGGTGCCGAATCTCGAAAATCACCGCCGCGGGTGTAGAGCCTCGAAAATCAGTGCCGCTGGTGCCGAATCTCGAAAATCACCGCCGCGGGTGCCGAATCTCGACAATCAGCGCCGCGGGTGCCGAGCCTCGAAAATCACTGCCGCGGGTGCCGAATCTCGACAATCACCACCGCGGGTGCCGAATCTCGAAAATCAGCCCTGCGGGTGCCGAATCTCAAAAATCACCTCCGCCAGTGCTGATTCTCAAAAATCACCGCTGCGGGTGCCGAATCTCGAAAATCAGTGCCGCGGGTGCCGAATCTCGAAAATCACCGCCGCGGGTGCCGAATCTCGAAAATCAGCCCCGAGGGTGCCGAATCTTGAAAATCAGTGCTGCGGGTGCCGAATCTCGAAAATCACCACCGCTGGTGCCGAATCTCAAAAATCACCTCCGCCAGTGCCGATTCTCAAAAATCACCACCGCGGGTGCCGAATCTTGAAAATCACCACCGCGGGTGCCGAATCTCGAAAATCACCACCGCGGGTGCCAAATCTCGAAAATCAGCCCCGAGGGTGCCGAATCTCGAAAAGCACCGCCGCGGGTCCCGAATCTTGAAAATCACCACCGCGGGTGCCGAATCTCGAAAATCACCACCGCGGGTGCCAAATCTCGAAAATCACCACCGCGGGTGCCGAATCTCGAAAATCACCTCCGCCAGTGCCGATTCTCAAAAATCACCACCGCGGGTGCCGAATCTTGAAAATCACCACCGTGGGTGCCGAATCTCGAAAATCACCATCGCGGGTGCCAAATCTCGAAAATCAGCCCCGAGGGTGCCGAATCTCGAAAAGCACCGCCGCGGGTCCCGAATCTCGAAAATCAGCCCCGCGGGTGCCAAATCTCAAAAATCACCGCCGCGGGTGCCGAATCTCGAAAATCACCTCCGCCAGTGCCAATTCTCAAAAATCACCACCGCGGGTGCCGAATCTTGAAAATCACCACCGCGGGTGCCGAATCTCGAAAATCACCACCGCGGGTGCCGAATCTCGAAAATCACCACCGCGGGTGCCAAATCTCGAAAATCAGCCCCGCGGGTGCCGAATCTCAAAAATCACCACCATGGGTGCCGAATCTCGAAAATCAGCCCTGCGGGTGCCGAATCTCGAAAATCAGCCCCGCGGGTGCCGAATCTCAAAAATCAGCCTGCGGGTGCCGAATCTCAAAAATCAGCCCCGCGGGTGCCGAATCTCGAAAATCACCGCCGCGGGTGCCGAATCTCAAAAATCACCTCCGCCAGTGCTGATTCTCAAAAATCACTGCCGCGGGTGCCGAACCTCAAAAATCAGCCCCGAGGGTGCCGAATCTCGAAAATCACCACCGCGGGTGCCAAATCTCGAAAATCAGCCCCGCGGGTGCCGAATCTCAAAAATCACCACCATGGGTGCCGAATCTCGAAAATCACCGCCGCGGGTGCCGAATCTCGAAAATCAGCCCCGAGGGTGCCGAATCTTGAAAATCAGTGCTGCGGGTGCCGAATCTCGAAAATCACCACCGCTGGTGCCGAATCTCAAAAATCACCTCCTCCAGTGCCGATTCTCAAAAATCACCACCGCGGGTGCCAAATCTTGAAAATCACCACCGCGGGTGCCGAATCTCGAAAATCACCACCGCGGGTGCCAAATCTCGAAAATCAGCCCCGAGGGTGCCGAATCTCGAAAAGCACCGCCGCGGGTCCCGAATCTTGAAAATCACCACCGTGGGTGCCGAATCTCGAAAATCACCACCGCGTGTGCCAAATCTCGAAAATCACCACCGCGGGTGCCGAATCTCGAAAATCACCTCCGCCAGTGCCGATTCTCAAAAATCACCACCGCGGGTGCCGAATCTTGAAAATCACCACCGTGGGTGCCGAATCTCGAAAATCACCACCGCGGGTGCCAAATCTCGAAAATCAGCCCCGAGGGTGCCGAATCTCGAAAAGCACCGCCGCGGGTCCCCAATCTCGAAAATCAGCCCCGCGGGTGCCAAATCTCAAAAATCACCGCCGCGGGTGCCGAATCTCGAAAATCACCTCCGCCAGTGCCAATTCTCAAAAATCACCACCGCGGGTGCCGAATCTTGAAAATCACCACCGCGGGTGCCGAATCTCGAAAATCACCACCGCGGGTGCCAAATCTCGAAAATCAGCCCCGCGGGTGCCGAATCTCAAAAATCACCACCATGGGTGCCGAATCTCGAAAATCAGACCTGCGGGTGCCGAATCTCGAAAATCAGCCCCGCGGGTGCCGAATCTCAAAAATCAGCCTGCGGGTGCCGAATCTCGAAAATCAGCCCCGCGGGTGCCGAATCTCGAAAATCACCGCCGCGGGTGCCGAATCTCAAAAATCACCTCCGCCAGTGCTGATTCTCAAAAATCACTGCCGCGGGTGCCGAACCTCAAAAATCACCGCCGCGTGTGCCGAATCTCAAAAATCACCTCCGCCACTGCTGATTCTCAAAAATCACCGCCGCGGGTGCCGAATCTCAAAAATCACCGCCACGGGTGCCGAATCTCGAAAATTAGCCCCGCGGGTGCCGAATCTCGAAAATCAGCCCCGCGGTGCCGAATCTCGAAAATCACCGCCGCGGGTGCCGAATCTCAAAAATCACCTCCGCGGGTGCCGAATCTCGAAAATCACCACCGCCGCTGCCGAATCTCGAAAATCAGCCCCGCGGGTTCCGAATCTCGAAAATCAGCCCCACGGGTGCCGAATCTCGAAAATCACCACCGCGTGTGCCGAATCTCGAAAATCAGCCCCACGGGTGCCGAATCTCGAAAATCAGTGCCGCGGGTGCCGAATCTCGAAAATCATTGCCGCAGGTGTCGAGCCTCGAAAATCAGCCCCGCGGGTGCCGAATCTCGACAATCAGCCCCGAGGGTGCCGAATCTTGAAAATCAGTGCTGCGGGTGCCGAATCTCGAAAATCACCTCCGCCAGTGCCGATTGTGAGAAATCACCACCGCGGGTGCCGAAACTCAAAAATCACCATCGCGGGTGCCGAATCTCGAAAATCACCGCCACGGGTGCCAAATCTCGAAAATCAGCCCCGCGGGTGCCAAATCTCGAAAATCAGCCCCGCGGGTGCCGAATCTCGAAAATCAGTGCCGCGGGTGTCGAATCTCGAAAATCAGCCCCGCGGGTGCCGAATCTTGAAAATCACTGCCACGGGTGCCGAATCTCGAAAATCAGCCCCGCAGGTGCCGAATATCGAAAATCAGTGCCGCGGGTGTCGAATCTCGAAAATCAGCCCCGCGGGTGCCGAATCTCGAAAATCACCGCCACGGGTGCCGAATCTCGAAAATCACCACCGCGAGTGCCGAATCTCAAAAATCACCTCCGCGGGTGCCAAATCTCGAAAATCACAGCCGCGGGTGCCGAATCTGGAAAATCACCGCCGCGGGTGCCGAATCTCAAAAATCACCACCGCCGCTGCCGAATCTCGAAAATCAGCCCCGCAGGTGCCGAATCTCGAAAATCAGCCCCACAGGTGCCGAATCTCGAAAATCACCACCGCGTGTGCCGAATCTCGAAAATCAGCCCCACGGGTGCCGAATCTCGAAAATCAGTGCCGCGGGTGCCGAATCTCGAAAATCACCGCCGCGGGTGCCGAGTCTCAAAAATCAGCCCCGCGGGTGCCGAATCTCGAAAATCACCGCCGCGGGTGTAGAGCCTCGAAAATCAGTGCCGCTGGTGCCGAATCTCGAAAATCACCGCCGCGGGTGCCGAATCTCGACAATAAGCGCCGCGGGTGCCGAGCCTCGAAAATCAGTGTCGCGGGTGCCGAATCTCGAAAATCACCGCCGCGGGTGCCAAATCTCGAAAATCACAGCCGCGGGTGCCGAATCTGGAAAATCACCGCCGCGGGTGCCGAATCTCAAAAATCACCACCGCCGCTTCCGAATCTCGAAAATCAGCCCCGCAGGTGCCGAATCTCGAAAATCAGCCCCACGGGTGCCGAATCTCGAAAATCATCACCGCGTGTGCCGAATCTCGAAAATCAGCCCCACGGGTGCCGAATCTCGAAAATCAGTGCCGCGGGTGCCGAATCTCGAAAATCACAGCCGTGGGTGCCGAGTCTCAAAAATCAGCCCCGCGGGTGCCGAATCTCGAAAATCACAGCCGCGGGTACCGAATCTCGACAATCAGCCCCGCGGGTGCCGAATCTCGAAAATCACCGCCGCGGGTGTAGAGCCTCGAAAATCAGTGCCGCTGGTGCCGAATCGCGAAAATCACCGCCGCGGGTGCCGAATCTCGACAATCAGCGCCGCGGGTGCCGAGCCTCGAAAATCACCGCCGCGGGTGCCGAATCTCGACAATCACCACCGAGGGTGCCGAATCTTGAAAATCAGTGCCGCGGGTGCCGAATCTCGAAAATCACCGCCGCGGGTGCCGAATCTCGAAAATCAGCCCCGAGGGTGCCGAATCTTGAAAATCAGTGCTGCGGGTGCGGAATCTCGAAAATCACCACCGCTGGTGCCGAATCTCAAAAATCAGCCCCGCGGGTGCCAAATCTCAAAAATCACCACCATGGGTGCCGAATCTCGAAAATCAGCCCTGCGGGTGCCGAATCTCGAAAATCAGCCCCGCGGGTGCCGAATCTCAAAAATCAGCCTGCGGGTGCCGAATCTCGAAAATCACCGCCGCGGGTGCCGAATCTCAAAAATCACCACCGCCAGTGCTGATTCTCAAAAATCACTGCCGCGGGTGCCGAACCTCAAAAATCAGCCCCGAGGGTGCCGAATCTCGAAAATCACCACCGCGGGTGCCAAATCTCGAAAATCAGCCCCGCGGGTGCCGAATCTCAAAAATCACCACCATGGGTGCCGAATCTCGAAAATCACCGCCGCGGGTGCCGAATCTCGAAAATCAGCCCCGAGGGTGCCGAATCTTGAAAATCAGCGCTGCGGGTGCCGAATCTCGAAAATCACCGCCGCGGGTGCCGAATCTCGAAAATCAGCCCCGAGGGTGCCGAATCTTGAAAATCAGTGCTGCGGGTGCCGAATCTCGAAAATCAGCCCCGCGGGTGCCAAATCTCGAAAATCAGCCCCGCGGGTGCCGAATCTCAAAAATCACCACCATGGGTGCCGAATCTCGAAAATCAGCCCTGCGGGTGCCGAATCTCGAAAATCAGCCCCGCGGGTGCCGAATCTCAAAAATCAGCCTGCGGGTGCCGAATCTCGAAAATCACCGCCGCGGGTGCCGAATCTCAAAAATCACCTCCGCCAGTGCTGATTCTCAAAAATCACTGCCGCGGGTGCCGAACCTCAAAAATCAGCCCCGAGGGTGCCGAATCTTGAAAATCACCACCGCGGGTGCCAAATCTCGAAAATCAGCCCCGCGGGTGCCGAATCTCAAAAATCACCACCATGGGTGCCGAATCTCGAAAATCACCGCCGCGGGTGCCGAATCTCGAAAATCAGCCCCGAGGGTGCCGAATCTTGAAAATCAGTGCTGCGGGTGCCGAATCTCGAAAATCACCACCGCTGGTGCCGAATCTCAAAAATCACCTCCTCCAGTGCCAATTCTCAAAAATCACCACCGCGGGTGCCGAATCTTGAAAATCACCACCGCGGGTGCCGAATCTCGAAAATCACCACCGCGGGTGCCAAATCTCGAAAATCAGCCCCGAGGGTGCCGAATCTCGAAAAGCACCGCCGCGGGTCCCGAATCTTGAAAATCACCACCGCGGGTGCCGAATCTCGAAAATCACCACCGCGGGTGCCAAATCTCGAAAATCACCACCGCGGGTGCCGAATCTCGAAAATCACCTCCGCCAGTGCCGATTCTCAAAAATCACCACCGCGGGTGCCGAATCTTGAAAATCACCACCGTGGGTGCCGAATCTCGAAAATCACCACCGCGGGTGCCAAATCTCGAAAATCAGCCCCGAGGGTGCCGAATCTCGAAAAGCACCGCCGCGGGTCCCGAATCTCGAAAATCAGCCCCGCGGGTGCCAAATCTCAAAAATCACCGCCGCGGGTGCCGAATCTCGAAAATCACCTCCGCCAGTGCCAATTCTCAAAAATCACCACCGCGGGTGCCGAATCTTGAAAATCACCACCGCGGGTGCCGAATCTCGAAAATCACCACCGCGGGTGCCAAATCTCAAAAATCAGCCCCGCGGGTGCCGAATCTCAAAAATCACCACCATGGGTGCCGAATCTCGAAAATCAGCCCTGCGGGTGCCGAATCTCAAAAATCAGCCTGCGGGTGCCGAATCTCGAAAATCAGCCCCGCGGGTGCCGAATCTCGAAAATCACCGCCGCGGGTGCCGAATCTCAAAAATCACCTCCGCCAGTGCTGATTCTCAAAAATCACTGCCGCGGGTGCCGAACCTCAAAAATCACCGTCGCGTGTGCCGAATCTCAAAAATCACCTCCGCCACTGCTGATTCTCAAAAATCACCGCCGCGGGTGCCGAATCTCGAAAATCACCGCCACGGGTGCCGAATCTCGAAAATTAGCCCCGCGGGTGCCGAATCTCGAAAATCAGCCCCGCGGGTGCCGAATCTCGAAAATCAGCCCCGCGGTGCCGAATCTCGAAAATCACCGCCGCGGGTGCCGAATCTCAAAAATCACCTCCGCGGGTGCCGAATCTCGAAAATCACCACCGCCGCTGCCGAATCTCGAAAATCAGCCCCGCGGGTTCCGAATCTCGAAAATCAGCCCCACGGGTGCCGAATCTCGAAAATCACCACCGCGTGTGCCGAATCTCGAAAATCAGCCCCACGGGTGCCGAATCTCGAAAATCAGTGCCGCGGGTGCCGAATCTCGAAAATCACCGCCGCGGGTGCCGAGCCTCAAAAATCAGCCCCGCGGGTGCCGAATCTCGACAATCAGGCCCGCGGGTGCCGAATCTCGACAATCACCACCGCGGGTGTCGAATCTCGAAAATCAGCGCCGCGGGTGCCGAATCTCAAAAATCACCTCTGCCAGTGCTGATTCTCAAAAATCACCACCGCGGGTGCCGAATCTCGAAAATCAGTGACGCGGGTGCCGAATCTCGAAAATCACCGCAGCGGGTGCCGAACCTCAAAAATCACCGCCGTGGGTGCCGAATCTCGAAAATCAGTGCCGCGGGTCCCGAATCTCGAAAATCACCGCCGCGGGTGCCGAGCCTCGAAAATCAGCCCCGCGGGTGCCGAATCTCGAAAATCAGCCTCGAGGGTGCCGAATCTTGAAAATCAGTGCTGCGGAAGCCGAATCTCGAAAATCACCACCACGGGTGCCGAATCTCGAAAAGCACCGCCGCGGGTGCCAAATCTCGAAAATCAGCCCCGCGGTGCCGAATCTCGAAAATCACCGCCGCGGGTGCCGAATCTCAAAAATCACCTCCGCGGGTGCCGAATCTCGAAAATCACCACCGCCGCTGCCGAATCTCGAAAATCAGCCCCGCGGGTTCCGAATCTCGAAAATCAGCCCCACGGGTGCCGAATCTCGAAAATCACCACCGCGTGTGCCGAATCTCGAAAATCAGCCCCACGGGTGCCGAATCTCGAAAATCAGTGCCGCGGGTGCCGAATCTCGAAAATCACCGCCGCGGGTGCCGAGCCTCAAAAATCAGCCCCGCGGGTGCCGAATCTCGACAATCAGGCCCGCGGGTGCCGAATCTCGACAATCACCACCGCGGGTGTCGAATCTCGAAAATCAGCGCCGCGGGTGCCGAATCTCAAAAATCACCTTTGCCAGTGCTGATTCTCAAAAATCACCACCGCGGGTGCCGAATCTCGAAAATCAGTGACGCGGGTGCCGAATCTCGAAAATCACCGCAGCGGGTGCCAAACCTCAAAAATCACCGCCGTGGGTGCCGAATCTCGAAAATCAGCCCGCGGGTGCAAAATCTCAAAAATCACCGCCGCGGGTGCCGAATCTCGAAAATCACCACTACGGGTGCCGAATCTCGAAAATCACCACCGCGGGTGCCAAATCTCAAAAATCAGCCCCGCGGTTGCCGACTCTCGAAAATCACCGCCACGGGTGCCGAATCTCGAAAATCACCGCAGCGGGTGCCGAACCTCAAAAATCACCGCCGTGGGTGCCGAATCTCGAAAATCAGTGCCGCGGGTCCCGAATCTCGAAAATCACCGCCGCGGGTGCCGAGCCTCGAAAATCAGCCCCGCGGGTGCCGAATCTCGAAAATCAGCCTCGAGGGTGCCGAATCTTGAAAATCAGCCCCGCGGGTGCCGACTCTCGAAAATCACCGCCACGGGTGCCGAATCTCGAAAATCAGCCCCGCGGGTGCCGAATCTCGAAAATCACCGCCACGGGTGCCGAATCTCGAAAATGAGCCCCGCGGGTGCCAAATCTCGAAAATCAGCCCCGCGGTTGCCGACTCTCGAAAATCACCGCCACGGGTGCCGAATCTCGAAAATCAGCCCCACGGGTGCCGAATCTCGAAAAGCACCGCCGCGGGTGCCAAATCTCGAAAATCAGCCCCGCGGGTGCCGAATCTCGAAAATCAGCCCCGCGGGTGCAAAATCTCAAAAATCACCGCCGCGGGTGCCGAATCTCGAAAATCACCACCGCGGTTGCCAAATCTCGAAAATCAGCCCCGCGGGTGCCGAATCTCAAAAATCACCACCATGGGTGCCGAATCTCGAAAATCAGCCCCGCGGGTGTCGAATCTCGAAAATCAGCCCCGCGGGTGCCGAATCTCAAAAATCAGCCCCGCGGGTGCTGAATCTCGAAAATCAGCCCCGCGGGTGCCGAATCTCGAAAATCAGCCCCGCGGGTGCCGAATCTCGAAAATCACCACCACGGGTGCCAAATCTCGAAAATCACCACCGCGGGTGCCAAATCTCGAAAATCAGCCCCGCGGTTGCCGAATCTCGAAAATCACCGCAACGGGTGCCGAATCTCGAAAATCAGCCCCGCGGGTGCCGAATCTCGAAAATCACCGCTGCGGGTGCCGAATCTCGAAAATCACGTCCGCCAGTGCCGATTCCCAAAAATCACCACCACGGGTGCCGAATCTCGAAAATCACCACCGCGGGTGCCAAATCTCAAAAATCAGCCCCGCGGTTGCCGAATCTCGAAAATCACCGCCACGGGTGCCGAATCTCGAAAATCAGCCCCGCGGTTGCCGAATCTCGAAAATCACCGCCACAGGTGCCGAATCTCAAAAATCAGCTCCGCGGGTGCCGAATCTCGAAAATCACCGCCACGGGTGCCGTATCTCGAAAATCAGCCCCGCGGGTGCCGAATCTCGAAAATCACCGCCACGGGTGCCGTATCTCGAAAATCAGCCCCGCGGGTGCCGAATCTCGAAAATCACCGCCACGGGTGCTGAATCTAAAAAATCAGCCCCGCGGGTGCCGAATCTCGAAAATCAGCCCCACGGGTGCCGAATCTCAAAAATCACCTTTGCCAGTGCTGATTCTCAAAAATCACCACCGCGGGTGCCGAATCTCGAAAATCAGTGACGCGGGTGCCGAATCTCGAAAATCACCGCAGCGGGTGCCGAACCTCAAAAATCACCGCCGTGGGTGCCGAATCTCGAAAATCAGCCCGCGGGTGCAAAATCTCAAAAATCACCGCCGCGGGTGCCGAATCTCGAAAATCACCACTACGGGTGCCGAATCTCGAAAATCACCACCGCGGGTGCCAAATCTCAAAAATCAGCCCCGCGGTTGCCGACTCTCGAAAATCACCGCCACGGGTGCCGAATCTCGAAAATCACCGCAGCGGGTGCCGAACCTCAAAAATCACCGCCGTGGGTGCCGAATCTCGAAAATCAGTGCCGCGGGTCCCGAATCTCGAAAATCACCGCCGCGGGTGCCGAGCCTCGAAAATCAGCCCCGCGGGTGCCGAATCTCGAAAATCAGCCTCGAGGGTGCCGAATCTTGAAAATCAGCCCCGCGGGTGCCGACTCTCGAAAATCACCGCCACGGGTGCCGAATCTCGAAAATCAGCCCCGCGGGTGCCGAATCTCGAAAATCACCGCCACGGGTGCCGAATCTCGAAAATGAGCCCCGCGGGTGCCAAATCTCGAAAATCAGCCCCGCGGTTGCCGACTCTCGAAAATCACCGCCACGGGTGCCGAATCTCGAAAATCAGCCCCACGGGTGCCGAATCTCGAAAAGCACCGCCGCGGGTGCCAAATCTCGAAAATCAGCCCCGCGGGTGCCGAATCTCGAAAATCAGCCCCGCGGGTGCAAAATCTCAAAAATCACCGCCGCGGGTGCCGAATCTCGAAAATCACCACCGCGGTTGCCAAATCTCGAAAATCAGCCCCGCGGGTGCCGAATCTCAAAAATCACCACCATGGGTGCCGAATCTCGAAAATCAGCCCCGCGGGTGTCGAATCTCGAAAATCAGCCCCGCGGGTGCCGAATCTCAAAAATCAGCCCCGCGGGTGCTGAATCTCGAAAATCAGCCCCGCGGGTGCCGAATCTCGAAAATCAGCCCCGCGGGTGCCGAATCTCGAAAATCACCACCACGGGTGCCAAATCTCGAAAATCACCACCGCGGGTGCCAAATCTCGAAAATCAGCCCCGCGGTTGCCGAATCTCGAAAATCACCGCAACGGGTGCCGAATCTCGAAAATCAGCCCCGCGGGTGCCGAATCTCGAAAATCACCGCTGCGGGTGCCGAATCTCGAAAATCACGTCCGCCAGTGCCGATTCCCAAAAATCACCACCACGGGTGCCGAATCTCGAAAATCACCACCGCGGGTGCCAAATCTCAAAAATCAGCCCCGCGGTTGCCGAATCTCGAAAATCACCGCCACGGGTGCCGAATCTCGAAAATCAGCCCCGCGGTTGCCGAATCTCGAAAATCACCGCCACAGGTGCCGAATCTCAAAAATCAGCTCCGCGGGTGCCGAATCTCGAAAATCACCGCCACGGGTGCCGTATCTCGAAAATCAGCCCCGCGGGTGCCGAATCTCGAAAATCACCGCCACGGGTGCCGTATCTCGAAAATCAGCCCCGCGGGTGCCGAATCTCGAAAATCACCGCCACGGGTGCTGAATCTAAAAAATCAGCCCCGCGGGTGCCGAATCTCGAAAATCAGCCCCACGGGTGCCGAATCTCAAAAATCAGCCCCGCAGGTGCCAAATCTCGAAAATCAGCCCCGCAGGTACCGAATCTCAAAAATCACCTCCGCCAGTGTCAATTCTCAAAAATCACCACCGCGGGTGCCGAATCTCGAAAATCAGCCCCGCGGGTGCCGAATCTCGAAAATCACCTCCGCCATTGCCGATTCTCAAAAATCACCGCCGCGGGTGCCGAATCTCAAAAATCACCGCCGCGGGTGCCGAATCTCAAAAATCACCTCTGCCAGTGCTGATTCTCAAAAATCACCACCGCGGGTGCCGAATCTCGAAAATCAGTGATGCGGGTGCCGAATCTCGAAAATCACCGCAGCGGGTGCCGAACCTCAAAAATCACCGCCGTGGGTGCCGAATCTCGAAAATCAGTGCCGCGGGTCCCGAATCTCGAAAATCACCGCCGCGGGTGCCGAGCCTCGAAAATCAGCCCCGCGGGTGCCGAATCTCGAAAATCAGCCTCAAAAGGGCCGAATCTTGAAAATCAGTGCTGCGGAAGCCGAATCTCGAAAATCACCACCACGGGTGCCGAATCTCGAAAAGCACCGCCGCGGGTGCCAAATCTCGAAAATCAGCCGCGCGGGTGCCGAATCTCAAAAATCAGCCCGCGGGTGCAAAATCTCAAAAATCACCGCCGCGGGTGCCGAATCTCGAAAATCACCACCACGGGTGCCGAATCTCGAAAATCACCACCGCGGGTGCCAAATCTCGAAAATCAGCCCCGCGGTTGCCGACTCTCGAAAATCACCGCCACGGGTGCCGAATCTCGAAAATCAGCCCCGCGGGTGCCGAATCTCGAAAATCACCGCCACGGGTGCCGAATCTCGAAAATCAGCCCCGCGGGTGCCGAATCTCGAAAATCACCACCGCGGGTGCCAAATCTCGAAAATCAGCCCCGCGGTTGCCGACTCTCAAAAATCACCGGCACGGGTGCCGAATCTCGAAAATCAGCCCCGCGGGTGCCGAATCTCAAAAATCACCGGCACGGGTGCCGAATCTCGAAAATCAGCCCCGCGGGTGCCGAATCTCGAAAATCAGCCCCGCGGGTGAAAAATCTCAAAAATCACCGCCGCGGGTGCCCAATCTCGAAAATCACCACCACAGGTGCCGAATCTCGAAAATCACCACCGCGGGTGCCAAATCTCGAAAATCAGCCCCGCGGTTGCCGTCTCTCGAAAATCACCGCCACGGGTGCCAAGTCTCGAAAATCAGCCCCGCGGGTGCCAAATCTCAAAAATCACCACCATGGGTGCCGAATCTCGAAAATCAGCCCCGCGGGTGTCGAATCTCGAAAATCAGCCCCGCGGGTGCCGAATCTCAAAAATCAGCCCCGCGGGTGCTGAATCTCGAAAATCACCACCACGGGTGCCGAATCTCGAAAATCACCACCGCGGGTGCCAAATCTCGAAAATCACCGCAACGGGTGCCGAATCTCGAAAATCAGCCCCGCGGGTGCCGAATCTCGAAAATCACCGCTGCGGGTGCCGAATCTCGAAAATCACGTCCGCCAGTGCCGATTCTCAAAAATCACCACCACGGGTGCCGAATCTCGAAAATCACCACCGCGGGTGCCAAATCTCAAAAATCAGCCCCGCGGTTGCCGAATCTCGAAAATCACCGCCACGGGTGCCGAATCTCGAAAATCAGCCCCGCGGCTGACAAATCTCAAAAATCTGCACCGCGGCTGCTGAAACTCGAAAATTACCACTACGGCTGAAAAATCTCGAAAATCTCCACCGCAGCTGAAAAAAATCTCGAAAATCAGCCCCGCGGCTGCCAAATCTCAAAAATCACCGCCGCTGCTAAAAAATCTCGAAAATCAGCACCGTGCCTGAAAAATCTCGAAAATCAGCCCCGCTGCTGCCGAATCTCGAAAATCACCACCGCGGGTGCCGAATCTCGAAAATCAGCCCCGCGGGTGCCGAATCTCGAAAATCAGCCCCGCGGGTGCCGAATCTCGAAAATCACCGACGCGGGTGCCGAATCTCGAAAATCACCTACGCGGGTGCCGAATCTCGAAAATCACCTCCGCCAGTGCCGATTCTGAAAAATCACCACCGCGGGTGCCGAATCTCAAAAATCACCACCGCGGGTGCGGAATCTCGAAAATCACCACCGCGAGTGCCGAATCTCGAAAATCACCACCGCGGGTGCCGAATCTCAAAAATCACCGCCACGGGTGCCAAATCTCGAAAATCAGCCCCGCGGGTGCCAAATCTCAAAAATCAGCCCCGCGGGTGCCGAATCTCGAAAATCACCACCGCGGGTGCCGAATCTCGAAAATCAGCCCCGCGGGTGCCGAATCTCAAAAATCACCTCAGCCAGTGCTGATTCTCAAAAAACACCGCCGCGGGTGCCGAATCTCGAAAATCAGTGCCGCGGGTGCCGAATCTCGAAAATCATTGCCGCAGGTGTCGAGCCTCGAAAATCAGCCCCGCGGGTGCCGAATATCGACAATCAGCCCCGAGGGTGCCGAATCTTGAAAATCAGTGCTGCGGGTGCCGAATCTCGAAAATCACCACCGCTGGTGTGCCGAATCTCGAAAAGCACCGCCGCGGGTGCCGAATCTCGAAAATCACCTCCGCCAGTGCCGATTCTGAAAAATCACCACCGCGGGTGCCGAATCTCAAAAATCACCATCGCGGGTGCCGAATCTCGAAAATCACCGCCACGGGTGCCAAATCTCGAAAATCAGCCCCGCGGGTGCCAAATCTCGAAAATCAGCCCCGCGGGCGCCGAATCTCGAAAATCAGTGCCGCGGGTGTCAAATCTCGAAAATCAGCCCCGC
Organism: Ranitomeya imitator; assembly: GCF_032444005.1. NCBI lineage: Eukaryota > Metazoa > Chordata > Amphibia > Anura > Dendrobatidae > Ranitomeya > Ranitomeya imitator. The sequence goes on along the minus strand of NC_091291.1, from coordinate 111,687,162 downwards.
GGGTGCCGAATCTTGAAAATCACTGCCACGGGTGCCAAATCTCGAAAATCACAGCCGCGGGTGCCGAATCTGGAAAATCACCGCCGCGGGTGCCGAATCTCAAAAATCACTACCGCCGCTTCCGAATCTCGAAAATCAGCCCCGCAGGTGCCGAATCTCGAAAATCAGCCCCACGGGTGCCGAATCTCGAAAATCACCACCGCGTGTGCCGCATCTCGAAAATCAGCCCCACGGGTGCCGAATCTCGAAAATCAGTGCCGCGGGTGCCGAATCTCGAAAATCAGTGCCGCGGGTGCCGAATCTCGAAAATCAGTGCCGCGGGTGTCGAATCTCGAAAATCAGCCCCGCGGGTGCCGAATCTCGAAAATCACCGCCACGGGTGCCGAATCTCGAAAATCACCACCGCGAGTGCCGAATCTCAAAAATCACCTCCGCGGGTGCCAAATCTCGAAAATCACAGCCGAGGGTGCCGAATCTGGAAAATCACCGCCGCGGGTGCCGAATCTCAAAAATCACCACCGCCGCTGCCGAATCTCGAAAATCAGCCCCGCAGGTGCCGAATCTCGAAAATCAGCCCCACGGGTGCCGAATCTCGAAAATCACCACCGCGTGTGCCGAATCTCGAAAATCAGCCCCACGGGTGCCGAATCTCGAAAATCACCGCCACGGGTGCCAAATCTCGAAAATCACCACCGCGGGTGCCAAATCTCGAAAATCAGCCCCGCGGGTGCCGAATCTCGAAAATCAGCCCCGCGGGTGCCGAATCTCGAAAATCACCACCACGGGTGCCAAATCTCGAAAATCACTACCGCGGGTGCCAAATCTCGAAAATCAGCCCCGCGGTTGCCGAATCTCGAAAATCACCGCAACGGGTGCCGAATCTCGAAAATCAGCCCCGCGGGTGCCGAATCTCGAAAATCACCGCTGCGGGTGCCGAATCTCGAAAATCACGTCCGCCAGTGCCGATTCCCAAAAATCACCACCACGGGTGCCGAATCTCGAAAATCACCACCGCGGGTGCCAAATCTCAAAAATCAGCCCCGCGGTTGCCGAATCTCGAAAATCACCGCCACGGGTGCCGAATCTCGAAAATCAGCCCCGCGGTTGCCGAATCTCGAAAATCACCGCCACGGGTGCCGAATCTCAAAAATCAGCTCCGCGGGTGCCGAATCTCGAAAATCACCGCCACGGGTGCCGTATCTCGAAAATCAGCCCCGCGGGTGCCGAATCTCGAAAATCACCGCCACGGGTGCCGTATCTCGAAAATCAGCCCCGCGGGTGCCGAATCTCGAAAATCACCGCCACGGGTGCTGAATCTAAAAAATCAGCCCCGCGGGTGCCGAATCTCGAAAATCAGCCCCACGGGTGCCGAATCTCAAAAATCAGCCCCGCAGGTGCCAAATCTCGAAAATCAGCCCCGCAGGTACCGAATCTCAAAAATCACCTCCGCCAGTGTCAATTCTCAAAAATCACCACCGCGGGTGCCGAATCTCGAAAATCAGCCCCGCGGGTGCCGAATCTCGAAAATCACCTCCGCCATTGCCGATTCTCAAAAATCACCGCCGCGGGTGCCGAATCTCAAAAATCACCGCCGCGGGTGCCGAATCTCAAAAATCACCTCTGCCAGTGCTGATTCTCAAAAATCACCACCGCGGGTGCCGAATCTCGAAAATCAGTGATGCGGGTGCCGAATCTCGAAAATCACCGCAGCGGGTGCCGAACCTCAAAAATCACCGCCGTGGGTGCCGAATCTCGAAAATCAGTGCCGCGGGTCCCGAATCTCGAAAATCACCGCCGCGGGTGCCGAGCCTCGAAAATCAGCCCCGCGGGTGCCGAATCTCGAAAATCAGCCTCAAGGGGGCCGAATCTTGAAAATCAGTGCTGCGGAAGCCGAATCTCGAAAATCACCACCACGGGTGCCAAATCTCGAAAAGCACCGCCGCGGGTGCCAAATCTCGAAAATCAGCCGCGCGGGTGCCGAATCTCAAAAATCAGCCCGCGGGTGCAAAATCTCAAAAATCACCGCCGCGGGTGCCGAATCTCGAAAATCACCACCACGGGTGCCGAATCTCGAAAATCACCACCGCGGGTGCCAAATCTCGAAAATCAGCCCCGCGGTTGCCGACTCTCGAAAATCACCGCCACGGGTGCCGAATCTCGAAAATCAGCCCCGCGGGTGCCGAATCTCGAAAATCACCGCCACGGGTGCCGAATCTCGAAAATCAGCCCCGCGGGTGCCGAATCTCGAAAATCACCACCGTGGGTGCCGAATCTCGAAAATCAGCCCCGCGGGTGCCGAATCTCAAAAATCACCACCGCGGGTGCCAAATCTCGAAAATCAGCCCCGCGGGTGCCGAATCTCGAAAATCAGCCCCGCGGGTGAAAAATCTCAAAAATCACCGCCGCGGGTGCCCAATCTCGAAAATCACCACCACAGGTGCCGAATCTCGAAAATCACCACCGCGGGTGCCAAATCTCGAAAATCAGCCCCGCGGTTGCCGTCTCTCGAAAATCACCGCCACGGGTGCCAAGTCTCGAAAATCAGCCCCGCGGGTGCCAAATCTCAAAAATCACCACCATGGGTGCCGAATCTCGAAAATCAGCCCCGCGGGTGTCGAATCTCGAAAATCAGCCCCGCGGGTGCCGAATCTCAAAAATCAGCCCCGCGGGTGCTGAATCTCGAAAATCACCACCACGGGTGCCGAATCTCGAAAATCACCACCGCGGGTGCCAAATCTCGAAAATCAGCCCCGCGGTTGCCGAATCTCGAAAATCACCGCAACGGGTGCCGAATCTCGAAAATCAGCCCCGCGGGTGCCGAATCTCGAAAATCACCGCTGCGGGTGCCGAATCTCGAAAATCACGTCCGCCAGTGCCGATTCTCAAAAATCACCACCACGGGTGCCGAATCTCGAAAATCACCACCGCGGGTGCCAAATCTCAAAAATCAGCCCCGCGGTTGCCGAATCTCGAAAATCACCGCCACGGGTGCCGAATCTCGAAAATCAGCCCCGCGGCTGACAAATCTCAAAAATCTGCACCGCGGCTGCTGAAACTCGAAAATTACCACTACGGCTGAAAAATCTCGAAAATCTCCACCGCAGCTGAAAAAAATCTCGAAAATCAGCCCCGCGGCTGCCAAATCTCAAAAATCACCGCCGCTGCTAAAAAATCTCGAAAATCAGCACCGTGCCTGAAAAATCTTGAAAATCAGCCCCGCTGCTGCCGAATCTCGAAAATCACCACCGCGGGTGCCGAATCTCGAAAATCAGCCTCGCGGGTGCCGAATCTCGAAAATCAGCCCCGCGGGTGCCGAATCTCGAAAATCACCGACGCGGGTGCGGAATCTCGAAAATCACCTACGCGGGTGCCGAATCTCGAAAATCACCTCCGCCAGTGCCGATTCTGAAAAATCACCACCGCGGGTGCCGAATCTCAAAAATCACCACCGCGGGTGCGGAATCTCGAAAATCACCACCGCGAGTGCCGAATCTCGAAAATCACCACCGCGGGTGCCGAATCTCAAAAATCACCGCCACGGGTGCCAAATCTCGAAAATCAGCCCCGCGGGTGCCAAATCTAAAAAATCAGCCCCGCGGGTGCCGAATCTCGAAAATCAGTGTCGCGGGTGTCGAATCTCAAAAATCACCGCCGCGGGTGCCGAATCTCGACAATCACCACCGCGGGTGCCGAATCTCGAAAATCAGCCCCGCGGGTGCCGAATCTCAAAAATCACCTCAGCCAGTGCTGATTCTCAAAAAACACCGCCGCGGGTGCCGAATCTCGAAAATCAGTGCCGCGGGTGCCGAATCTCGAAAATCATTGCCGCAGGTGTCGAGCCTCGAAAATCAGCCCCGCGGGTGCCGAATATCGACAATCAGCCCCGAGGGTGCCGAATCTTGAAAATCAGTGCTGCGGGTGCCGAATCTCGAAAATCACCACCGCTGGTGTGCCGAATCTCGAAAAGCACCGCCGCGGGTGCCGAATCTCGAAAATCACCTCCGCCAGTGCCGATTCTGAAAAATCACCACCGCGGGTGCCGAATCTCAAAAATCACCATCGCGGGTGCCGAATCTCGAAAATCACCGCCACGGGTGCCAAATCTCGAAAATCAGCCCCGCGGGTGCCAAATCTCGAAAATCAGCCCCGCGGGCGCCGAATCTCGAAAATCAGTGCCGCGGGTGTCAAATCTCGAAAATCAGCCCCGCGGGTGCCGAATCTTGAAAATCACTGCCACGGGTGCCAAATCTCGAAAATCACAGCCGCGGGTGCCGAATCTGGAAAATCACCGCCGCGGGTGCCGAATCTCAAAAATCACTACCGCCGCTTCCGAATCTCGAAAATCAGCCCCGCAGGTGCCGAATCTCGAAAATCAGCCCCACGGGTGCCGAATCTCGAAAATCACCACCGCGTGTGCCGAATCTCGAAAATCAGCCCCACGGGTGCCGAATCTCGAAAATCAGTGCCGCGGGTGCCGAATCTCGAAAATCAGTGCCGCGGGTGTCGAATCTCGAAAATCAGCCCCGCGGGTGCCGAATCTCGAAAATCACCGCCACGGGTGCCGAATCTCGAAAATCACCTCCGCGGGTGCCAAATCTCGAAAATCACAGCCGCGGGTGCCGAATCTGGAAAATCACCGCCGCGGGTGCCGAATCTCAAAAATCACCACCGCCGCTGCCGAATCTCGAAAATCAGCCCCGCAGGTGCCGAATCTCGAAAATCAGCCCCACGGGTGCCGAATCTCGAAAATCACCACCGCGTGTGCCGAATCTCGAAAATCAGCCCCACGGGTGCCGAATCTCGAAAATCACCGCCACGGGTGCCGAGTCTCAAAAATCAGCCCCGCGGGTGCCGAATCTCGAAAATCACAGCCGCGGGTGCCGAATCTCGAAAATCACTGCTGCGGGTGCCAAATCTCGAAAATCACAGCCGCGGGTGCCGAATCTGGAAAATCACCGCCGCGGGTGCCGAATCTCAAAAATCACCACCGCCGCTGCCGAATCTCGAAAATCAGCCCCGCAGGTGCCGAATCTTGAAAATCACAGCCGCGGGTGCCGAATCTCGAAAATCACCGCCGCGGGTGTAGAGCCTCGAAAATCAGTGCCGCTGGTGCCGAATCTCGAAAATCACCTACGCGGGTGCCGAATCTCGAAAATCACCTCCGCCAGTGCCGATTCTGAAAAATCACCACCGCGGGTGCCGAATCTCGAAAATCACCACCGCGGGTGCCGAATCTCGAAAATCACCACCGCGGGTGCGGAATCTCGAAAATCACCACCGTGAGTGCCGAATCTCGAAAATCACCACCGCGGGTGACGAATCTCGAAAATCACCGCCACGGGTGCCAAATCTCGAAAATCAGCCCCACGGGTGCCAAATCTCAAAAATCAGCCCCGCGGGTGCCGAATCTCGAAAATCAGTGCCGCGGGTGTCGAATCTCGAAAATCAGCCCCGCGGGTGCCGAATCTCGAAAATCACCGCCGCGGGTGCAGAGCCTCGAAAATCAGCGCCGCGGGTGCCGAATCTTGAAAATCACCGCCGCGGGTTGCAGAGCCTCGAAAATCAGTGCCGCGGGTGCCGAATCTCGAAAATCACCGCCGCGGGTGCCGAATCTCGACAATCACCACCGCGGGTGCCGAATCTCGAAAATCAGCCCCGCGGGTGCCGAATCTCAAAAATCACCTCCGCCAGTGCTGATTCTTAAAAAACACCGCCGCGGGTGCCGAATCTCGAAAATCAGCGCCACGGGTGCCGAATCTCGAAAATCACCACCGCGTGTGCCGAATCTCGAAAATCAGCCCCACGGGTGCCGAATCTCGAAAATCACCGCCACGGGTGCCGAGTCTCAAAAATCAGCCCCGCGGGTGCCGAATCTCGAAAATCACAGCCGCGGGTGCCGAATCTCGAAAATCACTGCTGCGGGTGCCAAATCTCGAAAATCACACCCGCGGGTGCCGAATCTGGAAAATCACCGCCGCGGGTGCCGAATCTCAAAAATCACCACCGCCGCTGCCGAATCTCGAAAATCAGCCCCGCAGGTGCCGAATCTTGAAAATCACAGCCGCGGGTGCCGAATCTCGAAAATCACCGCCGCGGGTGTAGAGCCTCGAAAATCAGTGCCGCTGGTGCCGAATCTCGAAAATCACCTACGCGGGTGCCGAATCTCGAAAATCACCTCCGCCAGTGCCGATTCTGAAAAATCACCACCGCGGGTGCCGAATCTCGAAAATCACCACCGCGGGTGCCGAATCTCGAAAATCACCACCGCGGGTGCGGAATCTCGAAAATCACCACCGCGAGTGCCGAATCTCGAAAATCACCACCGCGGGTGACGAATCTCGAAAATCACCACCGCGGGTGCCGAATCTCGAAAATCAGTGCCGCGGGTGCCGAATCTCGAAAATCATTGCCGCAGGTGTCGAGCCTCGAAAATCAGCCCCGCGGGTGCCGAATATCGACAATCAGCCCCGAGGGTGCCGAATCTTGAAAATCAGTGCTGCGGGTGCCGAATCTCGAAAATCACCACCGCTGGTGTGCCGAATCTCGAAAAGCACCGCCGCGGGTGCCGAATCTCGAAAATCACCTCCGCCAGTGCCGATTCTGAAAAATCACCACCGCGGGTGCCGAATCTCAAAAATCACCATCGCGGGTGCCGAATCTCGAAAATCACCGCCACGGGTGCCAAATCTCGAAAATCAGCCCCGCGGGTGCCAAATCTCGAAAATCAGCCCCGCGGGCGCCGAATCTCGAAAATCAGTGCCGCGGGTGTCAAATCTCGAAAATCAGCCCCGCGGGTGCCGAATCTTGAAAATCACTGCCACGGGTGCCAAATCTCGAAAATCACAGCCGCGGGTGCCGAATCTGGAAAATCACCGCCGCGGGTGCCGAATCTCAAAAATCACTACCGCCGCTTCCGAATCTCGAAAATCAGCCCCGCAGGTGCCGAATCTCGAAAATCAGCCCCACGGGTGCCGAATCTCGAAAATCACCACCGCGTGTGCCGAATCTCGAAAATCAGCCCCACGGGTGCCGAATCTCGAAAATCAGTGCCGCGGGTGCCGAATCTCGAAAATCAGTGCCGCGGGTGTCGAATCTCGAAAATCAGCCCCGCGGGTGCCGAATCTCGAAAATCACCGCCACGGGTGCCGAATCTCGAAAATCACCACCGCGAGTGCCGAATCTCAAAAATCACCTCCGCGGGTGCCAAATCTCGAAAATCACAGCCGCGGGTGCCGAATCTGGAAAATCACCGCCGCGGGTGCCGAATCTCAAAAATCACCACCGCCAGTGCTGATTCTCAAAAATCACTGCCGCGGGTGCCGAACCTCAAAAATCAGCCCCGAGGGTGCCGAATCTCGAAAATCACCACCGCGGGTGCCAAATCTCGAAAATCAGCCCCGCGGGTGCCGAATCTCAAAAATCACCACCATGGGTGCCGAATCTCGAAAATCACCGCCGCGGGTGCCGAATCTCGAAAATCAGCCCCGAGGGTGCCGAATCTTGAAAATCAGCGCTGCGGGTGCCGAATCTCGAAAATCACCGCCGCGGGTGCCGAATCTCGAAAATCAGCCCCGAGGGTGCCGAATCTTGAAAATCAGTGCTGCGGGTGCCGAATCTCGAAAATCAGCCCCGCGGGTGCCAAATCTCGAAAATCAGCCCCGCGGGTGCCGAATCTCAAAAATCACCACCATGGGTGCCGAATCTCGAAAATCAGCCCTGCGGGTGCCGAATCTCGAAAATCAGCCCCGCGGGTGCCGAATCTCAAAAATCAGCCTGCGGGTGCCGAATCTCGAAAATCACCGCCGCGGGTGCCGAATCTCAAAAATCACCTCCGCCAGTGCTGATTCTCAAAAATCACTGCCGCGGGTGCCGAACCTCAAAAATCAGCCCCGAGGGTGCCGAATCTCGAAAATCACCACCGCGGGTGCCAAATCTCGAAAATCAGCCCCGCGGGTGCCGAATCTCAAAAATCACCACCGCGGGTGCCGAATCTCGAAAATCAGCCCCGAGGGTGCCGAATCTTGAAAATCAGTGCTGCGGGTGCCGAATCTCGAAAATCACCACCGCTGGTGCCGAATCTCAAAAATCACCTCCTCCAGTGCCAATTCTCAAAAATCACCACCGCGGGTGCCGAATCTTGAAAATCACCACCGCGGGTGCCGAATCTCGAAAATCACCACCGCGGGTGCCAAATCTCGAAAATCAGCCCCGAGGGTGCCGAATCTCGAAAAGCACCGCCGCGGGTCCCGAATCTTGAAAATCACCACCGCGGGTGCCGAATCTCGAAAATCACCACCGCGGGTGCCAAATCTCGAAAATCACCACCGCGGGTGCCGAATCTCGAAAATCACCTCCGCCAGTGCCGATTCTCAAAAATCACCACCGCGGGTGCCGAATCTTGAAAATCACCACCGTGGGTGCCGAATCTCGAAAATCACCACCGCGGGTGCCAAATCTCGAAAATCAGCCCCGAGGGTGCCGAATCTCGAAAAGCACCGCCGCGGGTCCCGAATCTCGAAAATCAGCCCCGCGGGTGCCAAATCTCAAAAATCACCGCCGCGGGTGCCGAATCTCGAAAATCACCTCCGCCAGTGCCAATTCTCAAAAATCACCACCGCGGGTGCCGAATCTTGAAAATCACCACCGCGGGTGCCGAATCTCGAAAATCACCACCGCGGGTGCCAAATCTCGAAAATCAGCCCCGCGGGTGCCGAATCTCAAAAATCACCACCATGGGTGCCGAATCTCGAAAATCAGCCCTGCGGGTGCCGAATCTCAAAAATCAGCCTGCGGGTGCCGAATCTCGAAAATCAGCCCCGCGGGTGCCGAATCTCGAAAATCACCGCCGCGGGTGCCGAATCTCAAAAATCACCTCCGCCAGTGCTGATTCTCAAAAATCACTGCCGCGGGTGCCGAACCTCAAAAATCACCGCCGCGTGTGCCGAATCTCAAAAATCACCTCCGCCACTGCTGATTCTCAAAAATCACCGCCGCGGGTGCCGAATCTCGAAAATCACCGCCACGGGTGCCGAATCTCGAAAATTAGCCCCGCGGGTGCCGAATCTCGAAAATCAGCCCCGCGGGTGCCGAATCTCGAAAATCAGCCCCGCGGTGCCGAATCTCGAAAATCACCGCCGCGGGTGCCGAATCTCAAAAATCACCTCCGCGGGTGCCGAATCTCGAAAATCACCACCGCCGCTGCCGAATCTCGAAAATCAGCCCCGCGGGTGCCGAATCTCGAAAATCACCACCGCGTGTGCCGAATCTCGAAAATCAGCCCCACGGGTGCCGAATCTCGAAAATCAGTGCCGCGGGTGCCGAATCTCGAAAATCACCGCCGCGGGTGCCGAGCCTCAAAAATCAGCCCCGCGGGTGCCGAATCTCGACAATCAGGCCCGCGGGTGCCGAATCTCGACAATCACCACCGCGGGTGTCGAATCTCGAAAATCAGCGCCGCGGGTGCCGAATCTCAAAAATCACCTCTGCCAGTGCTGATTCTCAAAAATCACCACCGCGGGTGCCGAATCTCGAAAATCAGTGACGCGGGTGCCGAATCTCGAAAATCACCGCAGCGGGTGCCGAACCTCAAAAATCACCGCCGTGGGTGCCGAATCTCGAAAATCAGTGCCGCGGGTCCCGAATCTCGAAAATCACCGCCGCGGGTGCTGAGCCTCGAAAATCAGCCCCACGGGTGCCGAATCTCGAAAATCAGTGCCGCGGGTGCCGAATCTCGAAAATCACCGCCGCGGGTGCCGAGCCTCAAAAATCAGCCCCGCGGGTGCCGAATCTCGACAATCAGGCCCGCGGGTGCCGAATCTCGACAATCACCACCGCGGGTGTCGAATCTCGAAAATCAGCGCCGCGGGTGCCGAATCTCAAAAATCACCTCTGCCAGTGCTGATTCTCAAAAATCACCACCGCGGGTGCCGAATCTCGAAAATCAGTGACGCGGGTGCCGAATCTCGAAAATCACCGCAGCGGGTGCCGAACCTCAAAAATCACCGCCGTGGGTGCCGAATCTCGAAAATCAGTGCCGCGGGTCCCGAATCTCGAAAATCACCGCCGCGGGTGCTGAGCCTCGAAAATCAGCCCCGCGGGTGCCGAATCTCGAAAATCAGCCTCGAGGGTGCCGAATCTTGAAAATCAGTGCTGCGGAAGCCGAATCTCGTAAAATCACCACCACGGGTGCCGAATCTCGAAAAGCACCGCCGCGGGTGCCAAATCTCGAAAATCAGCCCCGCGGTGCCGAATCTCGAAAATCACCGCCGCGGGTGCCGAATCTCAAAAATCACCTCCGCGGGTGCCGAATCTCGAAAATCACCACCGCCGCTGCCGAATCTCGAAAATCAGCCCCGCGGGTTCCGAATCTCGAAAATCAGCCCCACGGGTGCCGAATCTCGAAAATCACCACCGCGTGTGCCGAATCTCGAAAATCAGCCCCACGGGTGCCGAATCTCGAAAATCAGTGCCGCGGGTGCCGAATCTCGAAAATCACCGCCGCGGGTGCCGAGCCTCAAAAATCAGCCCCGCGGGTGCCGAATCTCGACAATCAGGCCCGCGGGTGCCGAATCTCGACAATCACCACCGCGGGTGTCGAATCTCGAAAATCAGCGCCGCGGGAGCCGAATCTCAAAAATCACCTCTGCCAGTGCTGATTCTCAAAAATCACCACCGCGGGTGCCGAATCTCGAAAATCAGTGACGCGGGTGCCGAATCTCGAAAATCACCGCAGCGGGTGCCGAACCTCAAAAATCACCGCCGTGGGTGCCGAATCTCGAAAATCAGCCCGCGGGTGCAAAATCTCAAAAATCACCGCCGCGGGTGCCGAATCTCGAAAATCACCACTACGGGTGCCGAATCTCGAAAATCACCACCGCGGGTGCCAAATCTCAAAAATCAGCCCCGCGGTTGCCGACTCTCGAAAATCACCGCCACGGGTGCCGAATCTCGAAAATCACCGCAGCGGGTGCCGAACCTCAAAAATCACCGCCGTGGGTGCCGAATCTCGAAAATCAGTGCCGCGGGTCCCGAATCTCGAAAATCACCGCCGCGGGTGCCGAGCCTCGAAAATCAGCCCCGCGGGTGCCGAATCTCGAAAATCAGCCTCGAGGGTGCCGAATCTTGAAAATCAGCCCCGCGGGTGCCGACTCTCGAAAATCACCGCCACGGGTGCCGAATCTCGAAAATCAGCCCCGCGGGTGCCGAATCTCGAAAATCACCGCCACGGGTGCCGAATCTCGAAAATGAGCCCCGCGGGTGCCAAATCTCGAAAATCAGCCCCGCGGTTGCCGACTCTCGAAAATCACCGCCACGGGTGCCGAATCTCGAAAATCAGCCCCACGGGTGCCGAATCTCGAAAAGCACCGCCGCGGGTGCCAAATCTCGAAAATCAGCCCCGCGGGTGCAAAATCTCAAAAATCACCGCCGCGGGTGCCGAATCTCGAAAATCACCACCGCGGTTGCCAAATCTCGAAAATCAGCCCCGCGGGTGCCGAATCTCAAAAATCACCACCATGGGTGCCGAATCTCGAAAATCAGCCCCGCGGGTGTCGAATCGCGAAAATCAGCCCCGCGGGTGCCGAATCTCAAAAATCAGCCCCGCGGGTGCTGAATCTCGAAAATCAGCCCCGCGGGTGCCGAATCTCGAAAATCAGCCCCGCGGGTGCCGAATCTCGAAAATCACCACCACGGGTGCCAAATCTCGAAAATCACCACCGCGGGTGCCAAATCTCGAAAATCAGCCCCGCGGTTGCCGAATCTCGAAAATCACCGCAACGGGTGCCGAATCTCGAAAATCAGCCCCGCGGGTGCCGAATCTCGAAAATCACCGCTGCGGGTGCCGAATCTCGAAAATCACGTCCGCCAGTGCCGATTCCCAAAAATCACCACCACGGGTGCCGAATCTCGAAAATCACCACCGCGGGTGCCAAATCTCAAAAATCAGCCCCGCGGTTGCCGAATCTCGAAAATCACCGCCACGGGTGCCGAATCTCGAAAATCAGCCCCGCGGTTGCCGAATCTCGAAAATCACCGCCACGGGTGCCGAATCTCAAAAATCAGCTCCGCGGGTGCCGAATCTCGAAAATCACCGCCACGGGTGCCGTATCTCGAAAATCAGCCCCGCGGGTGCCGAATCTCGAAAATCACCGCCACGGGTGCCGTATCTCGAAAATCAGCCCCGCGGGTGCCGAATCTCGAAAATCACCGCCACGGGTGCTGAATCTAAAAAATCAGCCCCGCGGGTGCCGAATCTCGAAAATCAGCCCCACGGGTGCCGAATCTCAAAAATCAGCCCCGCAGGTGCCAAATCTCGAAAATCAGCCCCGCAGGTACCGAATCTCAAAAATCACCTCCGCCAGTGTCAATTCTCAAAAATCACCACCGCGGGTGCCGAATCTCGAAAATCAGCCCCGCGGGTGCCGAATCTCGAAAATCACCTCCGCCATTGCCGATTCTCAAAAATCACCGCCGCGGGTGCCGAATCTCAAAAATCACCGCCGCGGGTGCCGAATCTCAAAAATCACCTCTGCCAGTGCTGATTCTCAAAAATCACCACCGCGGGTGCCGAATCTCGAAAATCAGTGATGCGGGTGCCGAATCTCGAAAATCACCGCAGCGGGTGCCGAACCTCAAAAATCACCGCCGTGGGTGCCGAATCTCGAAAATCAGTGCCGCGGGTCCCGAATCTCGAAAATCACCGCCGCGGGTGCCGAGCCTCGAAAATCAGCCCCGCGGGTGCCGAATCTCGAAAATCAGCCTCAAAAGGGCCGAATCTTGAAAATCAGTGCTGCGGAAGCCGAATCTCGAAAATCACCACCACGGGTGCCGAATCTCGAAAAGCACCGCCGCGGGTGCCAAATCTCGAAAATCAGCCGCGCGGGTGCCGAATCTCAAAAATCAGCCCGCGGGTGCAAAATCTCAAAAATCACCGCCGCGGGTGCCGAATCTCGAAAATCACCACCACGGGTGCCGAATCTCGAAAATCACCACCGCGGGTGCCAAATCTCGAAAATCAGCCCCGCGGTTGCCGACTCTCGAAAATCACCGCCACGGGTGCCGAATCTCGAAAATCAGCCCCGCGGGTGCCGAATCTCGAAAATCACCGCCACGGGTGCCGAATCTCGAAAATCAGCCCCGCGGGTGCCGAATCTCGAAAATCACCACCGCGGGTGCCAAATCTCGAAAATCAGCCCCGCGGTTGCCGACTCTCAAAAATCACCGGCACGGGTGCCGAATCTCGAAAATCAGCCCCGCGGGTGCCGAATCTCAAAAATCACCGGCACGGGTGCCGAATCTCGAAAATCAGCCCCGCGGGTGCCGAATCTCGAAAATCAGCCCCGCGGGTGAAAAATCTCAAAAATCACCGCCGCGGGTGCCCAATCTCGAAAATCACCACCACAGGTGCCGAATCTCGAAAATCACCACCGCGGGTGCCAAATCTCGAAAATCAGCCCCGCGGTTGCCGTCTCTCGAAAATCACCGCCACGGGTGCCAAGTCTCGAAAATCAGCCCCGCGGGTGCCAAATCTCAAAAATCACCACCATGGGTGCCGAATCTCGAAAATCAGCCCCGCGGGTGTCGAATCTCGAAAATCAGCCCCGCGGGTGCCGAATCTCAAAAATCAGCCCCGCGGGTGCTGAATCTCGAAAATCACCACCACGGGTGCCGAATCTCGAAAATCACCACCGCGGGTGCCAAATCTCGAAAATCACCGCAACGGGTGCCGAATCTCGAAAATCAGCCCCGCGGGTGCCGAATCTCGAAAATCACCGCTGCGGGTGCCGAATCTCGAAAATCACGTCCGCCAGTGCCGATTCTCAAAAATCACCACCACGGGTGCCGAATCTCGAAAATCACCACCGCGGGTGCCAAATCTCAAAAATCAGCCCCGCGGTTGCCGAATCTCGAAAATCACCGCCACGGGTGCCGAATCTCGAAAATCAGCCCCGCGGCTGACAAATCTCAAAAATCTGCACCGCGGCTGCTGAAACTCGAAAATTACCACTACGGCTGAAAAATCTCGAAAATCTCCACCGCAGCTGAAAAAAATCTCGAAAATCAGCCCCGCGGCTGCCAAATCTCAAAAATCACCGCCGCTGCTAAAAAATCTCGAAAATCAGCACCGTGCCTGAAAAATCTCGAAAATCAGCCCCGCTGCTGCCGAATCTCGAAAATCACCACCGCGGGTGCCGAATCTCGAAAATCAGCCCCGCGGGTGCCGAATCTCGAAAATCAGCCCCGCGGGTGCCGAATCTCGAAAATCACCGACGCGGGTGCCGAATCTCGAAAATCACCTACGCGGGTGCCGAATCTCGAAAATCACCTCCGCCAGTGCCGATTCTGAAAAATCACCACCGCGGGTGCCGAATCTCAAAAATCACCACCGCGGGTGCGGAATCTCGAAAATCACCACCGCGAGTGCCGAATCTCGAAAATCACCACCGCGGGTGCCGAATCTCAAAAATCACCGCCACGGGTGCCAAATCTCGAAAATCAGCCCCGCGGGTGCCAAATCTCAAAAATCAGCCCCGCGGGTGCCGAATCTCGAAAATCAGTGTCGCGGGTGTCGAATCTCAAAAATCACCGCCGCGGGTGCCGAATCTCGACAATCACCACCGCGGGTGCCGAATCTCGAAAATCAGCCCCGCGGGTGCCGAATCTCAAAAATCACCTCAGCCAGTGCTGATTCTCAAAAAACACCGCCGCGGGTGCCGAATCTCGAAAATCAGTGCCGCGGGTGCCGAATCTCGAAAATCATTGCCGCAGGTGTCGAGCCTCGAAAATCAGCCCCGCGGGTGCCGAATATCGACAATCAGCCCCGAGGGTGCCGAATCTTGAAAATCAGTGCTGCGGGTGCCGAATCTCGAAAATCACCACCGCTGGTGTGCCGAATCTCGAAAAGCACCGCCGCGGGTGCCGAATCTCGAAAATCACCTCCGCCAGTGCCGATTCTGAAAAATCACCACCGCGGGTGCCGAATCTCAAAAATCACCATCGCGGGTGCCGAATCTCGAAAATCACCGCCACGGGTGCCAAATCTCGAAAATCAGCCCCGCGGGTGCCAAATCTCGAAAATCAGCCCCGCGGGCGCCGAATCTCGAAAATCAGTGCCGCGGGTGTCAAATCTCGAAAATCAGCCCCGCGGGTGCCGAATCTTGAAAATCACTGCCACGGGTGCCAAATCTCGAAAATCACAGCCGCGGGTGCCGAATCTGGAAAATCACCGCCGCGGGTGCCGAATCTCAAAAATCACTACCGCCGCTTCCGAATCTCGAAAATCAGCCCCGCAGGTGCCGAATCTCGAAAATCAGCCCCACGGGTGCCGAATCTCGAAAATCACCACCGCGTGTGCCGCATCTCGAAAATCAGCCCCACGGGTGCCGAATCTCGAAAATCAGCCCCACGGGTGCCGAATCTCGAAAATCACCACCGCGTGTGCCGAATCTCGAAAATCAGCCCCACGGGTGCCGAATCTCGAAAATCACCGCCACGGGTGCCAAATCTCGAAAATCACCACCGCGGGTGCCAAATCTCGAAAATCAGCCCCGCGGGTGCCGAATCTCGAAAATCAGCCCCGCGGGTGCCGAATCTCGAAAATCACCACCACGGGTGCCAAATCTCGAAAATCACTACCGCGGGTGCCAAATCTCGAAAATCAGCCCCGCGGTTGCCGAATCTCGAAAATCACCGCAACGGGTGCCGAATCTCGAAAATCAGCCCCGCGGGTGCCGAATCTCGAAAATCACCGCTGCGGGTGCCGAATCTCGAAAATCACGTCCGCCAGTGCCGATTCCCAAAAATCACCACCACGGGTGCCGAATCTCGAAAATCACCACCGCGGGTGCCAAATCTCAAAAATCAGCCCCGCGGTTGCCGAATCTCGAAAATCACCGCCACGGGTGCCGAATCTCGAAAATCAGCCCCGCGGTTGCCGAATCTCGAAAATCACCGCCACGGGTGCCGAATCTCAAAAATCAGCTCCGCGGGTGCCGAATCTCGAAAATCACCGCCACGGGTGCCGTATCTCGAAAATCAGCCCCGCGGGTGCCGAATCTCGAAAATCACCGCCACGGGTGCCGTATCTCGAAAATCAGCCCCGCGGGTGCCGAATCTCGAAAATCACCGCCACGGGTGCTGAATCTAAAAAATCAGCCCCGCGGGTGCCGAATCTCGAAAATCAGCCCCACGGGTGCCGAATCTCAAAAATCAGCCCCGCAGGTGCCAAATCTCGAAAATCAGCCCCGCAGGTACCGAATCTCAAAAATCACCTCCGCCAGTGTCAATTCTCAAAAATCACCACCGCGGGTGCCGAATCTCGAAAATCAGCCCCGCGGGTGCCGAATCTCGAAAATCACCTCCGCCATTGCCGATTCTCAAAAATCACCGCCGCGGGTGCCGAATCTCAAAAATCACCGCCGCGGGTGCCGAATCTCAAAAATCACCTCTGCCAGTGCTGATTCTCAAAAATCACCACCGCGGGTGCCGAATCTCGAAAATCAGTGATGCGGGTGCCGAATCTCGAAAATCACCGCAGCGGGTGCCGAACCTCAAAAATCACCGCCGTGGGTGCCGAATCTCGAAAATCAGTGCCGCGGGTCCCGAATCTCGAAAATCACCGCCGCGGGTGCCGAGCCTCGAAAATCAGCCCCGCGGGTGCCGAATCTCGAAAATCAGCCTCAAGGGGGCCGAATCTTGAAAATCAGTGCTGCGGAAGCCGAATCTCGAAAATCACCACCACGGGTGCCGAATCTCGAAAAGCACCGCCGCGGGTGCCAAATCTCGAAAATCAGCCGCGCGGGTGCCGAATCTCAAAAATCAGCCCGCGGGTGCAAAATCTCAAAAATCACCGCCGCGGGTGCCGAATCTCGAAAATCACCACCACGGGTGCCGAATCTCGAAAATCACCACCGCGGGTGCCAAATCTCGAAAATCAGCCCCGCGGTTGCCGACTCTCGAAAATCACCGCCACGGGTGCCGAATCTCGAAAATCAGCCCCGCGGGTGCCGAATCTCGAAAATCACCGCCACGGGTGCCGAATCTCGAAAATCAGCCCCGCGGGTGCCGAATCTCGAAAATCACCACCGCGGGTGCCAAATCTCGAAAATCAGCCCCGCGGTTGCCGACTCTCAAAAATCACCGGCACGGGTGCCGAATCTCGAAAATCAGCCCCGCGGGTGCCGAATCTCAAAAATCACCACCGCGGGTGCCAAATCTCGAAAATCAGCCCCGCGGGTGCCGAATCTCGAAAATCAGCCCCGCGGGTGAAAAATCTCAAAAATCACCGCCGCGGGTGCCCAATCTCGAAAATCACCACCACAGGTGCCGAATCTCGAAAATCACCACCGCGGGTGCCAAATCTCGAAAATCAGCCCCGCGGTTGCCGTCTCTCGAAAATCACCGCCACGGGTGCCAAGTCTCGAAAATCAGCCCCGCGGGTGCCAAATCTCAAAAATCACCACCATGGGTGCCGAATCTCGAAAATCAGCCCCGCGGGTGTCGAATCTCGAAAATCAGCCCCGCGGGTGCCGAATCTCAAAAATCAGCCCCGCGGGTGCTGAATCTCGAAAATCACCACCACGGGTGCCGAATCTCGAAAATCACCACCGCGGGTGCCAAATCTCGAAAATCAGCCCCGCGGTTGCCGAATCTCGAAAATCACCGCAACGGGTGCCGAATCTCGAAAATCAGCCCCGCGGGTGCCGAATCTCGAAAATCACCGCTGCGGGTGCCGAATCTCGAAAATCACGTCCGCCAGTGCCGATTCTCAAAAATCACCACCACGGGTGCCGAATCTCGAAAATCACCACCGCGGGTGCCAAATCTCAAAAATCAGCCCCGCGGTTGCCGAATCTCGAAAATCACCGCCACGGGTGCCGAATCTCGAAAATCAGCCCCGCGGCTGACAAATCTCAAAAATCTGCACCGCGGCTGCTGAAACTCGAAAATTACCACTACGGCTGAAAAATCTCGAAAATCTCCACCGCAGCTGAAAAAAATCTCGAAAATCAGCCCCGCGGCTGCCAAATCTCAAAAATCACCGCCGCTGCTAAAAAATCTCGAAAATCAGCACCGTGCCTGAAAAATCTCGAAAATCAGCCCCGCTGCTGCCGAATCTCGAAAATCACCACCGCGGGTGCCGAATCTCGAAAATCAGCCCCGCGGGTGCCGAATCTCGAAAATCAGCCCCGCGGGTGCCGAATCTCGAAAATCACCGACGCGGGTGCCGAATCTCGAAAATCACCTACGCGGGTGCCGAATCTCGAAAATCACCTCCGCCAGTGCCGATTCTGAAAAATCACCACCGCGGGTGCCGAATCTCAAAAATCACCACCGCGGGTGCGGAATCTCGAAAATCACCACCGCGAGTGCCGAATCTCGAAAATCACCACCGCGGGTGCCGAATCTCAAAAATCACCGCCACGGGTGCCAAATCTCGAAAATCAGCCCCGCGGGTGCCAAATCTCAAAAATCAGCCCCGCGGGTGCCGAATCTCGAAAATCAGTGTCGCGGGTGTCGAATCTCAAAAATCACCGCCGCGGGTGCCGAATCTCGACAATCACCACCGCGGGTGCCGAATCTCGAAAATCAGCCCCGCGGGTGCCGAATCTCAAAAATCACCTCAGCCAGTGCTGATTCTCAAAAAACACCGCCGCGGGTGCCGAATCTCGAAAATCAGTGCCGCGGGTGCCGAATCTCGAAAATCATTGCCGCAGGTGTCGAGCCTCGAAAATCAGCCCCGCGGGTGCCGAATATCGACAATCAGCCCCGAGGGTGCCGAATCTTGAAAATCAGTGCTGCGGGTGCCGAATCTCGAAAATCACCACCGCTGGTGTGCCGAATCTCGAAAAGCACCGCCGCGGGTGCCGAATCTCGAAAATCACCTCCGCCAGTGCCGATTCTGAAAAATCACCACCGCGGGTGCCGAATCTCAAAAATCACCATCGCGGGTGCCGAATCTCGAAAATCACCGCCACGGGTGCCAAATCTCGAAAATCAGCCCCGCGGGTGCCAAATCTCGAAAATCAGCCCCGCGGGCGCCGAATCTCGAAAATCAGTGCCGCGGGTGTCAAATCTCGAAAATCAGCCCCGCGGGTGCCGAATCTTGAAAATCACTGCCACGGGTGCCAAATCTCGAAAATCACAGCCGCGGGTGCCGAATCTGGAAAATCACCGCCGCGGGTGCCGAATCTCAAAAATCACTACCGCCGCTTCCGAATCTCGAAAATCAGCCCCGCAGGTGCCGAATCTCGAAAATCAGCCCCACGGGTGCCGAATCTCGAAAATCACCACCGCGTGTGCCGAATCTCGAAAATCAGCCCCACGGGTGCCGAATCTCGAAAATCAGTGCCGCGGGTGCCGAATCTCGAAAATCAGTGCCGCGGGTGTCGAATCTCGAAAATCAGCCCCGCGGGTGCCGAATCTCGAAAATCACCGCCACGGGTGCCGAATCTCGAAAATCACCACCGCGAGTGCCGAATCTCAAAAATCACCTCCGCGGGTGCCAAATCTCGAAAATCACAGCCGCGGGTGCCGAATCTGGAAAATCACCGCCGCGGGTGCCGAATCTCAAAAATCACCACCGCCACTGCCGAATCTCGAAAATCAGCCCCGCAGGTGCCGAATCTCGAAAATCAGCCCCACGGGTGCCGAATCTCGAAAATCACCACCGCGTGTGCCGAATCTCGAAAATCAGCCCCACGGGTGCCGAATCTCGAAAATCACCGCCACGGGTGCCGAGTCTCAAAAATCAGCCCCGCGGGTGCCGAATCTCGAAAATCACAGCCGCGGGTGCCGAATCTCGAAAATCACTGCTGCGGGTGCCAAATCTCGAAAATCACAGCCGCGGGTGCCGAATCTGGAAAATCACCGCCGCGGGTGCCGAATCTCAAAAATCACCACCGCCGCTGCCGAATCTCGAAAATCAGCCCCGCAGGTGCCGAATCTTGAAAATCACAGCCGCGGGTGCCGAATCTCGAAAATCACCGCCGCGGGTGTAGAGCCTCGAAAATCAGTGCCGCTGGTGCCGAATCTCGAAAATCACCTACGCGGGTGCCGAATCTCGAAAATCACCTCCGCCAGTGCCGATTCTGAAAAATCACCACCGCGGGTGCCGAATCTCGAAAATCACCACCGCGGGTCCCGAATCTCGAAAATCACCACCGCGGGTGCGGAATCTCGAAAATCACCACCGCGAGTGCCGAATCTCGAAAATCACCACCGCGGGTGACGAATCTCGAAAATCACCGCCACGGGTGCCAAATCTCGAAAATCAGCCCCACGGGTGCCAAATCTCAAAAATCAGCCCCGCGGGTGCCGAATCTCGAAAATCAGTGCCGCGGGTGTCGAATCTCGAAAATCAGCCCCGCGGGTGCCGAATCTCGAAAATCACCGCCGCGGGTGCAGAGCCTCGAAAATCAGCGCCGCGGGTGCCGAATCTTGAAAATCACCGCCGCGGGTTGCAGAGCCTCGAAAATCAGTGCCGCGGGTGCCGAATCTCGAAAATCACCGCCGCGGGTGCCGAATCTCGACAATCACCACCGCGGGTGCCGAATCTCGAAAATCAGCCCCGCGGGTGCCGAATCTCAAAAATCACCTCCGCCAGTGCTGATTCTTAAAAAACACCGCCGCGGGTGCCGAATCTCGAAAATCAGCGCCACGGGTGCCGAATCTCGAAAATCACCACCGCGTGTGCCGAATCTCGAAAATCAGCCCCACGGGTGCCGAATCTCGAAAATCACCGCCACGGGTGCCGAGTCTCAAAAATCAGCCCCGCGGGTGCCGAATCTCGAAAATCACAGCCGCGGGTGCCGAATCTCGAAAATCACTGCTGCGGGTGCCAAATCTCGAAAATCACAGCCGCGGGTGCCGAATCTGGAAAATCACCGCCGCGGGTGCCGAATCTCAAAAATCACCACCGCCGCTGCCGAATCTCGAAAATCAGCCCCGCAGGTGCCGAATCTTGAAAATCACAGCCGCGGGTGCCGAATCTCGAAAATCACCGCCGCGGGTGTAGAGCCTCGAAAATCAGTGCCGCTGGTGCCGAATCTCGAAAATCACCTACGCGGGTGCCGAATCTCGAAAATCACCTCCGCCAGTGCCGATTCTGAAAAATCACCACCGCGGGTGCCGAATCTCGAAAATCACCACCGCGGGTGCCGAATCTCGAAAATCACCACCGCGGGTGCGGAATCTCGAAAATCACCACCGCGAGTGCCGAATCTCGAAAATCACCACCGCGGGTGACGAATCTCGAAAATCACCACCGCGGGTGCCGAATCTCGAAAATCAGTGCCGCGGGTGCCGAATCTCGAAAATCATTGCCGCAGGTGTCGAGCCTCGAAAATCAGCCCCGCGGGTGCCGAATATCGACAATCAGCCCCGAGGGTGCCGAATCTTGAAAATCAGTGCTGCGGGTGCCGAATCTCGAAAATCACCACCGCTGGTGTGCCGAATCTCGAAAAGCACCGCCGCGGGTGCCGAATCTCGAAAATCACCTCCGCCAGTGCCGATTCTGAAAAATCACCACCGCGGGTGCCGAATCTCAAAAATCACCATCGCGGGTGCCGAATCTCGAAAATCACCGCCACGGGTGCCAAATCTCGAAAATCAGCCCCGCGGGTGCCAAATCTCGAAAATCAGCCCCGCGGGCGCCGAATCTCGAAAATCAGTGCCGCGGGTGTCAAATCTCGAAAATCAGCCCCGCGGGTGCCGAATCTTGAAAATCACTGCCACGGGTGCCAAATCTCGAAAATCACAGCCGCGGGTGCCGAATCTGGAAAATCACCGCCGCGGGTGCCGAATCTCAAAAATCACTACCGCCGCTTCCGAATCTCGAAAATCAGCCCCGCAGGTGCCGAATCTCGAAAATCAGCCCCACGGGTGCCGAATCTCGAAAATCACCACCGCGTGTGCCGAATCTCGAAAATCAGCCCCACGGGTGCCGAATCTCGAAAATCAGTGCCGCGGGTGCCGAATCTCGAAAATCAGTGCCGCGGGTGTCGAATCTCGAAAATCAGCCCCGCGGGTGCCGAATCTCGAAAATCACCGCCACGGGTGCCGAATCTCGAAAATCACCACCGCGAGTGCCGAATCTCAAAAATCACCTCCGCGGGTGCCAAATCTCGAAAATCACAGCCGCGGGTGCCGAATCTGGAAAATCACCGCCGCGGGTGCCGAATCTCAAAAATCACCACCGCCGCTGCCGAATCTCGAAAATCAGCCCCGCAGGTGCCGAATCTCGAAAATCAGCCCCACGGGTGCCGAATCTCGAAAATCACCACCGCGTGTGCCGAATCTCGAAAATCAGCCCCACGGGTGCCGAATCTCGAAAATCACCGCCACGGGTGCCGAGTCTCAAAAATCAGCCCCGCGGGTGCCGAATCTCGAAAATCACAGCCGCGGGTGCCGAATCTCGAAAATCACTGCTGCGGGTGCCAAATCTCGAAAATCACAGCCGCGGGTGCCGAATCTGGAAAATCACCGCCGCGGGTGCCGAATCTCAAAAATCACCACCGCCGCTGCCGAATCTCGAAAATCAGCCCCGCAGGTGCCGAATCTTGAAAATCACAGCCGCGGGTGCCGAATCTCGAAAATCACCGCCGCGGGTGTAGAGCCTCGAAAATCAGTGCCGCTGGTGCCGAATCTCGAAAATCACCTACGCGGGTGCCGAATCTCGAAAATCACCTCCGCCAGTGCCGATTCTGAAAAATCACCACCGCGGGTGCCGAATCTCGAAAATCACCATCGCGGGTGCCGAATCTCGAAAATCACCACCGCGGGTGCGGAATCTCGAAAATCACCACCGCGAGTGCCGAATCTCGAAAATCACCACCGCGGGTGACGAATCTCGAAAATCACCGCCACGGGTGCCAAATCTCGAAAATCAGCCCCACGGGTGCCAAATCTCAAAAATCAGCCCCGCGGGTGCCGAATCTCGAAAATCAGTGCCGCGGGTGTCGAATCTCGAAAATCAGCCCCGCGGGTGCCGAATCTCGAAAATCACCGCCGCGGGTGCAGAGCCTCGAAAATCAGCGCCGCGGGTGCCGAATCTTGAAAATCACCGCCGCGGGTTGCAGAGCCTCGAAAATCAGTGCCGCGGGTGCCGAATCTCGAAAATCACCGCCGCGGGTGCCGAATCTCGACAATCACCACCGCGGGTGCCGAATCTCGAAAATCAGCCCCGCGGGTGCCGAATCTCAAAAATCACCTCCGCCAGTGCTGATTCTTAAAAAACACCGCCGCGGGTGCCGAATCTCGAAAATCAGCGCCACGGGTGCCGAATCTCGAAAATCACCACCGCGTGTGCCGAATCTCGAAAATCAGCCCCACGGGTGCCGAATCTCGAAAATCACCGCCACGGGTGCCGAGTCTCAAAAATCAGCCCCGCGGGTGCCGAATCTCGAAAATCACAGCCGCGGGTGCCGAATCTCGAAAATCACTGCTGCGGGTGCCAAATCTCGAAAATCACAGCCGCGGGTGCCGAATCTGGAAAATCACCGCCGCGGGTGCCGAATCTCAAAAATCACCACCGCCGCTGCCGAATCTCGAAAATCAGCCCCGCAGGTGCCGAATCTTGAAAATCACAGCCGCGGGTGCCGAATCTCGAAAATCACCGCCGCGGGTGTAGAGCCTCGAAAATCAGTGCCGCTGGTGCCGAATCTCGAAAATCACCTACGCGGGTGCCGAATCTCGAAAATCACCTCCGCCAGTGCCGATTCTGAAAAATCACCACCGCGGGTGCCGAATCTCGAAAATCACCACCGCGGGTGCGGAATCTCGAAAATCACCACCGCGGGTGCGGAATCTCGAAAATCACCACCGCGAGTGCCGAATCTCGAAAATCACCACCGCGGGTGACGAATCTCGAAAATCACCGCCACGGGTGCCAAATCTCGAAAATCAGCCCCACGGGTGCCAAATCTCAAAAATCAGCCCCGCGGGTGCCGAATCTCGAAAATCAGTGCCGCGGGTGTCGAATCTCGAAAATCAGCCCCGCGGGTGCCGAATCTCGAAAATCACCGCCGCGGGTGCAGAGCCTCGAAAATCAGCGCCGCGGGTGCCGAATCTTGAAAATCACCGCCGCGGGTTGCAGAGCCTCGAAAATCAGTGCCGCGGGTGCCGAATCTCGAAAATCACCGCCGCGGGTGCCGAATCTCGACAATCACCACCGCGGGTGCCGAATCTCGAAAATCAGCCCCGCGGGTGCCGAATCTCAAAAATCACCTCCGCCAGTGCTGATTCTTAAAAAACACCGCCGCGGGTGCCGAATCTCGAAAATCAGCGCCGCGGGTGCCGAATCTCGAAAATCATTGCCGCAGGTGTCGAGCCTCGAAAATCAGCCCCGCGGGTGCCGAATCTCGACAATCAGCCCCGAGGGTGCCGAATCTTGAAAATCAGTGCTGCGGGTGCCGAATCTCGAAAATCACCACCGCTGGTGTGCCGAATCTCGAAAAGCACCGCCGCGGGTGCCGAATCTCAAAAATCACCTCCGCCAGTGCCGATTCTGAAAAATCACCACCGCGGGTGCCGAATCTCAAAAATCACCATCGCGGGTGCCGAATCTCGAAAATCACCGCCACGGGTGCCAAATCTCGAAAATCAGCCCCGCGGGTGCCAAATCTCGAAAATCAGCCCCGCGGGTGCCGAATCTCGAAAATCAGTGCCGCGGGTGTCGAATCTCGAAAATCAGCCCCGCGGGTGCCGAATCTTGAAAATCACTGCCACGGGTGCCGAATCTCGAAAATCAGCCCCGCAGGTGCCGAATATCGAAAATCAGTGCCGCGGGTGTCGAATTTCGAAAATCAGCCCCGCGGGTGCCGAATCTCGAAAATCACCGCCACGGGTGCCGAATCTCGAAAATCACCACCGCGAGTGCCGAATCTCAAAAATCACCTCCGCGGGTGCCAAATCTCGAAAATCACAGCCGCGGGTGCCGAATCTCGAAAATCAGCCCCACGGGTGCCGAATCTCGAAAATCAGTGCCGCGGGTGCCGAATCTCGAAAATCACCACCGCGTGTGCCGAATCTCGAAAATCAGCCCCACGGGTACCGAATCTCGAAAATCAGTGCCGCGGGTGCCGAATCTCGAAAATCACCGCCGCGGGTGCCGAGTCTCAAAAATCAGACCCGCGGGTGCCGAATCTCGAAAATCACAGCCGCGGGTGCTGAATCTCGACAATCAGCCCCGCGGGTGCCGAATCTCGAAAATCACCGCCGCGGGTGTAGAGCCTCGAAAATCAGTGCCGCTGGTGCCGAATCTCGAAAATCACCGCCGCGGGTGCCGAATCTCGACAATAAGCGCAGCGGGTGCCGAGCCTCGAAAATCAGTGCCGCGGGTGCCGAATCTCGAAAATCACCGCCGCGGGTGCCAAATCTCGAAAATCACAGCCGCGGGTGCCGAATCTGGAAAATCACCGCCGCGGGTGCCGAATCTCAAAAATCACTACCGCCAGTGCTGATTCTCAAAAATCACCTCCGCCAGTGCTGATTCTCAAAAATCACCGCCGCGGGTGCCAAATCTCGAAAATCACAGCCGCGGGTGCCAAATCTCGAAAATCACCGCCGCGGGTGCCGAATCTCGACAATCACCGCCGCGGGTGCCGAATCTCAAAAATCACCTCCGCCAGTGCTGATTCTCAAAAATCACTGCCGCGGGTGCCGAACCTCAAAAATCACCGCCGCGTGTGCCGAATCTCAAAAATCACCTCCGCCAGTGCTGATTCTCAAAAATCACCGCCGCGGGTGCTGAATCTCGAAAATCACCGCCACGGGTGCCGAATCTCGAAAATTAGCCCCGCGGGTACCGAATCTCGAAAATCAGCCCCGCGGGTGCCGAATCTCGAAAATCAGCCCCGCGGTGCCGAATCTCGAAAATCACCGCCGCGGGTGCCGAATCTCAAAAATCACCTCCGCGGGTGCCGAATCTCGAAAATCACCACCGCCGCTGCCGAATCTCGAAAATCAGTGCCGCGGGTGCCGAATCTCGAAAATCACCGCCGCCGGTGCCAATTCTCAAAAATCACCACCGCGGGTGCCGAATCTTGAAAATCACCACCGCGGGTGCCGAATCTCGAAAATCACCACCGCGGGTGCCAAATCTCGAAAATCAGCCCCGCGGGTGCCGAATCTCGAAAATCAGCCTGCGGGTGCCGAATCTCGAAAATCAGCCCCGCGGGTGACGAATCTCGAAAATCACCGCCGCGGGTGCCGAATCTCAAAAATCACCTCCGCCAGTGCTGATTCTCAAAAATCACTGCCGCGGGTGCCGAACCTCAAAAATCACCGCCGCGTGTGCCGAATCTCAAAAATCACCTCCGCCAGTGCTGATTCTCAAAAATCACCGCCGCGGGTGCCGAATCCCGAAAATCACCGCCACGGGTGCCGAATCTCGAAAATTAGCCCCGCGGGTGCCGAATCTCGAAAATCAGCCCCGCGGGTGCCGAATCTCGAAAATCACCGCCGCGGGTGCCGAATCTCAAAAATCACCTCAGCGGGTGCCGAATCTCGAAAATCACCACCGCGGGTTCCGAATCTCGAAAATCAGCCCCACGGGTGCCGAATCTCGACAATCAGCCCCGCGGGTGCCGAATCTCGAAAATCACCGCCGCGGGTGCCGAATCTCGACAATCACCACCGCGGGTGTCGAATCTCGAAAATCAGCGCCGCGGGTGCCGAATCTCAAAAATCACCTCTGCCAGTGCTGATTCTCAAAAATCACCACCGCGGGTGC
Source organism: Ranitomeya imitator (assembly GCF_032444005.1). Classification (NCBI taxonomy): domain Eukaryota; kingdom Metazoa; phylum Chordata; class Amphibia; order Anura; family Dendrobatidae; genus Ranitomeya; species Ranitomeya imitator. The sequence continues at coordinate 111,660,434 of NC_091291.1, read as the reverse complement.
CGAATCTCGAAAATCAGTGACGCGGGTGCCGAATCTCGAAAATCACTGCAGCGGGTGCCGAACCTCAAAAATCACCGCCGTGGGTGCCGAATCTCGAAAATCAGTGCCGCGGGTCCCGAATCTCGAAAATCACCGCCGCGGGTGCCGAGCCTCGAAAATCAGCCCCGCGGGTGCCGAATCTCGAAAATCAGCCTCGAGGGTGCCGAATCTTGAAAATCAGTGCTGCGGAAGCCGAATCTCGAAAATCACCACCACGGGTGCCGAATCTCGAAAAGCACCGCCGCGGGTGCCAAATCTCGAAAATCAGCCCCGCGGGTGCCGAATCTCGAAAATCAGCCCGCGGGTGCAAAATCTCAAAAATCACCGCCGCGGGTGCCGAATCTCGAAAATCACCACCACGGGTGCCGAATCTCGAAAATCACCACCGCGGGTGCCGAATCTCAAAAATCAGCCCCGCGGTTGCCGACTCTCGAAAATCACCGCCACGGGTGCCGAATCTCGAAAATCAGCCCCGCGGGTGCCGACTCTCGAAAATCACCGCCACGGGTGCCGAATCTCGAAAATCAGCCCCGCGGGTGCCGAATCTCGAAAATCACCGCCACGGGTGCCGAATCTCGAAAATGAGCCCCGCGGGTGCCAAATCTCGAAAATCAGCCCCGCGGTTGCCGACTCTCAAAAATCACCACCACGGGTGCCGAATCTCGAAAATCAGCCCCGCGGGTGCCGAATCTCAAAAATCACCACCGCGGGTGCCAAATCTCTAAAATCAGCCCCGCGGTTGCCGACTCTCGAAAATCACCGCCACGGGTGCCGAATCTCGAAAATCACCTCTGCCAGTGCTGATTCTCAAAAATCACCACCGCGGGTGCCGAATCTCGAAAATCAGTGATGCGGGTGCCGAATCTCGAAAATCAACACAGCGGGTGCCGAACCTCAAAAATCACCGCCGTGGGTGCCGAATCTCAAAAATCAGTCCCGCGGGTGCCGAATCTCGAAAATCACCGCCGCGGGTGCCGAATCTCGAAAATCACCGCCGCAGGTGCTGAGCATCGAAAATCAGCCCCGCGGGTGCAGAATCTCGAAAATCAGCCCCGAGGGTGCCGAATCTCGAAAATCAGTGCCGCGGATGCCGAATCTCGAAAATCAGTGCCGCGGGTGCCAAATCTCGAAAATCACCGCCGCGGGTGCCGAATCTCGAAAATAACCACCGCGGGTGCCGAATCTCGAAAATCAGCCCCGCAGGTGCCGAATCTCGAAAATCAACCCCGCGGGTGCCGAATCTCGAAAATTACCACCGCCGGTGCTGAATCTCAAAAATCAGTCCCACAGGTGCCGAATCTCGAAAATCAACCCCGCGGGTGCCGAATCTCGAAAATTACCACCGCCGGTGCTGAATCTCAAAAATCAGTCCCACAGGTGCCGAATCTCAAAAATCAGTCCCGAGGGTGCCGAATCTCGAAAATCACCGCCGCGGGTGCCGAATCTCGAAAATCACCGCCGCAGGTGCGGAGCATCGAAAATCAGCCCCACGGGTGCCGAATCTCGAAAATCAGCCCCGAGGGTGCCGAATCTCGAAAATCAGCCCCACGGGTCCTGAATCTCGAAAATAACCACCGCGGATGCCGAATCTCGAAAATCAGCCCCGCAGGTGCCGAATCTCGAAAATCACCGCCGCGGATGCCGAATCTCGAAAATCACCACCGCGGGTGCCGAATCTCGAAAATCAACCCCACGGGTGCCGAATCTCGAAAATCACCACCGCTGGTGCCGAATCTCGAAAGTCAGCGCGACGGGTGCGGAATCTCAAAAATCAGCCCCGCGGGTGCCGAATCTCAAAAATCAACCCCGCGGGTGCCGAATCTCGAAAATCACCACCGCCGGTGACGAATCTCGAAAATCAGCCCCACGGGTGCCGAATCTCGAAAATCAGCCCCGCGCGTGCCGAATCTCGAAACTCAGCCCCGCGGGTGCCGAATCTCTAAAAATCAACCCCGCGGGTGCCGAATCTCGGAAATCACCATCACGGATGCCGAATCTCGAAAATCAGCCCGGCGGGTGCCGAATCTCGAAATTCAGCCCCACGGGTGCCGAATCTCGAAAATCACCGCCGCGGGTGCCGAATCTAGAAAATCACCACTGCGGATGCCAAATCTCGAAAATCAGCCCAGCGGGTGCCGAATCTCGAAAATCCCCGCCGCGGGTGCCGAATCTCGAAAATCACCGCCGCGGGTGCCGAATCTTAAAAATCACCTACGCCAGTGTCGATTCTCAAAAATCACCACCGCGGGTGCCGAATCTCGAAAATCAGCCCTGCGGGTGCCGAATCTCGAAAATCACCTCCGCCATTGCCGATTCTCAAAAATCACCGCCACGGGTGCCGAATCTCGAAAATCACCGCCGCGGGTGCCGAATCTCGAAAATCACCGCCGCGGGTGCCGAATCTCGAAAATCAGCCCTGCGGGTGCCAAATCTCGAAAATCAGCCCCGCGGGTGCCAAATCTCGAAATTCAGCCCCACGGGTGCCGAATCTCGAAAATCAGTGCCGCGGGTGCCGAACCTCGAAAATCACTGCCGCGGGTGTCGAATCTCAAAAATCACCTCCGCCAGTGCTGATTCTCAAAAATCACTGCCGCGGGTGCCAAAAATCACCGCCGCGGTTGCCGAATCTCGAAATTCAGTGACGCGGGTGCCGAATCTCGAAAATCACCGCCGCGGGTGCCAAAAATCACCGCCACGGTTGCTGAATCTCGAAAATCAGTGTCGCGTGTGGTGAATCTCGAAAATCACCGCCGCGGGTGCCGAGCCTCGAAAATCAGCCCCGCGGGTGCCGAATCTCAAAAATCAGCCCCGAGGATGCCGAATCTCGAAAATCAGTCCCGCGGGTGCCGAATCTCGAAAATCAGCCCCGCGGGTGCCGAATCTCGAAAATCAGTGCTGTGGGTACCGAATCTCGAAAATCAGCGCTGCGGGTGCCGAATCTCGACAATCACCGCTGCGGGTGCCGAATCTCGAAAATCAGTGCCGCGGGTGCCGAATCTCGAAAATCAGCCTCGCGGGTGCCGAATCTCGAAGATCAGCCCCGCGGGTGCCGAATCTCGAAAATCAGTGACGCGGGTGCCGAATCTCGAAAATCACCGCCACGGGTGCCGAATCTCGAAAATCAGCCCCGCGGGTGCCGAATCTCGAAAATCAGTGCCACGGGTGCCGAATCTCGAAAATCAGGCCCGCGGGTGCCGAATCTCGAAAATCAGTGCCACGGGTGCCAAATCTCGAAAATCAGCCCCGCGGGTGCCGAATCTCGAAGATCACCGCCACGGGTGCCGAATCTCGAAAATCACCGCCGCGGGTGCCGAATCTCGAAAATCACCTCCGCCAGTGCCGATTCTCAAAAATCACCACAGCGGGTGCCGAATCTCGAAAATCAGCCCCGCGGGTGCCAAATCTCAAAAATCACCGCCACGGGTGCCGAATCTCAAAAATCAGCCCCGCGGGTGCCGAATCTCGAAAATCAGCGCCGCGGGTGACGAATCTCAAAAATCACCACCGCGAGTGCCGAATCTCGAAAATCACCACCGCGGGTGCCCAATCTCGAAAATCACCACCGCGGGTGCCAAATCTCGAAAATCAGCCCTGCGGGTGCCGAATCTCGAAAATGACCGCCACGAGTGCCGAATCTCGAAAATCAGCCCCGCGGGTGCCAAATCTCAAAAATTACCACCGCGGGTGTCGAATCTCAAAAATCACCTCCGCCAGTGCTGATTCTCAAAAATCACTGCCGCGGATGCCGAAAATCACCGCCGCGGGTGCCGAACCTCAAAAATCACCGCCGCGGGTGCCGAATCTCGAAAATCAGTGCCGCGGGTGGCAAATCTCGAAAATCACCACCGCGGGTGCCGAGCCTCGAAAATCAGCCCCGCGGGTGCTGAATCTCGAAAATCAGCCCCGAGGGTGCCGAATCTCGAAAATCAGTGCCATGGGTGCCGAATCTCTAAAATCACCGCCACGGGTGCCGAATCTCGAAAATCAGCCCCGTGGGTGCCGAATCTCGAAAATCAGTGCCGCGGGTGCCGAATCTCAAAAATCAGCCCCGCAGGTGCCAAATCTCGAAAATCAGCCCCGCGGGTGCCGAATCTCGAAAATCAGTGCCGCGGGTGCCGAATCTCGAAGATCACCGCCACGGGTGCCGAATCTCGAAAATCAGCCTCGCGGGTGCCAAATCTCGAAAATCAGTGCCAAGGGTGCCGAATCTCGAAAATCAGCCCCGCGGGTGCCGAATCCCGAAAATCACTGCCGCGGGTGTCGAATCTCAAAAATCACCTCCGCCAGTGCTGATTCTCAAAAATCACTGCCGCGGGTGCCAAAAATCACCGCCGCGGTTGCCGAATCTCGAAATTCAGTGACGCGGGTGCCGAATCTCGAAAATCACCGCCGCGGGTGCCAAAAATCACCGCCGCGGTTGCCGAATCTCGAAAATCAGTGTCGCGGGTGGCGAATCTCGAAAATCACCGCCGCGGGTGCCGAGCCTCGAAAATCAGCCCCGCGGGTGCCGAATCTCAAAAATCAGCCCCGAGGATGCCGAATCTCGAAAATCAGTCCCGCGGGTGCCGAATCTCGAAAATCAGCCCCGCGGGTGCCGAATCTCGAAAATCAGTGCCGTGGGTACCGAATCTCGAAAATCAGCGCTGCGGGTGCCAAATCTCGAGAATCACCGCTGCGGGTGCCGAATCTCGAAAATCAGTGCCGCGGGTGCCGAATCTCGAAAATCAGCCTCGCGGGTGCCGAATCTCGAAGATCAGTCCCGCGGGTGCCGAATCTCGAAAATCAGCCCCACGGGTGCCGAATCTCGAAAATCAGTGACGCGGGTGCCGAATCTCGAAAATCACCGTCGCGGGTGCCGAGCCTCGAAAATCAGCTCGAAAATCAGCCCCGAGGGTGCCGAATCTCGAAAATCACCACCGCAGGTGCCAAATCTCGAAAATCAGCCCTGCGGGTGCCGAATCTCGAAAATGACCGCCACGAGTGCCGAATCTCGAAAATCAGCCCCGCGGGTGCCAAATCTCGAAAATTACCGCAGCGGGTGTCGAATCTCAAAAATCACCTCCGCCAGTGCTGATTCTCAAAAATCACTGCCGCGGGTGCCGAAAATCAGTGACGCAGGTGCCGAATCTCGAAAATCACCGCCGCGGGTGCCGAACCTCAAAAATCACCGCCGCGGGTGACGAATCTCGAAAATCAGTGTCGCGGGTGGCAAATCTCGAAAATCACCACCGCGGGTGCCGAGCCTCAAAAATCAGCCCCGCGGGTGCCGAATCTCGAAAATCAGCCCCGCGGGTGCCGAATCTCGAAAATCACCGACGCGGGTGCCGAATCTCGAAAATCACCTACGCGGGTGCCGAATCTCGAAAATCACCTCCGCCAGTGCCGATTCTGAAAAATCACCACCGCGGGTGCCGAATCTCAAAAATCACCACCGCGGGTGCGGAATCTCGAAAATCACCACCGCGAGTGCCGAATCTCGAAAATCACCACCGCGGGTGCCGAATCTCAAAAATCACCGCCACGGGTGCCAAATCTCGAAAATCAGCCCCGCGGGTGCCAAATCTCAAAAATCAGCCCCGCGGGTGCCGAATCTCGAAAATCAGTGTCGCGGGTGTCGAATCTCAAAAATCACCGCCGCGGGTGCCGAATCTCGACAATCACCACCGCGGGTGCCGAATCTCGAAAATCAGCCCCGCGGGTGCCGAATCTCAAAAATCACCTCAGCCAGTGCTGATTCTCAAAAAACACCGCCGCGGGTGCCGAATCTCGAAAATCAGTGCCGCGGGTGCCGAATCTCGAAAATCATTGCCGCAGGTGTCGAGCCTCGAAAATCAGCCCCGCGGGTGCCGAATATCGACAATCAGCCCCGAGGGTGCCGAATCTTGAAAATCAGTGCTGCGGGTGCCGAATCTCGAAAATCACCACCGCTGGTGTGCCGAATCTCGAAAAGCACCGCCGCGGGTGCCGAATCTCGAAAATCACCTCCGCCAGTGCCGATTCTGAAAAATCACCACCGCGGGTGCCGAATCTCAAAAATCACCATCGCGGGTGCCGAATCTCGAAAATCACCGCCACGGGTGCCAAATCTCGAAAATCAGCCCCGCGGGTGCCAAATCTCGAAAATCAGCCCCGCGGGCGCCGAATCTCGAAAATCAGTGCCGCGGGTGTCAAATCTCGAAAATCAGCCCCGCGGGTGCCGAATCTTGAAAATCACTGCCACGGGTGCCAAATCTCGAAAATCACAGCCGCGGGTGCCGAATCTGGAAAATCACCGCCGCGGGTGCCGAATCTCAAAAATCACTACCGCCGCTTCCGAATCTCGAAAATCAGCCCCGCAGGTGCCGAATCTCGAAAATCAGCCCCACGGGTGCCGAATCTCGAAAATCACCACCGCGTGTGCCGAATCTCGAAAATCAGCCCCACGGGTGCCGAATCTCGAAAATCAGTGCCGCGGGTGCCGAATCTCGAAAATCAGTGCCGCGGGTGTCGAATCTCGAAAATCAGCCCCGCGGGTGCCGAATCTCGAAAATCACCGCCACGGGTGCCGAATCTCGAAAATCACCACCGCGAGTGCCGAATCTCAAAAATCACCTCCGCGGGTGCCAAATCTCGAAAATCACAGCCGCGGGTGCCGAATCTGGAAAATCACCGCCGCGGGTGCCGAATCTCAAAAATCACCACCGCCGCTGCCGAATCTCGAAAATCAGCCCCGCAGGTGCCGAATCTCGAAAATCAGCCCCACGGGTGCCGAATCTCGAAAATCACCACCACGTGTGCCGAATCTCGAAAATCAGCCCCACGGGTGCCGAATCTCGAAAATCACCGCCACGGGTGCCAAATCTCGAAAATCACCACCGCGGGTGCCAAATCTCGAAAATCAGCCCCGCGGGTGCCGAATCTCGAAAATCAGCCCCGCGGGTGCCGAATCTCGAAAATCACCACCACGGGTGCCAAATCTCGAAAATCACCACCGCGGGTGCCAAATCTCGAAAATTAGCCCCGCGGTTGCCGAATCTCGAAAATCACCGCAACGGGTGCCGAATCTCGAAAATCAGCCCCGCGGGTGCCGAATCTCGAAAATCACCGCTGCGGGTGCCGAATCTCGAAAATCACGTCTGCCAGTGCCGATTCCCAAAAATCACCACCACGGGTGCCGAATCTCGAAAATCACCACCGCGGGTGCCAAATCTCAAAAATCAGCCCCGCGGTTGCCGAATCTCGAAAATCACCGCCACGGGTGCCGAATCTCGAAAATCAGCCTCGCGGTTGCCGAATCTCGAAAATCACCGCCACAGGTGCCGAATCTCAAAAATCAGCTCCGCGGGTGCCGAATCTCGAAAATCACCGCCACGGGTGCCGTATCTCGAAAATCAGCCCCGCGGGTGCCGAATCTCGAAAATCACCGCCACGGGTGCCGTATCTCGAAAATCAGCCCCGCGGGTGCCGAATCTCGAAAATCACCGCCACGGGTGCTGAATCTAAAAAATCAGCCCCGCGGGTGCCGAATCTCGAAAATCAGCCCCACGGGTGCCGAATCTCAAAAATCAGCCCCGCAGGTGCCAAATCTCGAAAATCAGCCCCGCAGGTACCGAATCTCAAAAATCACCTCCGCCAGTGTCAATTCTCAAAAATCACCACCGCGGGTGCCGAATCTCGAAAATCAGCCCCGCGGGTGCCGAATCTCGAAAATCACCTCCGCCATTGCCGATTCTCAAAAATCACCGCCGCGGGTGCCGAATCTCAAAAATCACCGCCGCGGGTGCCGAATCTCAAAAATCACCTCTGCCAGTGCTGATTCTCAAAAATCACCACCGCGGGTGCCGAATCTCGAAAATCAGTGATGCGGGTGCCGAATCTCGAAAATCACCGCAGCGGGTGCCGAACCTCAAAAATCACCGCCGTGGGTGCCGAATCTCGAAAATCAGTGCCGCGGGTCCCGAATCTCGAAAATCACCGCCGCGGGTGCCGAGCCTCGAAAATCAGCCCCGCGGGTGCCGAATCTCGAAAATCAGCCTCAAGGGGGCCGAATCTTGAAAATCAGTGCTGCGGAAGCCGAATCTCGAAAATCACCACCACGGGTGCCGAATCTCGAAAAGCACCGCCGCGGGTGCCAAATCTCGAAAATCAGCCGCGCGGGTGCCGAATCTCAAAAATCAGCCCGCGGGTGCAAAATCTCAAAAATCACCGCCGCGGTTGCCGACTCTCGAAAATCACCGCCACGGGTGCCGAATCTCGAAAATCAGCCCCGCGGGTGCCGAATCTCGAAAATCACCGCCACGGGTGCCGAATCTCGAAAATCAGCCCCGCGGGTGCCGAATCTCGAAAATCACCACCGCGGGTGCCAAATCTCGAAAATCAGCCCCGCGGTTGCCGACTCTCAAAAATCACCGGCACGGGTGCCGAATCTCGAAAATCAGCCCCGCGGGTGCCGAATCTCAAAAATCACCACCGCGGGTGCCAAATCTCGAAAATCAGCCCCGCGGGTGCCGAATCTCGAAAATCAGCCCCGCGGGTGAAAAATCTCAAAAATCACCGCCGCGGGTGCCCAATCTCGAAAATCACCACCACAGGTGCCGAATCTCGAAAATCACCACCGCGGGTGCCAAATCTCGAAAATCAGCCCCGCGGTTGCCGTCTCTCGAAAATCACCGCCACGGGTGCCAAGTCTCGAAAATCAGCCCCGCGGGTGCCAAATCTCAAAAATCACCACCATGGGTGCCGAATCTCGAAAATCAGCCCCGCGGGTGTCGAATCTCGAAAATCAGCCCCGCGGGTGCCGAATCTCAAAAATCAGCCCCGCGGGTGCTGAATCTCGAAAATCACCACCACGGGTGCCGAATCTCGAAAATCACCACCGCGGGTGCCAAATCTCGAAAATCAGCCCCGTGGTTGCCGAATCTCGAAAATCACCGCAACGGGTGCCGAATCTCGAAAATCAGCCCCGCGGGTGCCGAATCTCGAAAATCACCGCTGCGGGTGCCGAATCTCGAAAATCACGTCCGCCAGTGCCGATTCTCAAAAATCACCACCACGGGTGCCGAATCTCGAAAATCACCAACGCGGGTGCCAAATCTCAAAAATCAGCCCCGCGGTTGCCGAATCTCGAAAATCACCGCCACGGGTGCCGAATCTCGAAAATCAGCCCCGCGCCTGACAAATCTCAAAAATCTGCACCGCGGCTGCTGAAACTCGAAAATTACCACTACGGCTGAAAAATCTCGAAAATCTCCACCGCAGCTGAAAAAAATCTCGAAAATCAGCCCCGCGGCTGCCAAATCTCAAAAATCACCGCCGCTGCTAAAAAATCTCGAAAATCAGCACCGTGCCTGAAAAATCTCGAAAATCAGCCCCGCTGCTGCCGAATCTCGAAAATCACCACCGCGGGTGCCGAATCTCGAAAATCAGCCCCGCGGGTGCCGAATCTCGAAAATCAGCCCCGCGGGTGCCGAATCTCGAAAATCACCGACGCGGGTGCCGAATCTCGAAAATCACCTACGCGGGTGCCGAATCTCGAAAATCACCTCCGCCAGTGCCGATTCTGAAAAATCACCACCGCGGGTGCCGAATCTCAAAAATCACCACCGCGGGTGCGGAATCTCGAAAATCACCACCGCGAGTGCCGAATCTCGAAAATCACCACCGCGGGTGCCGAATCTCAAAAATCACCGCCACGGGTGCCAAATCTCGAAAATCAGCCCCGCGGGTGCCAAATCTCAAAAATCAGCCCCGCGGGTGCCGAATCTCGAAAATCAGTGTCGCGGGTGTCGAATCTCAAAAATCACCGCCGCGGGTGCCGAATCTCGACAATCACCACCGCGGGTGCCGAATCTCGAAAATCAGCCCCGCGGGTGCCGAATCTCAAAAATCACCTCAGCCAGTGCTGATTCTCAAAAAACACCGCCGCGGGTGCCGAATCTCGAAAATCAGTGCCGCGGGTGCCGAATCTCGAAATCATTGCCGCAGGTGTCGAGCCTCGAAAATCAGCCCCGCGGGTGCCGAATATCGACAATCAGCCCCGAGGGTGCCGAATCTTGAAAATCAGTGCTGCGGGTGCCGAATCTCGAAAATCACCACCGCTGGTGTGCCGAATCTCGAAAAGCACCGCCGCGGGTGCCGAATCTCGAAAATCACCTCCGCCAGTGCCGATTCTGAAAAATCACCACCGCGGGTGCCGAATCTCAAAAATCACCATCGCGGGTGCCGAATCTCGAAAATCACCGCCACGGGTGCCAAATCTCGAAAATCAGCCCCGCGGGTGCCAAATCTCGAAAATCAGCCCCGCGGGCGCCGAATCTCGAAAATCAGTGCCGCGGGTGTCAAATCTCGAAAATCAGCCCCGCGGGTGCCGAATCTTGAAAATCACTGCCACGGGTGCCAAATCTCGAAAATCACAGCCGCGGGTGCCGAATCTGGAAAATCACCGCCGCGGGTGCCGAATCTCAAAAATCACTACCGCCGCTTCCGAATCTCGAAAATCAGCCCCGCAGGTGCCGAATCTCGAAAATCAGCCCCACGGGTGCCGAATCTCGAAAATCACCACCGCGTGTGCCGAATCTCGAAAATCAGCCCCGCGGGTGCCGAATCTCGAAAATCAGTGCCGCGGGTGTCGAATCTCGAAAATCAGCCCCGCGGGTGCCGAATCTCGAAAATCACCACCGCGAGTGCCGAATCTCAAAAATCACCACCGCGAGTGCCGAATCTCGAAAATCACTGCTGCGGGTGCCAAATCTCGAAAATCACAGCCGCGGGTGCCGAATCTGGAAAATCACCGCCGCGGGTGCCGAATCTCAAAAATCACCACCGCCGCTGCCGAATCTCGAAAATCAGCCCCGCAGGTGCCGAATCTCGAAAATCAGCCCCACCGGTGCCGTATGTCGAAAATCAGTGCCGCGGGTGCCGAATCTCGAAAATCACCGCCGCGGGTGCCGAGTCTCAAAAATCAGCCCCGCGGGTGCCGAATCTCGAAAATCACAGCCGCGGGTGCCGAATCTCGAAAATCACCGCCGCGGGTGTAGAGCCTCGAAAATCAGTGCCGCTGGTGCCGAATCTCGAAAATCACCTACGCGGGTGCCGAATCTCGAAAATCACCTCCGCCAGTGCCGATTCTGAAAAATCACCACCGCGGGTGCCGAATCTCAAAAATCACCACCGCGGGTGCCGAATCTCGAAAATCACCACCGCGGGTGCGGAATCTCGAAAATCACCACCGCGAGTGCCGAATCTCGAAAATCACCACCGCGGGTGACGAATCTCGAAAATCACCGCCACGGGTGCCAAATCTCGAAAATCAGCCCCACGGGTGCCAAATCTCAAAAATCAGCCCCGCGGGTGCCGAATCTCGAAAATCAGTGCCGCGGGTGTCGAATCTCGAAAATCAGCCCCGCGGGTGCCGAATCTCGAAAATCACCGCCGCGGGTGCAGAGCCTCGAAAATCAGCGCCGCGGGTGCGGAATCTCGAAAATCACCGCCGCGGGTTGCAGAGCCTCGAAAATCAGTGCCGCGGGTGCCGAATCTCGAAAATCACCGCCGCGGGTGCCGAATCTCGACAATCACCACCGCGGGTGCCGAATCTCGAAAATCAGCCCCGCGGGTGCCGAATCTCAAAAATCACCTCCGCCAGTGCTGATTCTTAAAAAACACCGCCGCGGGTGCCGAATCTCGAAAATCAGCGCCGCGGGTGCCGAATCTCGAAAATCATTGCCGCAGGTGTCGAGCCTCGAAAATCAGCCCCGCGGGTGCCGAATCTCGACAATCAGCCCCGAGGGTGCCGAATCTTGAAAATCAGTGCTGCGGGTGCCGAATCTCGAAAATCACCACCGCTGGTGTGCCGAATCTCGAAAAGCACCGCCGCGGGTGCCGAATCTCAAAAATCACCTCCGCCAGTGCCGATTCTGAAAAATCACCACCGCGGGTGCCGAATCTCAAAAATCACCATCGCGGGTGCCGAATCTCGAAAATCACCGCCACGGGTGCCAAATCTCGAAAATCAGCCCCGCGGGTGCCAAATCTCGAAAATCAGCCCCGCGGGTGCCGAATCTCGAAAATCAGTGCCGCGGGTGTCGAATCTCGAAAATCAGCCCCGCGGGTGCCGAATCTTGAAAATCACTGCCACGGGTGCCGAATCTCAAAAATCAGCCCCACGGGTGCCAAATCTCAAAAATCAGCCCCGCGGGTGCCGAATCTCGAAAATCAGTGCCGCGGGTGTCGAATCTCGAAAATCAGCCCCGCGGGTGCCGAATCTCGAAAATCACCGCCGCGGGTGCAGAGCCTCGAAAATCAGCGCCGCGGGTGCCGAATCTCGAAAATCACCGCCGCGGGTTGCAGAGCCTCGAAAATCAGTGCCGCGGGTGCCGAATCTCGAAAATCACCGCCGCGGGTGCCGAATCTCGACAATCACCACCGCGGGTGCCGAATCTCGAAAATCAGCCCCGCGGGTGCCGAATCTCAAAAATCACCTCCGCCAGTGCTGATTCTTAAAAAACACCGCCGCGGGTGCCGAATCTCGAAAATCAGCGCCGCGGGTGCCGAATCTCGAAAATCATTGCCGCAGGTGTCGAGCCTCGAAAATCAGCCCCGCGGGTGCCGAATCTCGACAATCAGCCCCGAGGGTGCCGAATCTTGAAAATCAGTGCTGCGGGTGCCGAATCTCGAAAATCACTACCGCTGGTGTGCCGAATCTCGAAAAGCACCGCCGCGGGTGCCGAATCTCAAAAATCACCTCCGCCAGTGCCGATTCTGAAAAATCACCACCGCGGGTGCCGAATCTCAAAAATCACCATCGCGGGTGCCGAATCTCGAAAATCACCGCCACGGGTGCCAAATCTCGAAAATCAGCCCCGCGGGTGCCAAATCTCGAAAATCAGCCCCGCGGGTGCCGAATCTCGAAAATCAGTGCCGCGGGTGTCGAATCTCGAAAATCAGCCCCGCGGGTGCCGAATCTTGAAAATCACTGCCACGGGTGCCGAATCTCAAAAATCAGCCCCGCAGGTGCCGAATATCGAAAATCAGCCCCGCGGGTGCCGAATCTCGAAAATCACCGCCACGGGTGCCGAATCTCGAAAATCACCACCGCGAGTGCCGAATCTCAAAAATCACCTCCGCGGGTGCCAAATCTCGAAAATCACAGCCGCGGGTGCCGAATCTGGAAAATCACCGCCGCGGGTGCCGAATCTCAAAAATCACCACCGCCGCTGCCGAATCTCGAAAATCAGCCCCCCGGGTGCCGAATCTCGAAAATCAGTGCCGCGGGTGCCGAATCTCGAAAATCACCACCGCGTGTGCCGAATCTCGAAAATCAGCCCCACGGGTACCGAATCTCGAAAATCAGTGCCGCGGGTGCCGAATCTCGAAAATCACCGCCGCGGGTGCCGAGTCTCAAAAATCAGCCCCGCGGGTGCCGAATCTCGAAAATCACAGCCGCGGGTGCTGAATCTCGACAATCAGCCCCGCGGGTGCCGAATCTCGAAAATCACCGCCGCGGGTGTAGAGCCTCGAAAATCAGTGCCGCTGGTGCCGAATCTCGAAAATCACCGCCGCGGGTGCCGAATCTCGACAATAAGCGCAGCGGGTGCCGAGCCTCGAAAATCAGTGCCGCGGGTGCCGAATCTCGAAAATCACCGCCGCGGGTGCCAAATCTCGAAAATCACAGCCGCGGGTGCCGAATCTGGAAAATCACCGCCGCGGGTGCCGAATCTCAAAAATCACTACCGCCAGTGCTGATTCTCAAAAATCACCTCCGCCAGTGCTGATTCTCAAAAATCACCGCCGCGGGTGCCAAATCTCGAAAATCACAGCCGCGGGTGCCAAATCTCGAAAATCACCGCCGCGGGTGCCGAATCTCGACAATCACCGCCGCGGGTGCCGAATCTCAAAAATCACCTCCGCCAGTGCTGATTCTCAAAAATCACTGCCGCGGGTGCCGAACCTCAAAAATCACCGCCGCGTGTGCCGAATCTCAAAAATCACCTCCGCCAGTGCTGATTCTCAAAAATCACCGCCGCGGGTGCTGAATCTCGAAAATCACCGCCACGGGTGCCGAATCTCGAAAATTAGCCCCGCGGGTACCGAATCTCGAAAATCAGCCCCGCGGGTGCCGAATCTCGAAAATCAGCCCCGCGGTGCCGAATCTCGAAAATCACCGCCGCGGGTGCCGAATCTCAAAAATCACCTCCGCGGGTGCCGAATCTCGAAAATCACCACCGCCGCTGCCGAATCTCGAAAATCAGTGCCGCGGGTGCCGAATCTCGAAAATCACCGCCGCCGGTGCCAATTCTCAAAAATCACCACCGCGGGTGCCGAATCTTGAAAATCACCACCGCGGGTGCCGAATCTCGAAAATCACCACCGCGGGTGCCAAATCTCGAAAATCAGCCCCGCGGGTGCCGGATCTCAAAAATCACCACCATGGGTGCCGAATCTCGAAAATCAGACCCGCGGGTGCCGAATCTCGAAAATCAGCCTGCGGGTGCCGAATCTCGAAAATCAGCCCCGCGGGTGACGAATCTCGAAAATCACCGCCGCGGGTGCCGAATCTCAAAAATCACCTCCGCCAGTGCTGATTCTCAAAAATCACTGCCGCGGGTGCCGAACCTCAAAAATCACCGCCGCGTGTGCCGAATCTCAAAAATCACCTCCGCCAGTGCTGATTCTCAAAAATCACCGCCGCGGGTGCCGAATCTCGAAAATCACCGCCACGGGTGCCGAATCTCGAAAATTAGCCCCGCGGGTGCCGAATCTCGAAAATCAGCCCCGCGGGTGCCGAATCTCGAAAATCAGCCCCGCGGTGCCGAATCTCGAAAATCACCGCCGCGGGTGCCGAATCTCAAAAATCACCTCAGCGGGTGCCGAATCTCGAAAATCACCACCGCGGGTTCCGAATCTCGAAAATCAGCCCCACGGGTGCCGAATCTCGAAAATCACCACCGCGTGTGCCGAATCTCGAAAATCAGCCCCACGGGTGCCGAATCTCGAAAATCAGTGCCGCGGGTGCCGAATCTCGAAAATCACCGCCGCGGGTGCCGAGCCTCAAAAATCAGCCCCGCGGGTGCCGAATCTCGACAATCAGCCCCGCGGGTGCCGAATCTCGAAAATCACCGCCGCGGGTGCCGAATCTCGACAATCACCACCGCGGGTGTCGAATCTCGAAAATCAGCGCCGCGGGTGCCGAATCTCAAAAATCACCTCTGCCAGTGCTGATTCTCAAAAATCACCACCGCGGGTGCCGAATCTCGAAAATCAGTGACGCGGGTGCCGAATCTCGAAAATCACTGCAGCGGGTGCCGAACCTCAAAAATCACCGCCGTGGGTGCCGAATCTCGAAAATCAGTGCCGCGGGTCCCGAATCTCGAAAATCACCGCCGCGGGTGCCGAGCCTCGAAAATCAGCCCCGCGGGTGCCGAATGTCGAAAATCAGCCTCGAGGGTGCCGAATCTTGAAAATCAGTGCTGCGGAAGCCGAATCTCGAAAATCACCACCACGGGTGCCGAATCTCGAAAAGCACCGCCGCGGGTGCCAAATCTCGAAAATCAGCCCCGCGGGTGCCGAATCTCGAAAATCAGCCCGCGGGTGCAAAATCTCAAAAATCACCGCCGCGGGTGCCGAATCTCGAAAATCACCACCGCGGGTGCCGAATCTCAAAAATCAGCCCCGCGGTTGCCGACTCTCGAAAATCACCGCCACGGGTGCCGAATCTCGAAAATCAGCCCCGCGGGTGCCGACTCTCGAAAATCACCGCCACGGGTGCCGAATCTCGAAAATCAGCCCCGCGGGTGCCGAATCTCGAAAATCACCGCCACGGGTGCCGAATCTCGAAAATGAGCCCCGCGGGTGCCAAATCTCGAAAATCAGCCCCGCGGTTGCCGACTCTCAAAAATCACCACCACGGGTGCCGAATCTCGAAAATCAGCCCCGCGGGTGCCGAATCTCAAAAATCACCACCGTGGGTGCCAAATCTCTAAAATCAGCCCCGCGGTTGCCGACTCTCGAAAATCACCGCCACGGGTGCCGAATCTCGAAAATCAGCCCCACGGGTGCCGAATCTCGAAAAGCACCGCCGCGGGTGCCAAATCTCGAAAATCAGCCCCGCGGGTGCCGAATCTCGAAAATCAGCACCGCGGGTGCAAAATCTCAAAAATCACCGCCACGGGTGCCGAATCTCGAAAATCACCACCGCGGTTGCCAAATCTCGAAAATCAGCCCCGCGGTTGCCGACTCTCGAAAATCACCGCCACGGGTGCCAAATCTCGAAAATCAGCCCCGCGGGTGCCGAATCTCAAAAATCATCACCATGGGTGCCGAATCTCGAAAATCAGCCCCGC
This sequence comes from Ranitomeya imitator, assembly GCF_032444005.1. Taxonomy (NCBI): domain Eukaryota; kingdom Metazoa; phylum Chordata; class Amphibia; order Anura; family Dendrobatidae; genus Ranitomeya; species Ranitomeya imitator. Next base: position 111,644,079 of record NC_091291.1, on the reverse strand, counting down.
GGGTGTCGAATCTCGAAAATCAGCCCCGCGGGTGCCGAATCTCAAAAATCAGCCCCGCGGGTGCTGAATCTCGAAAATCAGCCCCGCGGGTGCCGAATCTCGAAAATCAGCCCCGCGGGTGCCGAATCTCGAAAATCACCACCACGGGTGCCAAATCTCGAAAATCACCACCGCGGGTGCCAAATCTCGAAAATCAGCCCCGCGGTTGCCGAATCTCGAAAATCACCGCAACGGGTGCCAAATCTCGAAAATCAGCCCCGCGGGTGCCGAATCTCGAAAATCACCGCTGCGGGTGCCGAATCTCGAAAATCATGTCCGCCAGTGCCGATTCCCAAAAATCACCACCACGGGTGCCGAATCTCGAAAATCACCACCGCGGGTGCCAAATCTCAAAAATCAGCCCCGCGGTTGCCGAATCTCGAAAATCAGCCCCGCGGTTGCCGAATCTCGAAAATCACCGCCACGGGTGCCGAATCTCAAAAATCAGCTCCGCGGGTGCCGAATCTCGAAAATCATCGCCACGGGTGCCGTATCTCGAAAATCACCGCCACGGGTGCCGAATCTCGAAAATCAGCCCCACGGGTGCCGAATCTCGAAAATCAGCCCCGCGGGTGCCGAATCTCAAAAATCAGCCCCGCAGGTGCCAAATCTCGAAAATCAGCCCCGCAGGTACCGAATCTCAAAAATCACCTCCGCCAGTGTCAATTCTCAAAAATCACCACCGCGGGTGCCGAATCTCGAAAATCAGCCCCGCGGGTGCCGAATCTCGAAAATCACCTCCGCCATTGCCGATTCTCAAAAATCACCGCCGCGGGTGCCGAATCTCGAAAATCAGCCCCGCGGGTGCCGAATCTCAAAAATCACCGCCGCGGGTGCCGAATCTCAAAAATCACCTCTGCCAGTGCTGATTCTCAAAAATCACCACCGCGGGTGCCGAATCTCGAAAATCAGTGATGCGGGTGCCGAATCTCGAAAATCAACACAGCGGGTGCCGAACCTCAAAAATCACCGCCGTGGGTGCCGAATCTCAAAAATCAGTCCCGCGGGTGCCGAATCTCGAAAATCACCGCCGCGGGTGCCGAATCTCGAAAATCACCGCCGCAGGTGCTGAGCATCGAAAATCAGCCCCGCGGGTGCAGAATCTCGAAAATCAGCCCCGAGGGTGCCGAATCTCGAAAATCAGTGCCGCGGATGCCGAATCTCGAAAATCAGCCCCGCGGGTGCCGAATCTCGAAAATCAGTGCCGCGGGTGCCAAATCTCGAAAATCACCGCCGCGGGTGCCGAATCTCGAAAATAACCACCGCGGGTGCCGAATCTCGAAAATCAGCCCCGCAGGTGCCGAATCTCGAAAATCAACCCCGCGGGTGCCGAATCTTGAAAATTACCACCGCCGGTGCTGAATCTCAAAAATCAGTCCCACAGGTGCCGAATCTCGAAAATCAACCCCGCGGGTGCCGAATCTCGAAAAATACCACCGCCGGTGCTGAATCTCAAAAATCAGTCCCACAGGTGCCGAATCTCAAAAATCAGTCCCGAGGGTGCCGAATCTCGAAAATCACCGCCGCGGGTGCCGAATCTCGAAAATCACCGCCGCAGGTGCTGAGCATCGAAAATCAGCCCCACGGGTGCCGAATCTCGAAAATCAGCCCCGAGGGTGCCGAATCTCGAAAATCAGCCCCACGGGTCCTGAATCTCGAAAATAACCACCGCGGATGCCGAATCTCGAAAATCAGCCCCGCAGGTGCCGAATCTCGAAAATCACCGCCGCGGATGCCGAATCTCGAAAATCACCACCGCGGGTGCCGAATCTCGAAAATCAACCCCACGGGTGCCGAATCTCGAAAATCACCACCGCTGGTGCCGAATCTCGAAAATCAGCGCGACGGGTGCGGAATCTCAAAAATCAGCCCCGCGGGTGCCGAATCTCAAAAATCAACCCCGCGGGTGCCGAATCTCGAAAATCACCACCGCCGGTGACGAATCTCGAAAATCAGCCCCACGGGTGCCGAATCTCGAAAATCAGCCCCGCGCGTGCCGAATCTCGAAACTCAGCCCCGCGGGTGCCGAATCTCTAAAAATCAACCCCGCGGGTGCCGAATCTCGAAAATCACCATCACGGATGCCGAATCTCGAAAATCAGCCCGGCGGGTGCCGAATCTCGAAATTCAGCCCCACGGGTGCCGAATCTCGAAAATCACCGCCGCGGGTGCCGAATCTAGAAAATCACCACTGCGGATGCCAAATCTCGAAAATCAGCCCAGCGGGTGCCGAATCTCGAAAATCCCCGCCGCGGGTGCCGAATCTCGAAAATCACCGCCGCGGGTGCCGAATCTTAAAAATCACCTACGCCAGTGTCGATTCTCAAAAATCACCACCGCGGGTGCCGAATCTCGAAAATCAGCCCTGCGGGTGCCGAATCTCGAAAATCACCTCCGCCATTGCCGATTCTCAAAAATCACCGCCACGGGTGCCGAATCTCGAAAATCACCGCCGCGGGTGCCGAATCTCGAAAATCACCGCCGCGGGTGCCGAATCTCGAAAATCAGCCCCGCGGGTGCCAAATCTCGAAAATCAGCCCCGCGGGTGCCAAATCTCGAAATTCAGCCCCACGGGTGCCGAATCTCGAAAATCAGTGCCGCGGGTGCCGAACCTCGAAAATCACTGCCGCGGGTGTCGAATCTCAAAAATCACCTCCGCCAGTGCTGATTCTCAAAAATCACTGCCGCGGGTGCCAAAAATCACCGCCGCGGTTGCCGAATCTCGAAATTCAGTGACGCGGGTGCCGAATCTCGAAAATCACCGCCGCGGGTGCCAAAAATCACCGCCACGGTTGCTGAATCTCGAAAATCAGTGTCGCGGGTGGTGAATCTCGAAAATCACCGCCGCGGGTGCCGAGCCTCGAAAATCAGCCCCGCGGGTGCCGAATCTCAAAAATCAGCCCCGAGGATGCCGAATCTCGAAAATCAGCCTCGAGGGTGCCGAATCTTGAAAATCAGTGCTGCGGAAGCCGAATCTCGAAAATCACCACCACGGGTGCCGAATCTCGAAAAGCACCGCCGCGGGTGCCAAATCTCGAAAATCAGCCCCGCGGGTGCCGAATCTCGAAAATCAGCCCGCGGGTGCAAAATCTCAAAAATCACCGCCGCGGGTGCCGAATCTCGAAAATCACCACCACGGGTGCCGAATCTCGAAAATCACCACCGCGGGTGCCGAATCTCAAAAATCAGCCCCGCGGTTGCCGACTCTCGAAAATCACCGCCACGGGTGCCGAAATTCGAAAATCAGCCCCGCGGGTGCCGACTCTCGAAAATCACCGCCACGGGTGCCGAATCTCGAAAATCAGCCCCGCGGGTGCCGAATCTCGAAAATCACCGCCACGGGTGCCGAATCTCGAAAATGAGCCCCGCGGGTGCCAAATCTCGAAAATCAGCCCCGCGGTTGCCGACTCTCAAAAATCACCACCACGGGTGCCGAATCTCGAAAATCAGCCCCGCGGGTGCCGAATCTCAAAAATCACCACCGTGGGTGCCAAATCTCTAAAATCAGCCCCGCGGTTGCCGACTCTCGAAAATCACCGCCACGGGTGCCGAATCTCGAAAATCAGCCCCACGGGTGCCGAATCTCGAAAAGCACCGCCGCGGGTGCCAAATCTCGAAAATCAGCCCCGCGGGTGCCGAATCTCGAAAATCAGCACCGCGGGTGCAAAATCTCAAAAATCACCGCCACGGGTGCCGAATCTCGAAAATCACCACCGCGGTTGCCGAATCTCAAAAATCATCACCATGGGTGCCGAATCTCGAAAATCAGCCCCGCGGGTGTCGAATCTCGAAAATCAGCCCCGCGGGTGCCGAATCTCAAAAATCAGCCCCGCGGGTGCTGAATCTCGAAAATCAGCCCCGCGGGTGCCGAATCTCGAAAATCAGCCCCGCGGGTGCTGAATCTCGAAAATCACCACCACGGGTGCCAAATCTCGAAAATCACCACCGCGGGTGCCAAATCTCGAAAATCAGCCCCGCGGTTGCCGAATCTCGAAAATCACCGCAACGGGTGCCAAATCTCGAAAATCAGCCCCGCGGGTGCCGAATCTCGAAAATCACCGCTGCGGGTGCCGAATCTCGAAAATCATGTCCGCCAGTGCCGATTCCCAAAAATCACCACCACGGGTGCCGAATCTCGAAAATCACCACCGCGGGTGCCAAATCTCAAAAATCAGCCCCGCGGTTGCCGAATCTCGAAAATCAGCCCCGCGGTTGCCGAATCTCGAAAATCACCGCCACGGGTGCCGAATCTCAAAAATCAGCTCCGCGGGTGCCGAATCTCGAAAATCACCGCCACGGGTGCCGTATCTCGAAAATCACCGCCACGGGTGCCGAATCTCGAAAATCAGCCCCACGGGTGCCGAATCTCGAAAATCAGCCCCGCGGGTGCCGAATCTCAAAAATCAGCCCCGCAGGTGCCAAATCTCGAAAATCAGCCCCGCAGGTACCGAATCTCAAAAATCACCTCCGCCAGTGTCAATTCTCAAAAATCACCACCGCGGGTGCCGAATCTCGAAAATCAGCCCCGCGGGTGCCGAATCTCGAAAATCACCTCCGCCATTGCCGATTCTCAAAAATCACCGCCGCGGGTGCCGAATCTCGAAAATCAGCCCCGCGGGTGCCGAATCTCAAAAATCACCGCCGCGGGTGCCGAATCTCAAAAATCACCTCTGCCAGTGCTGATTCTCAAAAATCACCACCGCGGGTGCCGAATCTCGAAAATCAGTGATGCGGGTGCCGAATCTCGAAAATCAACACAGCAGGTGCCGAACCTCAAAAATCACCGCCGTGGGTGCCGAATCTCGAAAATCAGTGCCGCGGATGCCGAATCTCGAAAATCAGCCCCGCGGGTGCCGAATCTCGAAAATCAGTGCCGCGGGTGCCAAATCTCGAAAATCACCGCCGCGGGTGCCGAATCTCGAAAATAACCACCGCGGGTGCCGAATCTCGAAAATCAGCCCCGCAGGTGCCGAATCTCGAAAATCAACCCCGCGGGTGCCGAATCTCGAAAATTACCACCGCCGGTGCTGAATCTCAAAAATCAGTCCCACAGGTGCCGAATCTCGAAAATCAACCCCGCGGGTGCCGAATCTCGAAAATTACCACCGCCGGTGCTGAATCTCAAAAATCAGTCCCACAGGTGCCGAATCTCAAAAATCAGTCCCGAGGGTGCCGAATCTCGAAAATCACCGCCGCGGGTGCCGAATCTCGAAAATCACCGCCGCAGGTGCTGAGCATGGAAAATCAGCCCCACGGGTGCCGAATCTCGAAAATCAGCCCCGAGGGTGCCGAATCTCGAAAATCAGCCCCACGGGTCCTGAATCTCGAAAATAACCACCGCGGATGCCGAATCTCGAAAATCAGCCCCGCAGGTGCCGAATCTCGAAAATCACCGCCGCGGATGCCGAATCTCGAAAATCACCACCGCGGGTGCCGAATCTCGAAAATCAACCCCACGGGTGCCGAATCTCGAAAATCACCACCGCTGGTGCCGAATCTCGAAAATCAGCGCGACGGGTGCGGAATCTCAAAAATCAGCCCCGCGGGTGCCGAATCTCAAAAATCAACCCCGCGGGTGCCGAATCTCGAAAATCACCACCGCCGGTGACGAATCTCGAAAATCAGCCCCACGGGTGCCGAATCTCGAAAATCAGCCCCGCGCGTGCCGAATCTCGAAACTCAGCCCCGCGGGTGCCGAATCTCTAAAAATCAACCCCGCGGGTGCCGAATCTCGAAAATCACCATCACGGATGCCGAATCTCGAAAATCAGCCCGGCGGGTGCCGAATCTCGAAATTCAGCCCCACGGGTGCCGAATCTCGAAAATCACCGCCGCGGGTGCCGAATCTAGAAAATCACCACTGCGGATGCCAAATCTCGAAAATCAGCCCAGCGGGTGCCGAATCTCGAAAATCCCCGCCGCGGGTGCCGAATCTCGAAAATCACCGCCGCGGGTGCCGAATCTTAAAAATCACCTACGCCAGTGTCGATTCTCAAAAATCACCACCGCGGGTGCCGAATCTCAAAAATCAGCCCTGCGGGTGCCGAATCTCGAAAATCACCTCCGCCATTGCCGATTCTCAAAAATCACCACCACGGGTGCCGAATCTCGAAAATCACCGCCGCGGGTGCCGAATCTCGAAAATCACCGCCGCGGGTGCCGAATCTCGAAAATCAGCCCCGCGGGTGCCAAATCTCGAAAATCAGCCCCGCGGGTGCCAAATCTCGAAATTCAGCCCCACGGGTGCCGAATCTCGAAAATCAGTGCCGCGGGTGCCGAACCTCGAAAATCACTGCCGCGGGTGTCGAATCTCAAAAATCACCTCCGCCAGTGCTGATTCTCAAAAATCACTGCCGCGGGTGCCAAAAATCACCGCCGCGGTTGCCGAATCTCGAAATTCAGTGACGCGGGTGCCGAATCTCGAAAATCACCGCCGCGGGTGCCAAAAATCACCGCCACGGTTGCTGAATCTCGAAAATCAGTGTCGCGGGTGGTGAATCTCGAAAATCACCGCCGCGGGTGCCGAGCCTCGAAAATCAGCCCCGCGGGTGCCGAATCTCAAAAATCAGCCCGAGGATGCCGAATCTCGAAAATCAGTCCCGCGGGTGCCGAATCTCGAAAATCAGCCCCGCGGGTGCCGAATCTCGAAAATCAGTGCTGTGGGTACCGAATCTCGAAAATCAGCGCTGCGGGTGCCGAATCTCGACAATCACCGCTGCGGGTGCCGAATCTCGAAAATCAGTGCCGCGGGTGCCGAATCTCGAAAATCAGCCTCGCGGGTGCCGAATCTCGAAGATCAGCCCCGCGGGTGCCGAATCTCGAAAATCAGTGACGCGGGTGCCGAATCTCGAAAATCACCGCCACGGGTGCCGAATCTCGAAAATCAGCCCCGCGGGTGCCGAATCTCGAAAATCAGTGCCACGGGTGCCGAATCTCGAAAATCAGCCCCGCGGGTGCCGAATCTCGAAAATCAGTGCCACGGGTGCCAAATCTCGAAAATCAGCCCCGCGGGTGCCGAATCTCGAAGATCACCGCCACGGGTGCCGAATCTCGAAAATCACCGCCGCGGGTGCCGAATCTCGAAAATCACCTCCGCCAGTGCCGATTCTCAAAAATCACCACAGCGGGTGCCGAATCTCGAAAATCAGCCCCGCGGGTGCCAAATCTCAAAAATCACCGCCACGGGTGCCGAATCTCAAAAATCAGCCCCGCGGGTGCCGAATCTCGAAAATCAGCGCCGCGGGTGACGAATCTCAAAAATCACCACCGCGAGTGCCGAATCTCGAAAATCACCACCGCGGGTGCCCAATCTCGAAAATCACCACCGCGGGTGCCAAATCTCGAAAATCAGCCCTGCGGGTGCCGAATCTCGAAAATGACCGCCACGAGTGCCGAATCTCGAAAATCAGCCCCGCGGGTGCCAAATCTCAAAAATTACCACCGCGGGTGTCAAATCTCAAAAATCACCTCCGCCAGTGCTGATTCTCAAAAATCACTGCCGCGGATGCCGAAAATCACCGCCGCGGGTGCCGAACCTCAAAAATCACCGCCGCGGGTGCCGAATCTCGAAAATCAGTGCCGCGGGTGGCAAATCTCGAAAATCACCACCGCGGGTGCCGAGCCTCGAAAATCAGCCCCGCGGGTGCTGAATCTCGAAAATCAGCCCCGAGGGTGCCGAATCTCGAAAATCAGTGCCATGGGTGCCGAATCTCTAAAATCACCGCCACGGGTGCCGAATCTCGAAAATCAGCCCCGTGGGTGCCGAATCTCGAAAATCAGTGCCGCGGGTGCCGAATCTCAAAAATCAGCCCCGCAGGTGCCAAATCTCGAAAATCAGCCCCGCGGGTGCCGAATCTCGAAAATCAGTGCCGCGGGTGCCGAATCTCGAAGATCACCGCCACGGGTGCCGAATCTCGAAAATCAGCCCCGCGGGTGCCGAATCTCGAAAATCAGTGCCAAGGGTGCCGAATCTCGAAAATCAGCCCCGCGGGTGCCGAATCCCGAAAATCAGTGCCAAGGGTGCCGAATCTCGAAAATCACTACCGCGGGTGCCGAATCTCGAAAATCACCACCGCGGGTGCCAAATCTCGAAAATCAGCCCTGCGGGTGCCGAATCTCGAAAATTACCGCCGCGGGTGTCGAATCTCAAAAATCACCTCCGCCAGTGCTGATTCTCAAAAATCACTGCCGCGGGTGCCGAAAATCAGTGAAGCGGGTGCCGAATCTCGAAAATCACCGCCGCGGGTGCCGAACCTCAAAAATCACCGCCGCGGGTGCCGAATCTCGAAAATCAGTGCCGCGAGTGGCAAATCTCGAAAATCACCACCGCGGGTGCCGAGCCTCGAAAATCAGCCCCGCGGGTGCTGAATCTCGAAAATCAGCCCCGCGGGTGCCAAATCTCGAAAATCAGCCCCGAGGGTGCCGAATCTCGAAAATCAGTGCCATGGGTGCCGAATCTCTAAAATCACCGCCACGGGTGCCAAATCTCGAAAATCAGCCCCGTGGGTGCCGAATCTCAAAAATCAGCCCCGCGAGTGCCGAATCTCGAACATCAGCCCCGTGGGTGCCGAATCTCGAAAATCAGTGCCACGGGTGCCGAATCTCGAAGATCACCGCCACGGGTGCCGAATCTCGAAAATCACCGACGCGGGTGCCGAATCTCAAAAATCACCTCCGCCAGTGCCGATTCTCAAAAATAACCACAGCGGGTGCCGAATCTCGAAAATCAGCCCCGCGGGTGCCGAATCTCAAAAATCAGCCCCGCGAGTGCCGAATCTCAAAAATCAGCCCCGCGAGTGCCGAATCTCGAAAATCAGCCCCGTGGGTGCCGAATCTCGAAAATCAGTGCCACGGGTGCCGAATCTCGAAGATCACCGCCACGGGTGCCGAATCTCGAAAATCACCGCCGCGGGTGCCGAATCTCGAAAATCACCTCCGCCAGTGCCGATTCTCAAAAATAACCACAGCGGGTGCCGAATCTCGAAGATCACCGCCACGGGTGCCGAATCTCGAAAATCACCGCCGCGGGTGCCGAATCTCGAAAATCACCTCCGCCAGTGCCGATTCTCAAAAATAACCACAGCGGGTGCCGAATCTCGAAAATCAGCCCCGCGGGTGCCAAATCTCAAAAATCACCGCCGCGGGTGCCGAATCTCAAAAATCAGCCCCGCGGGTGCCGAATCTCGAAAATCAGCGCCGCGGGTGCCGAATCTCGAAAATCACCACCGCGGGTGCCGAATCTCGAAAATCACCACCGCGGGTGCCAAATCTCGAAAATCAGCCCTGCGGGTGCCGAATCTCGAAAATGACCGCCACGAGTGCCGAATCTCGAAAATCAGCCCTGCGGGTGCCGAATCTCGAAAATTACCGCCGCGGGTGTCGAATCTCAAAAATCACCTCCGCCAGTGCTGATTCTCAAAAATCACTGCCGCGGGTGCCGAAAATCAGTGAAGCGGGTGCCGAATCTCGAAAATCACCGCCGCGGGTGCCGAACCTCAAAAATCACCGCCGCGGGTGCCGAATCTCGAAAATCAGTGCCGCGAGTGGCAAATCTCGAAAATCACCACCGCGGGTGCCGAGCCTCGAAAATCAGCCCCGAGGGTGTCGAATCTCGAAAATCAGTGCCATGGGTGCCGAATCTCTAAAATCACCGCCACGGGTGCCAAATCTCGAAAATCAGCCCTGTGGGTGCCGAATCTCGAAAATCAGTGCCGCGGGTGCCGAATCTCAAAAATCAGCCCCGCGGGTGCCAAATCTCGAAAATCAGCCCCGCGGGTGCCGAATCTCGAAAATCAGTGCCGCGGGTGCCGAATCTTGAAGATCACCGCCACGGGTGCCGAATCTCGAAAATCAGCCCCGCGGGTGCCGAATCTCGAAAATCAGTGCCAAGGGTGCCGAATCTCGAAAATCAGCCCCGCGGGTGCCGAATCTCGAAAATCACCGCAGATGCTGAATCTCGAAAAGCACCGCCGCGGGTGCCGAATCTCGAAAATCAGCCCCGCGGGTGCCAAATCTCGAAAATAAGCCCCGCGGGTGCCGAATCTCGAAAATCACCACCACGGGTGCCGAACCTCGAAAATCACCGCCGCGGGTGCCGAATCTCGAAAATCAGTGCCGCGGGTGCCGAATCTCGAAAATCACCGTCGCGGGTGCCGAATCTCACAAATCACCTCTGCCAGTGCTGATTCTCAAAAATCACCGCCGCGGGTGCCGAATCTCAAAAATCACCTCTGCCAGTGCTGATTCTCAAAAATAACCACAGCGGGTGCCGAATCTCGAAAATCAGCCCCGCGGGTGCCAAATCTCAAAAATCACCGCCGCGGGTGCCGAATCTCAAAAATCAGCCCCGCGAGTGCCGAATCTCGAAAATCAGCCCCGTGGGTGCCGAATCTCGAAAATCAGTGCCACGGGTGCCGAATCTCGAAAATCACCGTCGCGGGTGCCGAATCTCAAAAATCACCTCTGCCAGTGCTGATTCTCAAAAATAACCACAGCGGGTGCCGAATCTCGAAAATCAGCCCCGCGGGTGCCAAATCTCAAAAATCACCGCCGCGGGTGCCGAATCTCAAAAATCAGTCCCGCGAGTGCCGAATCTCGAAAATCAGCCCCGTGGGTGCCGAATCTCGAAAATCAGTGCCACGGGTGCCGAATCTCAAAGATCACCGCCACAGGTGCCGAATCTCGAAAATCACCGCCGCGGGTGCCGAATCTCGAAAATCACCACCGCGGGTGCCAAATCTCGAAAATCAGCCCTGCGGGTGCCGAATCTCGAAAATTACCGCCGCGGGTGTCGAATCTCAAAAATCAGCCCCGCGAGTGCCGAATCTCGAACATCAGCGCCGTGGGTGCCGAATCTCGAAAATCAGTGCCACGGGTGCCGAATCTCGAAGATCACCGCCACGGGTGCCGAATCTCGAAAATCACCGCCGCGGGTGCCGAATCTCGAAAATCACCTCCGCCAGTGCCGATTCTCAAAAATAACCACAGCGGGTGCCGAATCTCGAAAATCAGCCCCGCGGGTGCCAAATCTCAAAAATCACCGCCGCGGGTGCCGAATCTCAAAAATCAGCCCCGCGGGTGCCGAATCTCGAAAATCAGCGCCGCGGGTGCCGAATCTCGAAAATCATCACCGCGGGTGCCGAATCTCGAAAATCACCACCGCGGGTGCCAAATCTCGAAAATCAGCCCTGCGGGTGCCGAATCTCGAAAATTACCGCCGCGGGTGTCGAATCTCAAAAATCAGCCCCGCGAGTGCCGAATCTCGAACATCAGCGCCGTGGGTGCCGAATCTCGAAAATCAGTGCCACGGGTGCCGAATCTCGAAGATCACCGCCACGGGTGCCGAATCTCGAAAATCACCGCCGCGGGTGCCGAATCTCGAAAATCACCTCCGCCAGTGCCGATTCTCAAAAATAACCACAGCGGGTGCCGAATCTCGAAAATCAGCCCCGCGGGTGCCGAATCTCAAAAATCAGCCCCGCGGGTGCCGAATCTCGAAAATCAGCGCCGCGGGTGCCGAATCTCGAAAATCACCACCGCGGGTGCCGAATCTCGAAAATCACCACCGCGGGTGCCAAATCTCGAAAATCAGCCCTGCGGGTGCCGACTCTCGAAAATCACCGCCACGGGTGCCGAATCTCGAAAATCACCGCAGCGGGTGCCGAACCTCAAAAATCACCGCCGTGGGTGCCGAATCTCGAAAATCAGTGCCGCGGGTCCCGAATCTCGAAAATCACCGCCGCGGGTGCCGAGCCTCGAAAATCAGCCCCGCGGGTGCCGAATCTCGAAAATCAGCCTCGAGGGTGCCGAATCTTGAAAATCAGCCCCGCGGGTGCCGACTCTCGAAAATCACCGCCACGGGTGCCAAATCTCGAAAATCAGCCCCGCGGGTGCCGAATCTCGAAAATCACCGCCACGGGTGCCGAATCTCGAAAATGAGCCCCGCGGGTGCCAAATCTCGAAAATCAGCCCCGCGGTTGCCGACTCTCGAAAATCACCGCCACGGGTGCCGAATCTCGAAAATCAGCCCCACGGGTGCCGAATCTCGAAAAGCACCGCCGCGGGTGCCAAATCTCGAAAATCAGCCCCGCGGGTGCCGAATCTCGAAAATCAGCCCCGCGGGTGCAAAATCTCAAAAATCACCGCCGCGGGTGCCGAATCTCGAAAATCACCACCGCGGTTGCCAAATCTCGAAAATCAGCCCCGCGGGTGCCGAATCTCAAAAATCACCACCATGGGTGCCGAATCTCGAAAATCAGCCCCGCGGGTGTCGAATCTCGAAAATCAGCCCCGCGGGTGCCGAATCTCAAAAATCAGCCCCGCGGGTGCTGAATCTCGAAAATCAGCCCCGCGGGTGCCGAATCTCGAAAATCAGTGCCGCGGGTGCCGAATCTTGAAGATCACCGCCACGGGTGCCGAATCTCGAAAATCAGCCCCGCGGGTGCCGAATCTCGAAAATCAGTGCCAAGGGTGCCGAATCTCGAAAATCAGCCCCGCGGGTGCCGAATCTCGAAAATCACCGCAGATGCTGAATCTCGAAAAGCACCGCCGCGGGTGCCGAATCTCGAAAATCAGCCCCGCGGGTGCCAAATCTCGAAAATAAGCCCCGCGGGTGCCGAATCTCGAAAATCACCACCACGGGTGCCGAACCTCGAAAATCACCGCCGCGGGTGCCGAATCTCGAAAATCAGTGCCGCGGGTGCCGAATCTCGAAAATCACCGTCGCGGGTGCCGAATCTCACAAATCACCTCTGCCAGTGCTGATTCTCAAAAATCACCGCCGCGGGTGCCGAATCTCAAAAATCACCTCTGCCAGTGCTGATTCTCAAAAATAACCACAGCGGGTGCCGAATCTCGAAAATCAGCCCCGCGGGTGCCAAATCTCAAAAATCACCGCCGCGGGTGCCGAATCTCAAAAATCAGCCCCGCGAGTGCCGAATCTCGAAAATCAGCCCCGTGGGTGCCGAATCTCGAAAATCAGTGCCACGGGTGCCGAATCTCGAAAATCACCGTCGCGGGTGCCGAATCTCAAAAATCACCTCTGCCAGTGCTGATTCTCAAAAATAACCACAGCGGGTGCCGAATCTCGAAAATCAGCCCCGCGGGTGCCAAATCTCAAAAATCACCGCCGCGGGTGCCGAATCTCAAAAATCAGTCCCGCGAGTGCCGAATCTCGAAAATCAGCCCCGTGGGTGCCGAATCTCGAAAATCAGTGCCACGGGTGCCGAATCTCAAAGATCACCGCCACAGGTGCCGAATCTCGAAAATCACCGCCGCGGGTGCCGAATCTCGAAAATCACCTCCGCCAGTGCCGATTCTCAAAAATAACCACAGCAGGTGCCGAATCTCGAAAATCAGCCCCGCGGGTGCCAAATCTCAAAAATCACCGCCGCGGGTGCCGAATCTCAAAAATCAGCCCCGCGGGTGCCGAATCTCGAAAATCAGCGCCGCGGGTGCCGAATCTCGAAAATCATCACCGCGGGTGCCGAATCTCGAAAATCACCACCGCGGGTGCCAAATCTCGAAAATCAGCCCTGCGGGTGCCGAATCTCGAAAATTACCGCCGCGGGTGTCGAATCTCAAAAATCAGCCCCGCGAGTGCCGAATCTCGAACATCAGCGCCGTGGGTGCCGAATCTCGAAAATCAGTGCCACGGGTGCCGAATCTCGAAGATCACCGCCACGGGTGCCGAATCTCGAAAATCACCGCCGCGGGTGCCGAATCTCGAAAATCACCTCCGCCAGTGCCGATTCTCAAAAATAACCACAGCGGGTGCCGAATCTCGAAAATCAGCCCCGCGGGTGCCGAATCTCAAAAATCAGCCCCGCGGGTGCCGAATCTCGAAAATCAGCGCCGCGGGTGCCGAATCTCGAAAATCACCACCGCGGGTGCCGAATCTCGAAAATCACCACCGCGGGTGCCAAATCTCGAAAATCAGCCCTGCGGGTGCCGACTCTCGAAAATCACCGCCACGGGTGCCGAATCTCGAAAATCACCGCAGCGGGTGCCGAACCTCAAAAATCACCGCCGTGGGTGCCGAATCTCGAAAATCAGTGCCGCGGGTCCCGAATCTCGAAAATCACCGCCGCGGGTGCCGAGCCTCGAAAATCAGCCCCGCGGGTGCCGAATCTCGAAAATCAGCCTCGAGGGTGCCGAATCTTGAAAATCAGCCCCGCGGGTGCCGACTCTCGAAAATCACCGCCACGGGTGCCAAATCTCGAAAATCAGCCCCGCGGGTGCCGAATCTCGAAAATCACCGCCACGGGTGCCGAATCTCGAAAATGAGCCCCGCGGGTGCCAAATCTCGAAAATCAGCCCCGCGGTTGCCGACTCTCGAAAATCACCGCCACGGGTGCCGAATCTCGAAAATCAGCCCCACGGGTGCCGAATCTCGAAAAGCACCGCCGCGGGTGCCAAATCTCGAAAATCAGCCCCGCGGGTGCCGAATCTCGAAAATCAGCCCCGCGGGTGCAAAATCTCAAAAATCACCGCCGCGGGTGCCGAATCTCGAAAATCACCACCGCGGTTGCCAAATCTCGAAAATCAGCCCCGCGGGTGCCGAATCTCAAAAATCACCACCATGGGTGCCGAATCTCGAAAATCAGCCCCGCGGGTGTCGAATCTCGAAAATCAGCCCCGCGGGTGCCGAATCTCAAAAATCAGCCCCGCGGGTGCTGAATCTCGAAAATCAGCCCCGCGGGTGCCGAATCTCGAAAATCAGCCCCGCGGGTGCCGAATCTCGAAAATCACCACCACGGGTGCCAAATCTCGAAAATCACCACCGCGGGTGCCAAATCTCGAAAATCAGCCCCGCGGTTGCCGAATCTCGAAAATCACCGCAACGGGTGCCGAATCCCGAAAATCAGCCCCGCGGGTGCCGAATCTCGAAAATCACCGCTGCGGGTGCCGAATCTCGAAAATCACGTCCGCCAGTGCCGATTCCCAAAAATCACCACCACGGGTGCCGAATCTCGAAAATCACCACCGCGGGTGCCAAATCTCAAAAATCAGCCCCGCGGTTGCCGAATCTCGAAAATCACCGCCACGGGTGCCGAATCTCGAAAATCAGCCCCGCGGTTGCCGAATCTCGAAAATCACCGCCACGGGTGCCGAATCTCAAAAATCAGCTCCGCGGGTGCCGAATCTCGAAAATCACCGCCACGGGTGCCGTATCTCGAAAATCAGCCCCGCCGGTGCCGAATCTCGAAAATCACCGCCACGGGTGCCGTATCTCGAAAATCAGCCCCGCGGGTGCCGAATCTCGAAAATCACCGCCACGGGTGCTGAATCTAAAAATCAGCCCCGCGGGTGCCGAATCTCGAAAATCAGCCCCACGGGTGCCGAATCTCAAAAATCAGCCCCGCAGGTGCCAAATCTCGAAAATCAGCCCCGCAGGTACCGAATCTCAAAAATCACCTCCGCCAGTGTCAATTCTCAAAAATCACCACCGCGGGTGCCGAATCTCGAAAATCAGCCCCGCGGGTGCCGAATCTCGAAAATCACCTCCGCCATTGCCGATTCTCAAAAATCACCGCCGCGGGTGCCGAATCTCAAAAATCACCGCCGCGGGTGCCGAATCTCAAAAATCACCTCTGCCAGTGCTGATTCTCAAAAATCACCACCGCGGGTGCCGAATCTCGAAAATCAGTGATGCGGGTGCCGAATCTCGAAAATCACCGCAGCGGGTGCCGAACCTCAAAAATCACCGCCGTGGGTGCCGAATCTCGAAAATCAGTGCCGCGGGTCCCGAATCTCGAAAATCACCGCCGCGGGTGCCGAGCCTCGAAAATCAGCCCCGCGGGTGCCGAATCTCGAAAATCAGCCTCAAAAGGGCCGAATCTTGAAAATCAGTGCTGCGGAAGCCGAATCTCGAAAATCACCACCACGGGTGCCGAATCTCGAAAATCAGCCGCGCGGGTGCCGAATCTCAAAAATCAGCCCGCGGGTGCAAAATCTCAAAAATCACCGCCGCGGGTGCCGAATCTCGAAAATCACCACCACGGGTGCCGAATCTCGAAAATCACCACCGCGGGTGCCAAATCTCGAAAATCAGCCCCGCGGTTGCCGACTCTCGAAAATCACCGCCACGGGTGCCGAATCTCGAAAATCAGCCCCGCGGGTGCCGAATCTCGAAAATCACCGCCACGGGTGCCGAATCTCGAAAATCAGCCCCGCGGGTGCCGAATCTCGAAAATCACCACCGCGGGTGCCAAATCTCGAAAATCAGCCCCGCGGTTGCCGACTCTCAAAAATCACCGGCACGGGTGCCGAATCTCGAAAATCAGCCGCGCGGGTGCCGAATCTCAAAAATCAGCCCGCGGGTGCAAAATCTCAAAAATCACCGCCGCGGGTGCCGAATCTCGAAAATCACCACCACGGGTGCCGAATCTCGAAAATCACCACCGCGGGTGCCAAATCTCGAAAATCAGCCCCGCGGTTGCCGACTCTCGAAAATCACCGCCACGGGTGCCGAATCTCGAAAATCAGCCCCGCGGGTGCCGAATCTCGAAAATCACCGCCACGGGTGCCGAATCTCGAAAATCAGCCCCGCGGGTGCCGAATCTCGAAAATCACCACCGCGGGTGCCAAATCTCGAAAATCAGCCCCGCGGTTGCCGACTCTCAAAAATCACCGGCACGGGTGCCGAATCTCGAAAATCAGCCCCGCGGGTGCCGAATCTCAAAAATCACCGGCACGGGTGCCGAATCTCGAAAATCAGCCCCGCGGGTGCCGAATCTCGAAAATCAGCCCCGCGGGTGAAAAATCTCAAAAATCACCGCCGCGGGTGCCCAATCTCGAAAATCACCACCACAGGTGCCGAATCTCGAAAATCACCACCGCGGGTGCCAAATCTCGAAAATCAGCCCCGCGGTTGCCGTCTCTCGAAAATCACCGCCACGGGTGCCAAGTCTCGAAAATCAGCCCCGCGGGTGCCAAATCTCAAAAATCACCACCATGGGTGCCGAATCTCGAAAATCAGCCCCGCGGGTGTCGAATCTCGAAAATCAGCCCCGCGGGTGCCGAATCTCAAAAATCAGCCCCGCGGGTGCTGAATCTCGAAAATCACCACCACGGGTGCCGAATCTCGAAAATCACCACCGCGGGTGCCAAATCTCGAAAATCAGCCCCGCGGTTGCCGAATCTCGAAAATCACCGCAACGGGTGCCGAATCTCGAAAATCAGCCCCGCGGGTGCCGAATCTCGAAAATCACCGCTGCGGGTGCCGAATCTCGAAAATCACGTCCGCCAGTGCCGATTCTCAAAAATCACCACCACGGGTGCCGAATCTCGAAAATCACCACCGCGGGTGCCAAATCTCAAAAATCAGCCCCGCGGTTGCCGAATCTCGAAAATCACCGCCACGGGTGCCGAATCTCGAAAATCAGCCCCGCGGCTGACAAATCTCAAAAATCTGCACCGCGGCTGCTGAAACTCGAAAATTACCACTACGGCTGAAAAATCTCGAAAATCTCCACCGCAGCTGAAAAAAATCTCGAAAATCAGCCCCGCGGCTGCCAAATCTCAAAAATCACCGCCGCTGCTAAAAAATCTCGAAAATCAGCACCGTGCCTGAAAAATCTCGAAAATCAGCCCCGCTGCTGCCGAATCTCGAAAATCACCACCGCGGGTGCCGAATCTCGAAAATCAGCCCCGCGGGTGCCGAATCTCGAAAATCAGCCCCGCGGGTGCCGAATCTCGAAAATCACCGACGCGGGTGCCGAATCTCGAAAATCACCTACGCGGGTGCCGAATCTCGAAAATCACCTCCGCCAGTGCCGATTCTGAAAAATCACCACCGCGGGTGCCGAATCTCAAAAATCACCACCGCGGGTGCGGAATCTCGAAAATCACCACCGCGAGTGCCGAATCTCGAAAATCACCACCGCGGGTGCCGAATCTCAAAAATCACCGCCACGGGTGCCAAATCTCGACAATCAGCCCCGCGGGTGCCAAATCTCAAAAATCAGCCCCGCGGGTGCCGAATCTCGAAAATCAGTGTCGCGGGTGTCGAATCTCAAAAATCACCGCCGCGGGTGCCGAATCTCGACAATCACCACCGCGGGTGCCGAATCTCGAAAATCAGCCCCGCGGGTGCCGAATCTCAAAAATCACCTCAGCCAGTGCTGATTCTCAAAAAACACCGCCGCGGGTGCCGAATCTCGAAAATCAGTGCCGCGGGTGCCGAATCTCGAAAATCATTGCCGCAGGTGTCGAGCCTCGAAAATCAGCCCCGCGGGTGCCGAATATCGACAATCAGCCCCGAGGGTGCCGAATCTTGAAAATCAGTGCTGCGGGTGCCGAATCTCGAAAATCACCACCGCTGGTGTGCCGAATCTCGAAAAGCACCGCCGCGGGTGCCGAATCTCGAAAATCACCTCCGCCAGTGCCGATTCTGAAAAATCACCACCGCGGGTGCCGAATCTCAAAAATCACCGCCACGGGTGCCAAATCTCGAAAATCAGCCCCGCGGGTGCCAAATCTCGAAAATCAGCCCCGCGGGCGCCGAATCTCGAAAATCAGTGCCGCGGGTGTCAAATCTCGAAAATCAGCCCCGCGGGTGCCGAATCTTGAAAATCACTGCCACGGGTGCCAAATCTCGAAAATCACAGCCGCGGGTGCCGAATCTGGAAAATCACCGCCGCGGGTGCCGAATCTCAAAAATCACTACCGCCGCTTCCGAATCTCGAAAATCAGCCCCGCAGGTGCCGAATCTCGAAAATCAGCCCCACGGGTGCCGAATCTCGAAAATCACCACCGCGTGTGCCGCATCTCGAAAATCAGCCCCACGGGTGCCGAATCTCGAAAATCAGTGCCGCGGGTGCCGAATCTCGAAAATCAGTGCCGCGGGTGCCGAATCTCGAAAATCAGTGCCGCGGGTGTCGAATCTCGAAAATCAGCCCCGCGGGTGCCGAATCTCGAAAATCACCGCCACGGGTGCCGAATCTCGAAAATCACCACCGCGAGTGCCGAATCTCAAAAATCACCTCCGCGGGTGCCAAATCTCGAAAATCACAGCCGCGGGTGCCGAATCTGGAAAATCACCGCCGCGGGTGCCGAATCTCAAAAATCACCACCGCCGCTGCCGAATCTCGAAAATCAGCCCCGCAGGTGCCGAATCTCGAAAATCAGCCCCACGGGTGCCGAATCTCGAAAATCACCACCGCGTGTGCCGAATCTCGAAAATCAGCCCCACGGGTGCCGAATCTCGAAAATCACCGCCACGGGTGCCAAATCTCGAAAATCACCACCGCGGGTGCCAAATCTCGAAAATCAGCCCCGCGGGTGCCGAATCTCGAAAATCAGCCCCGCGGGTGCCAAATCTCGAAAATCACTACCGCGGGTGCCAAATCTCGAAAATCAGCCCCGCGGTTGCCGAATCTCGAAAATCACCGCTGCGGGTGCCGAATCTCGAAAATCACGTCCGCCAGTGCCGATTCCCAAAAATCACCACCACGGGTGCCGAATCTCGAAAATCACCACCGCGGGTGCCAAATCTCAAAAATCAGCCCCGCGGTTGCCGAATCTCGAAAATCACCGCCACGGGTGCCGAATCTCGAAAATCAGCCCCGCGGTTGCCGAATCTCGAAAATCACCGCCACGGGTGCCGAATCTCAAAAATCAGCTCCGCGGGTGCCGAATCTCGAAAATCACCGCCACGGGTGCCGTATCTCGAAAATCAGCCCCGCGGGTGCCGAATCTCGAAAATCACCGCCACGGGTGCCGTATCTCGAAAATCAGCCCCGCGGGTGCCGAATCTCGAAAATCACCGCCACGGGTGCTGAATCTAAAAAATCAGCCCCGCGGGTGCCGAATCTCGAAAATCAGCCCCACGGGTGCCGAATCTCAAAAATCAGCCCCGCAGGTGCCAAATCTCGAAAATCAGCCCCGCAGGTACCGAATCTCAAAAATCACCTCCGCCAGTGTCAATTCTCAAAAATCACCACCGCGGGTGCCGAATCTCGAAAATCAGCCCCGCGGGTGCCGAATCTCGAAAATCACCTCCGCCATTGCCGATTCTCAAAAATCACCGCCGCGGGTGCCGAATCTCAAAAATCACCGCCGCGGGTGCCGAATCTCAAAAATCACCTCTGCCAGTGCTGATTCTCAAAAATCACCACCGCGGGTGCCGAATCTCGAAAATCAGTGATGCGGGTGCCGAATCTCGAAAATCACCGCAGCGGGTGCCGAACCTCAAAAATCACCGCCGTGGGTGCCGAATCTCGAAAATCAGTGCCGCGGGTCCCGAATCTCGAAAATCACCGCCGCGGGTGCCGAGCCTCGAAAATCAGCCCCGCGGGTGCCGAATCTCGAAAATCAGCCTCAAGGGGGCCGAATCTTGAAAATCAGTGCTGCGGAAGCCGAATCTCGAAAATCACCACCACGGGTGCCGAATCTCGAAAAGCACCGCCGCGGGTGCCAAATCTCGAAAATCAGCCGCGCGGGTGCCGAATCTCAAAAATCAGCCCGCGGGTGCAAAATCTCAAAAATCACCGCCGCGGGTGCCGAATCTCGAAAATCACCACCACGGGTGCCGAATCTCGAAAATCACCACCGCGGGTGCCAAATCTCGAAAATCAGCCCCGCGGTTGCCGACTCTCGAAAATCACCGCCACGGGTGCCGAATCTCGAAAATCAGCCCCGCGGGTGCCGAATCTCGAAAATCACCGCCACGGGTGCCGAATCTCGAAAATCAGCCCCGCGGGTGCCGAATCTCGAAAATCACCACCGCGGGTGCCAAATCTCGAAAATCAGCCCCGCGGTTGCCGACTCTCAAAAATCACCGGCACGGGTGCCGAATCTCGAAAATCAGCCCCGCGGGTGCCGAATCTCAAAAATCACCACCGCGGGTGCCAAATCTCGAAAATCAGCCCCGCGGGTGCCGAATCTCGAAAATCAGCCCCGCGGGTGAAAAATCTCAAAAATCACCGCCGCGGGTGCCCAATCTCGAAAATCACCACCACAGGTGCCGAATCTCGAAAATCACCACCGCGGGTGCCAAATCTCGAAAATCAGCCCCGCGGTTGCCGTCTCTCGAAAATCACCGCCACGGGTGCCAAGTCTCGAAAATCAGCCCCGCGGGTGCCAAATCTCAAAAATCACCACCATGGGTGCCGAATCTCGAAAATCAGCCCCGCGGGTGTCGAATCTCGAAAATCAGCCCCGCGGGTGCCGAATCTCAAAAATCAGCCCCGCGGGTGCTGAATCTCGAAAATCACCACCACGGGTGCCGAATCTCGAAAATCACCACCGCGGGTGCCAAATCTCGAAAATCAGCCCCGCGGTTGCCGAATCTCGAAAATCACCGCAACGGGTGCCGAATCTCGAAAATCAGCCCCGCGGGTGCCGAATCTCGAAAATCACCGCTGCGGGTGCCGAATCTCGAAAATCACGTCCGCCAGTGCCGATTCTCAAAAATCACCACCACGGGTGCCGAATCTCGAAAATCACCACCGCGGGTGCCAAATCTCAAAAATCAGCCCCGCGGTTGCCGAATCTCGAAAATCACCGCCACGGGTGCCAAATCTCAAAAATCTGCACCGCGGCTGCTGAAACTCGAAAATTACCACTACGGCTGAAAAATCTCGAAAATCTCCACCGCAGCTGAAAAAAATCTCGAAAATCAGCCCCGCGGCTGCCAAATCTCAAAAATCACCGCCGCTGCTAAAAAATCTCGAAAATCAGCACCGTGCCTGAAAAATCTCGAAAATCAGCCCCGCTGCTGCCGAATCTCGAAAATCACCACCGCGGGTGCCGAATCTCGAAAATCAGCCCCGCGGGTGCCGAATCTCGAAAATCAGCCCCGCGGGTGCCGAATCTCGAAAATCACCGACGCGGGTGCCGAATCTCGAAAATCACCTACGCGGGTGCCGAATCTCGAAAATCACCTCCGCCAGTGCCGATTCTGAAAAATCACCACCGCGGGTGCCGAATCTCAAAAATCACCACCGCGGGTGCGGAATCTCGAAAATCACCACCGCGAGTGCCGAATCTCGAAAATCACCACCGCGGGTGCCGAATCTCAAAAATCACCGCCACGGGTGCCAAATCTCGAAAATCAGCCCCGCGGGTGCCAAATCTCAAAAATCAGCCCCGCGGGTGCCGAATCTCGAAAATCAGTGTCGCGGGTGTCGAATCTCAAAAATCACCGCCGCGGGTGCCGAATCTCTACAATCACCACCGCGGGTGCCGAATCTCGAAAATCAGCCCCGCGGGTGCCGAATCTCAAAAATCACCTCAGCCAGTGCTGATTCTCAAAAAACACCGCCGCGGGTGCCGAATCTCGAAAATCAGTGCCGCGGGTGCCGAATCTCGAAAATCATTGCCGCAGGTGTCGAGCCTCGAAAATCAGCCCCGCGGGTGCCGAATATCGACAATCAGCCCCGAGGGTGCCGAATCTTGAAAATCAGTGCTGCGGGTGCCGAATCTCGAAAATCACCACCGCTGGTGTGCCGAATCTCGAAAAGCACCGCCGCGGGTGCCGAATCTCGAAAATCACCTCCGCCAGTGCCGATTCTGAAAAATCACCACCGCGGGTGCCGAATCTCAAAAATCACCATCGCGGGTGCCGAATCTCGAAAATCACCGCCACGGGTGCCAAATCTCGAAAATCAGCCCCGCGGGTGCCAAATCTCGAAAATCAGCCCCGCGGGCGCCGAATCTCGAAAATCAGTGCCGCGGGTGTCAAATCTCGAAAATCAGCCCCGCGGGTGCCGAATCTTGAAAATCACTGCCACGGGTGCCAAATCTCGAAAATCACAGCCGCGGGTGCCGAATCTGGAAAATCACCGCCGCGGGTGCCGAATCTCAAAAATCACTACCGCCGCTTCCGAATCTCGAAAATCAGCCCCGCAGGTGCCGAATCTCGAAAATCAGCCCCACGGGTGCCGAATCTCGAAAATCACCACCGCGTGTGCCGAATCTCGAAAATCAGCCCCACGGGTGCCGAATCTCGAAAATCAGTGCCGCGGGTGCCGAATCTCGAAAATCAGTGCCGCGGGTGTCGAATCTCGAAAATCAGCCCCGCGGGTGCCGAATCTCGAAAATCACCGCCACGGGTGCCGAATCTCGAAAATCACCACCGCGAGTGCCGAATCTCAAAAATCACCTCCGCGGGTGCCAAATCTCGAAAATCACAGCCGCGGGTGCCGAATCTGGAAAATCACCGCCGCGGGTGCCGAATCTCAAAAATCACCACCGCCGCTGCCGAATCTCGAAAATCAGCCCCGCAGGTGCCGAATCTCGAAAATCAGCCCCACGGGTGCCGAATCTCGAAAATCACCACCGCGTGTGCCGAATCTCGAAAATCAGCCCCACGGGTGCCGAATCTCGAAAATCACCGCCACGGGTGCCGAGTCTCAAAAATCAGCCCCGCGGGTGCCGAATCTCGAAAATCACAGCCGCGGGTGCCGAATCTCGAAAATCACTGCTGCGGGTGCCAAATCTCGAAAATCACAGCCGCGGGTGCCGAATCTGGAAAATCACCGCCGCGGGTGCCGAATCTCAAAAATCACCACCGCCGCTGCCGAATCTCGAAAATCAGCCCCGCAGGTGCCGAATCTTGAAAATCACAGCCGCGGGTGCCGAATCTCGAAAATCACCGCCGCGGGTGTAGAGCCTCGAAAATCAGTGCCGCTGGTGCCGAATCTCGAAAATCACCTACGCGGGTGCCGAATCTCGAAAATCACCTCCGCCAGTGCCGATTCTGAAAAATCACCACCGCGGGTGCCGAATCTCGAAAATCACCACCGCGGGTGCCGAATCTCGAAAATCACCACCGCGGGTGCGGAATCTCGAAAATCACCACCGCGAGTGCCGAATCTCGAAAATCACCACCGCGGGTGACGAATCTCGAAAATCACCGCCACGGGTGCCAAATCTCGAAAATCAGCCCCACGGGTGCCAAATCTCAAAAATCAGCCCCGCGGGTGCCGAATCTCGAAAATCAGTGCCGCGGGTGTCGAATCTCGAAAATCAGCCCCGCGGGTGCCGAATCTCGAAAATCACCGCCGCGGGTGCAGAGCCTCGAAAATCAGCGCCGCGGGTGCCGAATCTTGAAAATCACCGCCGCGGGTTGCAGAGCCTCGAAAATCAGTGCCGCGGGTGCCGAATCTCGAAAATCACCGCCGCGGGTGCCGAATCTCGACAATCACCACCGCGGGTGCCGAATCTCGAAAATCAGCCCCGCGGGTGCCGAATCTCAAAAATCACCTCCGCCAGTGCTGATTCTTAAAAAACACCGCCGCGGGTGCCGAATCTCGAAAATCAGCGCCGCGGGTGCCGAATCTCGAAAATCATTGCCGCAGGTGTCGAGCCTCGAAAATCAGCCCCGCGGGTGCCGAATCTCGACAATCAGCCCCGAGGGTGCCGAATCTTGAAAATCAGTGCTGCGGGTGCCGAATCTCGAAAATCACCACCGCTGGTGTGCCGAATCTCGAAAAGCACCGCCGCGGGTGCCGAATCTCAAAAATCACCTCCGCCAGTGCCGATTCTGAAAAATCACCACCGCGGGTGCCGAATCTCAAAAATCACCATCGCGGGTGCCGAATCTCGAAAATCACCGCCACGGGTGCCAAATCTCGAAAATCAGCCCCGCGGGTGCCAAATCTCGAAAATCAGCCCCGCGGGTGCCGAATCTCGAAAATCAGTGCCGCGGGTGTCGAATCTCGAAAATCAGCCCCGCGGGTGCCGAATCTTGAAAATCACTGCCACGGGTGCCGAATCTCGAAAATCAGCCCCGCAGGTGCCGAATATCGAAAATCAGTGCCGCGGGTGTCGAATTTCGAAAATCAGCCCCGCGGGTGCCGAATCTCGAAAATCACCGCCACGGGTGCCGAATCTCGAAAATCACCACCGCGAGTGCCGAATCTCAAAAATCACCTCCGCGGGTGCCAAATCTCGAAAATCACAGCCGCGGGTGCCGAATCTGGAAAATCACCGCCGCGGGTGCCGAATCTCAAAAATCACCACCGCCGCTGCCGAATCTCGAAAATCAGCCCCACGGGTGCCGAATCTCGAAAATCAGTGCCGCGGGTGCCGAATCTCGAAAATCACCACCGCGTGTGCCGAATCTCGAAAATCAGCCCCACGGGTACCGAATCTCGAAAATCAGTGCCGCGGGTGCCGAATCTCGAAAATCACCGCCGCGGGTGCCGAGTCTCAAAAATCAGCCCCGCGGGTGCCGAATCTCGAAAATCACAGCCGCGGGTGCTGAATCTCGACAATCAGCCCCGCGGGTGCCGAATCTCGAAAATCACCGCCGCGGGTGTAGAGCCTCGAAAATCAGTGCCGCTGGTGCCGAATCTCGAAAATCACCGCCGCGGGTGCCGAATCTCGACAATAAGCGCAGCGGGTGCCGAGCCTCGAAAATCAGTGCCGCGGGTGCCAAATCTCGAAAATCACAGCCGCGGGTGCCGAATCTGGAAAATCACCGCCGCGGGTGCCGAATCTCAAAAATCACTACCGCCAGTGCTGATTCTCAAAAATCACCTCCGCCAGTGCTGATTCTCAAAAATCACCGCCGCGGGTGCCAAATCTCGAAAATCACAGCCGCGGGTGCCAAATCTCGAAAATCACCGCCGCGGGTGCCGAATCTCGACAATCACCGCCGCGGGTGCCGAATCTCAAAAATCACCTCCGCCAGTGCTGATTCTCAAAAATCACTGCCGCGGGTGCCGAACCTCAAAAATCACCGCCGCGTGTGCCGAATCTCAAAAATCACCTCCGCCAGTGCTGATTCTCAAAAATCACCGCCGCGGGTGCTGAATCTCGAAAATCACCGCCACGGGTGCCGAATCTCGAAAATTAGCCCCGCGGGTACCGAATCTCGAAAATCAGCCCCGCGGGTGCCGAATCTCGAAAATCAGCCCCGCGGTGCCGAATCTCGAAAATCACCGCCGCGGGTGCCGAATCTCAAAAATCACCTCCGCGGGTGCCGAATCTCGAAAATCACCACCGCCGCTGCCGAATCTCGAAAATCAGTGCCGCGGGTGCCGAATCTCGAAAATCACCGCCGCCGGTGCCAATTCTCAAAAATCACCACCGCGGGTGCCGAATCTTGAAAATCATCACCGCGGGTGCCGAATCTCGAAAATCACCACCGCGGGTGCCAAATCTCGAAAATCAGCCCCGCGGGTGCCGAATCTCGAAAATCAGCCTGCGGGTGCCGAATCTCGAAAATCAGCCCCGCGGGTGACGAATCTCGAAAATCACCGCCGCGGGTGCCGAATCTCAAAAATCACCTCCGCCAGTGCTGATTCTCAAAAATCACTGCCGCGGGTGCCGAACCTCAAAAATCACCGCCGCGTGTGCCGAATCTCAAAAATCACCTCCGCCAGTGCTGATTCTCAAAAATCACCGCCGCGGGTGCCGAATCTCGAAAATCACCGCCACGGGTGCCGAATCTCGAAAATTAGCCCCGCGGGTGCCGAATCTCGAAAATCAGCCCCGCGGGTGCCGAATCTCGAAAATCACCGCCGCGGGTGCCGAATCTCAAAAATCACCTCAGCGGGTGCCGAATCTCGAAAATCACCACCGCGGGTTCCGAATCTCGAAAATCAGCCCCACGGGTGCCGAATCTCGAAAATCACCACCGCGTGTGCCGAATCTCGAAAATCAGCCCCACGGGTGCCGAATCTCGAAAATCAGTGCCGCGGGTGCCGAATCTCGAAAATCACCGCCGCGGGTGCCGAGCCTCAAAAATCAGCCCCGCGGGTGCCGAATCTCGACAATCAGCCCCGCGGGTGCCGAATCTCGAAAATCACCGCCGCGGGTGCCGAATCTCGACAATCACCACCGCGGGTGTCGAATCTCGAAAATCAGCGCCGCGGGTGCCGAATCTCAAAAATCACCTCTGCCAGTGCTGATTCTCAAAAATCACCACCGCGGGTGCCGAATCTCGAAAATCAGTGACGCGGGTGCCGAATCTCGAAAATCACTGCAGCGGGTGCCGAACCTCAAAAATCACCGCCGTGGGTGCCGAATCTCGAAAATCAGTGCCGCGGGTCCCGAATCTCGAAAATCACCGCCGCGGGTGCCGAGCCTCGAAAATCAGCCCCGCGGGTGCCGAATCTCGAAAATCAGCCTCGAGGGTGCCGAATCTTGAAAATCAGTGCTGCGGAAGCCGAATCTCGAAAATCACCACCACGGGTGCCGAATCTCGAAAAGCACCGCCGCGGGTGCCAAATCTCGAAAATCAGCCCCGCGGGTGCCGAATCTCGAAAATCAGCCCGCGGGTGCAAAATCTCAAAAATCACCGCCGCGGGTGCCGAATCTCGAAAATCTCCACCACGGGTGCCGAATCTCGAAAATCACCACCGCGGGTGCCGAATCTCAAAAATCAGCCCCGCGGTTGCCGACTCTCGAAAATCACCGCCACGGGTGCCGAATCTCGAAAATCAGCCCCGCGGGTGCCGACTCTCGAAAATCACCGCCACGGGTGCCGAATCTCGAAAATCAGCCCCGCGGGTGCCGAATCTCGAAAATCACCGCCACGGGTGCCGAATCTCGAAAATGAGCCCCGCGGGTGCCAAATCTCGAAAATCAGCCCCGCGGTTGCCGACTCTCAAAAATCACCACCACGGGTGCCGAATCTCGAAAATCAGCCCCGCGGGTGCCGAATCTCAAAAATCACCACCGCGGGTGCCGAATCTCGAAAATCAGCCCGCGGGTGCAAAATCTCAAAAATCACCGCCGCGGGTGCCGAATCTCGAAAATCTCCACCACGGGTGCCGAATCTCGAAAATCACCACCGCGGGTGCCGAATCTCAAAAATCAGCCCCGCGGTTGCCGACTCTCGAAAATCACCGCCACGGGTGCCGAATCTCGAAAATCAGCCCCGCGGGTGCCGACTCTCGAAAATCACCGCCACGGGTGCCGAATCTCGAAAATGAGCCCCGCGGGTGCCAAATCTCGAAAATCAGCCCCGCGGTTGCCGACTCTCAAAAATCACCACCACGGGTGCCGAATCTCGAAAATCAGCCCCGCGGGTGCCGAATCTCAAAAATCACCACCGCGGGTGCCAAATCTCTAAAATCAGCCCCGCGGTTGCCGACTCTCGAAAATCACCGCCACGGGTGCCGAATCTCGAAAATCAGCCCCACGGGTGCCGAATCTCGAAAAGCACCGCCGCGGGTGCCAAATCTCGAAAATCAGCCCCGCGGGTGCCGAATCTCGAAAATCAGCACCGCGGGTGCAAAATCTCAAAAATCACCGCCACGGGTGCCGAATCTCGAAAATCACCACCGCGGTTGCCAAATCTCGAAAATCAGCCCCGCGGTTGCCGACTCTCGAAAATCACCGCCACGGGTGCCAAATCTCGAAAATCAGCCCCGCGGGTGCCGAATCTCAAAAATCATCACCATGGGTGCCGAATCTCGAAAATCAGCCCCGCGGGTGTCGAATCTCGAAAATCAGCCCCGCGGGTGCCGAATCTCAAAAATCAGCCCCGCGGGTGCTGAATCTCGAAAATCAGCCCCGCGGGTGCCGAATCTCGAAAATCAGCCACGCGGGTGCCGAATCTCGAAAATCACCACCACGGGTGCCAAATCTCGAAAATCACCACCGCGGGTGCCAAATCTCGAAAATCAGCCCCGCGGTTGCCGAATCTCGAAAATCACCGCAACGGGTGCCAAATCTCGAAAATCAGCCCCGCGGGTGCCGAATCTCGAAAATCACCGCTGCGGGTGCCGAATCTCGAAAATCATGTCCGCCAGTGCCGATTCCCAAAAATCACCACCACGGGTGCCGAATCTCGAAAATCACCACCGCGGGTGCCAAATCTCAAAAATCAGCCCCGCGGTTGCCGAATCTCGAAAATCAGCCCCGCGGTTGCCGAATCTCGAAAATCACCGCCACGGGTGCCGAATCTCAAAAATCAGCTCCGCGGGTGCCGAATCTCGAAAATCACCGCCACGGGTGCCGTATCTCGAAAATCACCGCCACGGGTGCCGTATCTCGAAAATCAGCCCCACGGGTGCCGAATCTCGAAAATCAGCCCCACGGGTGCCGAATCTCGAAAATCAGCCCCGCGGGTGCCGAATCTCAAAAATCAGCCCCGCAGGTGCCAAATCTCGAAAATCAGCCCCGCAGGTACCGAATCTCAAAAATCACCTCCGCCAGTGTCAATTCTCAAAAATCACCACCGCGGGTGCCGAATCTCGAAAATCAGCCCCGCGGGTGCCGAATCTCGAAAATCACCTCCGCCATTGCCGATTCTCAAAAATCACCGCCGCGGGTGCCGAATCTCGAAAATCAGCCCCGCGGGTGCCGAATCTCAAAAATCACCGCCGCGGGTGCCGAATCTCAAAAATCACCTCTGCCAGTGCTGATTCTCAAAAATCACCACAGCGGGTGCCGAATCTCGAAAATCAGTGATGCGGGTGCCGAATCTCGAAAATCAACACAGCGGGTGCCGAACCTCAAAAATCACCGCCGTGGGTGCCGAATCTCAAAAATCAGTCCCGCGGGTGCCGAATCTCGAAAATCACCGCCGCGGGTGCCGAATCTCGAAAATCACCGCCGCAGGTGCTGAGCATCGAAAATCAGCCCCGCGGGTGCAGAATCTCGAAAATCAGCCCCGAGGGTGCCGAATCTCGAAAATCAGTGCCGCGGATGCCGAATCTCGAAAATCAGTGCCGCGGGTGCCAAATCTCGAAAATCACCGCCGCGGGTGCCGAATCTCGAAAATAACCACCGCGGGTGCCGAATCTCGAAAATCAGCCCCGCAGGTGCCGAATCTCGAAAATCAACCCCGCGGGTGCCGAATCTCGAAAATTACCACCGCCGGTGCTGAATCTCAAAAATCAGTCCCACAGGTGCCGAATCTCGAAAATCAACCCCGCGGGTGCCGAATCTCGAAAATTACCACCGCCGGTGCTGAATCTCAAAAATCAGTCCCACAGGTGCCGAATCTCAAAAATCAGTCCCGAGGGTGCCGAATCTCGAAAATCACCGCCGCGGGTGCCGAATCTCGAAAATCACCGCCGCAGGTGCGGAGCATCGAAAATCAGCCCCACGGGTGCCGAATCTCGAAAATCAGCCCCGAGGGTGCCGAATCTCGAAAATCAGCCCCACGGGTCCTGAATCTCGAAAATAACCACCGCGGATGCCGAATCTCGAAAATCAGCCCCGCAGGTGCCGAATCTCGAAAATCACCGCCGCGGATGCCGAATCTCGAAAATCACCACCGCGGGTGCCGAATCTCGAAAATCAACCCCACGGGTGCCGAATCTCGAAAATCACCACCGCTGGTGCCGAATCTCGAAAATCAGCGCGACGGGTGCGGAATCTCAAAAATCAGCCCCGCGGGTGCCGAATCTCAAAAATCAACCCCGCGGGTGCCGAATCTCGAAAATCACCACCGCCGGTGACGAATCTCGAAAATCAGCCCCACGGGTGCCGAATCTCGAAAATCAGCCCCGCGCGTGCCGAATCTCGAAACTCAGCCCCGCGGGTGCCGAATCTCTAAAAATCAACCCCGCGGGTGCCGAATCTCGAAAATCACCATCACGGATGCCGAATCTCGAAAATCAGCCCGGCGGGTGCCGAATCTCGAAATTCAGCCCCACGGGTGCCGAATCTCGAAAATCACCGCCGCGGGTGCCGAATCTAGAAGATCACCACTGCGGATGCCAAATCTCGAAAATCAGCCCAGCGGGTGCCGAATCTCGAAAATCCCCGCCGCGGGTGCCGAATCTCGAAAATCACCGCCGCGGGTGCCGAATCTTAAAAATCACCTACGCCAGTGTCGATTCTCAAAAATCACCACCGCGGGTGCCGAATCTCGAAAATCAGCCCTGCGGGTGCCGAATCTCGAAAATCACCTCCGCCATTGCCGATTCTCAAAAATCACCGCCACGGGTGCCGAATCTCGAAAATCACCGCCGCGGGTGCCGAATCTCGAAAATCACCGCCGCGGGTGCCGAATCTCGAAAATCAGCCCCGCGGGTGCCAAATCTCGAAAATCAGCCCCGCGGGTGCCAAATCTCGAAATTCAGCCCCACGGGTGCCGAATCTCGAAAATCAGTGCCGCGGGTGCCGAACCTCGAAAATCACTGCCGCGGGTGTCGAATCTCAAAAATCACCTCCGCCAGTGCTGATTCTCAAAAATCACTGCCGCGGGTGCCAAAAATCACCGCCGCGGTTGCCGAATCTCGAAATTCAGTGACGCGGGTGCCGAATCTCGAAAATCACCGCCGCGGGTGCCAAAAATCACCACCACGGTTGCTGAATCTCGAAAATCAGTGTCGCGGGTGGTGAATCTCGAAAATCACCGCCGCGGGTGCCGAGCCTCGAAAATCAGCCCCGCGGGTGCCGAATCTCAAAAATCAGCCCCGAGGATGCCGAATCTCGAAAATCAGTCCCGCGGGTGCCGAATCTCGAAAATCAGCCCCGCGGGTGCCGAATCTCGAAAATCAGTGCTGTGGGTACCGAATCTCGAAAATCAGCGCTGCGGGTGCCGAATCTCGACAATCACCGCTGCGGGTGCCGAATCTCGAAAATCAGTGCCGCGGGTGCCGAATCTCGAAAATCAGCCTCGCGGGTGCCGAATCTCGAAGATCAGCCCCGCGGGTGCCGAATCTCGAAAATCAGTGACGCGGGTGCCGAATCTCGAAAATCACCGCCACGGGTGCCGAATCTCGAAAATCAGCCCCGCGGGTGCCGAATCTCGAAAATCAGTGCCACGGGTGCCGAATCTCGAAAATCAGCCCCGCGGGTGCCGAATCTCGAAAATCAGTGCCACGGGTGCCAAATCTCGAAAATCAGCCCCGCGGGTGCCGAATCTCGAAGATCACCGCCACGGGTGCCGAATCTCGAAAATCACCGCCGCGGGTGCCGAATCTCGAAAATCACCTCCGCCAGTGCCGATTCTCAAAAATCACCACAGCGGGTGCCGAATCTCGAAAATCAGCCCCGCGGGTGCCAAATCTCAAAAATCACCGCCACGGGTGCCGAATCTCAAAAATCAGCCCCGCGGGTGCCGAATCTCGAAAATCAGCGCCGCGGGTGACGAATCTCAAAAATCACCACCGCGAGTGCCGAATCTCGAAAATCACCACCGCGGGTGCCCAATCTCGAAAATCACCACCGCGGGTGCCAAATCTCGAAAATCAGCCCTGCGGGTGCCGAATCTCGAAAATGACCGCCACGAGTGCCGAATCTCGAAAATCAGCCCCGCGGGTGCCAAATCTCAAAAATTACCACCGCGGGTGTCGAATCTCAAAAATCACCTCCGCCAGTGCTGATTCTCAAAAATCACTGCCGCGGATGCCGAAAATCACCGCCGCGGGTGCCGAACCTCAAAAATCACCGCCGCGGGTGCCGAATCTCGAAAATCAGTGCCGCGGGTGGCAAATCTCGAAAATCACCACCGCGGGTGCCGAGCCTCGAAAATCAGCCCCGCGGGTGCTGAATCTCGAAAATCAGCCCCGAGGGTGCCGAATCTCGAAAATCAGTGCCATGGGTGCCGAATCTCTAAAATCACCGCCACGGGTGCCGAATCTCGAAAATCAGCCCCGTGGGTGCCGAATCTCGAAAATCAGTGCCGCGGGTGCCGAATCTCAAAAATCAGCCCCGCAGGTGCCAAATCTCGAAAATCAGCCCCGCGGGTGCCGAATCTCGAAAATCAGTGCCGCGGGTGCCGAATCTCGAAGATCACCGCCACGGGTGCCGAATCTCGAAAATCAGCCCCGCGGGTGCCAAATCTCGAAAATCAGTGCCAAGGGTGCCGAATCTCGAAAATCAGCCCCGCGGGTGCCGAATCCCGAAAATCACTGCCGCGGGTGCCGAATCTCGAAAATCACCTCCGCCAGTGCTGATTCTCAAAAATCACTGCCGCGGGTGCCAAAAATCACCGCCGCGGTTGCCGAATCTCGAAATTCAGTGACGCGGGTGCCGAATCTCGAAAATCACCGCCGCGGGTGCCAAAAATCACCGCCGCGGTTGCCGAATCTCGAAAATCAGTGTCGCGGGTGGCGAATCTCGAAAATCACCGCCGCGGGTGCCGAGCCTCGAAAATCAGCCCCGCGGGTGCCGAATCTCAAAAATCAGCCCCGAGGATGCCGAATCTCGAAAATCAGTCCCGCGGGTGCCGAATCTCGAAAATCAGCCCCGCGGGTGCCGAATCTCGAAAATCAGTGCCGTGGGTACCGAATCTCGAAAATCAGCGCTGCGGGTGCCGAATCTCGAGAATCACCGCTGCGGGTGCCGAATCTCGAAAATCAGTGCCGCGGGTGCCGAATCTCGAAAATCAGCCTCGCGGGTGCCGAATCTCGAAGATCAGTCCCGCGGGTGCCGAATCTCGAAAATCAGCCCCACGGGTGCCGAATCTCGAAAATCAGTGACGCGGGTGCCGAATCTCGAAAATCACCGTCGCGGGTGCCGAGCCTCGAAAATCAGCTCGAAAATCAGCCCCGAGGGTGCCGAATCTCGAAAATCACCACCGCAGGTGCCAAATCTCGAAAATCAGCCCTGCGGGTGCCGAATCTCGAAAATGACCGCCACGAGTGCCGAATCTCGAAAATCAGCCCCGCGGGTGCCAAATCTCGAAAATTACCGCAGCGGGTGTCGAATCTCAAAAATCACCTCCGCCAGTGCTGATTCTCAAAAATCACTGCCGCGGGTGCCGAAAATCAGTGACGCAGGTGCCGAATCTCGAAAATCACCGCCGCGGGTGCCGAACCTCAAAAATCACCGCCGCGGGTGACGAATCTCGAAAATCAGTGTCGCGGGTGGCAAATCTCGAAAATCACCACCGCGGGTGCCGAGCCTCAAAAATCAGCCCCGCGGGTGCCGAATCTCGAAAATCAGCCCCGCGGGTGCCGAATCTCGAAAATCACCGACGCGGGTGCCGAATCTCGAAAATCACCTACGCGGGTGCCGAATCTCGAAAATCACCTCCGCCAGTGCCGATTCTGAAAAATCACCACCGCGGGTGCCGAATCTCAAAAATCACCACCGCGGGTGCGGAATCTCGAAAATCACCACCGCGAGTGCCGAATCTCGAAAATCACCACCGCGGGTGCCGAATCTCAAAAATCACCGCCACGGGTGCCAAATCTCGAAAATCAGCCCCGCGGGTGCCAAATCTCAAAAATCAGCCCCGCGGGTGCCGAATCTCGAAAATCAGTGTCGCGGGTGTCGAATCTCAAAAATCACCGCCGCGGGTGCCGAATCTCGACAATCACCACCGCGGGTGCCGAATCTCGAAAATCAGCCCCGCGGGTGCCGAATCTCAAAAATCACCTCAGCCAGTGCTGATTCTCAAAAAACACCGCCGCGGGTGCCGAATCTCGAAAATCAGTGCCGCGGGTGCCGAATCTCGAAAATCATTGCCGCAGGTGTCGAGCCTCGAAAATCAGCCCCGCGGGTGCCGAATATCGACAATCAGCCCCGAGGGTGCCGAATCTTGAAAATCAGTGCTGCGGGTGCCGAATCTCGAAAATCACCACCGCTGGTGTGCCGAATCTCGAAAAGCACCGCCGCGGGTGCCGAATCTCGAAAATCACCTCCGCCAGTGCCGATTCTGAAAAATCACCACCGCGGGTGCCGAATCTCAAAAATCACCATCGCGGGTGCCGAATCTCGAAAATCACCGCCACGGGTGCCAAATCTCGAAAATCAGCCCCGCGGGTGCCAAATCTCGAAAATCAGCCCCGCGGGCGCCGAATCTCGAAAATCAGTGCCGCGGGTGTCAAATCTCGAAAATCAGCCCCGCGGGTGCCGAATCTTGAAAATCACTGCCACGGGTGCCAAACCTCGAAAATCACAGCCGCGGGTGCCGAATCTGGAAAATCACCGCCGCGGGTGCCGAATCTCAAAAATCACTACCGCCGCTTCCGAATCTCGAAAATCAGCCCCGCAGGTGCCGAATCTCGAAAATCAGCCCCACGGGTGCCGAATCTCGAAAATCACCACCGCGTGTGCCGAATCTCGAAAATCAGCCCCACGGGTGCCGAATCTCGAAAATCAGTGCCGCGGGTGCCGAATCTCGAAAATCAGTGCCGCGGGTGTCGAATCTCGAAAATCAGCCCCGCGGGTGCCGAATCTCGAAAATCACCGCCACGGGTGCCGAATCTCGAAAATCACCACCGCGAGTGCCGAATCTCAAAAATCACCTCCGCGGGTGCCAAATCTCGAAAATCACAGCCGCGGGTGCCGAATCTGGAAAATCACCGCCGCGGGTGCCGGATCTCAAAAATCACCACCGCCGCTGCCGAATCTCGAAAATCAGCCCCGCAGGTGCCGAATCTCGAAAATCAGCCCCACGGGTGCCGAATCTCGAAAATCACCACCACGTGTGCCGAATCTCGAAAATCAGCCCCACGGGTGCCGAATCTCGAAAATCACCGCCACGGGTGCCAAATCTCGAAAATCACCACCGCGGGTGCCAAATCTCGAAAATCAGCCCCGCGGGTGCCGAATCTCGAAAATCAGCCCCGCGGGTGCCGAATCTCGAAAATCACCACCACGGGTGCCAAATCTCGAAAATCACCACCGCGGGTGCCAAATCTCGAAAATTAGCCCCGCGGTTGCCGAATCTCGAAAATCACCGCAACGGGTGCCGAATCTCGAAAATCAGCCCCGCGGGTGCCGAATCTCGAAAATCACCGCTGCGGGTGCCGAATCTCGAAAATCACGTCCGCCAGTGCCGATTCCCAAAAATCACCACCACGGGTGCCGAATCTCGAAAATCACCACCGCGGGTGCCAAATCTCAAAAATCAGCCCCGCGGTTGCCGAATCTCGAAAATCACCGCCACGGGTGCCGAATCTCGAAAATCAGCCTCGCGGTTGCCGAATCTCGAAAATCACCGCCACAGGTGCCGAATCTCAAAAATCAGCTCCGCGGGTGCCGAATCTCGAAAATCACCGCCACGGGTGCCGTATCTCGAAAATCAGCCCCGCGGGTGCCGAATCTCGAAAATCACCGCCACGGGTGCCGTATCTCGAAAATCAGCCCCGCGGGTGCCGAATCTCGAAAATCACCGCCACGGGTGCTGAATCTAAAAAATCAGCCCCGCGGGTGCCGAATCTCGAAAATCAGCCCCACGGGTGCCGAATCTCAAAAATCAGCCCCGCAGGTGCCAAATCTCGAAAATCAGCCCCGCAGGTACCGAATCTCAAAAATCACCTCCGCCAGTGTCAATTCTCAAAAATCACCACCGCGGGTGCCGAATCTCGAAAATCAGCCCCGCGGGTGCCGAATCTCGAAAATCACCTCCGCCATTGCCGATTCTCAAAAATCACCGCCGCGGGTGCCGAATCTCAAAAATCACCGCCGCGGGTGCCGAATCTCAAAAATCACCTCTGCCAGTGCTGATTCTCAAAAATCACCACCGCGGGTGCCGAATCTCGAAAATCAGTGATGCGGGTGCCGAATCTCGAAAATCACCGCAGCGGGTGCCGAACCTCAAAAATCACCGCCGTGGGTGCCGAATCTCGAAAATCAGTGCCGCGGGTCCCGAATCTCGAAAATCACCGCCGCGGGTGCCGAGCCTCGAAAATCAGCCCCGCGGGTGCCGAATCTCGAAAATCAGCCTCAAGGGGGCCGAATCTTGAAAATCAGTGCTGCGGAAGCCGAATCTCGAAAATCACCACCACGGGTGCCGAATCTCGAAAAGCACCGCCGCGGGTGCCAAATCTCGAAAATCAGCCGCGCGGGTGCCGAATCTCAAAAATCAGCCCGCGGGTGCAAAATCTCAAAAATCACCGCCGCGGGTGCCGAATCTCGAAAATCACCACCACGGGTGCCGAATCTCGAAAATCACCACCGCGGGTGCCAAATCTCGAAAATCAGCCCCGCGGTTGCCGACTCTCGAAAATCACCGCCACGGGTGCCGAATCTCGAAAATCAGCCCCGCGGGTGCCGAATCTCGAAAATCACCGCCACGGGTGCCGAATCTCGAAAATCAGCCCCGCGGGTGCCGAATCTCGAAAATCACCACCGCGGGTGCCAAATCTCGAAAATCAGCCCCGCGGTTGCCGACTCTCAAAAATCACCGGCACGGGTGCCGAATCTCGAAAATCAGCCCCGCGGGTGCCGAATCTCGAAAATCAGCCCCGCGGGTGCCGAATCTCGAAAATCAGCCCCGCGGGTGAAAAATCTCAAAAATCACCGCCGCGGGTGCCCAATCTCGAAAATCACCACCACAGGTGCCGAATCTCAAAAATCACCACCGCGGGTGCCAAATCTCGAAAATCAGCCCCGCGGTTGCCGTCTCTCGAAAATCACCGCCACGGGTGCCAAGTCTCGAAAATCAGCCCCGCGGGTGCCAAATCTCAAAAATCACCACCATGGGTGCCGAATCTCGAAAATCAGCCCCGCGGGTGTCGAATCTCGAAAATCAGCCCCGCGGGTGCCGAATCTCAAAAATCAGCCCCGCGGGTGCTGAATCTCGAAAATCACCACCACGGGTGCCGAATCTCGAAAATCACCACCGCGGGTGCCAAATCTCGAAAATCAGCCCCGTGGTTGCCGAATCTCGAAAATCACCGCAACGGGTGCCGAATCTCGAAAATCAGCCCCGCGGTTGCCGAATCTCGAAAATCAC
Source organism: Ranitomeya imitator (assembly GCF_032444005.1). Taxonomy (NCBI): domain Eukaryota; kingdom Metazoa; phylum Chordata; class Amphibia; order Anura; family Dendrobatidae; genus Ranitomeya; species Ranitomeya imitator. Next base: position 111,606,494 of record NC_091291.1, on the reverse strand, counting down.
CGCCACGGGTGCCGAATCTCGAAAATCAGCCCCGCGCCTGACAAATCTCAAAAATCTGCACCGCGGCTGCTGAAACTCGAAAATTACCACTACGGCTGAAAAATCTCAAAAATCTCCACCGCAGCTGAAAAAAATCTCGAAAATCAGCCCCGCGGCTGCCAAATCTCAAAAATCACCGCCGCTGCTAAAAAATCTCGAAAATCAGCACCGTGCCTGAAAAATCTCGAAAATCAGCCCCGCTGCTGCCGAATCTCGAAAATCACCACCGCGGGTGCCGAATCTCGAAAATCAGCCCCGCGGGTGCCGAATCTCGAAAATCAGCCCCGCGGGTGCCGAATCTCGAAAATCACCGACGCGGGTGCCGAATCTCGAAAATCACCTACGCGGGTGCCGAATCTCGAAAATCACCTCCGCCAGTGCCGATTCTGAAAAATCACCACCGCGGGTGCCGAATCTCAAAAATCACCACCGCGGGTGCGGAATCTCGAAAATCACCACCGCGAGTGCCGAATCTCGAAAATCACCACCGCGGGTGCCGAATCTCAAAAATCGACCGCCACGGGTGCCAAATCTCGAAAATCAGCCCCGCGGGTGCCAAATCTCAAAAATCAGCCCCGCGGGTGCCGAATCTCGAAAATCAGTGTCGCGGGTGTCGAATCTCAAAAATCACCGCCGCGGGTGCCGAATCTCGACAATCACCACCGCGGGTGCCGAATCTCGAAAATCAGCCCCGCGGGTGCCGAATCTCAAAAATCACCTCAGCCAGTGCTGATTCTCAAAAAACACCGCCGCGGGTGCCGAATCTCGAAAATCAGTGCCGCGGGTGCCGAATCTCGAAATCATTGCCGCAGGTGTCGAGCCTCGAAAATCAGCCCCGCGGGTGCCGAATATCGACAATCAGCCCCGAGGGTGCCGAATCTTGAAAATCAGTGCTGCGGGTGCCGAATCTCGAAAATCACCACCGCTGGTGTGCCGAATCTCGAAAAGCACCGCCGCGGGTGCCGAATCTCGAAAATCACCTCCGCCAGTGCCGATTCTGAAAAATCACCACCGCGGGTGCCGAATCTCAAAAATCACCATCGCGGGTGCCGAATCTCGAAAATCACCGCCACGGGTGCCAAATCTCGAAAATCAGCCCCGCGGGTGCCAAATCTCGAAAATCAGCCCCGCGGGCGCCGAATCTCGAAAATCAGTGCCGCGGGTGTCAAATCTCGAAAATCAGCCCCGCGGGTGCCGAATCTTGAAAATCACTGCCACGGGTGCCAAATCTCGAAAATCACAGCCGCGGGTGCCGAATCTGGAAAATCACCGCCGCGGGTGCCGAATCTCAAAAATCACTACCGCCGCTTCCGAATCTCGAAAATCAGCCCCGCAGGTGCCGAATCTCGAAAATCAGCCCCACGGGTGCCGAATCTCGAAAATCACCACCGCGTGTGCCGAATCTCGAAAATCAGCCCCACGGGTGCCGAATCTCGAAAATCAGTGCCGCGGGTGCCGAATCTCGAAAATCAGTGCCGCGGGTGTCGAATCTCGAAAATCAGCCCCGCGGGTGCCGAATCTCGAAAATCACCACCGCGAGTGCCGAATCTCAAAAATCACCACCGCGAGTGCCGAATCTCGAAAATCACTGCTGCGGGTGCCAAATCTCGAAAATCACAGCCGCGGGTGCCGAATCTGGAAAATCACCGCCGCGGGTGCCGAATCTCAAAAATCACCACCGCCGCTGCCGAATCTCGAAAATCAGCCCCGCAGGTGCCGAATCTCGAAAATCAGCCCCACCGGTGCCGTATGTCGAAAATCAGTGCCGCGGGTGCCGAATCTCGAAAATCACCGCCGCGGGTGCCGAGTCTCAAAAATCAGCCCCGCGGGTGCCGAATCTCGAAAATCACAGCCGCGGGTGCCGAATCTCGAAAATCACCGCCGCGGGTGTAGAGCCTCGAAAATCAGTGCCGCTGGTGCCGAATCTCGAAAATCACCTACGCGGGTGCCGAATCTCGAAAATCACCTCCGCCAGTGCCGATTCTGAAAAATCACCACCGCGGGTGCCGAATCTCAAAAATCACCACCGCGGGTGCCGAATCTCGAAAATCACCACCGCGGGTGCGGAATCTCGAAAATCACCACCGCGAGTGCCGAATCTCGAAAATCACCACCGCGGGTGACGAATCTCGAAAATCACCGCCACGGGTGCCAAATCTCGAAAATCAGCCCCACGGGTGCCAAATCTCAAAAATCAGCCCCGCGGGTGCCGAATCTCGAAAATCAGTGCCGCGGGTGTCGAATCTCGAAAATCAGCCCCGCGGGTGCCGAATCTCGAAAATCACCGCCGCGGGTGCAGAGCCTCGAAAATCAGCGCCGCGGGTGCGGAATCTCGAAAATCACCGCCGCGGGTTGCAGAGCCTCGAAAATCAGTGCCGCGGGTGCCGAATCTCGAAAATCACCGCCGCGGGTGCCGAATCTCGACAATCACCACCGCGGGTGCCGAATCTCGAAAATCAGCCCCGCGGGTGCCGAATCTCAAAAATCACCTCCGCCAGTGCTGATTCTTAAAAAACACCGCCGCGGGTGCCGAATCTCGAAAATCAGCGCCGCGGGTGCCGAATCTCGAAAATCATTGCCGCAGGTGTCGAGCCTCGAAAATCAGCCCCGCGGGTGCCGAATCTCGACAATCAGCCCCGAGGGTGCCGAATCTTGAAAATCAGTGCTGCGGGTGCCGAATCTCGAAAATCACCACCGCTGGTGTGCCGAATCTCGAAAAGCACCGCCGCGGGTGCCGAATCTCAAAAATCACCTCCGCCAGTGCCGATTCTGAAAAATCACCACCGCGGGTGCCGAATCTCAAAAATCACCATCGCGGGTGCCGAATCTCGAAAATCACCGCCACGGGTGCCAAATCTCGAAAATCAGCCCCGCGGGTGCCAAATCTCGAAAATCAGCCCCGCGGGTGCCGAATCTCGAAAATCAGTGCCGCGGGTGTCGAATCTCGAAAATCAGCCCCGCGGGTGCCGAATCTTGAAAATCACTGCCACGGGTGCCGAATCTCAAAAATCAGCCCCACGGGTGCCAAATCTCAAAAATCAGCCCCGCGGGTGCCGAATCTCGAAAATCAGTGCCGCGGGTGTCGAATCTCGAAAATCAGCCCCGCGGGTGCCGAATCTCGAAAATCACCGCCGCGGGTGCAGAGCCTCGAAAATCAGCGCCGCGGGTGCCGAATCTCGAAAATCACCGCCGCGGGTTGCAGAGCCTCGAAAATCAGTGCCGCGGGTGCCGAATCTCGAAAATCACCGCCGCGGGTGCCGAATCTCGACAATCACCACCGCGGGTGCCGAATCTCGAAAATCAGCCCCGCGGGTGCCGAATCTCAAAAATCACCTCCGCCAGTGCTGATTCTTAAAAAACACCGCCGCGGGTGCCGAATCTCGAAAATCAGCGCCGCGGGTGCCGAATCTCGAAAATCATTGCCGCAGGTGTCGAGCCTCGAAAATCAGCCCCGCGGGTGCCGAATCTCGACAATCAGCCCCGAGGGTGCCGAATCTTGAAAATCAGTGCTGCGGGTGCCGAATCTCGAAAATCACTACCGCTGGTGTGCCGAATCTCGAAAAGCACCACCGCGGGTGCCGAATCTCAAAAATCACCTCCGCCAGTGCCGATTCTGAAAAATCACCACCGCGGGTGCCGAATCTCAAAAATCACCATCGTGGGTGCCGAATCTCGAAAATCACCGCCACGGGTGCCAAATCTCGAAAATCAGCCCCGCGGGTGCCAAATCTCGAAAATCAGCCCCGCGGGTGCCGAATCTCGAAAATCAGTGCCGCGGGTGTCGAATCTCGAAAATCAGCCCCGCGGGTGCCGAATCTTGAAAATCACTGCCACGGGTGCCGAATCTCAAAAATCAGCCCCGCAGGTGCCGAATATCGAAAATCAGTGCCGCGGGTGTCGAATTTCGAAAATCAGCCCCGCGGGTGCCGAATCTCGAAAATCACCGCCACGGGTGCCGAATCTCGAAAATCACCACCGCGAGTGCCGAATCTCAAAAATCACCTCCGCGGGTGCCAAATCTCGAAAATCACAGCCGCGGGTGCCGAATCTGGAAAATCACCGCCGCGGGTGCCGAATCTCAAAAATCACCACCGCCGCTGCCGAATCTCGAAAATCAGCCCCCCGGGTGCCGAATCTCGAAAATCAGTGCCGCGGGTGCCGAATCTCGAAAATCACCACCGCGTGTGCCGAATCTCGAAAATCAGCCCCACGGGTACCGAATCTCGAAAATCAGTGCCGCGGGTGCCGAATCTCGAAAATCACCGCCGCGGGTGCCGAGTCTCAAAAATCAGCCCCGCGGGTGCCGAATCTCGAAAATCACAGCCGCGGGTGCTGAATCTCGACAATCAGCCCCGCGGGTGCCGAATCTCGAAAATCACCGCCGCGGGTGTAGAGCCTCGAAAATCAGTGCCGCTGGTGCCGAATCTCGAAAATCACCGCCGCGGGTGCCGAATCTCGACAATAAGCGCAGCGGGTGCCGAGCCTCGAAAATCAGTGCCGCGGGTGCCGAATCTCGAAAATCACCGCCGCGGGTGCCAAATCTCGAAAATCACAGCCGCGGGTGCCGAATCTGGAAAATCACCGCCGCGGGTGCCGAATCTCAAAAATCACTACCGCCAGTGCTGATTCTCAAAAATCACCTCCGCCAGTGCTGATTCTCAAAAATCACCGCCGCGGGTGCCAAATCTCGAAAATCACAGCCGCGGGTGCCAAATCTCGAAAATCACCGCCGCGGGTGCCGAATCTCGACAATCACCGCCGCGGGTGCCGAATCTCAAAAATCACCTCCGCCAGTGCTGATTCTCAAAAATCACTGCCGCGGGTGCCGAACCTCAAAAATCACCGCCGCGTGTGCCGAATCTCAAAAATCACCTCCGCCAGTGCTGATTCTCAAAAATCACCGCCGCGGGTGCTGAATCTCGAAAATCACCGCCACGGGTGCCGAATCTCGAAAATTAGCCCCGCGGGTACCGAATCTCGAAAATCAGCCCCGCGGGTGCCGAATCTCGAAAATCAGCCCCGCGGTGCCGAATCTCGAAAATCACCGCCGCGGGTGCCGAATCTCAAAAATCACCTCCGCGGGTGCCGAATCTCGAAAATCACCACCGCCGCTGCCGAATCTCGAAAATCAGTGCCGCGGGTGCCGAATCTCGAAAATCACCGCCGCCGGTGCCAATTCTCAAAAATCACCACCGCGGGTGCCGAATCTTGAAAATCACCACCGCGGGTGCCGAATCTCGAAAATCACCACCGCGGGTGCCAAATCTCGAAAATCAGCCCCGCGGGTGCCGGATCTCAAAAATCACCACCATGGGTGCCGAATCTCGAAAATCAGACCCGCGGGTGCCGAATCTCGAAAATCAGCCTGCGGGTGCCGAATCTCGAAAATCAGCCCCGCGGGTGACGAATCTCGAAAATCACCACCGCGGGTGCCGAATCTCGAAAATCACCACCGCGGGTGCCAAATCTCGAGAAATCAGCCCCGCGGGTGCCGGATCTCAAAAATCACCACCATGGGTGCCGAATCTCGAAAATCAGACCCGCGGGTGCCGAATCTCGAAAATCAGCCTGCGGGTGCCGAATCTCGAAAATCAGCCCCGCGGGTGACGAATCTCGAAAATCACCGCCGCGGGTGCCGAATCTCAAAAATCACCTCCGCCAGTGCTGATTCTCAAAAATCACTGCCGCGGGTGCCGAACCTCAAAAATCACCGCCGCGTGTGCCGAATCTCAAAAATCACCTCCGCCAGTGCTGATTCTCAAAAATCACCGCCGCGGGTGCCGAATCTCGAAAATCACCGCCACGGGTGCCGAATCTCGAAAATTAGCCCCGCGGGTGCCGAATCTCGAAAATCAGCCCCGCGGGTGCCGAATCTCGAAAATCAGCCCCGCGGTGCCGAATCTCGAAAATCACCGCCGCGGGTGCCGAATCTCAAAAATCACCTCAGCGGGTGCCGAATCTCGAAAATCACCACCGCGGGTTCCGAATCTCGAAAATCAGCCCCACGGGTGCCGAATCTCGAAAATCACCACCGCGTGTGCCGAATCTCGAAAATCAGCCCCACGGGTGCCGAATCTCGAAAATCAGTGCCGCGGGTGCCGAATCTCGAAAATCACCGCCGCGGGTGCCGAGCCTCAAAAATCAGCCCCGCGGGTGCCGAATCTCGACAATCAGCCCCGCGGGTGCCGAATCTCGAAAATCACCGCCGCGGGTGCCGAATCTCGACAATCACCACCGCGGGTGTCGAATCTCGAAAATCAGCGCCGCGGGTGCCGAATCTCAAAAATCACCTCTGCCAGTGCTGATTCTCAAAAATCACCACCGCGGGTGCCGAATCTCGAAAATCAGTGACGCGGGTGCCGAATCTCGAAAATCACTGCAGCGGGTGCCGAACCTCAAAAATCACCGCCGTGGGTGCCGAATCTCGAAAATCAGTGCCGCGGGTCCCGAATCTTGAAAATCACCGCCGCGGGTGCCGAGCCTCGAAAATCAGCCCCGCGGGTGCCGAATCTCGAAAATCAGCCTCGAGGGTGCCGAATCTTGAAAATCAGTGCTGCGGAAGCCGAATCTCGAAAATCACCACCACGGGTGCCGAATCTCGAAAAGCACCGCCGCGGGTGCCAAATCTCGAAAATCAGCCCCGCGGGTGCCGAATCTCGAAAATCAGCCCGCGGGTGCAAAATCTCAAAAATCACCGCCGCGGGTGCCGAATCTCGAAAATCACCACCGCGGGTGCCGAATCTCAAAAATCAGCCCCGCGGTTGCCGACTCTCGAAAATCACCGCCACGGGTGCCGAATCTCGAAAATCAGCCCCGCGGGTGCCGACTCTCGAAAATCACCGCCACGGGTGCCGAATCTCGAAAATCAGCCCCGCGGGTGCCGAATCTCGAAAATCACCGCCACGGGTGCCGAATCTCGAAAATGAGCCCCGCGGGTGCCAAATCTCGAAAATCAGCCCCGCGGTTGCCGACTCTCAAAAATCACCACCACGGGTGCCGAATCTCGAAAATCAGCCCCGCGGGTGCCGAATCTCAAAAATCACCACCGTGGGTGCCAAATCTCTAAAATCAGCCCCGCGGTTGCCGACTCTCGAAAATCACCGCCACGGGTGCCGAATCTCGAAAATCAGCCCCACGGGTGCCGAATCTCGAAAAGCACCGCCGCGGGTGCCAAATCTCGAAAATCAGCCCCGCGGGTGCCGAATCTCGAAAATCAGCACCGCGGGTGCAAAATCTCAAAAATCACCGCCACGGGTGCCGAATCTCGAAAATCACCACCGCGGTTGCCAAATCTCGAAAATCAGCCCCGCGGTTGCCGACTCTCGAAAATCACCGCCACGGGTGCCAAATCTCGAAAATCAGCCCCGCGGGTGCCGAATCTCAAAAATCATCACCATGGGTGCCGAATCTCGAAAATCAGCCCCGCGGGTGTCGAATCTCGAAAATCAGCCCCGCGGGTGCCGAATCTCAAAAATCAGCCCCGCGGGTGCTGAATCTCGAAAATCAGCCCCGCGGGTGCCGAATCTCGAAAATCAGCCCCGCGGGTGCCGAATCTCGAAAATCACCACCACGGGTGCCAAATCTCGAAAATCACCACCGCGGGTGCCAAATCTCGAAAATCAGCCCCGCGGTTGCCGAATCTCGAAAATCACCGCAACGGGTGCCAAATCTCGAAAATCAGCCCCGCGGGTGCCGAATCTCGAAAATCACCGCTGCGGGTGCCGAATCTCGAAAATCATGTCCGCCAGTGCCGATTCCCAAAAATCACCACCACGGGTGCCGAATCTCGAAAATCACCACCGCGGGTGCCAAATCTCAAAAATCAGCCCCGCGGTTGCCGAATCTCGAAAATCAGCCCCGCGGTTGCCGAATCTCGAAAATCACCGCCACGGGTGCCGAATCTCAAAAATCAGCTCCGCGGGTGCCGAATCTCGAAAATCACCGCCACGGGTGCCGTATCTCGAAAATCACCGCCACGGGTGCCGAATCTCGAAAATCAGCCCCACGGGTGCCGAATCTCGAAAATCAGCCCCGCGGGTGCCGAATCTCAAAAATCAGCCCCGCAGGTGCCAAATCTCGAAAATCAGCCCCGCAGGTACCGAATCTCAAAAATCACCTCCGCCAGTGTCAATTCTCAAAAATCACCACCGCGGGTGCCGAATCTCGAAAATCAGCCCCGCGGGTGCCGAATCTCGAAAATCACCTCCGCCATTGCCGATTCTCAAAAATCACCGCCGCGGGTGCCGAATCTCGAAAATCAGCCCCGCGGGTGCCGAATCTCAAAAATCACCGCCGCGGGTGCCGAATCTCAAAAATCACCTCTGCCAGTGCTGATTCTCAAAAATCACCACCGCGGGTGCCGAATCTCGAAAATCAGTGATGCGGGTGCCGAATCTCGAAAATCAACACAGCGGGTGCCGAACCTCAAAAATCACCGCCGTGGGTGCCGAATCTCAAAAATCAGTCCCGCGGGTGCCGAATCTCGAAAATCACCGCCGCGGGTGCCGAATCTCGAAAATCACCGCCGCAGGTGCTGAGCATCGAAAATCAGCCCCGCGGGTGCAGAATCTCGAAAATCAGCCCCGAGGGTGCCGAATCTCGAAAATCAGTGCCGCGGATGCCGAATCTCGAAAATCAGCCCCGCGGGTGCCGAATCTCGAAAATCAGTGCCGCGGGTGCCAAATCTCGAAAATCACCGCCGCGGGTGCCGAATCTCGAAAATAACCACCGCGGGTGCCGAATCTCGAAAATCAGCCCCGCAGGTGCCGAATCTCGAAAATCAACCCCGCGGGTGCCGAATCTCGAAAATTACCACCGCCGGTGCTGAATCTCAAAAATCAGTCCCACAGGTGCCGAATCTCGAAAATCAACCCCGCGGGTGCCGAATCTCGAAAATTACCACCGCCGGTGCTGAATCTCAAAAATCAGTCCCACAGGTGCCGAATCTCAAAAATCAGTCCCGAGGGTGCCGAATCTCGAAAATCACCGCCGCGGGTGCCGAATCTCGAAAATCATCGCCGCAGGTGCTGAGCATCGAAAATCAGCCCCACGGGTGCCGAATCTCGAAAATCAGCCCCGAGGGTGCCGAATCTCGAAAATCAGCCCCACGGGTCCTGAATCTCGAAAATAACCACCGCGGATGCCGAATCTCGAAAATCAGCCCCGCAGGTGCCGAATCTCGAAAATCACCGCCGCGGATGCCGAATCTCGAAAATCACCACCGCGGGTGCCGAATCTCGAAAATCAACCCCACGGGTGCCGAATCTCGAAAATCACCACCGCTGGTGCCGAATCTCGAAAATCAGCGCGACGGGTGCGGAATCTCAAAAATCAGCCCCGCGGGTGCCGAATCTCAAAAATCAACCCCGCGGGTGCCGAATCTCGAAAATCACCACCGCCGGTGACGAATCTCGAAAATCAGCCCCACGGGTGCCGAATCTCGAAAATCAGCCCCGCGCGTGCCGAATCTCGAAACTCAGCCCCGCGGGTGCCGAATCTCTAAAAATCAACCCCGCGGGTGCCGAATCTCGAAAATCACCATCACGGATGCCGAATCTCGAAAATCAGCCCGGCGGGTGCCGAATCTCGAAATTCAGCCCCACGGGTGCCGAATCTCGAAAATCACCGCCGCGGGTGCCGAATCTAGAAAATCACCACTGCGGATGCCAAATCTCGAAAATCAGCCCAGCGGGTGCCGAATCTCGAAAATCCCCGCCGCGGGTGCCGAATCTCGAAAATCACCGCCGCGGGTGCCGAATCTTAAAAATCACCTACGCCAGTGTCGATTCTCAAAAATCACCACCGCGGGTGCCGAATCTCGAAAATCAGCCCTGCGGGTGCCGAATCTCGAAAATCACCTCCGCCATTGCCGATTCTCAAAAATCACCGCCACGGGTGCCGAATCTCGAAAATCACCGCCGCGGGTGCCGAATCTCGAAAATCACCGCCGCGGGTGCCGAATCTCAAAAATCAGCCCCGCGGGTGCCAAATCTCGAAAATCAGCCCCGCGGGTGCCAAATCTCGAAATTCAGCCCCACGGGTGCCGAATCTCGAAAATCAGTGCCGCGGGTGCCGAACCTCGAAAATCACTGCCGCGGGTGTCGAATCTCAAAAATCACCTCCGCCAGTGCTGATTCTCAAAAATCACTGCCGCGGGTGCCAAAAATCACCGCCGCGGTTGCCGAATCTCGAAATTCAGTGACGCGGGTGCCGAATCTCGAAAATCACCGCCGCGGGTGCCAAAAATCACCGCCACGGTTGCTGAATCTCGAAAATCAGTGTCGCGGGTGGTGAATCTCGAAAATCACCGCCGCGGGTGCCGAGCCTCGAAAATCAGCCCCGCGGGTGCCGAATCTCAAAAATCAGCCCCGAGGATGCCGAATCTCGAAAATCAGCCTCGAGGGTGCCGAATCTTGAAAATCAGTGCTGCGGAAGCCGAATCTCGAAAATCACCACCACGGGTGCCGAATCTCGAAAAGCACCGCCGCGGGTGCCAAATCTCGAAAATCAGCCCCGCGGGTGCCGAATCTCGAAAATCAGCCCGCGGGTGCAAAATCTCAAAAATCACCGCCGCGGGTGCCGAATCTCGAAAATCACCACCACGGGTGCCGAATCTCGAAAATCACCACCGCGGGTGCCGAATCTCAAAAATCAGCCCCGCGGTTGCCGACTCTCGAAAATCACCGCCACGGGTGCCGAAATTCGAAAATCAGCCCCGCGGGTGCCGACTCTCGAAAATCACCGCCACGGGTGCCGAATCTCGAAAATCAGCCCCGCGGGTGCCGAATCTCGAAAATCACCGCCACGGGTGCCGAATCTCGAAAATGAGCCCCGCGGGTGCCAAATCTCGAAAACCAGCCCCGCGGTTGCCGACTCTCAAAAATCACCACCACGGGTGCCGAATCTCGAAAATCAGCCCCGCGGGTGCCGAATCTCAAAAATCACCACCGTGGGTGCCAAATCTCTAAAATCAGCCCCGCGGTTGCCGACTCTCGAAAATCACCGCCACGGGTGCCGAATCTCGAAAATCAGCCCCACGGGTGCCGAATCTCGAAAAGCACCGCCGCGGGTGCCAAATCTCGAAAATCAGCCCCGCGGGTGCCGAATCTCGAAAATCAGCACCGCGGGTGCAAAATCTCAAAAATCACCGCCACGGGTGCCGAATCTCGAAAATCACCACCGCGGTTGCCAAATCTCGAAAATCAGCCCCGCGATTGCCGACTCTCGAAAATCACCGCCACGGGTGCCAAATCTCGAAAATCAGCCCCGCGGGTGCCGAATCTCAAAAATCATCACCATGGGTGCCGAATCTCGAAAATCAGCCCCGCGGGTGTCGAATCTCGAAAATCAGCCCCGCGGGTGCCGAATCTCAAAAATCAGCCCCGCGGGTGCTGAATCTCGAAAATCAGCCCCGCGGGTGCCGAATCTCGAAAATCAGCCCCGCGGGTGCTGAATCTCGAAAATCACCACCACGGGTGCCAAATCTCGAAAATCACCACCGCGGGTGCCAAATCTCGAAAATCAGCCCCGCGGTTGCCGAATCTCGAAAATTACCACCGCCGGTGCTGAATCTCAAAAATCAGTCCCACAGGTGCCGAATCTCGAAAATCAACCCCGCGGGTGCCGAATCTCGAAAATTACCACCGCCGGTGCTGAATCTCAAAAATCAGTCCCACAGGTGCCGAATCTCAAAAATCAGTCCCGAGGGTGCCGAATCTCGAAAATCACCGCCGCGGGTGCCGAATCTCGAAAATCACCGCCGCAGGTGCTGAGCATCGAAAATCAGCCCCACGGGTGCCGAATCTCGAAAATCAGCCCCGAGGGTGCCGAATCTCGAAAATCAGCCCCACGGGTCCTGAATCTCGAAAATAACCACCGCGGATGCCGAATCTCGAAAATCAGCCCCGCAGGTGCCGAATCTCGAAAATCACCGCCGCGGATGCCGAATCTCGAAAATCACCACCGCGGGTGCCGAATCTCGAAAATCAACCCCACGGGTGCCGAATCTCGAAAATCACCACCGCTGGTGCCGAATCTCGAAAATCAGCGCGACGGGTGCGGAATCTCAAAAATCAGCCCCGCGGGTGCCGAATCTCAAAAATCAACCCCGCGGGTGCCGAATCTCGAAAATCACCACCGCCGGTGACGAATCTCGAAAATCAGCCCCACGGGTGCCGAATCTCGAAAATCAGCCCCGCGCGTGCCGAATCTCGAAACTCAGCCCCGCGGGTGCCGAATCTCTAAAAATCAACCCCGCGGGTGCCGAATCTCGAAAATCACCATCACGGATGCCGAATCTCGAAAATCAGCCCGGCGGGTGCCGAATCTCGAAATTCAGCCCCACGGGTGCCGAATCTCGAAAATCACCGCCGCGGGTGCCGAATCTAGAAAATCACCACTGCGGATGCCAAATCTCGAAAATCAGCCCAGCGGGTGCCGAATCTCGAAAATCCCCGCCGCGGGTGCCGAATCTCGAAAATCACCGCCGCGGGTGCCGAATCTTAAAAATCACCTACGCCAGTGTCGATTCTCAAAAATCACCACCGCGGGTGCCGAATCTCGAAAATCAGCCCTGCGGGTGCCGAATCTCGAAAATCACCTCCGCCATTGCCGATTCTCAAAAATCACCGCCACGGGTGCCGAATCTCGAAAATCACCGCCGCGGGTGCCGAATCTCGAAAATCACCGCCGCGGGTGCCGAATCTCAAAAATCAGCCCCGCGGGTGCCAAATCTCGAAAATCAGCCCCGCGGGTGCCAAATCTCGAAATTCAGCCCCACGGGTGCCGAATCTCGAAAATCAGTGCCGCGGGTGCCGAACCTCGAAAATCACTGCCGCGGGTGTCGAATCTCAAAAATCACCTCCGCCAGTGCTGATTCTCAAAAATCACTGCCGCGGGTGCCAAAAATCACCGCCGCGGTTGCCGAATCTCGAAATTCAGTGACGCGGGTGCCGAATCTCGAAAATCACCGCCGCGGGTGCCAAAAATCACCGCCACGGTTGCTGAATCTCGAAAATCAGTGTCGCGGGTGGTGAATCTCGAAAATCACCGCCGCGGGTGCCGAGCCTCGAAAATCAGCCCCGCGGGTGCCGAATCTCAAAAATCAGCCCCGAGGATGCCGAATCTCGAAAATCAGCCTCGAGGGTGCCGAATCTTGAAAATCAGTGCTGCGGAAGCCGAATCTCGAAAATCACCACCACGGGTGCCGAATCTCGAAAAGCACCGCCGCGGGTGCCAAATCTCGAAAATCAGCCCCGCGGGTGCCGAATCTCGAAAATCAGCCCGCGGGTGCAAAATCTCAAAAATCACCGCCGCGGGTGCCGAATCTCGAAAATCACCACCACGGGTGCCGAATCTCGAAAATCACCACCGCGGGTGCCGAATCTCAAAAATCAGCCCCGCGGTTGCCGACTCTCGAAAATCACCGCCACGGGTGCCGAAATTCGAAAATCAGCCCCGCGGGTGCCGACTCTCGAAAATCACCGCCACGGGTGCCGAATCTCGAAAATCAGCCCCGCGGGTGCCGAATCTCGAAAATCACCGCCACGGGTGCCGAATCTCGAAAATGAGCCCCGCGGGTGCCAAATCTCGAAAATCAGCCCCGCGGTTGCCGACTCTCAAAAATCACCACCACGGGTGCCGAATCTCGAAAATCAGCCCCGCGGGTGCCGAATCTCAAAAATCACCACCGTGGGTGCCAAATCTCTAAAATCAGCCCCGCGGTTGCCGACTCTCGAAAATCACCGCCACGGGTGCCGAATCTCGAAAATCAGCCCCACGGGTGCCGAATCTCGAAAAGCACCGCCGCGGGTGCCAAATCTCGAAAATCAGCCCCGCGGGTGCCGAATCTCGAAAATCAGCACCGCGGGTGCAAAATCTCAAAAATCACCGCCACGGGTGCCGAATCTCGAAAATCACCACCGCGGTTGCCAAATCTCGAAAATCAGCCCCGCGGTTGCCGACTCTCGAAAATCACCGCCACGGGTGCCAAATCTCGAAAATCAGCCCCGCGGGTGCCGAATCTCAAAAATCATCACCATGGGTGCCGAATCTCGAAAATCACCGCTGCGGGTGCCGAATCTCGAAAATCATGTCCGCCAGTGCCGATTCCCAAAAATCACCACCACGGGTGCCGAATCTCGAAAATCACCACCGCGGGTGCCAAATCTCAAAAATCAGCCCCGCGGTTGCCGAATCTCGAAAATCAGCCCCGCGGTTGCCGAATCTCGAAAATCACCGCCACGGGTGCCGAATCTCAAAAATCAGCTCCGCGGGTGCCGAATCTCGAAAATCACCGCCACGGGTGCCGTATCTCGAAAATCACCGCCACGGGTGCCGAATCTCGAAAATCAGCCCCACGGGTGCCGAATCTCGAAAATCAGCCCCGCGGGTGCCGAATCTCAAAAATCAGCCCCGCAGGTGCCAAATCTCGAAAATCAGCCCCGCAGGTACCGAATCTCAAAAATCACCTCCGCCAGTGTCAATTCTCAAAAATCACCACCGCGGGTGCCGAATCTCGAAAATCAGCCCCGCGGGTGCCGAATCTCGAAAATCACCTCCGCCATTGCCGATTCTCAAAAATCACCGCCGCGGGTGCCGAATCTCGAAAATCAGCCCCGCGGGTGCCGAATCTCAAAAATCACCGCCGCGGGTGCCGAATCTCAAAAATCACCTCTGCCAGTGCTGATTCTCAAAAATCACCACCGCGGGTGCCGAATCTCGAAAATCAGTGATGCGGGTGCCGAATCTCGAAAATCAACACAGCGGGTGCCGAACCTCAAAAATCACCGCCGTGGGTGCCGAATCTCAAAAATCAGTCCCGCGGGTGCCGAATCTCGAAAATCACCGCCGCGGGTGCCGAATCTCGAAAATCACCGCCGCAGGTGCTGAGCATCGAAAATCAGCCCCGCGGGTGCAGAATCTCGAAAATCAGCCCCGAGGGTGCCGAATCTCGAAAATCAGTGCCGCGGATGCCGAATCTCGAAAATCAGCCCCGCGGGTGCCGAATCTCGAAAATCAGTGCCGCGGGTGCCAAATCTCGAAAATCACCGCCGCGGGTGCCGAATCTCGAAAATAACCACCGCGGGTGCCGAATCTCGAAAATCAGCCCCGCAGGTGCCGAATCTCGAAAATCAACCCCGCGGGTGCCGAATCTCGAAAATTACCACCGCCGGTGCTGAATCTCAAAAATCAGTCCCACAGGTGCCGAATCTCGAAAATCAACCCCGCGGGTGCCGAATCTCGAAAATTACCACCGCCGGTGCTGAATCTCAAAAATCAGTCCCACAGGTGCCGAATCTCAAAAATCAGTCCCGAGGGTGCCGAATCTCGAAAATCACTGCCGCGGGTGCCGAATCTCGAAAATCACCGCCGCAGGTGCTGAGCATCGAAAATCAGCCCCACGGGTGCCGAATCTCGAAAATCAGCCCCGAGGGTGCCGAATCTCGAAAATCAGCCCCACGGGTCCTGAATCTCGAAAATAACCACCGCGGATGCCGAATCTCGAAAATCAGCCCCGCAGGTGCCGAATCTCGAAAATCACCGCCGCGGATGCCGAATCTCGAAAATCACCACCGCGGGTGCCGAATCTCGAAAATCAACCCCACGGGTGCCGAATCTCGAAAATCACCACCGCTGGTGCCGAATCTCGAAAATCAGCGCGACGGGTGCGGAATCTCAAAAATCAGCCCCGCGGGTGCCGAATCTCAAAAATCAACCCCGCGGGTGCCGAATCTCGAAAATCACCACCGCCGGTGACGAATCTCGAAAATCAGCCCCACGGGTGCCGAATCTCGAAAATCAGCCCCGCGCGTGCCGAATCTCGAAACTCAGCCCCGCGGGTGCCGAATCTCTAAAAATCAACCCCGCGGGTGCCGAATCTCGAAAATCACCATCACGGATGCCGAATCTCGAAAATCAGCCCGGCGGGTGCCGAATCTCGAAATTCAGCCCCACGGGTGCCGAATCTCGAAAATCACCGCCGCGGGTGCCGAATCTAGAAAATCACCACTGCGGATGCCAAATCTCGAAAATCAGCCCAGCGGGTGCCGAATCTCGAAAATCCCCGCCGCGGGTGCCGAATCTCGAAAATCACCGCCGCGGGTGCCGAATCTTAAAAATCACCTACGCCAGTGTCGATTCTCAAAAATCACCACCGCGGGTGCCGAATCTCGAAAATCAGCCCTGCGGGTGCCGAACCTCAAAAATCACCGCCGTGGGTGCCGAATCTCAAAAATCAGTCCCGCGGGTGCCGAATCTCGAAAATCACCGCCGCGGGTGCCGAATCTCGAAAATCACCGCCGCAGGTGCTGAGCATCGAAAATCAGCCCCGCGGGTGCAGAATCTCGAAAATCAGCCCCGAGGGTGCCGAATCTCGAAAATCAGTGCCGCGGATGCCGAATCTCGAAAATCAGCCCCGCGGGTGCCGAATCTCGAAAATCAGTGCCGCGGGTGCCAAATCTCGAAAATCACCGCCGCGGGTGCCGAATCTCGAAAATAACCACCGCGGGTGCCGAATCTCGAAAATCAGCCCCGCAGGTGCCGAATCTCGAAAATCAACCCCGCGGGTGCCGAATCTCGAAAATTACCACCGCCGGTGCTGAATCTCAAAAATCAGTCCCACAGGTGCCGAATCTCGAAAATCAACCCCGCGGGTGCCGAATCTCGAAAATTACCACCGCCGGTGCTGAATCTCAAAAATCAGTCCCACAGGTGCCGAATCTCAAAAATCAGTCCCGAGGGTGCCGAATCTCGAAAATCACTGCCGCGGGTGCCGAATCTCGAAAATCACCGCCGCAGGTGCTGAGCATCGAAAATCAGCCCCACGGGTGCCGAATCTCGAAAATCAGCCCCGAGGGTGCCGAATCTCGAAAATCAGCCCCACGGGTCCTGAATCTCGAAAATAACCACCGCGGATGCCGAATCTCGAAAATCAGCCCCGCAGGTGCCGAATCTCGAAAATCACCGCCGCGGATGCCGAATCTCGAAAATCACCACCGCGGGTGCCGAATCTCGAAAATCAACCCCACGGGTGCCGAATCTCGAAAATCACCACCGCTGGTGCCGAATCTCGAAAATCAGCGCGACGGGTGCGGAATCTCAAAAATCAGCCCCGCGGGTGCCGAATCTCAAAAATCAACCCCGCGGGTGCCGAATCTCGAAAATCACCACCGCCGGTGACGAATCTCGAAAATCAGCCCCACGGGTGCCGAATCTCGAAAATCAGCCCCGCGCGTGCCGAATCTCGAAACTCAGCCCCGCGGGTGCCGAATCTCTAAAAATCAACCCCGCGGGTGCCGAATCTCGAAAATCACCATCACGGATGCCGAATCTCGAAAATCAGCCCGGCGGGTGCCGAATCTCGAAATTCAGCCCCACGGGTGCCGAATCTCGAAAATCACCGCCGCGGGTGCCGAATCTAGAAAATCACCACTGCGGATGCCAAATCTCGAAAATCAGCCCAGCGGGTGCCGAATCTCGAAAATCCCCGCCGCGGGTGCCGAATCTCGAAAATCACCGCCGCGGGTGCCGAATCTTAAAAATCACCTACGCCAGTGTCGATTCTCAAAAATCACCACCGCGGGTGCCGA
The DNA here is from genome assembly GCF_032444005.1 of Ranitomeya imitator. NCBI lineage: Eukaryota > Metazoa > Chordata > Amphibia > Anura > Dendrobatidae > Ranitomeya > Ranitomeya imitator. The sequence continues at coordinate 111,588,867 of NC_091291.1, read as the reverse complement.
ATCTCGAAAATCAGCCCTGCGGGTGCCGAATCTCGAAAATCACCTCCGCCATTGCCGATTCTCAAAAATCACCACCACGGGTGCCGAATCTCGAAAATCACCGCCGCGGGTGCCGAATCTCGAAAATCACCGCCGCGGGTGCCGAATCTCGAAAATCAGCCCCGCGGGTGCCAAATCTCGAAAATCAGCCCCGCGGGTGCCAAATCTCGAAATTCAGCCCCACGGGTGCCGAATCTCGAAAATCAGTGCCGCGGGTGCCGAACCTCGAAAATCACTGCCGCGGGTGTCGAATCTCAAAAATCACCTCCGCCAGTGCTGATTCTCAAAAATCACTGCCGCGGGTGCCAAAAATCACCGCCGCGGTTGCCGAATCTCGAAATTCAGTGACGCGGGTGCCGAATCTCGAAAATCACCGCCGCGGGTGCCAAAAATCACCGCCACGGTTGCTGAATCTCGAAAATCAGTGTCGCGGGTGGTGAATCTCGAAAATCACCGCCGCGGGTGCCGAGCCTCGAAAATCAGCCCCGCGGGTGCCGAATCTCAAAAATCAGCCCCGAGGATGCCGAATCTCGAAAATCAGTCCCGCGGGTGCCGAATCTCGAAAATCAGCCCCGCGGGTGCCGAATCTCGAAAATCAGTGCTGTGGGTACCGAATCTCGAAAATCAGCGCTGCGGGTGCCGAATCTCGACAATCACCGCTGCGGGTGCCGAATCTCGAAAATCAGTGCCGCGGGTGCCGAATCTCGAAAATCAGCCTCGCGGGTGCCGAATCTCGAAGATCAGCCCCGCGGGTGCCGAATCTCGAAAATCAGTGACGCGGGTGCCGAATCTCGAAAATCACCGCCACGGGTGCCGAATCTCGAAAATCAGCCCCGCGGGTGCCGAATCTCGAAAATCAGTGCCACGGGTGCCGAATCTCGAAAATCAGCCCCGCGGGTGCCGAATCTCGAAAATCAGTGCCACGGGTGCCAAATCTCGAAAATCAGCCCCGCGGGTGCCGAATCTCGAAGATCACCGCCACGGGTGCCGAATCTCGAAAATCACCGCCGCGGGTGCCGAATCTCGAAAATCACCTCCGCCAGTGCCGATTCTCAAAAATCACCACAGCGGGTGCCGAATCTCGAAAATCAGCCCCGCGGGTGCCAAATCTCAAAAATCACCGCCACGGGTGCCGAATCTCAAAAATCAGCCCCGCGGGTGCCGAATCTCGAAAATCAGCGCCGCGGGTGACGAATCTCAAAAATCACCACCGCGAGTGCCGAATCTCGAAAATCACCACCGCGGGTGCCCAATCTCGAAAATCACCACCGCGGGTGCCAAATCTCGAAAATCAGCCCTGCGGGTGCCGAATCTCGAAAATGACCGCCACGAGTGCCGAATCTCGAAAATCAGCCCCGCGGGTGCCAAATCTCAAAAATTACCACCGCGGGTGTCAAATCTCAAAAATCACCTCCGCCAGTGCTGATTCTCAAAAATCACTGCCGCGGATGCCGAAAATCACCGCCGCGGGTGCCGAACCTCAAAAATCACCGCCGCGGGTGCCGAATCTCGAAAATCAGTGCCGCGGGTGGCAAATCTCGAAAATCACCACCGCGGGTGCCGAGCCTCGAAAATCAGCCCCGCGGGTGCTGAATCTCGAAAATCAGCCCCGAGGGTGCCGAATCTCGAAAATCAGTGCCATGGGTGCCGAATCTCTAAAATCACCGCCACGGGTGCCAAATCTCGAAAATCAGCCCTGTGGGTGCCGAATCTCGAAAATCAGTGCCGCGGGTGCCGAATCTCAAAAATCAGCCCCGCGGGTGCCAAATCTCGAAAATCAGCCCCGCGGGTGCCGAATCTCGAAAATCAGTGCCGCGGGTGCCGAATCTTGAAGATCACAGCCACGGGTGCCGAATCTCGAAAATCAGCCCCGCGGGTGCCGAATCTCGAAAATCAGTGCCAAGGGTGCCGAATCTCGAAAATCAGCCCCGCGGGTGCCGAATCTCGAAAATCACCGCAGATGCTGAATCTCGAAAAGCACCGCCGCGGGTGCCGAATCTCGAAAATCAGCCCCGCGGGTGCCAAATCTCGAAAATAAGCCCCGCGGGTGCCGAATCTCGAAAATCACCACCACGGGTGCCGAACCTCGAAAATCACCGCCGCGGGTGCCGAATCTCGAAAATCAGTGCCGCGGGTGCCGAATCTCGAAAATCACCGTCGCGGGTGCCGAATCTCACAAATCACCTCTGCCAGTGCTGATTCTCAAAAATCACCGCCGCGGGTGCCGAATCTCAAAAATCACCTCTGCCAGTGCTGATTCTCAAAAATAACCACAGCGGGTGCCGAATCTCGAAAATCAGCCCCGCGGGTGCCAAATCTCAAAAATCACCGCCGCGGGTGCCGAATCTCAAAAATCAGCCCCGCGAGTGCCGAATCTCGAAAATCAGCCCCGTGGGTGCCGAATCTCGAAAATCAGTGCCACGGGTGCCGAATCTCGAAAATCACCGTCGCGGGTGCCGAATCTCAAAAATCACCTCTGCCAGTGCTGATTCTCAAAAATAACCACAGCGGGTGCCGAATCTCGAAAATCAGCCCCGCGGGTGCCAAATCTCAAAAATCACCGCCGCGGGTGCCGAATCTCAAAAATCAGTCCCGCGAGTGCCGAATCTCGAAAATCAGCCCCGTGGGTGCCGAATCTCGAAAATCAGTGCCACGGGTGCCGAATCTCAAAGATCACCGCCACAGGTGCCGAATCTCGAAAATCACCGCCGCGGGTGCCGAATCTCGAAAATCACCTCCGCCAGTGCCGATTCTCAAAAATAACCACAGCGGGTGCCGAATCTCGAAAATCAGCCCCGCGGGTGCCAAATCTCAAAAATCACCGCCGCGGGTGCCGAATCTCAAAAATCAGCCCCGCGGGTGCCGAATCTCGAAAATCAGCGCCGCGGGTGCCGAATCTCGAAAATCACCACCGCGGGTGCCGAATCTCGAAAATCACCACCGCGGGTGCCAAATCTCGAAAATCAGCCCTGCGGGTGCCGAATCTCGAAAATTACCGCCGCGGGTGTCGAATCTCAAAAATCAGCCCCGCGAGTGCCGAATCTCGAACATCAGCGCCGTGGGTGCCGAATCTCGAAAATCAGTGCCACGGGTGCCGAATCTCGAAGATCACCGCCACGGGTGCCGAATCTCGAAAATCACCGCCGCGGGTGCCGAATCTCGAAAATCACCTCCGCCAGTGCCGATTCTCAAAAATAACCACAGCGGGTGCCGAATCTCGAAAATCAGCCCCGCGGGTGCCGAATCTCAAAAATCAGCCCCGCGGGTGCCGAATCTCGAAATTCAGCGCCGCGGGTGCCGAATCTCGAAAATCACCACCGCGGGTGCCGAATCTCGAAAATCACCACCGCGGGTGCCAAATCTCGAAAATCAGCCCTGCGGGTGCCGAATCTCGAAAATGACCGCCACGAGTGCCGAATCTCGAAAATCAGCCCTGCGGGTGCCGAATCTCGAAAATTACCGCCGCGGGTGTCGAATCTCAAAAATCACCTCCGCCAGTGCTGATTCTCAAAAATCACTGCCGCGGGTGCCGAAAATCAGTGAAGCGGGTGCCGAATCTCGAAAATCACCGCCGCGGGTGCCGAACCTCAAAAATCACCGCCGCGGGTGCCGAATCTCAAAAATCAGTGCCGCGAGTGGCAAATCTCGAAAATCACCACCGCGGGTGCCGAGCCTCGAAAATCAGCCCCGAGGGTGCCGAATCTCGAAAATCAGTGCCATGGGTGCCGAATCTCTAAAATCACCGCCACGGGTGCCAAATCTCGAAAATCAGCCCTGTGGGTGCCGAATCTCGAAAATCAGTGCCGCGGGTGCCGAATCTCAAAAATCAGCCCCGCGGGTGCCAAATCTCGAAAATCAGCCCCGCGGGTGCCGAATCTCGAAAATCAGTGCCGCGGGTGCCGAATCTTGAAGATCACCGCCACGGGTGCCGAATCTCGAAAATCAGCCCCGCGGGTGCCGAATCTCGAAAATCAGTGCCAAGGGTGCCGAATCTCGAAAATCAGCCCCGCGGGTGCCGAATCTCGAAAATCACCGCAGATGCTGAATCTCGAAAAGCACCGCCGCGGGTGCCGAATCTCGAAAATCAGCCCCGCGGGTGCCAAATCTCGAAAATAAGCCCCGCGGGTGCCGAATCTCGAAAATCACCACCACGGGTGCCGAACCTCGAAAATCACCGCCGCGGGTGCCGAATCTCGAAAATCAGTGCCGCGGGTGCCGAATCTCGAAAATCACCGTCGCGGGTGCCGAATCTCACAAATCACCTCTGCCAGTGCTGATTCTCAAAAATCACCGCCGCGGGTGCCGAATCTCAAAAATCACCTCTGCCAGTGCTGATTCTCAAAAATAACCACAGCGGGTGCCGAATCTCGAAAATCAGCCCCGCGGGTGCCAAATCTCAAAAATCACCGCCGCGGGTGCCGAATCTAAAAAATCAGCCCCGCGAGTGCCGAATCTCGAAAATCAGCCCCGTGGGTGCCGAATCTCGAAAATCAGTGCCACGGGTGCCGAATCTCGAAAATCACCGTCGCGGGTGCCGAATCTCAAAAATCACCTCTGCCAGTGCTGATTCTCAAAAATAACCACAGCGGGTGCCGAATCTCGAAAATCAGCCCCGCGGGTGCCAAATCTCAAAAATCACCGCCGCGGGTGCCGAATCTCAAAAATCAGTCCCGCGAGTGCCGAATCTCAAAAATCACCGCCGCGGGTGCCAAATCTCAAAAATCACCGCCGCGGGTGCCGAATCTCAAAAATCAGCCCCGCGGGTGCCAAATCTCAAAAATCACCGCCGCGGGTGCCGAATCTCAAAAATCAGCCCCGTGGGTGCCGAATCTCGAAAATCAGTGCCACGGGTGCCGAATCTCAAAGATCACCGCCACAGGTGCCGAATCTCGAAAATCACCGCCGCGGGTGCCGAATCTCGAAAATCACCTCCGCCAGTGCCGATTCTCAAAAATAACCACAGCGGGTGCCGAATCTCGAAAATCAGCCCCGCGGGTGCCAAATCTCAAAAATCACCGCCGCGGGTGCCGAATCTCAAAAATCAGCCCCGCGGGTGCCGAATCTCGAAAATCAGCGCCGCGGGTGCCGAAAATCGAAAATCACCACCCCGGGTGCCGAATCTCGAAAATCACCACCGCGGGTGCCAAATCTCGAAAATCAGCCCTGCGGGTGCCGAATCTCGAAAATTACCGCCGCGGGTGTCGAATCTCAAAAATCAGCCCCGCGAGTGCCGAATCTCGAACATCAGCCCCGTGGGTGCCGAATCTCGAAAATCAGTGCCACGGGTGCCGAATCTCGAAGATCACCGCCACGGGTGCCGAATCTCGAAAATCACCGCCGCGGGTGCCGAATCTCGAAAATCACCTCCGCCAGTGCCGATTCTCAAAAATAACCACAGCGGGTGCCGAATCTCGAAAATCAGCCCCGCGGGTGCCGAATCTCAAAAATCAGCCCCGCGAGTGCCGAATCTCAAAAATCAGCCCCGCGAGTGCCGAATCTCGAAAATCAGCCCCGTGGGTGCCGAATCTCAAAAATCAGTGCCACGGGTGCCGAATCTCGAAGATCACCGCCACGGGTGCCGAATCTCGAAAATCACCGCCGCAGGTGCCGAATCTCGAAAATCACCTCCGCCAGTGCCGATTCTCAAAAATAACCACAGCGGGTGCCGAATCTCGAAGATCACCGCCACGGGTGCCGAATCTCGAAAATCACCGCCGCGGGTGCCGAATCTCGAAAATCACCTCCGCCAGTGCCGATTCTCAAAAATAACCACAGCGGGTGCCGAATCTCGAAAATCAGCCCCGCGGGTGCCAAATCTCAAAAATCACCGCCGCGGGTGCCGAATCTCAAAAATCAGCCCCGCGGGTGCCGAATCTCGAAAATCAGCGCCGCTGGTGCCGAATCTCGAAAATCACCACCGCGGGTGCCGAATCTCGAAAATCACCACCGCGGGTGCCAAATCTCGAAAATCAGCCCTGCGGGTGCCGAATCTCGAAAATGACCGCCACGAGTGCCGAATCTCGAAAATCAGCCCTGCGGGTGCCGAATCTCGAAAATTACCGCCGCGGGTGTCGAATCTCAAAAATCACCTCCGCCAGTGCTGATTCTCAAAAATCACTGCCGCGGGTGCCGAAAATCAGTGAAGCGGGTGCCGAATCTCGAAAATCACCGCCGCGGGTGCCGAACCTCAAAAATCACCGCCGCGGGTGCCGAATCTCGAAAATCAGTGCCGCGAGTGGCAAATCTCGAAAATCACCACCGCGGGTGCCGAGCCTCGAAAATCAGCCCCGCGGGTGCTGAATCTCGAAAATCAGCCCCACGGGTGCCAAATCTCGAAAATCAGCCCCGAGGGTGCCGAATCTCGAAAATCAGTGCCATGGGTGCCGAATCTCTAAAATCACCGCCACGGGTGCCAAATCTCGAAAATCAGCCCCGTGGGTGCCGAATCTCGAAAATCAGTGCCGCGGGTGCCGAATCTCAAAAATCAGCCCCGCGGGTGCCAAATCTCGAAAATCAGCCCCGCGGGTGCCGAATCTCGAAAATCAGTGCCGCGGGTGCCGAATCTTGAAGATCACCGCCACGGGTGCCGAATCTCGAAAATCAGCCCCGCGGGTGCCGAATCTCGAAAATCAGTGCCAAGGGTGCCGAATCTCGAAAATCAGCCCCGCGGGTGCCGAATCTCGAAAATCACCGCAGATGCTGAATCTCGAAAAGCACCGCCGCGGGTGCCGAATCTCGAAAATCAGCCCCGCGGGTGCCAAATCTCGAAAATAAGCCCCGCGGGTGCCGAATCTCGAAAATCACCACCACGGGTGCCGAACCTCGAAAATCACCGCCGCGGGTGCCGAATCTCGAAAATCAGTGCCGCGGGTGCCGAATCTCGAAAATCACCGTCGCGGGTGCCGAATCTCAAAAATCACCTCTGCCAGTGCTGATTCTCAAAAATCACCGCCGCGGGTGCCGAATCTCGAAAATCAGTGACGCGGGTGCCGAATCTCGAAAATCACCGTCGCGGGTGCCGAGCCTCGAAAATCAGCCTCGCGGTTGCCGAATCTCGAAAATCAGTGCCATGGGTACCGAATCTCAAAATTCAGCGCTGCGGGTGCCGAATCTCGACAATCACCGCTGCGGGTGCCGAATCTCAAAAATCAGTGCCGCGGGTGCCGAATCTCGAAAATCACCGTCGCGGGTGCCGAATCTCAAAAATCACCTCTGCCAGTGCTGATTCTCAAAAATCACCGCCGCGGGTGCCGAATCTCGAAAATCAGTGACGCGGGTGCCGAATCTCGAAAATCAGTGACGCGGGTGCCGAATCTCGAAAATCACCGTCGCGGGTGCCGAGCCTCGAAAATCAGCCCCGCGGTTGCCGAATCTCGAAAATCAGTGCCGTGGGTACCGAATCTCGAAATTCAGCGCTGCGGGTGCCGAATCTCGACAATTAGCCTCGCGGGTGCCGAATCTCGAAGATCACCGCCACGGGTGCCGAATCTCGAAAATCAGCCCCGTGGGTGCCGAATCTCGAAAATCAGTGCCAAGGGTGCCGAATCTCGAAAATCACCACCGCGAGTGCCGAATCTCGGAAATCACCGCGGGTGCTGAATCTCGAAAATCACCGCCGCGGGTGCCAAATCTCAAAAATCAGTGACGCGGGTGCCGAATCTCGAAAATCACCGTCGCGGGTGCTGAGCCTCGAAAATCAGCTCGAAAATCAGCCCCGAGGGTGCCGAATCTCAAAAATCAGTGCCACGGGTGCCGAATCTCGAAAATCAGCCCCGCGGGTGCCAAATCTCGAAAATCAGCCCCGCGGGTGCCGAATCTCGAAAATCAGTGCCACGGGTGCCGAATCTCGAAAATCAGCCACGCTTGTGCCGAATCTCGAAGATCACCGCCACGGGTGCCGAATCTCGAAAATCACCGCCACGGGTGCCGAATCTCGAAAATCACCTCCGCCAGTGCCGATTCTCAAAAATCACCACAGCGGGTGCCGAATCTCAAAAATCAGCCCCGCGGGTGCCAAATCTCAAAAATCACCGCCACGGGTGCCGAATCTCAAAAATCAGCCCCGCGGGTGCCGAATCTCGAAAATAACCACCGCGGTTGCCGAATCTCGAAAATCACCACCGCGGGTGCCGAATCTCGAAAATGACCGCCACGAGTGCCGAATCTCGAAAATCAGCCCCGCGGGTGCCAAATCTCGAAAATTACCACCGTGGGTGTCGAATCTCAAAAATCACCTCCGCCAGTGCTGATTCTCAAAAATCACTGCCGCGGGTGACGAAAATCAGTGACGCGGGTGCCGAATCTCAAAAATCACCGCCGCGGGTGCTGAACCTCAAAAATCACCGCCGCGGGTGCCGAATCTCGAAAATCAGTGCCGCGGGTGGCAAATCTCGAAAATCACCACCGCGGGTGCCGAGCCTCGAAAATCAGCCCCGCGGGTGCCGAATCTCGAAAATCAGCCCCGCGGGTGCCGAACCTCAAAAATCACCGCCGCGGGTGCCGAATCTCGAAAATCAGTGCCATGGGTGCCGAATCTCTAAAATCACCGCCACGGGTGCCGAATCTCGAAAATCAGCCCCGTGGGTGCCGAATCTCGAAAATCAGTGCCGCGGGTGCCGAATCTCAAAAATCAGCCCCGCGGGTGCCAAATCTCGAAAATCAGCCCCGCGGGTGCCAAATCTCGAAAATCAGCCCCGCGGGTGCCGAATCTCGAAAATCAGTGCCGCGGGTGCCGAATCTCGAAGATCACCGCCACGGGTGCCGAATCTCAAAAATCAGCCCCGCGGGTGCCGAATCTCGAAAATCAGCGCCGCGGGTGCCTAATCTCGAAAATCACCACCGCGAGTGCCGAATCTCGAAAATAACCACCACGGTTGCCGAATCTCGAAAATCACCACCGCGGGTGCCGAATCTCGAAAATCACCACCGCGGGTGCCAAATATCGAAAATTACCGCCGCGGGTGTCGAATCTCAAAAATCACCTCCGCCAGTGCTGATTCTCAAAAATCACTGCCGCGGGTGCCGAAAATCAGTGACGCGGGTGCCGAATCTCAAAAATCACTGCCGCGGGTGCCGAATCTCGAAAATCAGTGCCGCGGGTGGCAAATCTCGAAAATTACCACCGCGGGTGCCGAGCCTCGAAAATCAGCCCCGCGGGTGCCGAATCTCGAAAATCAGCCCCGCGGGTGCCAAATCTCGAAAATCAGCCCCGAGGGTGCCGAATCTCGAAAATCAGTGCCATGGGTGCCGAATCTCTAAAATCACCGCCACGGGTGCCGAATCTCAAAAATCAGCCCCGTGGGTGCCGAATCTCGAAAATCAGTGCCGCGGGTGCCGAATCTCAAAAATCAGCCCCGCGGGTGCCAAATCTCGAAAATCAGCCCCGCGGGTGCCGAATCTCGAAAATCAGTGCCGCGGGTGCCGAATCTCGATGATCACCGCCACGGGTGCCGAATCTCGAAAATCAGCCCCGCGGGTGCCGAATCTCGAAAATCAGTGCCAAGGGTGCCGAATCTCAAAAATCAGCCCCGCGGGTGCCGAATCTCGAAAATCAGTGCCGTGGGTACCGAATCTCGAAAATCAGCGCTGCGGGTGCCGAATCTCGACAATCACCGCTGCGGGTGCCGAATCTCGAAAATCAGTGCCGCGGGTGCCGAATCTCGAAAATCAGCCTCGCGGGTGCCGAATCTCGAAGATCACCGCCACGGGTGCCGAATCTCGAAAATCAGCCCCGCGGGTGCCGAATCTCGAAAATCAGTGCCGTAGGTGCCGAAACTCGAAAATCAGTGCCGCGGGTGCCGAATCTCGAAAATCACCGTCGCGGGTGCCGAATCTCGAAAATCACTGCCGCAGGTGCCGAATCTCGAAAATCAGCCCCGCAGGTGCCGAAACTCGAAAATCACCACCGCTGGTGCCGAATCTCAAAAATCACCGCCGCGGGTGCCGAATCTCGAAAATCAGTGACGCGGGTGCCGAATCTCGAAAATCACCGTCGCGGGTGCCGAATATCGAAAATTACCGCCGCGGGTGTCGAATTTCAAAAATCACCTCCGCCAGTGCTGATTCTCAAAAATCACTGCCGCGGGTGCCGAAAATCAGTGACGCGGGTGCCGAATCTCAAAAATCACTGCCGCGGGTGCCGAATCTCGAAAATCAGTGCCGCGGGTGGCAAATCTCGAAAATCACCACCGCGGGTGCCGAGCCTCGAAAATCAGCCCAGCGGGTGCCGAATCTCGAAAATCAGCCCCGCGGGTGCCAAATCTCGAAAATCAGCCCCGAGGGTGCCGAATCTCGAAAATCAGTGCCATGGGTGCCGAATCTCTAAAATCACCGCCACGGGTGCCGAATCTCAAAAATCAGCCCCGTGGGTGCCGAATCTCGAAAATCAGTGCCGCGGGTGCCGAATCTCAAAAATCAGCCCCGCGGGTGCCAAATCTCGAAAATCAGCCCCGCGGGTGCCGAATCTCGAAAATCAGTGCCGCGGGTGCCGAATCTCGAAGATCACCGCCACGGGTGCCGAATCTCGAAAATCAGCCCCGCGGGTGCCGAATCTCGAAAATCAGTGCCGTAGGTGCCGAAACTCGAAAATCAGTGCCGCGGGTGCCGAATCTCGAAAATCACCGTCGCGGGTGCCGAATCTCGAAAATCACTGCCGCAGGTGCCGAATCTCGAAAATCAGCCCCGCAGGTGCCGAAACTCGAAAATCACCACCGCTGGTGCCGAATCTCAAAAATCACCGCCGCGGGTGCCGAATCTCGAAAATCAGTGACGCGGGTGCCGAATCTCGAAAATCACCGTCGCGGGTGCCGAATATCGAAAATTACCGCCGCGGGTGTCGAATCTCAAAAATCACCTCCGCCAGTGCTGATTCTCAAAAATCACTGCCGCGGGTGCCGAAAATCAGTGACGCGGGTGCCGAATCTCAAAAATCACTGCCGCGGGTGCCGAATCTCGAAAATCAGTGCCGCGGGTGGCAAATCTCGAAAATCACCACCGCGGGTGCCGAGCCTCGAAAATCAGCCCAGCGGGTGCCGAATCTCGAAAATCAGCCCCGCGGGTGCCAAATCTCGAAAATCAGCCCCGAGGGTGCCGAATCTCGAAAATCAGTGCCATGGGTGCCGAATCTCTAAAATCACCGCCACGGGTGCCGAATCTCAAAAATCAGCCCCGTGGGTGCCGAATCTCGAAAATCAGTGCCGCGGGTGCCGAATCTCAAAAATCAGCCCCGCGGGTGCCAAATCTCGAAAATCAGCCCCGCGGGTGCCGAATCTCGAAAATCAGTGCCGCGGGTGCCGAATCTCGAAGATCACCGCCACGGGTGCCGAATCTCGAAAATCAGCCCCGCGGGTGCCGAATCTCGAAAATCAGTGCCAAGGGTGCCGAATCTCAAAAATCAGCCCCGCGGGTGCCGAATCTCGAAAATCAGTGCCGTGGGTACCGAATCTCGAAAATCAGCGCTGCGGGTGCCGAATCTCGAAAATCAGTGCCGCGGGTGCCGAATCTCGAAAATCAGCCTCGCGGGTGCCGAATCTCGAAGATCACCGCCACGGGTGCCGAATCTCGAAAATCAGCCCCGCGGGTGCCGAATCTCGAAAATCAGTGCCGTAGGTGCCGAAACTCGAAAATCAGTGCCGCGGGTGCCGAATCTCGAAAATCACCGTCGCGGGTGCCGAATCTCGAAAATCACTGCCGCAGGTGCCGAATCTCGAAAATCAGCCCCGCAGGTGCCGAAACTCGAAAATCACCACCGCTGGTGCCGAATCTCAAAAATCACCTCCGCCAGTGCTGATTCTCAAAAATCACCGCCGCGGGTGCCGAATCTCGAAAATCAGTGACGCGGGTGCCGAGCCTCGAAAATCAGCCCTGCGGTTGCCTAATCTCGAAAATGACCACCGCGGGTGCCAAATCTCGAAAAGCACCGCTGCGGTGCCGAATCTCAAAAATCAGCCCCGCGGGTGCCGAATCTCGAAAATCACCTCCGCCAGTGCCGATTCTTAAAAATCACCACAGCGTGTGCCGAATCTCGAAAATCACCGATGCGGGTGCCGAGCCTCGAAAATCAGCCCCTCGGGTGCCGAATCTCGAAAATCAGTGCCGTGGGTACCGAATCTCGAAAATCAGGGCTGCGGGTGCCAAATCTCGACAATCACCGCTGCGGGTGCCGAATCTCAAAAATCAGTGTCGCGGGTGCCGAATTTCGAAAATCAGCCTCGCGGGTGCCGAATCTCGAAGATCACCGCCACGGGTGCCGAATCTCGAAAATCAGCCACGCGGGTGCCGAATCTTGAAAATCAGTGCCAAGGGTGCTGAATCTCGAAAAGCACCGCCGCGGGTGCCGAATCTCGAAAATCAGCCCCGCGGGTGCCAAATCTCGAAAATCAGCCCCGCAGTTGCCGAATCTCGAAAATCACCACCGCGGGTGCCGAATTTCGAAAATCACCGCCGCAGGTGCCGAATCTCGAAAAATACCACCGCGGGTGCCGAATCTCAAAAAGCACCTCCGCCAGTGCTGATTCTCAAAAATCACCGCCGCGGGTGCCGAATCTCGAAAATCAGTGACGCGGGTGCCGAATCTCGAAAATCACCGTCGCGGGTGCCAAGCCTCGAAAATCAGCCCCGCGGTTGCCGAATCTCGAAAATCAGTGCCGCGGGTGCCGAATCTCGAAAATGACCACCGCGGGTGCCAAATCTCGAAAAGCACCGCTGCGGTGCCGAATCTCAAAAATCAGCCCCGCAAGTGCCGAATTTCGAAAATCAGCCCCGCGGGTGCCGAATCTCAAAAATCACCTCCGCCAGCGCCGATTCTCAAAAATCACCACAGCGGGTGCCAAATCTTGAAAATCAGCCCCGCGGGTGCCAAATCTCGAAAATCACCGCAGGTGCTGATTCTCGAAAAGCACCGCCGCGGGTGCCGAATCTCGAAAATCAGCCCCGCGGGTGCCAAATCTCGAAAATCAGTCCTGCAGGTGCCGAATCTCGAAAATCACCGCCGCGGGTGCCGAATCTCGAAAATCACCGCCGCAGGTGCCGAATCTCGAAAAATACCACCGCGGGTGCCGAATCTCAAAAAGCACCTCCGCCAGTGCTGATTCTCAAAAATCACCGCCGCGGGTGCCGAATCTCGAAAATCAGTGACGCGGGTGCCGAATCTCGAAAATCACCGTCGCGGGTGCCAAGCCTCGAAAATCAGCCCCGCGGTTGCCTAATCTCGAAAATCAGCCCCGAGGGTGCCGAATCTCGAAGATCAGTGCCGCGGGTGCCGAATCTCGAAAATGACCACCGCGGGTGCCAAATCTCGAAAAGCACCGCTGCGGTGCCGAATCTCAAAAATCAGCCCCGCAAGTGCCGAATCTCGAAAATCAGCCCCGCGGGTGCCGAATCTCGAAAATCACCTCCGCCAGCGCCGATTCTCAAAAATCACCACAGCGGGTGCCGAATCTTGAAAATCAGCCCCGCGGGTGCCAAATCTCGAAAATCACCGCCGCGGGTGTCGAATCTCAAAAATCACCTCCGCCAGTGCTGATTCTCAAAAATCACCGCCGCGGGTGGCAAATCTCGAAAATCAGCCCCGCGGGTGCCACATCTCGAAAATCAGCCCCGAGGGTGCCGAATCTCGAAAATCAGTTCCATGGGTGCCGAATCTCGAAAATCACCGCCACGGGTGCCGAATCTCGAAAATCAGTACCGCGGGTGCCGAATCTCAAAAATCACCGATGCGGGTGCCGAGCCTCGAAAATCAGCCCCTCGGGTGCCGAATCTCGAAAATCAGTGCCGTGGGTACCGAATCTCGAAAATCAGCGCTGCGGGTGCCGAATCTCGACAATCACCGCTGCGGGTGTCGAATCTCGAAAATCAGCCTCGCGGGTGCCGAATCTCGAAGATCACCGCCACGGGTGCCGAATCTCGAAAATCAGCCAAGCGGGTGCCGAATCTCGAAAATCAGCCCCGCGGGTGCCAAATCTCAAAAATCACCGCCACGGGTGCCGAATCTCAAAAATCAGCCCCGCGGGTGCCGAATCTCGAAAATCAGCGCCGCGGGTGCCGAATCTCGAAAATCACCACCGCGAGTGCCGAATCTAGAAAATAACCACCGCGGTTGCTGAATCTCGAAAATCACCACCGCGGGTGCCGAATCGCGAAAATCACCACCGCGGGTGCCGAATCGCGAAAATCACCACCGCGGGTGCCAAATCTCGAAAATCAGCCCCGCGGGTGCCAAATCTCGAAAATTACCGCCGCGGGTGTCGAATCTCAAAAATCACCTCCGCCAGTGCTGATTCTCAAAAATCACTGCCGCGGGTCCCGAAAATCAGTGACGCGGGTGCCGAATCTCGAAAATCACCGCCGCGGGTGCCGAACCTCAAAAATCACCGCCGCGGGTGCCGAATCTCGAAAATCAGTGCCGCGGGTGGCAAATCTCGAAAATCACCACCGCGGGTGCCGAGCCTCGAAAATCAGCCCCGCGGGTGCCGAACCTCAAAAATCACCGCCGCGGGTGCCGAATCTCGAAAATCAGTGCCATGGGTGCCGAATCTCTAAAATCACCGCCACGGGTGCCAAATCTCGAAAATCAGCCCCGTGGGTGCCGAATCTCGAAAATCACCGTCGCGGGTGCCAAGCCTCGAAAATCAGCCCCGCGGTTGCCTAATCTCGAAAATCATCCCCGAGGGTGCCGAATCTCGAAGATCAGTGCCGCGGGTGCCGAATCTCGAAAATGACCACCGCGGGTGCCAAATCTCGAAAAGCACCGCTGCGGTGCCGAATCTCAAAAATCAGCCCCGCAAGTGCCGAATCTCGAAAATCAGCCCCGCGGGTGCCGAATCTCGAAAATCACCTCCGCCAGCGCCGATTCTCAAAAATCACCACAGCGGGTGCCGAATCTTGAAAATCAGCCCCGCGGGTGCCAAATCTCGAAAATCACCGCCGCGGGTGTCGAATCTCAAAAATCACCTCCGCCAGTGCTGATTCTCAAAAATCACCGCCGCGGGTGGCAAATCTCGAAAATCAGCCCCGAGGGTGCCGAATCTCGAAAATCAGTTCCATGGGTGCCGAATCTTGAAAATCACCGCCACGGGTGCCGAATCTCGAAAATCAGTACCGCGGGTGCCGAATCTCAAAAATCACCGATGCGGGTGCCGAGCCTCGAAAATCAGCCCCTCGGGTGCCGAATCTCGAAAATCAGTGCCGTGGGTACCGAATCTCGAAAATCAGCGCTGCGGGTGCCGAATCTCGACAATCACCGCTGCGGGTGTCGAATCTCAAAAATCAGTGTCGCGGGTGCCGAATCTCGAAAATCAGCCTCGCGGGTGCCGAATCTCGAAGATCACCGCCACGGGTGCCGAATCTCGAAAATCAGCCAAGCGGGTGCCGAATCTCGAAAATCAGCCCCGCGGGTGCCAAATCTCAAAAATCACCGCCACGGGTGCCGAATCTCGAAAATCAGCGCCGCGGGTGCCGAATCTCGAAAATCACCACCGCGAGTGCCGAATCTCGAAAATAACCACCGCGGTTGCCGAATCTCGAAAATCACCACCGCGGGTGCCGAATCGCGAAAATCACCACCACGGGTGCCAAATCTCGAAAATCAGCCCTGCGGGTGCCGAATCTCGAAAAATGACCGCCACGAGTGCCAAATCTCGAAAATTACCGCCGCGGGTGTCGAATCTCAAAAATCACCTCCGCCAGTGCTGATTCTCAAAAATCACTGCCGCGGGTCCCGAAAATCAGTGACGCGGGTGCCGAATCTCGAAAATCACCGCCGCGGGTGCCGAACCTCAAAAATCACCGCCGCGGGTGCCGAATCTCGAAAATCAGTGCCGCGGGTGGCAAATCTCGAAAATCACCACCGCGGGTGCCGAGCCTCGAAAATCAGCCCCGCGGGTGCCGAACCTCAAAAATCACCGCCGCGGGTGCCGAATCTCGAAAATCAGTGCCATGGGTGCCGAATCTCTAAAATCACCGCCACGGGTGCCAAATCTCGAAAATCAGCCCCGTGGGTGCCGAATCTCGAAAATCAGTGCCGCGGGTGCCGAATCTCAAAAATCAGCCCCGCGGGTGCCAAATCTCGAAAATCAGCCCCGCGGGTGCCAAATCTCGAAAATCAGCCCCGCTGGTGCCGAATCTCGAAAATCAGTGCCGCGGGTGCCGAATCTCGAAGATCACCGCCACGGGTGCCGAATCTCAAAAATCAGCCCCGCGGGTGCTGAATATCGAAAATCAGCGCCGCGGGTGCCGAATCTCGAAAATCACCACCGCGAGTGCCGAATCTCAAAAATAACCACCGCGGTTGCCGAATCTCGAAAATCACCACCGCGGGTGCCGAATCTCGAAAATCACCACCGCGGGTGCCAAATCTCGAAAATCAGCCCTGCGGGTGCCGAATCTCGAAAATGACCGCCACGAGTGCCGAATCTCGAAAATCAGCCCCGCGGGTGCCAAATCTCGAAAATTACCGCCGCGGGTGTCGAATCTCAAAAATCACCTCCGCCAGTGCTGATTCTCAAAAATCGCTGCCGCGGGTGCCAAAAATCAGTGACGTGGGTGCCGAATCTCAAAAATCACTGCCGCGGGTGCCGAATCTCGAAAATCAGTGCTGCGGGTGGCAAATCTCGAAAATCACCACCGCGGGTGCCGAGCCTCGAAAATCAGCCCCGCGGGTGCCGAATCTCGAAAATCAGCCCCGCGGGTGCCAAATCTCGAAAATCAGCCCCGAGGGTGCCGAATCTCGAAAATCAGTGCCATGGGTGCCGAATCTCTAAAATCACCGCCACGGGTGCCGAATCTCAAAAATCAGCCCCGTGGGTGCCGAATCTCGAAAATCAGTGCCGTGGGTGCCGAATCTCAAAAATCAGCCCCGCGGGTGCCGAATCTCGAAAATCAGCCCCGCGGGTGCCGAATCTCGAAAATCAGTGCCGCGGGTGCCGAATCTCGAAGATCACCGCCACGGGTGCCGAATCTCGAAAATAAGCCCCGCGGGTGCCGAATCTCGAAAATCAGTGCCAAGGGTGCCGAATCTCGAAAATCAGTGCCGCGGGTGCCGAATCTCGAAAATCACCGTCGCGGGTGCCGAATCTCGAAAATCACCGCCGCAGGTGCCGAATCTCGAAAATCAGCCCCGCAGGTGCCGAAACTCGAAAATCACCACAGCGGGTGCCGAATCTCAAAAATCACCTCCGCCAGTGCTGATTCTCAAAAATCACCGCCGCGGGTGCCGAATCTCGAAAATCAGTGACGCGGGTGCCGAATCTCGAAAATCACCGTCGCGGGTGCCGAGCCTCGAAAATCAGCCCTGCGGTTGCCTAATCTCGAAAATCAGCCCCGAGGGTGCCGAATCTCGAAAATGACCACCGCGGGTGCCAAATCTCGAAAAGCACCGCTGCGGTGCCGAATCTCAAAAATCAGCCCCGCGGGTGCCGAATCTCGAAAATCACCTCCGCCAGTGCCGATTCTTAAAAATCACCACAGCGGGTGCCGAATCTCGAAAATCACCGATGCGGGTGCCGAGCCTCGAAAATCAGCCCCTCGGGTGCCGAATCTCGAAAATCAGTGCCGTGGGTACCGAATCTCGAAAATCAGCGCTGCGGGTGCCGAATCTCGACAATCACCGCTGCGGGTGCCGAATCTCAAAAATCAGTGTCGCGGGTGCCGAATCTCGAAAATCAGCCTCGCGGGTGCCGAATCTCGAAGATCACCGCCACGAGTGCCGAATCTCGAAAATCAGCCACGCGGGTGCCGAATCTCGAAAATCAGTGCCAAGGGTGCTGAATCTCGAAAAGCACCGCCGCGGGTGCCGAATCTCGAAAATCAGCCCCGCGGGTGCCAAATCTCGAAAATCAGCCCCGCAGTTGCCGAATCTCGATAATCACCGCCGCAGGTGCCGAATCTCGAAAATCAGTGCCGCAGGTGCCGAATCTCGAAAATCACCGTCGCAGGTGCCGAATCTCGAAAATCACCGCCGCAGGTGCCGAATCTCGAAAAATACCACCGCGGGTGCCGAATCTCAAAAAGCACCTCCGCCAGTGCTGATTCTCAAAAATCACCGCCGCGGGTGCCGAATCTCGAAAATCAGTGACGCGGGTGCCGAATCTCGAAAATCACCGCGGGTGCCAAATCTCGAAAAGCACCGCTGCGGTGCCGAATCTCAAAAATCAGCCCCGCAAGTGCCGAATCTCGAAAATCACCTCCGCCAGCGCCGATTCTCAAAAATCACCACAGCGGGTGCCGAATCTTGAAAATCAGCCCCGCGGGTGCCAAATCTCGAAAATCACCGCCGCGGGTGTTGAATCTCAAAAATCACCTCCGCCAGTGCTGATTCTCAAAAATCACTGTCGCGGGTGCCGAATCTCGAAAATCAGTGACGCGGGTGCCGAATCTCGAAAATCACCGCCGCGGGTGCCGAATCTCGAAAATCAGTGCCGCGGGTGGCAAATCTCGAAAATCACCACCGCGGGTGCCGAGCCTCGAAAATCAGCCCCGCGGGTGCCAAATCTCGAAAATCAGCCCCGCGGGTGCCAAATCTCGAAAATCAGCCCCGAGGTTGCCGAATCTCGAAAATCAGTTCCATGGGTGCCGAATCTCGAAAATCACCGCCACGGGTGCCGAATCTCAAAAATCAGTACCGCGGGTGCCGAATCTCAAAAATCACCGATGCGGGTGCCGAATCTCGAAAATCAGTGCCGTGGGTACCGAATCTCGAAAATCAGCGCTGCGGGTGCCGAATCTCGACAATCACCGCTGCGGTTGTCGAATCTCAAAAATCAGTGTCGCGGGTGCCGAATCTCGAAAATCAGCCTCGCGGGTGCCGAATCTTGAAGATCACCGCCACGGGTGCCGAATCTCGAAAATCAGCCACGCGGGTGCCGAATCTCGAAAATCAGTGCCAAGGGTGCTGAATCTCGAAAAGCACCGTCGCGGGTGCCGAATCTCAAAAATCAGCCCCGCGGGTGCCAAATCTCGAAAATCAGCCCCGCAGGTGCCGAATCTCGAAAATCACCGCCGCGGGTGCCGAATCTCGAAAATCAGTGCCGCAGGTGCCGAATCTCGAAAATCACCGTCGCGGGTGCCGAATCTCGAAAATCACCGCCGCAGGTGCCGAATCTCGAAAAATACCACCGCGGGTGCCGAATCTCAAAAAGCACCTCCGCCAGTGCTGATTCTCAAAAATCACCGCCGCGGGTGCCGAATCTCGAAAATCAGTGACGCGGGTGCCGAATCTCGAAAATCACCGTCGCGGGTGCCAAGCCTCGAAAATCAGCCCCGCGGTTGCCTAATCTCGAAAATCAGCCCCGAGGGTGCCGAATCTCGAACATCAGTGCCGCGGGTGCCGAATCTCGAAAATGACCACCGCGGGTGCCAAATCTCGAAAAGCACCGCTGCGGTGCCGAATCTCGAAAATCAGCCCCGCGGGTGCCGAATCTCGAAAATCAGCCCCGCGGGTGCCGAATCTCAAAAATCACCTCCGCCAGCGCCGATTCTCAAAAATCACCACAGCGGGTGCCGAATCTTGAAAATCAGCCCCGCGGGTGCCAAATCTCGAAAATCACCGCAGGTGCTGATTCTCGAAAAGCACCGCCGCGGGTGCCGAATCTCGAAAATCAGCCCTGCAGGTGCCGAATCTCGAAAATCACCGCCGCGGGTGCCGAATCTCGAAAATCAGTGCCGCGGGTGCCGAATCTCGAAAATCACCGTCGCGGGTGCCGAATCTCGAAAATCACCGCCGCAGGTGCCGAATCTCGAAAAATACCACCGCGGGTGCCGAATCTCAAAAAGCACCTCCGCCAGTGCTGATTCTCAAAAATCACCGCCGCGGGTGCCGAATCTCGAAAATCAGTGACGCGGGTGCCGAATCTCGAAAATCACCGTCGCGGGTGCCAAGCCTCGAAAATCAGCCCCGCGGTTGCCTAATCTCGAAAATCAGCCCCGAGGGTGCCGAATCTCGAACATCAGTGCCGCGGGTGCCGAATCTCGAAAATGACCACCGCGGTGCCGAATCTCGAAAATCAGCCCCGCAAGTGCCGAATCTCTTGGAAATCAGCCCCGCGGGTGCCGAATCTCAAAAATCACCTCCGCTAAGAAAACCCCTTAAATCCATCATCCTCAAAGCTATTTCCAGTTCCCCCAACAAAACACATAACCACCCAATTTTTCAGGCGATTTCCCTCGCTTGGTTTTCAACTCTAAAAAAGGGGAATTATACTCAAAGCAGCCCCATTCATCCCAAATTACCCTTGTCACTTGTCTACTCAATTTTGAATCTTCCCCTACCCCCCTATTTGGGCTGACTTAAAAATTCAAACAATTGGCGATATTTACACTGGGTCTAAACCCATGGACTTCAGTTCACTAAAAAGTAAATTTAATGCCCCCTCATCTCTTTTCTTTGAATATATGATACTGAGGGAAAACCTAAGCATGTTTCTCAACCTCAAACTGAAATTCTCGGAGTCTTCTTCAAAAATTCTATCTAATCCAAATCACTCTATTTTCTGGAGTCACAAGTTCATCTATAATACTTTCAATAAAGATGAATCATTGGTCAAAAGCGCAGCTTTCATAACCTGGGAAAAATCCTTAGGTCTCTCCGCCTCTACAGACGATTGGGAGGAGGCCTTTTCGGCATCTTACCAATCTACAATTTCAATGTCCCTTCTGGAGTCGCACTTCAAGGTGTGCTCCAGGTGGTACTACACTCCAGCAAGACTGTCCCACATCAGCCCATCCAACTCCCCCTTATGCTGGAGAAATTGTGGTCATAAAGGTGACCTTTTACACATTTTTTGGAGCTGCCCAACTGCGGCCCTCTTTTGGCTGGAAATCTCTTCAATCATCTCTAAATTGTCAGGTTCCCTTTTCACACTCTCCTCACAACTAGCCCTTCTCTCCTTGGACACCAACCTTGTTGACAGATCTTTACTGCGTATAGTCTTGCATATCTGTCTGGTTGCAAAAAAATCCATTGCATGTCATTGGAAAAAGGCCACTCTGCCCAACGCAGCCTTTGTCATCAAGCTCATGATGCAACATAGAGAGCTAGAGCTCAAATTTGCCTTACTCAATAATGAATTTGGCAGATTCTACCAAAAATGGCATATATGGGAGCAGCATTATCCTCCTTGAGCAACCAACATTCTCAAATTGGTTTATGTCTACATAACTGTTCACAAGATCTTCTCTCTCCTTCCCTTCCCACACTAAACTTCGATTTTGCAGCTGTAATTGTTGGATATTTACAAGTTTTCTCACAAGGGTCGTCCCCTTGTATTGTTTAGATACATCGATGTTGATTCGTATTCAGTCTATTTGCCTTCAAGGGCTGCGTCCCTTGCATTACTCTTCGTTGAATTGTTATTATTCTTCAAAGTTCTTGTCTTGTATTGTCTTTGCCCTCCCTTATTTCCCTTTCTCATATCCTCTCCCTCCTCCCCCCCTCCCCCTCCCTTTTTATTCCCCGCCCCTCCTCTCCAGGTCAAGACACAAAATTCCAATAAAGTTCTTTGGAAGAAAAATCACCTCCGCCAGCGCCGATTCTCAAAAATCACCACAGCGGGTGCCGAATCTTGAAAATCAGCCCCGCGGGTGCCAAATCTCGAAAATCACCGCAGGTGCTGATTCTCGAAAAGCACCGCCGCGGGTGCCGAATCTCGAAAATCAGCCCCGCGGGTGCCACATCTCGAAAATCAGCCCTGCAGGTGCCGAATCTCGAAAATCACCGCCGCGGGTGCCGAATCTCGAAAATCAGTGCCGCGGGTGCTGAATCTCGAAAATCACCGTCGCGGGTGCCGAATCTCGAAAATCACCGCCGCAGGTGCCGAATCTCGAAAAATGCCACCGCGGGTGCCGAATCTCAAAAAGCACCTCCGCCAGTGCTGATTCTCAAAAATCACCGCCGCGGGTGCCAAATCTCGAAAATCAGTGACGCGGGTGCCGAATCTCGAAAATCACCGTCGCGGGTGCCAAGCCTCGAAAATCAGCCCCGCGGTTGCCTAATCCCGAAAATCAGCCCCGAGGGTGCCGAATCTCGAAGATCAGTGCCGCGGGTGCCGAATCTCGAAAATGACCACCGCGGGTGCCAAATCTCGAAAAGCACCGCTGCGGTGCCGAATCTCAAAAATCAGCCCCGCAAGTGCCGAATCTCGAAAATCAGCCCCGCGGGTGCCGAATCTCGAAAATCACCTCCGCCAGCGCCGATTCTCAAAAATCACCACAGCGGGTGCCGAATCTTGAAAATCAGCCCCGCGGGTGCCAAATCTCGAAAATCACCGCCGCGGGTGTCGAATCTCAAAAATCACCTCCGCCAGTGCTGATTCTCAAAAATCACTGCCGCGGGTGCCGAATCTCGAAAATCAGTGACGCGGGTGCCGAATCTCGAAAATCACCGCCGCGGGTGCCGAATCTCGAAAATCAGTGCCGCGGGTGGCAAATCTCGAAAATCAGTGACGCGGGTGCCGAATCTCGAAAATCACCGCCGCGGGTGCCGAATCTCGAAAATCAGTGCCGCGGGTGCCGAATCTCGAAAATCAGTGACGCGGGTGCCAAATCTCGAAAATCACCGCCGCGGGTGCCGAATCTCGAAAATCAGTGCCGCGGGTGGCAAATCTCGAAAATCACCACCGCGGGTGCCGAGCCTCGAAAATCAGCCCCGCGGGTGCCAAATCTCGAAAATCAGCCCCGCGGGTGCCAAATCTCGAAAATCAGTTCCATGGGTGCCGAATCTCGAAAATCACCGCCACGGGTGCCGAATCTCGAAAATCAGCCCCGTGGGTGCCGAATCTCGAAAATCAGTACCGCGGGTGCCGAATCTCAAAAATCAGCCCCGCGGGTGCCAAATCTCGAAAATCAGTGCCGCGGGTGCCGAATCTCGAAGATCATCGCCACGGGTGCCGAATCTCGAAAATCAGCCCCGCGGGTGCCGAATCTCGAAAATCAGTGCCAAGGGTGCCGAATCTCGAAAATCAGTGCCAAGGGTGCCGAATCTCGAAAATCACCACCGTGAGTGCCGAATCTCGGAAATCACCACCGCGGGTGCTGAATCTCGAAAAGCACCGCCGCGGGTGCCGAATCTCGAAAATCACCACCACGGGTGCCGAACCTCGAAAATCAGTGCCGCGGGTGCCGAATCTCGAAAATCACCGTCGCGGGTGCCGAATCTCGAAAATCACCGCCGCAGGTGCCGAATCTCGAAAATCAGCCCCGCAGGTGCCGAAACTCGAAAATCACCACCGCGCGTGCCGAATCTCAAAAATCACCTCCGCCAGTGCTGATTCTCAAAAATCACCGCTGCGGGTGACGAATCTCGAAAATCAGTGACGCGGGTGCCGAATCTCGAAAATCACCGTCGCGGGTGCCGAGCCTCGAAAATCAGCCCCGCGGTTGCCTAATCTCGAAAATCAGCCCCGAGGGTGCCGAAACTCGAAAATCACCACCGCGCGTGCCGAATCTCAAAAATCACCTCCGCCAGTGCTGATTCTCAAAAAATCACCGCCGCGGGTGCCGAATCTCGAAAATCAGTGACGCGGGTGCCGAATCTCGAAAATCACCGTCGCGGGTGCCGAGCCTCGAAAATCAGCCCCGCGGTTGCCTAATCTCGAAAATCAGCCCCGAGGGTGCCGAATCTCGAAAATGACCACCGCGGGTGCCGAATTTCGAAAAGCACCGCTACGGTGCCGAATCTCAAAAATCAGCCCCGCGGGTGCCGAATCTCGAAAATCAGCCCCGCGGGTGCCGAATCTCGAAAATCACCGCCGCGGGTGCCGAATCTCGAAAATCACCTCCGCCAGTGCCGATTCTCAAAAATCACCACAGCGGGTGCCGAATCTCGAAAATCACCGCCGGGGGTGCCGAGCCTCGAAAATCAGCCCCGCGGGTGCCAAATCTCAAAAATCAGTCCCGAGGATGCCGAATCTCGAAAATCAGCCCCGCGGGTGCCGAATCTCGAAAATCAGTGCCGTGGGTACCGAATCTCGAAAATCAGCGCTGCGGGTGCCGAATCTCGACAATCACCGCTGCGGGTGCCGAATCTCGAAAATCAGTGCCGCGGGTGCCGAATCTCGAAAATCAGCCTCGCGGGTGCCGAATCTCGAAGATCACCGCCACGGGTGCCGAATCTCGAAAATCAGCCCCGCGGGTGCCGAATCTCGAAAATCAGTGCCAAGGGTGCTGAATCTCGAAAAGCACCGCCGCAGGTGCCGAATCTCGAAAATCAGCCCCGCGGGTGCCGAATCTCGAAAATCAGCCCCGCGGGTGCCGAACCTCAAAAATCACCGCCGCGGGTGCCGAATCTCGAAAATCAGTGCCATGGGTGCCGAATCTCTAAAATCACCGCCACGGGTGCCGAATCTCGAAAATCAGCCCCGTGGGTGCCGAATCTCGAAAATCAGTGCCGCGGGTGCCGAATCTCAAAAATCAGCCCCACGGGTGCCAAATCTCGAAAATCAGCCCCGCGGGTGCCAAATCTCGAAAATCAGCCCCGCGGGTGCCGAATCTCGAAAATCAGTGCCGCGGGTGCCGAATCTCGAAGATCACCGCCACGGGTGCCGAATCTCAAAAATCAGCCCCGCGGGTGCCGAATCTCGAAAATCAGCGCCGCGGGTGCCGAATCTCGAAAATCACCACCGCGAGTGCCGAATCTCGAAAATAACCACCGCGGTTGCCGAATCTCGAAAATCACCACCGCGGGTGCCGAATCTCGAAAATCACCACCGCGGGTGCCAAATATCGAAAATCAGCCCTGCGGGTGCCGAATCTCGAAAATGACCGCCACGAGTGCCGAATCTCGAAAATCAGCCCCGCGGGTGCCAAATCTCGAAAATTACCGCCGCGGGTGTCGAATCTCAAAAATCACCTCCGCCAGTGCTGATTCTCAAAAATCACTGCCGCGGGTGCCGAAAATCAGTGACGCGGGTGCCGAATCTCAAAAATCACTGCCGCGGGTGCCGAATCTCAAAAATCACTGCCGCGGGTGGCAAATCTCGAAAATCACCACCGCGGGTGCCGAGCCTCGAAAATCAGCCCCGCGGGTGCCGAATCTCGAAAATCAGCCCCGCGGGTGCCAAATCTCGAAAATCAGCCCCGAGGGTGCCGAATCTCGAAAATCAGTGCCATGGGTGCCGAATCTCTAAAATCACCGCCACGGGTGCCGAATCTCAAAAATCAACCCCGTGGGTGCCGAATCTCGAAAATCAGTGCCGCGGGTGCCGAATCTCAAAAATCAGCCCCGCGGGTGCCAAATCTCGAAAATCAGCCCCGCGGGTGCCGAATCTCGAAAATCAGTGCCGCGGGTGCCGAATCTCGAAAATCAGTGCCAAGGGTGCCGAATCTCGAAAATCAGCCCCGCGGGTGCCGAATCTCGAAAATCAGTGCCGTGGGTACCGAATCTCGAAAATCAGCGCTGCGGGTGCCGAATCTCGACAATCACCGCTGTGGGTGCCGAATCTCGAAAATCAGTGCTGCGGGTGCCGAATCTCGAAAATCAGCCTCGCGGGTGCCGAATCTCGAAGATCACCGCCACGGGTGCCGAATCTCGAAAATCAGCCCCGCGGGTGCCGAATCTCGAAAATCAGTGCCGTAGGTGCCGAATCTCGAAAATCAGTGCCGCGGGTGCCGAATCTCGAAAATCACAGTCGCGGGTGCCAAATCTCGAAAATCACCGCAGGTGCTGATTCTCGAAAAGCACCGCCGCGGGTGCCGAATCTCGAAAATCAGCCCCGCGGGTGCCAAATCTCGAAAATCAGCCCTGCAGGTGCCGAATCTCGAAAATCACCGCCGCGGGTGCCGAATCTCGAAAATCAGTGCCGCGGGTGCCGAATCTCGAAAATCACCATCGCGGGTGCCGAATCTCGAAAATCACCGCCGCAGGTGCCGAATCTCGAAAAATACCACCGCGGGTGCCGAATCTCAAAAAGCACCTCCGCCAGTGCTGATTCTCAAAAATCACCGCCGCGGGTGCCGAATCTCGAAAATCAGTGACGCGGGTGCCGAATCTCGAAAATCACCGTCGCGGGTGCCAAGCCTCGAAAATCAGCCCCGCGGTTGCCTAATCTCGAAAATCAGCCCCGAGGGTGCCGAATCTCGAAGATCAGTGCCGCGGGTGCCGAATCTCGAAAATGACCACCGCGGGTGCCAAATCTCGAAAAGCACCGCTGCGGTGCCGAATCTCAAAAATCAGCCCCGCAAGTGCCGAATCTCGAAAATCAGCCCCGCGGGTGCCGAATCTCGAAAATCAGTGCCAAGGGTGCCGAATCTCGAAAATCAGTGCCAAGGGTGCCGAATCTCGAAAATCACCACCGCATGTGCTGAATCTCGAAAAGCACCGCCGCGGGTGCCGAATCTCGAAAATCACCACCACGGGTGCCGAACCTCGAAAATCACCACCGCGGGTGCCGAATCTCGAAAATCACCGTCGCGGGTGCCGAATCTCGAAAATCACCGCCGCAGGTGCCGAATCTCGAAAATCAGCCCCGCAGGTGCCGAAACTCGAAAATCACCACCGCGCGTGCCGAATCTCAAAAATCACCTCCGCCAGTGCTGATTCTCAAAAATCACCGCCGCGGGTGCCGAATCTCGAAAATCAGTGACGCGGGTGCCGAATCTCGAAAATCACCGTCGCGGGTGCCGAGCCTCGAAAATCAGCCCCGCGGTTGCCTAATCTCGAAAATCAGCCCCGAGGGTGCCGAAACTCGAAAATCACCACCGCGCGTGCCGAATCTCAAAAATCACCTCCGCCAGTGCTGATTCTCAAAAAATCACCGCCGCGGGTGCCGAATCTCGAAAATCAGTGACGCGGGTGCCGAATCTCGAAAATCAGCCCCGAGGGTGCCGAATCTCGAAAATGACCACCGCGGGTGCCGAATTTCGAAAAGCACCGCTACGGTGCCGAATCTCAAAAATCAGCCCCGCGGGTGCCGAATCTCGAAAATCAGCCCCGCGGGTGCCGAATCTCGAAAATCACCTCCGCCAGTACCGATTCTCAAAAATCACCACAGCGGGTGCCGAATCTCGAAAATCAGTGCCGTGGGTACCGAATCTCGAAAATCAGCCTCGCGGGTGCCGAATCTCGACAATCACCGCTGCGGGTGCCGAATCTCGAAAATCAGTGCCGCGGGTGCCGAATCTCGAAAATCAGCCTCGCGGGTGCCGAATCTCGAAGATCACCGCCACGGGTGCCGAATCTCGAAAATCAGCCCCGCGGGTGCCGAATCTCGAAAATCAGTGCCAAGGGTGCTGAATCTCGAAAAGCACCGCCGCGGGTGCCGAATCTCGAAAATCAGCCCCGCGGGTGCCGAATCTTGAACATCAGCCCCGCGGGTGCCGAACCTCAAAAATCACCGCCGCGGGTGCCGAATCTCGAAAATCAGTGCCATGGGTGCCGAATCTCTAAAATCACCGCAACGGGTGCCGAATCTCGAAAATCAGCCCCGTGGGTGCCGAATCTCGAAAATCAGTGCCGCGGGTGCCGAATCTCAAAAATCAGCCCCGCGGGTGCCGAATTTCGAAAAGCACCGCTACGGTGCCGAATCTCAAAAATCAGCCCCGCGGGTGCCGAATCTCGAAAATCAGCCCCGCGGGTGCCGAATCTCGAAAATCACCGCCGCGGGTGCCGAATCTCGAAAATCACCTCCGCCAGTGCCGATTCTCAAAAATCACCACAGCGGGTGCCGAATCTCGAAAATCACCGCCGGGGGTGCCGAGCCTCGAAAATCAGCCCCGCGGGTGCCAAATCTCAAAAATCAGCCCAGAGGATGCCGAATCTCGAAAATCAGCCCCGCGGGTGCCGAATCTCGAAAATCAGTGCCGTGGGTACCGAATCTCGAAAATCAGCGCTGCGGTTGCCGAATCTCGACAATCACCGCTGCGGGTGCCGAATCTCGAAAATCAGTGCCGCGGGTGCCGAATCTCGAAAATCAGCCTCGCGGGTGCCGAATCTCGAAGATCACCGCCACGGGTGCCGAATCTCGAAAATCAGCCCCGCGGGTGCCGAATCTCGAAAATCAGCCCCGCGGGTGCCGAACCTCAAAAATCACCGCCGCGGGTGCCGAATCTCGAAAATCAGTGCCATGGGTGCCGAATCTCTAAAATCACCGCCACGGGTGCCAAATCTCGAAAATCAGCCCCGTGGGTGCCGAATCTCGAAAATCAGTGCCGCGGGTGCCGAATCTCAAAAATCAGCCCCGCGGGTGCCAAATCTCAAAAATCAGCCCCGCGGGTGCCGAATCTCGAAAATCAGCCCCGCGGGTGCCGAATCTCGAAAATCAGTGCCGCGGGTGCCGAATCTCGAAGATCACCACCACGGGTGCCGAATCTCAAAAATCAGCCCCGCGGGTGCCGAATCTCGAAAATCAGCGCCGCGGGTGCCGAATCTCGAAAATCACCACCGCGAGTGCCGAATCTCGAAAATAACCACCGCGGTTGCCGAATCTCGAAAATCACCACCGCGGGTGCCGAATCTCGAAAATCACCACCGCGGGTGCCAAATATCGAAAATCAGCCCTGCGGGTGCCGAATCTCGAAAATGACCGCCACGAGTGCCGAATCTCGAAAATCAGCCCCGCGGGTGCCAAATCTCGAAAATTACCGCCGCGGGTGTCGAATCTCAAAAATCACCTCCGCCAGTTCTGATTCTCAAAAATCACTGCCGCGGGTGCCGAAAATCAGTGACGCGGGTGCCGAATCTCAAAAATCACTGCCGCGGGTGCCGAATCTCGAAAATCAGTGCCGCGGGTGGCAAATCTCGAAAATCACCACCGCGGGTGCCGAGCCTCGAAAATCAGCCCCGCGGGTGCCGAATCTCGAAAATCAGCCCCGCGGGTGCCAAATCTCGAAAATCAGCCCCGAGGGTGCCGAATCTCGAAAATCAGTGCCATGGGTGCCGAATCTCTAAAATCACCGCCACGGGTGCTGAATCTCAAAAATCAGCCCCGTGGGTGCCGAATCTCGAAAATCAGTGCCGCGGGTGCCGAATCTCAAAAATGAGCCCCGCGGGTGCCAAATCTCGAAAATCAGCCCCGCGGGTGACGAATCTCGAAAATCAGTGCCGCGGGTGCCGAATCTTGAAGATCACCGCCACGGGTGCCGAATCTCGAAAATCAACCCGCGGGTGCCGAATCTCGAAAATCAGTGCCAAGGGTGCCGAATCTCGAAAATCAGCCCCGCGGGTGCCGAATCTCGAAAATCAGTGCCGTGGGTAACGAATCTCGAAAATCAGCGCTGCGGGTGCCGAATTTCGACAATCACCGCTGCGGGTGCCGAATCTCGAAAATCAGTGCCGCGGGTGCCGAATCTCGAAAATCAGCCTCGCGGGTGCCGAATCTCGAAGATCACCGCCACGGGTAGGGTTGAGCGAAACGGGTCGAACATTTTCAAAAGTCGCCGACTTTTGGCTAAGTCGGGGTTTCATGAAACCCGATCCGACCCCTGTGCGGGGTCGGCCATGCGGTACGCGACTTTCGCGCCAAAGTCGCGTTTCAATGACGCGAAAAGCGCCATTTCTCAGCCAATGAAGGTAAACGCAGAGTGTGGGCAGCGTGATGACATAGGTCCTGGTCCCCACCATCTTAGAGAAGGGCATTGCAGTGATTGGCTTGCTGTCTGCGACGTCACAGGGGCTATAAAGAGGCGTTCCCGCCGACCGCCATCTTACTGCTGCTGATCTGAGCTTAGGGAGAGGTTGCTGCCGCTTTGTCAGAAGCAGGGATAGCGTTAGGCAGGGTCCATTAACCACAAAACCGCTTGTGCTGCAGCGATTTGCACTGTCCAACACCACCCTCGGTGTGCAGGGACAGTGGAATTTTTTTTTTTTTTTTTTTTCCCCTCAGCGCTGTAGCTCATTGGGCTGCCCTAGAAGGCTCCCTGATAGCTGCATTGCTGTGTGTACGCCGCTGTGCAAACCAACTGCTTTTTTCAAAGCACAAATCCTCTTGTTCCTTCCTTTCTGCACAGCTATCTTTTTTGTTTGTCCACACTTTTTATTTCATTTGTGCATCAGTCCACTCCTTATTGCTGCCTGCCATACCTGGCTGAGATTACTGCAGGCAGGGAGATAGTAGCTGCCTGCCATACCTGGCTGAGATTACTGCAGGCAGGGAGATAGTAATTGTAGGACATTCCCTGTTTTTTTTTTTTTTTTTTTTTTGGTGGGAGATTAAGATTGGCAATTTGGCATTTCTGCTAGAGTGCCATCCCTGTGTGTGCCATCTCTCTCACATAGTGGGCCATAGAAAGCCTTTTCATTTTTCTGTATTTTTTTTTGTGGGGTGTATAAATTCTCCCTGATAAAAATACAGTGGGAGATTAATATTGGCCTTTGGGCTTGTGTGCCAGTCCTGAGTGTGCCATCTCTCTCACAAATAGTGGGCCATAGAAAGCCTATTTTATTTTTTTTTGGGTTTTATAAATTCTCCCTGAAAAAAAGGGAGATTAATATTGGCCTCTGGGCTTCTGTGCCAGTCCTGAGCGTGCCATCTGTGCCAGTCCTGAGCGTCCCATCTCTCTCACAAATAGTGGGCCATAGAAAGCCTATTTAATTTTTTTTTTGGTTTTATAAATTTTCCCTGAAAAAAGGGAGATTAATATTGGCCTCTGGGCTTGTGTGCCAGTTGTGAGCGTGCCATCTGTGCCAGTCCTGAGCGTGCCATCTCTCTCACAAATAGTGGGCCATAGAAAGCCTATTTAATTTTTTTTTTGGTTTTATAAATTTTCCCTGAAAAAAGGGAGATTAATATTGGCCTCTGGGCTTGTGTGCCAGTTGTGAGCGTGCCATCTGTGCCAGTCCTGAGCGTGCCATCTCTCTCACAAATAGTGGGCCATAGAAAGCCTATTTAAATATTTTTTTGGTTTTATAAATTCTCCCAGAAAAAAAGGGAGATTAATATTGGCCTCTGGGCTTCTGTGCCAGTTGTGAGCGTGCCATCTGTGCCAGTCCTGAGCGTGCCATCTCTCTCACAAATAGTGGGCCATAGAAAGCCTATTTAAATATTTTTTTGGTTTTATAAATTCTCCCAGAAAAAAAGGGAGATTAATATTGGCCTCTGGGCTTCTGTGCCAGTCCTGAGCGTGCCATCTGTGCCAGTCCTGAGCGTCCCATCTCTCTCACAAATAGTGGGCCATAGAAAGCCTATTTTATTTTTTTTTTGGGTTTCAGAAATTCTCCCTGGAAAAAAAAAGGGAGATTAATATTGCCCTTTGGGCTTGTGTGCCAGTACTAAGCGTTCCATCTCTCTCTCTCTCTCAGTCAGTGGGCCATAGAACGCATATTTTTGGTTTTATTTGTTTTCTAAATTCTCCCTGAAAAAATCATTTTATTTTATTTGGTTTCTAAATTCTTCCTGATAAAATCATATTTTTTTTATTATTTTTTTTTCTAAAGTCTCCCTGAAAAAAAAAAAAAAAAAAACAACCAAAAAAAACAGTGGGAGATTAATATTGGCCTTTCTGCTTGTGTGCCAGTCTTGACTCCTGGGTGTGCCATCTCTCTCTCTCTCTCTCTCCAATTGTGGTCCATAGAAAGCCTACATTTTTTTTCCTTGATTTGGGTTCCAAAATCTACCAGAGAAAATAACTCCATCAATCATTGGTAGAAAAATATTGGCCTCTGGGCTTGTGTGCCACTCCTGATTCCTGTGTGCGTCATCTCTCACTCAGTGGCCCATAGAAAGCATATAGTTTGTTACATTTGTTTTCTAAATTCTCCCTGCAAAAATCTATTTTTTTTTTTTTGGGGGGTTTCTAAAGTGTTCCTGAAAAAAATAAAAATAAAAAAAAAATAATAGTGTGACATTAATATTAA
Source organism: Ranitomeya imitator (assembly GCF_032444005.1). Taxonomy (NCBI): domain Eukaryota; kingdom Metazoa; phylum Chordata; class Amphibia; order Anura; family Dendrobatidae; genus Ranitomeya; species Ranitomeya imitator. The sequence goes on along the minus strand of NC_091291.1, from coordinate 111,557,051 downwards.
CATTTGTGCTTCAGTGACAGTCCTGCGTGTGGGGCATCTCTCTAATTTGCAGCCACCAAAAAAAGAGTGTGTAACATTGGGCCTGATTTTCGCTGTGGTCTCACCAACCTGTAAAGGGGTAGCTAAATCATACAGAAGTTATAGCTCACCGTGTAAGTTGTGTGACTGCAACAAATAACGTTAGTTTGGTTACGTTTTTAAAACAATGAGGAAGTCTAGTGGAAGAGGTCGTGGCCGGGGGCGTTCATTGTCAGCTGGTAATGAGGGTAGTGGTAGTGGTGGAGCATCAGGTGGTCGTGGGGGAAAAAATATTGCACCTAAGTCTGGAGCTGTGGAGCCAGGTTCGTCGTCCGGCTACACAAGGCCTCGAACGCTCCCTTTTCTGGGATTAGGAAAACCGCTTTTAAAGCCGGAGCAGCAAGAGCAAGTTTTGGCTTATCTTGCTGACTCAGCCTCTAGCTCTTTTGCCTCATCTCGTGAAACTGGTAAAAGTAAAAGCAGCGCGTCGTTAGTGGATGTTCACGGTCAGGGACAAGTCACTTCCTTGTCCTCTTCAGCAAAAACAACAACAGAGAAGAATGCAGCAGGCGACACAACGGGTTACTCCATGGAGCTCTTTACACATACCGTCCCTGGCTTAGAAAGTGAAGCAGTTAACAGTCCATGCCCATTACAAATTGAATCTGACATGGAGTGCACTGACGCACAGCCACAGCCAGACTACTATGCTGGTCCTTTGACTCAGACCACAACATTGCCCTCGCAGGGTGCTGATCAAGAATCAGACCCTGATGAGACTATGTTGCCCCATCACGAACGCTATACCACCGAACGACACGGTGACACAGACGAAGTTGCGCAGGAGGTACAAGAAGAGTTATTAGATGACCCAGTTCTTGACCCCGATTGGCAGCCATTGGGGGAACAGGGTGCAGGCGGCAGCAGTTCTGAAGCAGAGGAGGAGGAGGGGCCGCAGCAGGCATCAACATCGCCACAGGTTCCATCTGCCGGGCCCGTATCTTGCCCAAAACGCGTGGCAAAGCCAAAACCTGGTGGAGGACAGCGTGGCCATCCGGTTAAAGCTCAGTCTGCAATGCCTGAAAAGGTATCCGATGCTAGAAAGAGTGCAGTCTGGCATTTTTTTAAACAACATCCAATTGATCAGCGCAAAGTCATCTGTCAAAAATGTTCTACTTCCTTAAGCAGAGGTCAGAATCTGAAAAGTCTCAATACTAGTTGCATGCATAGACATTTAACCACCATGCATTTGAAAGCTTGGACTAACTACCAAACGTCCCTTAAGGTTGTTGCACCCTCGGCCAATGAAGCTAGTCATCAACGCAACATCCCTTCCGGCAGTGTAGGACCACCATTTAGCGCACCACCTGCTGTATCTGTGCAGGTATCTTTGCCAGGCCAAAGCAGTCAGGGTCAGGGAATCACCAGTTTCGTAGTAGGAAACACTGCATCTAGGGCACCGGCGGCAACAATACCATCTCCCACCGTCTCTCAGTCTGCCATGTCCACCGGCACCCCCGCTAGTTCCACGATCTCCAGCTCTCCAGTCCAGCTCACCCTACATGAGACTATGGTTAGAAAAAGGAAATACTTAGCCTCGCATCCGCGTACACAGGGTTTGAACGCCCACATAGCTAGACTAATCTCGTTAGAGATGATGCCCTACCGGTTAGTTGAAAGCGAAGCTTTCAAAGACCTGATGGACTACGCTGTACCACGCTACGAGCTACCCAGTCGACACTTTTTTTCCAGAAAAGCCATCCCAGCCCTCCACCAGCATGTTAAAGAGCGCATCGTCCATGCACTCAGGCAATCTGTGAGCACAAAGGTGCACCTGACAACAGATGCATGGACCAGTAGGCATGGCCAGGGACGTTACGTGTCCATCACGGCACACTGGGTAAATGTGGTGGATTCAGGGTCCACAGGGGACAGCAAGTTTGGGACAGTTCTGCCTAGCCCACGGTCTAGTAAACAGTTGTCTGTAGCCGTTCGCACCCCCTCCTCCTCCTCCTCCTCGTCCTCCTGCAGAAGCAAGAGCTCGTCCACAGACCGCAGTCGCACAAACACTCCATCCGCACCTGCCACTGTTGCACACCAGGTCTCCCATTATGGGGCAGCTACTGGCATACGTCAGCAGGCTGTATTGGCTATGAAGTGTTTGGGCGACAATAGACACACCGCGGAAGTTCTGTCCGAGTTCTTGCAGCAAGAAACGCAGTCGTGGCTGGGCACTGTAGATCTTGAGGCAGGCAAGGTAGTGAGTGATAACGGAAGGAATTTCATGGCTGCCATCTCCCTTTCCCAACTGAAACACATTCCTTGCCTGGCTCACACCTTAAACCTGGTGGTGCAGTGCTTCCTGAAAAGTTATCCGGGGTTATCCGACCTGCTCCTCAAAGTGCGTGGACTTTGCGCACATATCCGCCGTTCGCCTGTACACTCCAGCCGTATGCAGACCTATCAGCGTTCTTTGAACCTTCCCCAGCATCGCCTAATCATAGACGTTGCAACAAGGTGGAACTCAACACTGCACATGCTTCAGAGACTGTGCGAACAGAGGCGGGCTGTTATGTTTTTGTGGGAGGATACACATACACGGGCAGGCAGTAGGATGGCAGACATGGAGTTGTCAGGTGTGCAGTGGTCGAAGATTCAAGACATGTGTCAAGTCCTTCAGTGTTTTGAGGAATGCACACGGCTGGTTAGTGCAGACAACGCCATAATAAGCATGAGCATCCCCCTAATGCGTCTGCTGATGCAAAGTTTGACGCACATAAAGGATCAGGCGTCTGCACCAGAGGAAGAGGAAAGCCTTGATGACAGTCAGCGATTGTCTGGTCAGGGCAGTGTACATGACGAGGTACCGGGCGAAGAGGAGGTGGAGGATGAGGAGGATGATGGGGATGAGTATATTTTTAATGAGGAAGCTTTCCCGGGGGCACGGGAAATTGGTGGCGTGGCAAGGCCGGGTTCTGGTTTTTTGAGGGACACAAGTGACGTAGATTTGCCTGCAACTGCCCCTCAACCAAGCACAACCGCAGATTTGACAACGGGAACTTTGGCCCACATGGCGGATTATGCCTTGCGTATCCTCAAAAGGGACACACGCATTACAAAAATGATGAACGATGACGATTACTGGTTGGCCTGCCTCCTTGATCCTCGCTATAAAGGCAAATTGCAAAATATTATGCCACATGAGAACTTGGAACTAATATTAGCAACAAAACAATCAACTCTTGTTGACCGTTTGCTTCTGGCATTCCCTGCACACAGCGCCCGTGATCGTTCTCACACGAGCTCCAGGGGCCAGCAGACCAGAGGTGTTAGAGGGGCAGAAATCAGAAGTGGCGTTGGACAGAGGGGTTTTCTGACCAGGTTGTGGAGTGATTTTTCTATGACCGCAGACAGGACAGGTACTGCAGCATCAATTCAAAGTGACAGGAGACAACATTTGTCCAGTATGGTTACAAACTATTTTTCATCCCTTATCGACGTTCTCCCTCAACCGTCATTCCCATTTGATTACTGGGCATCCAAATTAGACACCTGGCCAGAATTGGCAGAATATGCATTGCAGGAGCTTGCTTGCCCGGCAGCTAGTGTCCTATCAGAAAGAGTATTCAGTGCTGCAGGTTCAATACTAACAGAAAAAAGGACTCGTCTGGCTACCCAAAATGTAGATGATCTAACCTTCATTAAAATGAACCACAACTGGATTTCAAAATCTTTTGCCCCACCCTGCCCGGCTGACACCTAGCTTTCCTATGAAAAGGTCTTGCCTGTGGACTATTCTGAATGACTTTTCCAATCTCGTAATTTTCTTCACCTGATTGTCCAGCATACGACATGTTTCCACCTCACGAAATGGCCAAACTCCCCACACGGGGCCGTGCTATCGCCACTTTGCGCTTGGACCCTTGAGAGTGCTGTTTGTCTGAAGAGGTGGGTGTGGCCGCTTTTGGTCGACGGCACTGCCACTGGGTCCCTCATAGTACAATAAAGTGTCTCTGGCGGTGGTGGTGCGCACCCAACGTCAGACACACCGTTGTAATATGAGGGGCCCTGTGCCTGTACCGCCGGCCACAAGACAGTTCCCCCCCCCAGCTCAAACAGTGCTCTACCACTAGCAAAATTATCTCTCACAGCTTCACCAATGTGTAGTCTAGCCGCTGACATCCTTCAATGCCTGGCACTGACAATACCATTGTTTTGACATTTTTGTTATGTTAGGCCTTCGAAGCCTGTCTGCGGTCCCTTCTTTCTACAACTACTACACTGACCAGGCCACTGCTGGCCGTGTTACCCTGGAACCAATTTAAAAGTGCCTACAGTCAGCCCAATTTTGTTATGTTAGGCCTTCGAAGACTGTCTGCCGTCACTCCTTCCACTAGACTTCCACTGACCATACACTGCTGCCCATGTACCCCTGGAACCAATTTAAAGTGCCTACAGCCAGCCCAATTTTGTTATGTTAGGCCTTCGAAGCCTGTCTGCGGTCACTCCTTCCACTAGACTTCCACTGACCAGACCACTGCTGCCCGTGTACCCCTGGAACCAATTTAAAAGTGCCTACAGCCATGTGTTATTATTTTAGGCCTTCGATGCCTGTCTGCGGTCACTCCTTCCACTAGGCCTCCACTGACCACACCACTGCTGCCCGTGTACCCCTGGAACCAATTTAAAATTGCCTACAGCCAGCCCAATTTTTTTATTTTAGGCCTTCGATGCCTGTCTGCGGTCCATTCTTTCAACTACTACTACACTGACCAGGTCACTGCTGCCCGTGTACCCCTGGAACCAATTTAAAATTGCCTACAGCCAGCCCAATTTTTTTATTTTAGGCCTTCGATGCCTGTCTGCGGTCCATTCTTTCAACTACTACTACACTGACCAGGTCACTGCTGCCCGTGTACCCCTGGAACCAATTTAAAAGTGCCTACAGCCAGCCCAAGTTTGTTATGTTAGGCCTTCGATGCCTGTCTGCGGTCACTCCTTCCACTAGGCCTCCACTGACCACACCACTGCTGCCCGTGTACCCCTGGAACCAATTTAAAATTGCCTACAGCCAGCCCAATTTTTTTATTTTAGGCCTTCGATGCCTGTCTGCGGTCCATTCTTTCAACTACTACTACACTGACCAGGTCACTGCTGCCCGTGTACCCCTGGAACCAATTTAAAATTGCCTACAGCCAGCCCAATTTTTTTATTTTAGGCCTTCGATGCCTGTCTGCGGTCCATTCTTTCAACTACTACTACACTGACCAGGTCACTGCTGCCCGTGTACCCCTGGAACCAATTTAAAATTGCCTACAGCCATGTGTTATTATTTTAGGCCTTCGATGCCTGTCTGCGGTCACTCCTTCCACTAGGCCTCCACTGACCACACCACTGCTGTCCGTGTACCCCTGGAACCAATTTAAAATTGCCTACAGCCATGTGTTATTATTTTAGGCCTTCGATGCCTGTCTGCGGTCACTCCTTCCACTAGGCCTCCACTGACCACACCACTGCTGTCCGTGTACCCCTGGAACCAATTTAAAATTGCCTACAGCCATGTGTTATTATTTTAGGCCTTCGATGCCTGTCTGCGGTCACTCCTTCCACTAGACTTCCACTGACCAGACCACTGCTGCCCGTGTACCCCTGGAACCAATTTAAAAGTGCCTACAGCCAGCCCAAGTTTGTTATGTTAGGCCTTCGATGCCTGTCTGCGGTCACTCCTTCCACTAGGCCTCCACTGACCACACCACTGCTGCCCGTGTACCCCTGGAACCAATTTAAAATTGCCTACAGCCAGCCCAATTTTTTTATTTTAGGCCTTCGATGCCTGTCTGCGGTCCATTCTTTCAACTACTACTACACTGACCAGGTCACTGCTGCCCGTGTACCCCTGGAACCAATTTAAAATTGCCTACAGCCAGCCCAATTTTTTTATTTTAGGCCTTCGATGCCTGTCTGCGGTCCATTCTTTCAACTACTACTACACTGACCAGGTCACTGCTGCCCGTGTACCCCTGGAACCAATTTAAAATTGCCTACAGCCATGTGTTATTATTTTAGGCCTTCGATGCCTGTCTGCGGTCACTCCTTCCACTAGGCCTCCACTGACCACACCACTGCTGTCCGTGTACCCCTGGAACCAATTTAAAATTGCCTACAGCCATGTGTTATTATTTTAGGCCTTCGATGCCTGTCTGCGGTCACTCCTTCCACTAGGCCTCCACTGACCACACCACTGCTGTCCGTGTACCCCTGGAACCAATTTAAAATTGCCTACAGCCATGTGTTATTATTTTAGGCCTTCGATGCCTGTCTGCGGTCCATTCTTTCAACTACTACTACACTGACCAGGGCACTGCTGGCCGTGTACCCCTGGAACCAATTTAAAATTGCCTACAGCCAGCCCAATTTTTTTATTTTAGGCCTTCGATGCCTGTCTGCGGTCCATTCTTTCAACTACTACTACACTGACCAGGTCACTGCTGCCCGTGTACCCCTGGAACCAATTTAAAATTGCCTACAGCCATGTGTTATTATTTTAGGCCTTCGATGCCTGTCTGCGGTCACTCCTTCCACTAGGCCTCCACTGACCACACCACTGCTGTCCGTGTACCCCTGGAACCAATTTAAAATTGCCTACAGCCATGTGTTATTATTTTAGGCCTTCGATGCCTGTCTGCGGTCACTCCTTCCACTAGGCCTCCACTGACCACACCACTGCTGTCCGTGTACCCCTGGAACCAATTTAAAATTGCCTACAGCCATGTGTTATTATTTTAGGCCTTCGATGCCTGTCTGCGGTCACTCCTTCCACTAGACTTCCACTGACCAGACCACTGCTGCCCGTGTACCCCTGGAACCAATTTAAAAGTGCCTACAGCCAGCCCAAGTTTGTTATGTTAGGCCTTCGATGCCTGTCTGCGGTCACTCCTTCCACTAGGCCTCCACTGACCACACCACTGCTGCCCGTGTACCCCTGGAACCAATTTAAAATTGCCTACAGCCAGCCCAATTTTTTTATTTTAGGCCTTCGATGCCTGTCTGCGGTCCATTCTTTCAACTACTACTACACTGACCAGGTCACTGCTGCCCGTGTACCCCTGGAACCAATTTAAAATTGCCTACAGCCAGCCCAATTTTTTTATTTTAGGCCTTCGATGCCTGTCTGCGGTCCATTCTTTCAACTACTACTACACTGACCAGGTCACTGCTGCCCGTGTACCCCTGGAACCAATTTAAAATTGCCTACAGCCATGTGTTATTATTTTAGGCCTTCGATGCCTGTCTGCGGTCACTCCTTCCACTAGGCCTCCACTGACCACACCACTGCTGTCCGTGTACCCCTGGAACCAATTTAAAATTGCCTACAGCCATGTGTTATTATTTTAGGCCTTCGATGCCTGTCTGCGGTCACTCCTTCCACTAGGCCTCCACTGACCACACCACTGCTGTCCGTGTACCCCTGGAACCAATTTAAAATTGCCTACAGCCATGTGTTATTATTTTAGGCCTTCGATGCCTGTCTGCGGTCCATTCTTTCAACTACTACTACACTGACCAGGGCACTGCTGGCCGTGTACCCCTGGAACCAACATCAGAAAATATAAAAATAAGTATTTTGCTTATAAAAAAGAAAATACTGGTGAGATATCAAATGCAGACATTTTAACATTAAAAACAAACACACAACTCTAATCTGGTACAGTACTAAAAATGGCCACCAGCTACAATTACTTTCTCCTGCAAGTAGTTAACTGAAAGTTTTTTTAAATTGAAAACACACATATGGCATCCACCGAGTGTTGTCCTGTCGCGTCTTCTTTATATTATTGCCGAGAAGATGCAAAATAATGAAAATAATAAAATCATTAATTACCAAAATAATAGAGAAAGTCAACACCACATTGCAAATAAACATTCATTCCAAATAAAGAAGCAGGGCGCGTCCGAGGGTGAGTATATACCTAATAAGAATATAATCACCCTCGGACGCGCAATGCTTATTTCCAACAGCCTTCCTTCCTAAGAATCAGCCCTTCCGTCGTGTAGAGAGACGTTGTGTTACACTCCAAGGTGTTCCCCAGGTTGCCTTTCCTGAGCTTCGATCTTCCGGCTCTCGTTTAGTAGTTCTTGGAAACTACTCTGCATTAGGCCTTCAAATTGGGTATGGGGTGTAGAGAGATGGTGTGTTCCACTCCAAGGTGTTCCCCAGGTTGCCTTTCCTGAGCTTCGATCTTCCGGCTCTCGTTTAGTAGTTGTTGGAAACTACGCTGCATTAGGCCTTCAAATTGGGTATGGGGTGTAGCGAGAGGGTGTGTTACACTCCAAGGTGTTCCCCAGGTTGCCTTTCCTGAGCTTCGATCTTCCGGCTCTCGTTTAGTAGTTCTTGGAAACTACACTGCATTAGGCCTTCAAATTGGGTATGGGGTGTAGAGAGAGGGTGTGTTACACTCTAAGGTGTTCCCCAGGTTTCCTTGCCATTGCTTCGGTCTTCCGACTCTCGTTTAGTAGTTGTAGAAAAGTACACTGCATTAGGCCATACAAAATGGGTATGGGGTGGAGAGAGATGGTGTGTTACACTCCAAGGTGTTCCCCAGGTTGCCTTTCCTGAGCTTCTATCTTCAGGCTCTCATTAAATTGTGGTTAAATGGAACAACTGCATTTGGCGTACTAGTTGGTTTGGGGCCTACTATCGGTGTCTGCCACTCCTTGCTGTTCTCCTCCACTGAACAAAGCTGTGCCGCCTGTTTACTACGGTTGCCAATTTTGAACTGCATTTCGACTACTTACTGATTTGGCCCTACTCTCTGTGTCAGCCTCTCATTCCAGTTGTCCTCCACTGCAATGCCCCCTGGTTATTCCTGTGTTACCAATTTTGAACTGCATTTAGCCCACTTTCTTCTTTGGGCCTATATCTGTGTTTCCACTTCATCGTGCCCATTGCCCAGCCAGTGATAGATGAGTCTGCTGGTACATTGACCCATAACGCAACATTCCCCGTGCACGCTACACAACAACATTGTGACCCTGCTGAAAGTCAGGTTGCTCTTCCCGCATACCATACCACCTTACACGGGGACAAAGAGGAAGGTGCAGATGAAAGTGCAGGTTCCTTCATCAGGTGGGGGGAGGAATACTAGTTGGCGACGTCACTGGCACAGGGCCTCTCATAGTACGCAAAAGTGTTGCTGCCGGTGGGAGGCGCCCCCGCCGTGCAAACACACCGCTGTACTTTGAGGGGCCCTGTGCCAGTGCCAATGCCAACGAGTGGGCCCCCCCTGCTTGCTCAGGTTCACAGCACTTGCAAAGTTGAAATACTTACCTCTCCCTGCTCCACTGCCGTGACGTGGTCCAGATTTCCTGGGCCCACTAATTACTTGAACCAGCCCTACCCCCCACAACTTTAGCCAAATGACCCCCAATTTCAAATGCCTTCCAATTATTATAAGGTAAATTACGCTTGACAAGCTTCATTAAGAAGAATGGATGGTTTTGACATTAAAATGGCCACTCTAGGTGTTTTCCTGGCCCCCACTCACTGCCGACTATGCTGCCCCATTGACTTGCATTGGGTTTCGTGTTTCGGTCGATCCCGACTTTACGTCATAATCGGCCGATTTCACTCGACCCGACTTTGGACATAGTCGGGTTTCGCAAAACCCGGCTCGACTCTAAAAAGGTCAAGGTCGCTCAACTCTAGCCACGGGTGCCGAATCTCGAAAATCAGCCCCGCGGGTGCCGAATCTCGAAAATCAGTGCCGTAGGTGCCGAATCTTGAAAATCAGTGCCGCGGGTGCCGAATCTCGAAAATCACCGTCGCGGGTGCCGAATCTCGAAAATCACCGCCGCAGGTGCCGAATCTCGAAAATCAGCCCCGCAGGTGCCGAAACTCGAAAATCACCACCGCGGGTGCCGAATCTCAAAAATCACCTCCGCCAGTGCTGATTCTCAAAAATCACCGCCGCGGGTGCCGAATCTCGAAAATCAGTGACGCGGGTGCCGAATCTCGAAAATCACCGTCGCGGGTGCCGAGCCTCGAAAATCAGCCCTGCGGTTGCCTAATCTCGAAAATCAGCCCCGAGGGTGCCGAATCTCGAAAATGACCACCGCGGGTGCCAAATCTCGAAAAGCACCGCTGCGGTGCCGAATCTCAAAAATCAGCCCCGCGGGTGCCGAATCTCGAAAATCACCTCCGCCAGTGCCGATTCTTAAAAATCACCACAGCGGGTGCCGAATCTCGAAAATCACCGATGCGGGTGCCAAGCCTCGAAAATCAGCCCCTCGGGTGCCGAATCTCGAAAATCAGTGCCGTGGGTACCGAATCTCGAAAATCAGTGCTGCGGGTGCCGAATCTCGACAATCACCGCTGCGGGTGCCGAATCTCAAAAATCAGTGCCAAGGGTGCTGAATCTCGAAAATCACCGCCGCGGGTGCCGAATCTCGAAAATCAGTGCCGCGGGTGCCGAATCTCGAAAATCACCGTCGCGGGTGCCGAATCTCGAAAATCACCGCCGCAGGTGCCGAATCTCGAAAAATACCACCGCGGGTGCCGAATCTCAAAAAGCACCTCCGCCAGTGCTGATTCTCAAAAATCACCGCCGCGGGTGCCGAATCTCGAAAATCAGTGACGCGGGTGCCGAATCTCGAAAATCACCGTCGCGGGTGCCAAGCCTCGAAAATCAGCCCCGCGGTTGCCTAATCTCGAAAATCAGCCCCGAGGGTGCCGAATCTCGAACATCAGTGCCGCGGGTGCCGAATCTCGAAAATGACCACCGCGGGTGCCAAATCTCGAAAAGCACCGCTGCGGTGCCGAATCTCAAAAATCAGCCCCGCAAGTGCCGAATCTCGAAAATCAGCCCCGCGGGTGCCATATCTCGAAAATCAGTCCTGCAGGTGCCGAATCTCGAAAATCACCGCCGCGGGTGCCGAATCTCGAAAATCACCGCCGCAGGTGCCGAATCTCGAAAAATACCACCGCGGGTGCTGAATCTCAAAAAGCACCTCCGCCAGTGCTGATTCTCAAAAATCACCGCCGCGGGTGCCGAATCTCGAAAATCAGTGACGCGGGTGCCGAATCTCGAAAATCACCGTCGCGGGTGCCAAGCCTCGAAAATCAGCCCCGCAGTTGCCTAATCTCGAAAATCAGCCCCGAGGGTGCCGAATCTCGAAAATCAGTGCCATGGGTGCCGAATCTCTAAAATCACCGCCACGGGTGCCGAATCTCAAAAATCAGCCCCGTGGGTGCCGAATCTCGAAAATCAGTGCCGCGGGTGCCGAATCTCAAAAATCAGCCCCGCGGGTGCCGAATCTCGAAGATCACCGCCACGGGTGCCGAATCTCGAAAATCAGCCCCGCGGGTGCCGAATCTCGAAAATCAGTGCCGTAGGTGCTGAATCTCGAAAATCAGCCCCGCGGGTGCCGAATCTCGAAAATCAGTGCCGCGGGTGCCGAATCTCGAAGATCACCGCCACGGGTGCCGAATCTCGAAAATCAGCCCCGCGGGTGCCGAATCTCGAAAATCAGTGCCAAGGGTGCAGAATCTCGAAAATCAGCCCCGCGGGTGCCGAATCTCGAAAATCAGTGCCGTGGGTAACGAATCTCGAAAATCAGCGCTGCGGGTGCCGAATCTCGACAATCACCGCTGCGGGTGCCGAATCTCGAAAATCAGCCTCGCGGGTGCCGAATCTCGAAGATCACCGCCACGGGTGCCGAATCTCGAAAATCAGCCCCGCGGGTGCCGAATCTCGAAAATCAGTGCCGTAGGTGCCGAATCTCGAAAATCACCGTCGCGGGTGCCGAATCTCGAAAATCATCGCCGCAGGTGCCGAATCTCGAAAATCAGCCCCGCAGGTGCCGAAACTCGAAAATCACCTCCGCCAGTGCTGATTCTCAAAAATCACCACCGCGGGTGCCGAATCTCGAAAATCAGTGACGCGGGTGCCGAATCTCGAAAATCACCGTCGCGGGTGCCGAGCCTCGAAAATCAGCCCTGCGGTTGCCTAATCTCGAAAATCAGCCCCGAGGGTGCCGAATCTCGAAAATGACCACCGCGGGTGCCAAATCTCGAAAAGCACCGCTGCGGTGCCGAATCTCAAAAATCAGCCCCGCGGGTGCCGAATCTCGAAAATCACCTCGGCCAGTGCCGATTCTTAAAAATCACCACAGCGGGTGCCGAATCTCGAAAATCACCGATGCGGGTGCCAAGCCTCGAAAATCAGCCCCTCGGGTGCCGAATCTCGAAAATCAGTGCCGTGGGTACCGAATCTCGAAAATCAGTGCTGCGGGTGCCAAATCTCGACAATCACCGCTGCGGGTGCCGAATCTCAAAAATCAGTGTCGCGGGTGCCGAATCTCGAAAATCAGCCTCGCGGGTGCCGAATCTCGAAGATCACCGCCACGGGTGCCGAATCTCGAAAATCAGTCCCGCGGGTGCCAAATCTCGAAAATCAGCCCCGCAGGTGCCGAATCTCGAAAATCACCGCCGCGGGTGCCGAATCTCGAAAATCAGTGCCGCAGGTGCCGAATCTCGAAAATCACCGTCGCGGGTGCCGAATCTCGAAAATCACCGCCGCAGGTGCCGAATTTCGAAAAATACCACCGCGGGTGCCGAATCTCAAAAAGCACCTCCGCCAGTGCTGATTCTCAAAAATCACCGCCGCGGGTGCCGAATCTCGAAAATCAGTGACGCGGGTGCCGAATCTCGAAAATCACCGTCGCGGGTGCCAAGCCTCGAAAATCAGCCCCGCGGTTGCCTAATCTCGAAAATCAGCCCCGAGGGTGCCGAATCTCGAACATCAGTGCCGCGGGTGCTGAATCTCGAAAATGACCACCGCGGGTGCCAAATCTCGAAAAGCACCGCTGCGGTGCCGAATCTCAAAAATCAGCCCCGCAAGTGCCGAATCTCGAAAATCAGCCCCGCGGGTGCCGAATCTCAAAAATCACCTCCGCCAGCGCCGATTCTCAAAAATCACCACAGCGGGTGCCGAATCTTGAAAATCAGCCCCGCGGGTGCCAAATCTCGAAAATCACCGCAGGTGCTGATTCTCGAAAAGCACCGCCGCGGTGCCGAATCTCGAAAATCAGCCCCGCGGGTGCCAAATCTCGAAAATCAGTCCTGCAGGTGCCGAATCTCGAAAATCTCCGCCGCGGGTGCCGAATCTCGAAAATCACCGCCGCAGGTGCCGAATCTCGAAAAATACCACCGCGGGTGCCGAATCTCAAAAAGCACCTCCGCCAGTGCTGATTCTCAAAAATCACCGCCGCGGGTGCCGAATCTCGAAAATCAGTGACGCGGGTGCCGAATCTCGAAAATCACCGTCGCGGGTGCCAAGCCTCGAAAATCAGCCCCGCGGTTGCCTAATCTCGAAAATCAGCCCCGAGGGTGCCGAATCTCGAACATCAGTGCCGCGGGTGCCGAATCTCGAAAATGACCACCGCGGGTGCCAAATCTCGAAAAGCACCGCTGCGGTGCCGAATCTCAAAAATCAGCCCCGCAAGTGCCGAATCTCGAAAATCAGCCCCGCGGGTGCCGAATCTCAAAAATCACCTCCGCCAGCGCCGATTCTCAAAAATCACCACAGCGGGTGCCGAATCTTGAAAATCAGCCCCGCGGGTGCCAAATCTCGAAAATCACCGCAGGTGCTGATTCTCGAAAAGCACCGCCGCGGTGCCGAATCTCGAAAATCAGCCCCGCGGGTGCCAAATCTCGAAAATCAGTCCTGCAGGTGCCGAATCTCGAAAATCTCCGCCGCGGGTGCCGAATCTCGAAAATCACCGCCGCAGGTGCCGAATCTCGAAAAATACCACCGCGGGTGCCGAATCTCAAAAAGCACCTCCGCCAGTGCTGATTCTCAAAAATCACCGCCGCGGGTGCCGAATCTCGAAAATCAGTGACGCGGGTGCCGAATCTCGAAAATCACCGTCGCGGGTGCCAAGCCTCGAAAATCAGCCCCGCGGTTGCCTAATCTCGAAAATCAGCCCCGAGGGTGCCGAATCTCGAAGATCAGTGCCGCGGGTGCCGAATCTCGAAAATGACCACCGCGGGTGCCAAATCTCGAAAAGCACCGCTGCGGTGCCGAATCTCAAAAATCAGCCCCGCAAGTGCCGAATCTCGAAAATCAGCCCCGCGGGTGCCGAATCTCGAAAATCACCTCCGCCAGCGCCGATTCTCAAAAATCACCACAGCGGGTGCCGAATTTTGAAAATCAGCCCCGCGGGTGCCAAATCTCGAAAATCACCGCCGCGGGTGTCGAATCTCAAAAATCACCTCCGCCAGTGCTGATTCTCAAAAATCACTGCCGCGGGTGCCGAATCTCGAAAATCACCGCCGCGGGTGGCAAATCTCGAAAATCAGCCCCGCGGGTGCCACATCTCGAAAATCAGCCCCGAGGGTGCCGAATCTCGAAAATCAGTTCCATGGGTGCCGAATCTCAAAAATCACCGATGCGGGTGCCGAGCCTCGAAAATCAGCCCCTCGGGTGCCGAATCTCGAAAATCAGTGCCGTGGGTACCGAATCTCGAAAATCAGCGCTGCGGGTGCTGAATCTCGACAATCACCGCTGCGGGTGTCGAATCTCAAAAATCAGTGTCGCGGGTGCCGAATCTCGAAGATCACCGCCACGGGTGCCGAATCTCAAAAATCAGCCACGCGGGTGCCGAATCTCGAAAATCAGTGCCAAGGGTGCTGAATCTCGAAAAGCACCGCCGCGGGTGCCGAATCTCGAAAATCAGCCCCGCGGGTGCCAAATCTCGAAAATCAGCCCCGCAGGTGCCGAATCTCGAAAATCACCGCCGCGGGTGCCGAATCTCGAAAATCAGTGCCGCAGGTGCTGAATCTCGAAAATCACCGTCGCGGGTGCCGAATCTCGAAAATCACCGCCGCAGGTGCCGAATCTCAAAAAATACCACCGCGGGTGCCGAATCTCAAAAAGCACCTCCGCCAGTGCTGATTCTCAAAAATCACCGCCGCGGGTGCCGAATCTCGAAAATCAGTGACACGGGTGCCGAATCTCGAAAATCACCGTCGCGGGTGCCAAGCCTCGAAAATCAGCCCCGCGGTTGCCTAATCTCGAAAATCAGCCCCGAGGGTGCCGAATCTCGAAGATCAGTGCCGCGGGTGCCGAATCTCGAAAATGACCACCGCGGGTGCCAAATCTCGAAAAGCACCGCTGCGGTGCCGAATCTCAAAAATCAGCCCCGCAAGTGCCGAATCTCGAAAATCAGCCCCGCGGGTGCTGAATCTCGAAAATCACCTCCGCCAGCGCCGATTCTCAAAAATCACCACGGCGGGTGCCGAATCTTGAAAATCACCGCCGCGGGTGCTAAATCTCAAAAATCAGTGACGCGGGTGCCGAATCTCGAAAATCACCGTCGCGGGTGCCGAGCCTCGAAAATCAGCTCGAAAATCAGCCCAGAGGGTTCCGAATCTCGAAAATCAGTGCCACGGGTGCCGAATCTCGAAAATCAGCCCCGCGGGTGCCAAATCTCGAAAATCAGCCCCGCGGGTGCCGAATCTCGAAAATCAGTGCCACGGGTGCCGAATCTCGAAAATCAGCCACGCGGGTGCCGAATCTCGAAGATCACCGCCACGGGTGCCGAATCTCGAAAATCACCGCCACGGGTGCCGAATCTCGAAAATCACCTCCGCCAGTGCCGATTCTCAAAAATCACCACAGCGGGTGCCGAATCTCGAAAATCAGCCCCGCGGGTGCCAAATCTCAAAAATCACCGCCACGGGTGCCGAATCTCAAAAATTAGCCCCGCGGGTGCCGAATCTCGAAAATCAGCGCCGCGGGTGCCGAATCTCGAAAATCACCACCGCGAGTGCCGAATCTCGAAAATAACCACCGCGGGTGCCGAACCTCAAAAATCACCGCCGCGGGTGCCGAATCTCGAAAATCAGTGCCGCGGGTGGCAAATCTCGAAAATCACCACCGCGGGTGCCGAGCCTCGAAAATCAGCCCCGCTGGTGCCGAACCTCAAAAATCACCGCCGCGGGTGCCAAATCTCGAAAATCAGTGCCATGGGTGCCGAATCTCTAAAATCACCGCCACGGGTGCCGAATCTCGAAAATCAGCCCCGTGGGTGCCAAATCTCGAAAATCAGTGCCGCGGGTGCCGAATCTCAAAAATCAGTGCCGCGGGTGCCGAATCTCGAAGATCACCGCCACGGGTGCCGAATCTCAAAAATCAGCCCCGCGGGTGCCGAATCTCAAAAATCAGCGCCGCGGGTGCCGAATCTCGAAAATCACCACCGCGAGTGCCGAATCTCGAAAATAACCACCGCGGTTGCCGAATCTCGAAAATCACCACCGCGGGTGCCGAATCTCGAAAATCACCACCGCGGGTGCCAAATCTCAAAAATCAGCCCTGCGGGTGCCGAATCTCGAAAATGACCGCCACGAGTGCCGAATCTCGAAAATCAGCCCCGCGGGTGCCAAATCTCGAAAATTACCGCCGCGGGTGTCGAATCTCAAAAATCACCTCCGCCAGTGCTGATTCTCAAAAATCGCTGCCGCGGGTGCCGAAAATCAGTGACGCGGGTGCCGAATCTCAAAAATCACTGCCGCGGGTGCCGAATCTCGAAAATCAGTGCCGCGGGTGGCAAATCTCGAAAATCACCACCGCGGGTGCCGAGCCTCGAAAATCAGCCCCGCGGGTGCCGAATCTCGAAAATCAGCCCCGCGGGTGCCAAATCTCGAAAATCAGCCCCGAGGGTGCCGAATCTCGAAAATCAGTGCCATGGGTGCCGAATCTCTAAAATCACCGCCACGGGTGCCGAATCTCAAAAATCAGCCCCGTGGGTGCCGAATCTCGAAAATCAGTGCCGCGGGTGCCGAATCTCAAAAATCAGCCCCGCGGGTGCCAAATCTCGAAAATCAGCCCCGCGGGTGCCGAATCTCGAAAATCAGTGCCGCGGGTGCCGAATCTCGAAGATCACCGCCACGGGTGCCGAATCTCGAAAATCAGCCCCGCGGGTGCCGAATCTCGAAAATCAGTGCCAAGGGTGCCAAATCTCGAAAATCAGCCCCGCGGGTGCCGAATCTCGAAAATCGGTGCCGTGGGTACCGAATCTCGAAAATCAGCGCTGCGGGTGCCGAATCTCGACAATCACCGCTGCGGGTGCCGAATCTCGAAAATCAGTGCCGCGGGTGCCGAATCTCGAAAATCAGCCTCGCGGGTGCCGAATCTCGAAGATCACCGCCACGGGTGCCGAATCTCGAAAATCAGCCCCCGGGTGCCGAATCTCGAAAATCAGTGCCGCAGGTGCCGAATCTCGAAAATCAGTGCCGCGGGTGCCGAATCTCGAAAATCACCGTCGCGGGTGCCGAATCTCGAAAATCACTGCCGCAGGTGCCGAATCTCGAAAATCAGCCCCGCAGGTGCCGAAACTCGAAAATCACCACCGCGGGTGCCGAATCTCAAAAATCACCTCCGCCAGTGCTGATTCTCAAAAATCACCGCCGCGGGTGCCGAATCTCGAAAATCACCGTCGCGGGTGCCGAGCCTCGAAAATCAGCCCTGCGGTTGCCTAATCTCGAAAATCAGCCCCGAGGGTGCCGAATCTCGAAAATGACCACCGCGGGTGCCAAATCTCGAAAAGCACCGCTGCGGTGCCGAATCTCAAAAATCAGCCCCGCGGGTGCCGAATCTCGAAAATCACCGCCGCGGGTGCCGAATCTCGAAAATCACCTCCGCCAGTGCCGATTCTTAAAAATCACCACAGCGGGTGCCGAATCTCGAAAATCACCGATGCGGTTGCCGAGGCTCGAAAATCAGCCCCTCGGGTGCCGAATCTCGAAAATCAGTGCCGTGGGTACCGAATCTCGAAAATCAGCGCTGCGGGTGCCGAATCTCGACAATCACCGCTGCGGGTGCCGAATCTCAAAAATCAGTGTCGCGGGTGCCGAATCTCGAAAATCAGCCTCGCGGGTGCCGAATCTCGAAGATCACCGCCACGGGTGCCGAATCTCGAAAATCAGCCACGCGGGTGCCGAATCTCGAAAATCAGTGCCAAGGGTGCTGAATCTCGAAAAGCACCGCCGCGGGTGCCGAATCTCGAAAATCAGCCCCGCGGGTGCCAAATCTCGAAAATCAGCCACGCAGGTGCCGAATCTCGAAAATCACCGCCGCGGGTGCCGAATCTCGAAAATCAGTGCCGCAGGTGCCGAATCTCGAAAATCACCATCGCAGGTGCCGAATCTCGAAAATCACCGCCAGAGGTGCCGAATCTCGAAAAATACCACCGCGGGTGCCGAATCTCAAAAAGCACCTCCGCCAGTGCTGATTCTCAAAAATCACCGCCGCGGGTGCCGAATCTCGAAAATCAGTGACGCGGGTGCCGAATCTCGAAAATCACCGCGGGTGCCAAATCTCGAAAAGCACCGCTGCGGTGCCGAATCTCAAAAATCAGCCCCGCAAGTGCCGAATCTCGAAAATCAGCCCCGCGGGTGCCGAATCTCGAAAATCACCTCTGCCAGCGCCGATTCTCAAAAATCACCACAGCGGGTGCCGAATCTTGAAAATCAGTGACGCGGGTGCCGAATCTCGAAAATCACCGCCGCGGGTGCCGAATCTCGAAAATCAGTGCCGCGGGTGGCAAATCTCGAAAATCACCACCGCGGGTGCCGAGCCTCGAAAATCAGCCCCGCGGGTGCCAAATCTCGAAAATCAGCCCCGCGGGTGCCAAATCTCGAAAATCAGCCCCGAGGGTGCCGAATCTCGAAAATCAGTTCCATGGGTGCCGAATCTCGAAAATCACCGCCACGGGTGCCGAATCTCGAAAATCGGTACCGCGGGTGCCGAATCTCAAAAATCACCGCTGCGGGTGCCGAATCTCGACAATCTCCGCTGCGGTTGTCGAATCTCAAAAATCAGTGTCGCGGGTGCCGAATCTCGAAAATCAGCCTCGCGGGTGCCGAATCTTGAAGATCACCGCCACGGGTGCCGAATCTCGAAAATCAGCCACGCGGGTGCCGAATCTCGAAGATCACCGCCGCGGGTGCCGAACCTCGAAAATCAGCCCCGCGGGTTCCAAATCTCGAAAATCAGCCCCGCAGGTGCCGAATCTCGAAAATCACCGCCACGGGTGCCGAATCTCGAAAATCAGTGCCGCAGGTGCCGAATCTCGAAAATCACCGTCGCGGGTGCCGAATCTCGAAAATCACCGCCGCAGGTGCCGAATCTCGAAAAATACCACCGGGGGTGCCGAATCTCAAAAAGCACCTCCGCCAGTGCTGATTCTCAAAAATCACCGCCGCGGGTGCCGAATCTCGAAAATCAGTGACGCGGGTGCCGAATCTCGAAAATCACCGTCGCGGGTGCCAAGCCTCGAAAATCACCGTCGCGGGTGCCAAGCCTCGAAAATCAGCCCCGCGGTTTGCCTAATCTCGAAAATCAGCCCCGAGGGTGCCGAATCTCGAACATCAGTGCCGCGGGTGCCGAATCTCGAAAATGACCACCGCGGGTGCCAAATCTCGAAAAGCACCGCTGCGGTGCCGAATCTCGAAAATCAGCCCCGCAAGTGCCGAATCTCGAAAATCAGCCCCGCGGGTGCCGATTCTCAAAAATCACCACAGCGGGTGCCGAATCTTGAAAATCAGCCCTGCGGGTGCCAAATCTCGAAAATCACCGCAGGTGCTGATTCTCGAAAAGCACCGCCGCGGGTGCCGAATCTCGAAAATCAGCCCCGCGGGTGCCAAATCTCGAAAATCAGCCCTGCAGGTGCCGAATCTCGAAAATCAGTGCCGCGGGTGCCGAATCTCGAAAATCACCGTCGCGGGTGCCGAATCTCGAAAATCACCGCCGCAGGTGCCGAATCTCGAAAAATACCACCGCGGGGGCCGAATCTCAAAAAGCACCTCCGCCAGTGCTGATTCTCAAAAATCACCGCCGCGGGTGCCGAATCTCGAAAATCAGTGACGCGGGTGCCGAATCTCGAAAATCACCGTCGCGGGTGCCAAGCCTCGAAAATCAGCCCCGCAGTTGCCTAATCTCGAAAATCAGCCCCGAGGGTGCCGAATCTCGAAAATCAGCCCCGCGGGTGCCGAATCTCAAAAATCACCTCCGCCAGCGCCGATTCTCAAAAATCACCACAGCGGGTGCGGAATCTTGAAAATCAGCCCCGCGGGTGCCAAATCTCGAAAATCACCGCAGGTGCTGATTCTCGAAAAGCACCGCGGCGGGTGCCGAATCTCGAAAATCACCGCCGCGGGTGCCGAATCTCGAAAATCAGTGCCGCGGGTGCCGAATCTCGAAAATCACCGTCGCGGGTGCCGAATCTCGAAAATCACCGCCGCAGGTGCCGAATCTCGAAAAATACCACCGCGGGTGCCGAATCTCAAAAAGCACCTCCGCCAGTGCTGATTCTCAAAAATCACCGCCGCGGGTGCCGAATCTCGAAAATCAGTGACGCGGGTGCCGAATCTCGAAAATCACCGTCGCGGATGCCAAGCCTCGAAAATCAGCCCCGGGGTTGCCTAATCTCGAAAATCAGCCCCGAGGGTGCCGAATCTCGAAGATCAGTGCCGCGGGTGCCGAATCTCGAAAATGACCACCGCGGGTGCCAAATCTCGAAAAGCACCGCTGCGGTGCCGAATCTCAAAAATCAGCCCCGCAAGTGCCGAATCTCGAAAATCAGCCCCGCGGGTGCCGAATCTCGAAAATCACCTCCGCCAGCGCCGATTCTCAAAAATCACCACAGCGGGTGCCGAATCTTGAAAATCAGCCCCGCGGGTGCCGAATCTCGAAAATCACCGCCGCGGGTGCCGAATCTCGAAAATCAGTGCCGCGGGTGGCAAATCTCGAAAATCACCACCGCGGGTGCCGAACCTCGAAAATCAGCCCCGCGGGTGCCAAATCTCGAAAATCAGCCCCGCGGGTGCCAAATCTCGAAAATCACCGCCGCGGGTGCCGAATCTCGAAAATCAGTGCCGCGGGTGCCGAATCTCGAAAATCACCGTCGCGGGTGCCGAATCTCGAAAATCACCGCCGCAGGTGCCGAATCTCGAAAAATACCACCGCGGGTGCCGAATCTCAAAAAGCACCTCCGCCAGTGCTGATTCTCAAAAATCACCGCCGCGGGTGCCGAATCTCGAAAATCAGTGACGCGGGTGCCGAATCTCGAAAATCACCGTCGCGGGTGCCAAGCCTCGAAAATCAGCCACGCGGTTGCCTAATCTCGAAAATCAGCCCCGAGGGTGCTGAATCTCGAACATCAGTGCCGCGGGTGCCGAATCTCAAAAATCACCTCCGCCAGCGCCGATTCTCAAAAATCACCACAGCGGGTGCCGAATCTTGAAAATCAGCCCCGCGGGTGCCAAATCTCGAAAATCACCGCAGGTGCTGATTCTCGAAAATCACCGCCGCGGGTGCCGAATCTCGAAAATCACCGCCGTGGGTGCCGAATCTCGAAAATCAGTGCCGCGGGTGCCGAATCTCGAAAATCACCGTCGCGGGTGCCGAATCTCGAAAATCACCACCGCAGGTGCCGAATCTCGAAAAATACCACCGCGGGTGCCGAATCTCAAAAAGCACCTCCGCCAGTGCTGATTCTCAAAAATCACCGCCGCGGGTGCCGAATCTCGAAAATCAGTGACGCGGGTGCCGAATCTCGAAAATCACCGTCGCGGGTGCCAAGCCTCGAAAATCAGCCCCGCGGTTGCCTAATCTCGAAAATCAGCCCCGAGGGTGCCGAATCTCGAAGATCAGTGCCGCGGGTGCCGAATCTCGAAAATGACCACCGCGGGTGCCAAATCTCGAAAAGCACCGCTGCGGTGCCGAATCTCAAAAATCAGCCCCGCAAGTGCCGAATCTCGAAAATCAGCCCCGCGGGTGCCGAATCTCGAAAATCACCTCCGCCAGCGCCGATTCTCAAAAATCACCACAGCGGGTGCCGAATCTTGAAAATCAGCCCCGAGGGTGCCGAATCTCGAAAATCACCGCCGCGGGTGCCGAATCTCGAAAATCAGTGCCGCGGGTGGCAAATCTCGAAAATCACCACCGCGGGTGCCGAGCCTCGAAAATCAGCCCCGCGGGTGCCAAATCTCGAAAATCAGCCCCGCGGGTGCCAAATCTTGAAAATCAGTTCCATGGGTGCCGAATCTCGAAAATCACCGCCACGGGTGCCGAATCTCGAAAATCAGCCCCGTGGGTGCCGAATCTCGAAAATCAGTACCGCGGGTGCCGAATCTCAAAAATCAGCCCCGCGGGTGCCAAATCTCGAAAATCAGTGCCGCGGGTGCCGAATCTCGAAGATCATCGCCACGGGTGCCGAATCTCGAAAATCAGCCCCGCGGGTGCCGAATCTCGAAAATCAGTGCCAAGGGTGCCGAATCTCGAAAATCAGTGCCAAGGGTGCCGAATCTCGAAAATCACCACCGTGAGTGCCGAATCTCGGAAATCACCACCGCGGGTGCTGAATCTCGAAAAGCACCGCCGCGGGTGCCGAATCTCGAAAATCACCACCACGGGTGCCGAACCTCGAAAATCACCACCGCGGGTGCCGAATCTCGAAAATCAGTGCCGCAGGTGCTGAATCTCGAAAATCACCGTCGCGGGTGCCGAATCTCGAAAATCACCGCCGCAGGTGCCGAATCTCAAAAAATACCACCGCGGGTGCCGAATCTCAAAAAGCACTGCCGCGGGTGCCGAATCTCGAAAATCACCGCCGCGGGTGGCAAATCTCGAAAATCAGCCCCGCGGGTGCCACATCTCGAAAATCAGCCCCGAGGGTGCCGAATCTCGAAAATCAGTTCCATGGGTGCCGAATCTCAAAAATCACCGATGCGGGTGCCGAGCCTCGAAAATCAGCCCCTCGGGTGCCGAATCTCGAAAATCAGTGCCGTGGGTACCGAATCTCGAAAATCAGCGCTGCGGGTGCCGAATCTCGACAATCACCGCTGCGGGTGTCGAATCTCAAAAATCAGTGTCGCGGGTGCCGAATCTCGAAGATCACCGCCACGGGTGCCGAATCTCAAAAATCAGCCACGCGGGTGCCGAATCTCGAAAATCAGTGCCAAGGGTGCTGAATCTCGAAAAGCACCGCCGCGGGTGCCGAATCTCGAAAATCAGCCCCGCGGGTGCCAAATCTCGAAAATCAGCCCCGCAGGTGCCGAATCTCGAAAATCACCGCCGCGGGTGCCGAATCTCGAAAATCAGTGCCGCAGGTGCTGAATCTCGAAAATCACCGTCGCGGGTGCCGAATCTCGAAAATCACCGCCGCAGGTGCCGAATCTCAAAAAATACCACCGCGGGTGCCGAATCTCAAAAAGCACCTCCGCCAGTGCTGATTCTCAAAAATCACCGCCGCGGGTGCCGAATCTCGAAAATCAGTGACACGGGTGCCGAATCTCGAAAATCACCGTCGCGGGTGCCAAGCCTCGAAAATCAGCCCCGCGGTTGCCTAATCTCGAAAATCAGCCCCGAGGGTGCCGAATCTCGAAGATCAGTGCCGCGGGTGCCGAATCTCGAAAATGACCACCGCGGGTGCCAAATCTCGAAAAGCACCGCTGCGGTGCCGAATCTCAAAAATCAGCCCCGCAAGTGCCGAATCTCGAAAATCAGCCCCGCGGGTGCTGAATCTCGAAAATCACCTCCGCCAGCGCCGATTCTCAAAAATCACCACGGCGGGTGCCGAATCTTGAAAATCACCGCCGCGGGTGCTAAATCTCAAAAATCAGTGACGCGGGTGCCGAATCTCGAAAATCACCGTCGCGGGTGCCGAGCCTCGAAAATCAGCTCGAAAATCAGCCCAGAGGGTTCCGAATCTCGAAAATCAGTGCCACGGGTGCCGAATCTCGAAAATCAGCCCCGCGGGTGCCAAATCTCGAAAATCAGCCCCGCGGGTGCCGAATCTCGAAAATCAGTGCCACGGGTGCCGAATCTCGAAAATCAGCCACGCGGGTGCCGAATCTCGAAGATCACCGCCACGGGTGCCGAATCTCGAAAATCACCGCCACGGGTGCCGAATCTCGAAAATCACCTCCGCCAGTGCCGATTCTCAAAAATCACCACAGCGGGTGCCGAATCTCGAAAATCAGCCCCGCGGGTGCCAAATCTCAAAAATCACCGCCACGGGTGCCGAATCTCAAAAATTAGCCCCGCGGGTGCCGAATCTCGAAAATCAGCGCCGCGGGTGCCGAATCTCGAAAATCACCACCGCGAGTGCCGAATCTCGAAAATAACCACCGCGGGTGCCGAACCTCAAAAATCACCGCCGCGGGTGCCGAATCTCGAAAATCAGTGCCGCGGGTGGCAAATCTCGAAAATCACCACCGCGGGTGCCGAGCCTCGAAAATCAGCCCCGCGGGTGCCGAACCTCAAAAATCACCGCCGCGGGTGCCAAATCTCGAAAATCAGTGCCATGGGTGCCGAATCTCTAAAATCACCGCCACGGGTGCCGAATCTCGAAAATCAGCCCCGTGGGTGCCAAATCTCGAAAATCAGTGCCGCGGGTGCCGAATCTCAAAAATCAGTGCCGCGGGTGCCGAATCTCGAAGATCACCGCCACGGGTGCCGAATCTCAAAAATCAGCCCCGCGGGTGCCGAATCTCAAAAATCAGCGCCGCGGGTGCCGAATCTCGAAAATCACCACCGCGAGTGCCGAATCTCGAAAATAACCACCGCGGTTGCCGAATCTCGAAAATCACCACCGCGGGTGCCGAATCTCGAAAATCACCACCGCGGGTGCCAAATCTCAAAAATCAGCCCTGCGGGTGCCGAATCTCGAAAATGACCGCCACGAGTGCCGAATCTCGAAAATCAGCCCCGCGGGTGCCAAATCTCGAAAATTACCGCCGCGGGTGTCGAATCTCAAAAATCACCTCCGCCAGTGCTGATTCTCAAAAATCGCTGCCGCGGGTGCCGAAAATCAGTGACGCGGGTGCCGAATCTCAAAAATCACTGCCGCGGGTGCCGAATCTCGAAAATCAGTGCCGCGGGTGGCAAATCTCGAAAATCACCACCGCGGGTGCCGAGCCTCGAAAATCAGCCCCGCGGGTGCCGAATCTCGAAAATCAGCCCCGCAGGTGCCAAATCTCGAAAATCAGCCCCGAGGGTGCCGAATCTCGAAAATCAGTGCCATGGGTGCCGAATCTCTAAAATCACCGCCACGGGTGCCGAATCTCAAAAATCAGCCCCGTGGGTGCCGAATCTCGAAAATCAGTGCCGCGGGTGCCGAATCTCAAAAATCAGCCCCGCGGGTGCCAAATCTCGAAAATCAGCCCCGCGGGTGCCGAATCTCGAAAATCAGTGCCGCGGGTGCCGAATCTCGAAGATCACCGCCACGGGTGCCGAATCTCGAAAATCAGCCCCGCGGGTGCCGAATCTCGAAAATCAGTGCCAAGGGTGCCAAATCTCGAAAATCAGCCCCGCGGGTGCCGAATCTCGAAAATCGGTGCCGTGGGTACCGAATCTCGAAAATCAGCGCTGCGGGTGCCGAATCTCGACAATCACCGCTGCGGGTGCCGAATCTCGAAAATCAGTGCCGCGGGTGCCGAATCTCGAAAATCAGCCTCGCGGGTGCCGAATCTCGAAGATCACCGCCACGGGTGCCGAATCTCGAAAATCAGCCCCCGGGTGCCGAATCTCGAAAATCAGTGCCGCAGGTGCCGAATCTCGAAAATCAGTGCCGCGGGTGCCGAATCTCGAAAATCACCGTCGCGGGTGCCGAATCTCGAAAATCACTGCCGCAGGTGCCGAATCTCGAAAATCAGCCCCGCAGGTGCCGAAACTCGAAAATCACCACCGCGGGTGCCGAATCTCAAAAATCACCTCCGCCAGTGCTGATTCTCAAAAATCACCGCCGCGGGTGCCGAATCTCGAAAATCACCGTCGCGGGTGCCGAGCCTCGAAAATCAGCCCTGCGGTTGCCTAATCTCGAAAATCAGCCCCGAGGGTGCCGAATCTCGAAAATGACCACCGCGGGTGCCAAATCTCGAAAAGCACCGCTGCGGTGCCGAATCTCAAAAATCAGCCCCGCGGGTGCCGAATCTCGAAAATCACCGCCGCGGGTGCCGAATCTCGAAAATCACCTCCGCCAGTGCCGATTCTTAAAAATCACCACAGCGGGTGCCGAATCTCGAAAATCACCGATGCGGTTGCCGAGGCTCGAAAATCAGCCCCTCGGGTGCCGAATCTCGAAAATCAGTGCCGTGGGTACCGAATCTCGAAAATCAGCGCTGCGGGTGCCGAATCTCGACAATCACCGCTGCGGGTGCCGAATCTCAAAAATCAGTGTCGCGGGTGCCGAATCTCGAAAATCAGCCTCGCGGGTGCCGAATCTCGAAGATCACCGCCACGGGTGCCGAATCTCGAAAATCAGCCACGCGGGTGCCGAATCTCGAAAATCAGTGCCAAGGGTGCTGAATCTCGAAAAGCACCGCCGCGGGTGCCGAATCTCGAAAATCAGCCCCGCGGGTGCCAAATCTCGAAAATCAGCCACGCAGGTGCCGAATCTCGAAAATCACCGCCGCGGGTGCCGAATCTCGAAAATCAGTGCCGCAGGTGCCGAATCTCGAAAATCACCATCGCAGGTGCCGAATCTCGAAAATCACCGCCAGAGGTGCCGAATCTCGAAAAATACCACCGCGGGTGCCGAATCTCAAAAAGCACCTCCGCCAGTGCTGATTCTCAAAAATCACCGCCGCGGGTGCCGAATCTCGAAAATCAGTGACGCGGGTGCCGAATCTCGAAAATCACCGCGGGTGCCAAATCTCGAAAAGCACCGCTGCGGTGCCGAATCTCAAAAATCAGCCCCGCAAGTGCCGAATCTCGAAAATCAGCCCCGCGGGTGCCGAATCTCGAAAATCACCTCTGCCAGCGCCGATTCTCAAAAATCACCACAGCGGGTGCCGAATCTTGAAAATCAGTGACGCGGGTGCCGAATCTCGAAAATCACCGCCGCGGGTGCCGAATCTCGAAAATCAGTGCCGCGGGTGGCAAATCTCGAAAATCACCACCGCGGGTGCCGAGCCTCGAAAATCAGCCCCGCGGGTGCCAAATCTCGAAAATCAGCCCCGCGGGTGCCAAATCTCGAAAATCAGCCCCGAGGGTGCCGAATCTCGAAAATCAGTTCCATGGGTGCCGAATCTCGAAAATCACCGCCACGGGTGCCGAATCTCGAAAATCGGTACCGCGGGTGCCGAATCTCAAAAATCACCGCTGCGGGTGCCGAATCTCGACAATCTCCGCTGCGGTTGTCGAATCTCAAAAATCAGTGTCGCGGGTGCCGAATCTCGAAAATCAGCCTCGCGGGTGCCGAATCTTGAAGATCACCGCCACGGGTGCCGAATCTCGAAAATCAGCCACGCGGGTGCCGAATCTCGAAGATCACCGCCGCGGGTGCCGAACCTCGAAAATCAGCCCCGCGGGTTCCAAATCTCGAAAATCAGCCCCGCAGGTGCCGAATCTCGAAAATCACCGCCACGGGTGCCGAATCTCGAAAATCAGTGCCGCAGGTGCCGAATCTCGAAAATCACCGTCGCGGGTGCCGAATCTCGAAAATCACCGCCGCAGGTGCCGAATCTCGAAAAATACCACCGGGGGTGCCGAATCTCAAAAAGCACCTCCGCCAGTGCTGATTCTCAAAAATCACCGCCGCGGGTGCCGAATCTCGAAAATCAGTGACGCGGGTGCCGAATCTCGAAAATCACCGTCGCGGGTGCCAAGCCTCGAAAATCACCGTCGCGGGTGCCAAGCCTCGAAAATCAGCCCCGCGGTTTGCCTAATCTCGAAAATCAGCCCCGAGGGTGCCGAATCTCGAACATCAGTGCCGCGGGTGCCGAATCTCGAAAATGACCACCGCGGGTGCCAAATCTCGAAAAGCACCGCTGCGGTGCCGAATCTCGAAAATCAGCCCCGCAAGTGCCGAATCTCGAAAATCAGCCCCGCGGGTGCCGATTCTCAAAAATCACCACAGCGGGTGCCGAATCTTGAAAATCAGCCCTGCGGGTGCCAAATCTCGAAAATCACCGCAGGTGCTGATTCTCGAAAAGCACCGCCGCGGGTGCCGAATCTCGAAAATCAGCCCCGCGGGTGCCAAATCTCGAAAATCAGCCCTGCAGGTGCCGAATCTCGAAAATCAGTGCCGCGGGTGCCGAATCTCGAAAATCACCGTCGCGGGTGCCGAATCTCGAAAATCACCGCCGCAGGTGCCGAATCTCGAAAAATACCACCGCGGGTGCCGAATCTCAAAAAGCACCTCCGCCAGTGCTGATTCTCAAAAATCACCGCCGCGGGTGCCGAATCTCGAAAATCAGTGACGCGGGTGCCGAATCTCGAAAATCACCGTCGCGGGTGCCAAGCCTCGAAAATCAGCCCCGCAGTTGCCTAATCTCGAAAATCAGCCCCGAGGGTGCCGAATCTCGAAAATCAGCCCCGCGGGTGCCGAATCTCAAAAATCACCTCCGCCAGCGCCGATTCTCAAAAATCACCACAGCGGGTGCGGAATCTTGAAAATCAGCCCCGCGGGTGCCAAATCTCGAAAATCACCGCAGGTGCTGATTCTCGAAAAGCACCGCGGCGGGTGCCGAATCTCGAAAATCACCGCCGCGGGTGCCGAATCTCGAAAATCAGTGCCGCGGGTGCCGAATCTCGAAAATCACCGTCGCGGGTGCCGAATCTCGAAAATCACCGCCGCAGGTGCCGAATCTCGAAAAATACCACCGCGGGTGCCGAATCTCAAAAAGCACCTCCGCCAGTGCTGATTCTCAAAAATCACCGCCGCGGGTGCCGAATCTCGAAAATCAGTGACGCGGGTGCCGAATCTCGAAAATCACCGTCGCGGATGCCAAGCCTCGAAAATCAGCCCCGGGGTTGCCTAATCTCGAAAATCAGCCCCGAGGGTGCCGAATCTCGAAGATCAGTGCCGCGGGTGCCGAATCTCGAAAATGACCACCGCGGGTGCCAAATCTCGAAAAGCACCGCTGCGGTGCCGAATCTCAAAAATCAGCCCCGCAAGTGCCGAATCTCGAAAATCAGCCCCGCGGGTGCCGAATCTCGAAAATCACCTCCGCCAGCGCCGATTCTCAAAAATCACCACAGCGGGTGCCGAATCTTGAAAATCAGCCCTGCGGGTGCCGAATCTCGAAAATCACCGCCGCGGGTGCCGAATCTCGAAAATCAGTGCCGCGGGTGGCAAATCTCGAAAATCACCACCGCGGGTGCCGAACCTCGAAAATCAGCCCCGCGGGTGCCAAATCTCGAAAATCAGCCCCGCGGGTGCCAAATCTCGAAAATCACCGCCGCGGGTGCCGAATCTCGAAAATCAGTGCCGCGGGTGCCGAATCTCGAAAATCACCGTCGCGGGTGCCGAATCTCGAAAATCACCGCCGCAGGTGCCGAATCTCGAAAAATACCACCGCGGGTGCCGAATCTCAAAAAGCACCTCCGCCAGTGCTGATTCTCAAAAATCACCGCCGCGGGTGCCGAATCTCGAAAATCAGTGACGCGGGTGCCGAATCTCGAAAATCACCGTCGCGGGTGCCAAGCCTCGAAAATCAGCCACGCGGTTGCCTAATCTCGAAAATCAGCCCCGAGGGTGCTGAATCTCGAACATCAGTGCCGCGGGTGCCGAATCTCGAAAATGACCACCGCGGTGCCGAATCTCGAAAATCAGCCCCGCAAGTGCCGAATCTCGAAAATCAGCCCCGCGGGTGCCGAATCTCAAAAATCACCTCCGCCAGCGCCGATTCTCAAAAATCACCACAGCGGGTGCCGAATCTTGAAAATCAGCCCCGCGGGTGCCAAATCTCGAAAATCACCGCAGGTGCTGATTCTCGAAAATCACCGCCGCGGGTGCCGAATCTCGAAAATCACCGCCGTGGGTGCCGAATCTCGAAAATCAGTGCCGCGGGTGCCGAATCTCGAAAATCACCGTCGCGGGTGCCGAATCTCGAAAATCACCACCGCAGGTGCCGAATCTCGAAAAATACCACCGCGGGTGCCGAATCTCAAAAAGCACCTCCGCCAGTGCTGATTCTCAAAAATCACCGCCGCGGGTGCCGAATCTCGAAAATCAGTGACGCGGGTGCCGAATCTCGAAAATCACCGTCGCGGGTGCCAAGCCTCGAAAATCAGCCCCGCGGTTGCCTAATCTCGAAAATCAGCCCCGAGGGTGCCGAATCTCGAAGATCAGTGCCGCGGGTGCCGAATCTCGAAAATGACCACCGCGGGTGCCAAATCTCGAAAAGCACCGCTGCGGTGCCGAATCTCAAAAATCAGCCCCGCAAGTGCCGAATCTCGAAAATCAGCCCCGCGGGTGCCGAATCTCGAAAATCACCTCCGCCAGCGCCGATTCTCAAAAATCACCACAGCGGGTGCCGAATCTTGAAAATCAGCCCCGAGGGTGCCGAATCTCGAAAATCACCGCCGCGGGTGCCGAATCTCGAAAATCAGTGCCGCGGGTGGCAAATCTCGAAAATCACCACCGCGGGTGCCGAGCCTCGAAAATCAGCCCCGCGGGTGCCAAATCTCGAAAATCAGCCCCGCGGGTGCCAAATCTTGAAAATCAGTTCCATGGGTGCCGAATCTCGAAAATCACCGCCACGGGTGCCGAATCTCGAAAATCAGCCCCGTGGGTGCCGAATCTCGAAAATCAGTACCGCGGGTGCCGAATCTCAAAAATCAGCCCCGCGGGTGCCAAATCTCGAAAATCAGTGCCGCGGGTGCCGAATCTCGAAGATCATCGCCACGGGTGCCGAATCTCGAAAATCAGCCCCGCGGGTGCCGAATCTCGAAAATCAGTGCCAAGGGTGCCGAATCTCGAAAATCAGTGCCAAGGGTGCCGAATCTCGAAAATCACCACCGTGAGTGCCGAATCTCGGAAATCACCACCGCGGGTGCTGAATCTCGAAAAGCACCGCCGCGGGTGCCGAATCTCGAAAATCACCACCACGGGTGCCGAACCTCGAAAATCACCACCGCGGGTGCCGAATCTCGAAAATCAGTGCCGCGGGTGCCGAATCTCGAAAATCACCGTCGCAGGTGCCGAATCTCGAAAATCACCGCCGCAGGTGCCGAATCTCGAAAATCAGCCCCGCAGGTGCCGAAACTCGAAAATCACCACCGCGCGTGCCGAATCTCAAAAATCACCTCCGCCAGTGCTGATTCTCAAAAATCACTGCCGCGGGTGCCGAATCTCGAAAATCAGTGACGCGGGTGCCGAATCTCGAAAATCACCGTCGCGGGTGCCGAGCCTCGAAAATCAGCCCCGCGGTTGCCTAATCTCGAAAATCAGCCCCGAGGGTGCCGAATCTCGAAGATCAGTGCCGCGGGTGCCGAATCTCGAAAATGACCACCGCGCGTGCCGAATCTCAAAAATCACCTCCGCCAGTGCTGATTCTTAAAAAATCACCGCCGCGGGTGCCGAATCTCGAAAATCAGTGACGCGGGTGCCGAATCTCGAAAATCACCGTCGCGGGTGCCGAGCCTCGAAAATCAGCCCCGCGGTTGCCTAATCTCGAAAATCAGCCCCGAGGGTGCCGAATCTCGAAAATGACCACCGCGGGTGCCGAATTTCGAAAAGCACCGCTACGGTGCCGAATCTCGAAAATCAGCCCCGCGGGTGCCGAATCTCGAAAATCAGCCCCGCGGGTGCCGAATCTCGAAAATCACCGCCGCGGGTGCCGAATCTCGAAAATCACCTCCGCCAGTGCCGATTCTCAAAAATCACCACAGCGGGTGCCGAATCTCGAAAATCACCGCCGGGGGTGCCGAGCCTCGAAAATCAGCCCCGCGGGTGCCAAATCTCAAAAATCAGCCCCGAGGATGCCGAATCTCGAAAATCAGCCCCGCGGGTGCCGAATCTCGAAAATCAGTGCCGTGGGTACCGAATCTCGAAAATCAGCGCTGCGGGTGCCGAATCTGGACAATCACCGCTGCGGGTGCCGAATCTCGAAAATCAGTGCCGCGGGTGCCGAATCTCGAAAATCAGCCTCGCGGGTGCCGAATCTCGAAGATCACCGCCACGGGTGCCGAATCTCGAAAATCAGCCCCTCGGGTGCCGAATCTCGAAAATCAGTGCCAAGGGTGCTGAATCTCGAAAAGCACCGCCGCGGGTGCCGAATCTCGAAAATCAGCCCCGCGGGTGCCGAATCTCGAAAATCACCACCACGGGTGCCGAACCTCGAAAATCACCGCCGCGGGTGCCGAATCTCGAAAATCACCGCCGCAGGTGCCGAATCTCGAAAATCAGCCCCGCAGGTGGCGAAACTCGAAAATCACCACCGCGGGTGCCGAATCTCAAAAATCACCTCCGCCAGTGCTGATTCTCAAAAATCACCGCCGCGGGTGCCGAATCTCGAAAATCAGTGACGCGGGTGCCTAATCTCGAAAATCAGCCCCGAGGGTGCCGAATCTCGAAAATGACCACCGCGGGTGCCGAATCTCAAAAATCAGCCCCGCGGGTGCCGAATCTCGAAAATTAGCCCCGCGGGTGCCGAATCTCGAAAATCACCACCGCGGGTGCCGAATCTCGAAAATCACCTCCGCCAGTGCCGATTCTCAAAAATCACCACAGCGGGTGCCGAATCTCGAAAATCAGCCCCGCGGGTGCCAAATCTCAAAAATCACCGCCACGGGTGCCGAATCTCGAAAATCAGCCCCGCGGGTGCCGAATCTCGAAAATCACTGCCGCGGGTGCCGAACCTCGAAAATCATCGCCGTGGGTGCCGAATCTCGAAAATCAGTGCCGCGGGTTCCGAGCTTCGAAAATTCAGCCCCGCGGGTGCCGAATTTCGAAAATCAGCCCCGAGGGTGCCAAATCTCGAAAATTATCGCCGCGGGTGTCGAATCTCAAAAATCACCTCCGCCAGTGCTGATTCTCAAAAATCACTGCCGCGGGTGCCGAATCTCGAAAATCAGTGACGCGGGTGCCGAATCTCGAAAATCACCGCCGCGGGTGCCGAACCTCAAAAATCACCGCCGCGGGTGCCGAATCTCGAAAATCACCGCCGCGGGTGCCGAGCCTCGAAAATCAGCCCCGCGGGTGCCGAATCTTGAAAATCAGCTCGAAAATTAGCCCCGAGGGTGCCGAATCTACGAAAATCAGTGCCACGGGTATCAAGTCTCGAAAATCACCGCCACGGGTGCCGAATCTCGAAAATCAGCCCCGCGGGTGCCGAATCTCGAAAATCAGTGCCGCGGGTGCCGAATCTCAAAAATCAGCCCCGTGGGTGCTAAATCTCGAAAATCAGCCCCGCTGGTGCCGAATCTCGAAAATCAGTGCCACGGGTGCCGAATCTCGAAAATCAGCCACGCGGGTGCCGAATCTCGAAGATCACCGCCACGGGTGCCGAATATCGAAAATCACCTCCGCCAGTGCCGATTCTCAAAAATCACCACAACGGGTGCCGAATCTCTAAAATCAGCCCCGCGGGTGCCGAATCTCGAAAATCACTGCCACGGGTGCCGAATCTCGAAAATCAGCCCCGCGGGTGCCGAATCTCGAAAATCAGTGCCAAGGGTGCCGAATCTCTAAAATCACCACCGCGAGTGCCGAATCTTGGAAATCACCACCGCGGGTGCCGAATCTCGAAAATCAGTGCCGCGGGTGCCGAATCTCGAAAATTACCGCGACGTCGCGGGTGCCGAATCTCGAAAATCACCGCCGCAGGTGCCGAAACTCGAAAATCACCGCCGCGGGTGCCGAATCTCGAAAATCAGTGACGCGGGTGCCGAATCTCGAAAATCACCGTCGCGGGTGCCGAGCCTCGAAAATCAGCCCCGCGGTTGCCTAATCTCGAAAATCAGCCCCGAGGGTGCCGAATCTCGAAAATGACCACCGCGGGTACCGAATCTCGAAAATCAGCCCCGCGGATGCCGAATCTCGAAAATCACTGCCGCGGGTGCCGAACCTCGAAAATCACCGCCGCGGGTGCCGAATCTCGAAAATCAGTGCCGCGGGTGCCGAATCTCGAAAATCACCGCCGCTGGTGCCGAATCTCGAAAATCAGTGCCGCGGGTGCCGAATCTCAAAAATCAGCCCCGTGGGTGCCAAATCTCGAAAATCAGCCCCGTGGGTGCTGAATCTCGAAAATCAGTGCCGCGGGTGCGGAATCTCGAAAATCAGTGCCGCGGGTGCCGAATCTCGAAAATCAGCCCCGCTGGTGCCGAATCTCGAAAATCAGTGCCGCGGGTGCCGAATCTCGAAAATCAGCCCCGCTGGTGCCGAATCTCGAAAATCAGTGCCGCGGGTGCCGAATCTCAAAAATCAGCCCCGTGGGTGCCAAATCTCGAAAATCAGCCCCGCGGGTGCCGAATCTCGAAAATAACCGCCGCGGGTGCCGAATCTCGAAAATCACCGCCGCAGGTGCCGAATCTCGAAAATCAGCCCCGCAGGTGGCGAAACTCGAAAATCACCACCGCGGGTGCCGAATCTCAAAAATCACCTCCGCCAGTGCTGATTCTCAAAAATCACCGCCGCGGGTGCCGAATCTCGAAAATCAGTGACGCGGGTGCCGAGCCTCGAAAATCAGCCCCGCGGTTGCCTAATCTCGAAAATCAGCCCCGAGGGTGCCGAATCTCGAAAATGACCACCGCGGGTGCCGAATCTCAAAAATCAGCCCCGCGGGTGCCGAATCTCGAAAATTAGCCCCGCGGGTGCCGAATCTCGAAAATCACCACCGCGGGTGCCGAATCTCGAAAATCACCTCCGCCAGTGCCGATTCTCAAAAATCACCACAGCGGGTGCCGAATCTCGAAAATCAGCCCCGCGGGTGCCAAATCTCGAAAATCACCGCCACGGGTGCCGAATCTCGAAAATCAGCCCCGCGGGTGCCGAACCTCGAAAATCATCGCCGTGGGTGCCGAATCTCGAAAATCAGTGCCGCGGGTTCCGAGCTTCGAAAATTCAGCCCCGCGGGTGCCGAATTTCGAAAATCAGCCCCGAGGGTGCCAAATCTCGAAAATTATCGCCGCGGGTGTCGAATCTCAAAAATCACCTCCGCCAGTGCTGATTCTCAAAAATCACTGCCGCGGGTGCCGAATCTCGAAAATCAGTGACGCGGGTGCCGAATCTCGAAAATCACCGCCGCGGGTGCCGAACCTCAAAAATCACCGCCGCGGGTGCCGAATCTCGAAAATCACCGCCGCGGGTGCCGAGCCTCGAAAATCAGCCCCGCGGGTGCCGAATCTTGAAAATCAGCTCGAAAATCAGCCCCGAGGGTGCCGAATCTACGAAAATCAGTGCCACGGGTATCAAGTCTCGAAAATCACCGCCACGGGTGCCGAATCTCGAAAATCAGCCCCGCGGGTGCCGAATCTCGAAAATCAGTGCCGCGGGTGCCGAATCTCAAAAATCAGCCCCGTGGGTGCTAAATCTCGAAAATCAGCCCCGCTGGTGCCGAATCTCGAAAATCAGTGCCACGGGTGCCGAATCTCGAAAATCAGCCACGCGGGTGCCGAATCTCGAAGATCACCGCCACGGGTGCCGAATATCGAAAATCACCTCCGCCAGTGCCGATTCTCAAAAATCACCACAACGGGTGCCGAATCTCGAAAATCAGCCCCGCGGGTGCAAAATCTCAAAAATCACCTCCACGGGTGCCGAATCTCTAAAATCAGCCCCGCAGGTGCCGAATCTCGAAAATCACTGCCACGGGTGCCGAATCTCGAAAATCAGCCCCGCGGGTGCCGAATCTCGAAAATCAGTGCCAAGGGTGCCGAATCTCGAAAATCACCACCGCGAGTGCCGAATCTCGGAAATCACCACCGCGGGTGCCGAATCTCGAAAATCAGTGCCGCGGGTGCCGAATCTCGAAAATTACCGCGACGTCGCGGGTGCCGAATCTCGAAAATCACCGCCGCAGGTGCCGAAACTCGAAAATCACCGCCGCGGGTGCCGAATCTCGAAAATCAGTGACGCGGGTGTCGAATCTCGAAAATCACCGTCGCGGGTGCCGAGCCTCGAAAATCAGCCCCGCGGTTGCCTAATCTCGAAAATCAGACCCGAGGGTGCCGAATCTCGAAAATGACCACCGCGAGTGCCGAATCTCGGAAATCACCACCGCGGGTGCCGAATCTCGAAAATCAGTGCCGCGGGTGCCGAATCTCGAAAATTACCGCGACGTCGCGGGTGCCGAATCTCGAAAATCACCGCCGCAGGTGCCGAATCTCGAAAATCACCGCCGCTGGTGCCGAATCTCGAAAATCAGTGCCGCGGGTGCCGAATCTCAAAAATCAGCCCCGTGGGTGCCAAATCTCGAAAATCAGCCCCGTGGGTGCTGAATCTCGAAAATCAGTGCCGCGGGTGCGGAATCTCGAAAATCAGTGCCGCGGGTGCCGAATCTCGAAAATCAGCCCCGCTGGTGCCGAATCTCGAAAATCAGTGCCGCGGGAGCCGAATCTCGAAAATCAGCCCCGCTGGTGCCGAATCTCGAAAATCAGTGCCGCGGGTGCCGAATCTCAAAAATCAGCCCCGTGGGTGCCAAATCTCGAAAATCAGCCCCGCGGGTGCCGAATCTCGAAAATAACCGCAGCGGGTGCCGAATCTCGAAAATCAGCCCCACGAGTGCCGAATCTCGAAAATCAGCCCCGCGGTTGCCGAATCTCAAAAATCACCGCCACGGGTGCCGAATCTCGAAAATCACCACCGCGAGTGCCGAATATCGAAAATGAGCCCCGCGGGTGCCGTATCTCGAAAATCACCGCCACGGGTGCCGAATCTCGAAAATCACCGCCGCGGGTGCCGAGCCTCGAAAATCAGCCCCGCGGGTGCCGAATCTTGAAAATCAGCTCGAAAATCAGCCCCGAGGGTGCCGAATCTACGAAAATCAGTGCCACGGGTATCAAGTCTCGAAAATCACCGCCACGGGTGCCGAATCTCGAAAATCAGCCCCGCTGGTGCCGAATCTCGAAAATCAGTGCCACGGGTGCCGAATCTCGAAAATCAGCCACGCGGGTGCCGAATCTCGAAGATCACCTCCGCCAGTGCCGATTCTCAAAAATCACCACAACGGGTGCCGAATCTCGAAAATCAGCCCCGCGGGTGCAAAATCTCAAAAATCACCTCCACGGGTGCCGAATCTCTAAAATCAGCCCCGCGGGTGCCGAATCTCGAAAATCACTGCCACGGGTGCCGAATCTCGAAAATCAGCCCCGCGGGTGCTGAATCTCGAAAATCAGTGCCAAGGGTGCCGAATCTCGAAAATCACCACCGCAAGTGCCGAATCTCGGAAATCACCACCGCGGGTGCCGAATCTCGAAAATCAGTGCCGCGGGTGCCGAATCTCGAAAATTACCGCGACGTCGCGGGTGCCGAATCTCGAAAATCACCGCCGCAGGTGCCGAAACTCGAAAATCACCGCCGCGGGTGCCGAATCTCGAAAATCAGTGACGCGGGTGCCGAATCTCGAAAATCACCGTCGCGGGTGCCGAGCCTCGAAAATCAGCCCCGCGGTTGCCTAATCTCGAAAATCAGCCCCGAGGGTGCCGAATCTCGAAAATGACCACCGCGGGTACCGAATCTCGAAAATCAGCCCCGCGGATGCCGAATCTCGAAAATCAGCCCCGCGGATGCCGAATCTCGAAAATCACTGCCGCGGGTGCCGAACCTCGAAAATCACCGCCGCGGGTGCCGAATCTCGAAAATCAGTGCCGCGGGTGCCGAATCTCGAAAATCACCGCCGCTGGTGCCGAATCTCGAAAATCAGTGCCGCGGGTGCCGAATCTCAAAAATCAGCCCCGTGGGTGCCAAATCTCGAAAATCAGCCCCGTGGGTGCTGAATCTCGAAAATCAGTGCCGCGGGTGCGGAATCTCGAAAATCAGTGCCGCGGGTGCCGAATCTCGAAAATCAGCCCCGCTGGTGCCGAATCTCGAAAATCAGTGCCGCGGGTGCCGAATCTCGAAAATCAGCCCCGCTGGTGCCGAATCTCGAAAATCAGTGCCGCGGGTGCCGAATCTCAAAAATCAGCCCCGTGGGTGCCAAATCTCGAAAATCAGCCCCGCGGGTGCCGAATCTCGAAAATAACCGCCGCGGGTGCCGAATCTCGAAAATCACCGCCGCAGGTGCCGAATCTCGAAAATCAGCCCCGCAGGTGGCGAAACTCGAAAATCACCAC
Source organism: Ranitomeya imitator (assembly GCF_032444005.1). Lineage (NCBI taxonomy): Eukaryota > Metazoa > Chordata > Amphibia > Anura > Dendrobatidae > Ranitomeya > Ranitomeya imitator. The sequence goes on along the minus strand of NC_091291.1, from coordinate 111,518,973 downwards.
CGCGGGTGCCGAATCTCAAAAATCACCTCCGCCAGTGCTGATTCTCAAAAATCACCGCCGCGGGTGCCGAATCTCGAAAATCAGTGACGCGGGTGCCGAGCCTCGAAAATCAGCCCCGCGGTTGCCTAATCTCGAAAATCAGCCCCGCGGGTGCCGAATCTCGAAAATGACCACCGCGGGTGCCGAATCTCAAAAATCAGCCCCGCGGGTGCCGAATCTCGAAAATTAGCCCCGCGGGTGCCGAATCTCGAAAATCACCACCGCGGGTGCCGAATCTCGAAAATCACCTCTGCCAGTGCCGATTCTCAAAAATCACCACAGCGGGTGCCGAATCTCGAAAATCAGCCCCGCGGGTGCCAAATCTCGAAAATCACCGCCACGGGTGCCGAATCTCGAAAATCAGCCCCGCGGGTGCCGAATCTCGAAAATCACTGCCGCGGGTGCCGAACCTCGAAAATCATCGCCGTGGGTGCCGAATCTCGAAAATCAGTGCCGCGGGTTCCGAGCTTCGAAAATTCAGCCCCGCGGGTGCCGAATTTCGAAAATCAGCCCCGAGGGTGCCAAATCTCGAAAATTATCGCCGCGGGTGTCGAATCTCAAAAATCACCTCCGCCAGTGCTGATTCTCAAAAATCACTGCCGCGGGTGCCGAATCTCGAAAATCAGTGACGCGGGTGCCGAATCTCGAAAATCACCGCCGCGGGTGCCGAACCTCAAAAATCACCGCCGCGGGTGCCGAATCTCGAAAATCACCGCCGCGGGTGCCGAGCCTCGAAAATCAGCCCCGCGGGTGCCGAATCTTGAAAATCAGCTCGAAAATCAGCCCCGAGGGTGCCGAATCTACGAAAATCAGTGCCACGGGTATCAAGTCTCGAAAATCACCGCCACGGGTGCCGAATCTCGAAAATCAGCCCCGCGGGTGCCGAATCTCGAAAATCAGTGCCGCGGGTGCCGAATCTCAAAAATCAGCCCCGTGGGTGCTAAATCTCGAAAATCAGCCCCGCTGGTGCCGAATCTCGAAAATCAGTGCCACGGGTGCCGAATCTCGAAAATCAGCCACGCGGGTGCCGAATCTCGAAGATCACCGCCACGGGTGCCGAATATCGAAAATCACCTCCGCCAGTGCCGATTCTCAAAAATCACCACAACGGGTGCCGAATCTCGAAAATCAGCCCCGCGGGTGCAAAATCTCAAAAATCACCTCCACGGGTGCCGAATCTCTAAAATCAGCCCCGCGGGTGCCGAATCTCGAAAATCAGCCCCGCGGGTGCCGAATCTCGAAAATCAGTGCCAAGGGTGCCGAATCTCGAAAATCACCACCGCGAGTGCCGAATCTCGGAAATCACCACCGCGGGTGCCGAATCTCGAAAATCAGTGCCGCGGGTGCCGAATCTCGAAAATTACCGCGACGTCGCGGGTGCCGATCCTCGAAAATCACCGCCGCAGGTGCCGAAACTCGAAAATCACCGCCGCGGGTGCCGAATCTCGAAAATCAGTGACGCGGGTGCCGAATCTCGAAAATCACCATCGCGGGTGCCGAGCCTCGAAAATCAGCCCCGCGGTTGCCTAATCTCGAAAATCAGCCCCGAGGGTGCCGAATCTCGAAAATGACCACCGCGGGTACCGAATCTCGAAAATCAGCCCCGCGGATGCCGAATCTCGAAAATCAGCCCCGCGGATGCCGAATCTCGAAAATCACTGCCGCGGGTGCCGAACCTCGAAAATCACCGCCGCGGGTGCCGAATCTCGAAAATCAGTGCCGCGGGTGCCGAATCTCGAAAATCACCGCCGCTGGTGCCGAATCTCGAAAATCAGTGCCGCGGGTGCCGAATCTCAAAAATCAGCCCCGTGGGTGCCAAATCTCGAAAATCAGCCCCGTGGGTGCTGAATCTCGAAAATCAGTGCCGCGGGTGCGGAATCTCGAAAATCAGTGCCGCGGGTGCCGAATCTCGAAAATCAGCCCCGCTGGTGCCGAATCTCGAAAATCAGTGCCGCGGGAGCCGAATCTCGAAAATCAGCCCCGCTGGTGCCGAATCTCGAAAATCAGTGCCGCGGGTGCCGAATCTCAAAAATCAGCCCCGTGGGTGCCAAATCTCGAAAATCAGCCCCGCGGGTGCCGAATCTCGAAAATAACCGCAGCGGGTGCCGAATCTCGAAAATCAGCCCCGCTGGTGCCGAATCTCAAAAATCAGCCCCGTGGGTGCCAAATCTCGAAAATCAGCCCCGCGGGTGCCGAATCTCGAAAATAACCGCAGCGGGTGCCGAATCTCGAAAATCAGCCCCACGGGTGCCGAATCTCGAAAATCAGTGCCGCGGGTGCCGAATCTCGAAAATCAGCCCCGCGGTTGCCGAATCTCAAAAATCACCGCCACGGGTGCCGAATTTCGAAAATCACCACCGCGAGTGCCGAATCTCGAAAATAACCACAGCGGGTGCCGTATCTCGAAAATCACCGCCACGGGTGCCGAATCTCGAAAATCACCGCCACGGGAGCCGAATCTCGAAAATCAGCCCCGCGGGTGCCGAATCTCGAAAATCACCGCCGCGGGTGCCGAATCTCGAAAATCACCACCGCGGGTGCCGAATCTCGAAAATAACGACAGCGGGTGCCGAATCTCGAAAATCACCACCGCGGGTGCCGAATCTCGAAAATGAGCCCCGCGGGTGCCGAATCTCGAAAATCACCGTCGCGGGTGCCGAATCTCGAAAATCACCGCCACGGGAGCCGAATCTCGAAAATCAGCCCCGCGGGTGCCGAATCTCAAAAATCAGCCCCGTGGGTGCCAAATCTCGAAAATCAGCCCCGTGGGTGCCGAATCTCGAAAATCAGTGCCGCGGGTGCGGAATCTCGAAAATCAGTGCCGCGGGTGCCGAATCTCGAAAATCAGCCCCGCTGGTGCCGAATCTCGAAAATCAGTGCCGCGGGTGCCGAATCTCGAAAATCAGCCCCGCTGGTGCCGAATCTCGAAAATCAGTGCCGCGGGTGCCGAATCTCAAAAATCAGCCCCGTGGGTGCCAAATCTCGAAAATCAGCCCCGCGGGTGCCGAATCTCGAAAATAACCACAGCGGGTGCCGAATCTCGAAAATCAGCCCCACGGGTGCCGAATCTCGAAAATCAGTGCCGCGGGTGCCGAATCTCGAAAATCAGCCCCGCGGTTGCCGAATCTCAAAAATCACCGCCGCGGGTGCCGAATCTCGAAAATCACCACCGCGGGTGCCGAATCTCGAAAATGAGCCCCGCGGGTGCCGAATCTCGAAAATCAGTGCCGCGGGTGCCGAATCTCGAAAATCACCACCGCGGGTGCCGAATCTCGAAAATCAGCCCCACGGGTGCCGAATCTCGAAAATCAGTGCCGCGGGTGCCGAATCTCGAAAATCAGCCCCGCGGTTGCCGAATCTCAAAAATCACCGCCACGGGTGCCGAATCTCGAAAATAACAACAGCGGGTGCCGAATCTCGAAAATCACCACCGCGGGTGCCGAATCTTGAAAATGAGCCCCGCGGGTGCCGAATCTCGAAAATCACCGTTGCGGGTGCCGAATCTCGAAAATCACCGCCACGGGAGCCAAATCTCGAAAATCAGCCCCGCAGGTGCCGAATCTCGAAAATCACCTCCGCCAGTGCTGATTCTCAAAAATCACCGCCGCGGGTGCCGAATCTCGAAAATCAGTGACGCGGGTGCCGAATCTCGAAAATCAGCCCCGCAGTTGCCTAACCTCGAAAATCAGCCCCGAGGGTGCCGAATCTCGAAGATCAGTGCCGCGGGTGCCGAATCTCGAAAATGACCACCGCGGGTGCCGAATCTCGAAAATGACCACCGCGGGTGCCGAATCTCGAAAAGCACCGCTGCGGTGCCGAATCTCAAAAATCAGCCCCGCGAGTGCCGAATCTCGAAAATTAGCCCCGCGGGTGCCGAATCTCGAAAATCACCGCCGCGGGTGCCGAATCTCGAAAATCACCTCCGCCAGTGCCGATTCTCAAAAATCACCACAGCGGGTGCCGAATCTCGAAAATCAGCCCCGCGGGTGCCAAATCTCGAAAATCACCACCGCGGGTGCCGAATCTCGAAAATCAGCCCCACGGGTGCCGAATCTCGAAAATCAGTGCCGCGGGTGCCGAATCTCGTAAATCAGCCCCGCGGTTGCCGAATCTCAAAAATCACCGCCGCGGGTGCCGAATCTCGAAAATCACCACCGCGGGTGCCGAATCTCGAAAATAACAACAGCGGGTGCCGAATCTCGAAAATCACCACCGCGGGTGCCGAATCTCGAAAATGAGCCCCGCGGGTGCCGAATCTCGAAAATCACCGTCGCGGGTGCCGAATCTCGAAAATCACCGCCACGGGAGCCGAATCTCGAAAATCAGCCCCGCGGGTGCCGAATCTCGAAAATCACCTCCGCCAGTGCTGATTCTCAAAAATCACCGCCGCGGGTGCCGAATCTCGAAAATCAGTGACGCGGGTGCCGAATCTCGAAAATCACCGTCGCGGGTGCCGAGCTTCGAAAATCAGCCCCGCAGTTGCCTAATCTCGAAAATCAGCCCCGAGGGTGCCGAATCTCGAAGATCAGTGCCGCGGGTGCCGAATCTCGAAAATGACCACCGCGGGTGCCGAATCTCGAAAATGACCACCGCGGGTGCCGAATCTCGAAAAGCACCGCTGCGGTGCCGAATCTCAAAAATCAGCCCCGCGAGTGCCGAATCTCGAAAATTAGCCCCGCGGGTGCCGAATCTCGAAAATCACCGCCGCGGGTGCCGAATCTCGAAAATCACCTCCGCCAGTGCCGATTCTCAAAAATCACTGCCACGGGTGCCGAACCTCGAAAATCACCGCCGCGGGTGCCGAATCTCGAAAATCAGTGCCGCGGGTTCCGAATCTCGAAAATCACCGCCGCGGGTGCCGAGCCTCGAAAATTCAGCCCCGCGGGTGCCGAATCTCGAAAATCAGCCCCGAGGTTTCCGAATCTCCAAAATGACCGCCACGAGTGCCGAATCTCGAAAATCAGCCCCGCGGGTGCCAAATCTCGAAAATTACCGCCGCGGGTGTCGATTCTCAAAAATCAACTCCGCCAGTGCTGATTCTCAAAAATCACTGCCGCGGGTGCCGAACCTCAAAAATCACCGCCGCTGGTGCCGAATCTGGAAAATCAGTGCCGCGGGTGGCGAATCTCGAAAATCACCGCCGCGGGTGCCGAGCCTCGAAAATCAGCCCCGCGGGTGCCGAATCTTGAAAATCAGCTCGAAAATCAGCCCCGAGGGTGCCGAATCTACGAAAATCAGTGCCACGGGTATAGAATCTCGAAAATCAGTGCCACGGGTGCCGAATCTCGAAAATCAGCCCCGCGGGTGCCGAATCTCGAAAATCAGTGCCGGCGGGTGCCGAATCTCAAAAATCAGCCCCGTGGGTGCTAAATCTCGAAAATCAGCCCGGTGGGTGCCGAATCTCGAAAATCAGTGCCGCAGGTGCGGAATCTCAAAAATCAGTGCCGCGGGTGCCGAATCTCGAAAATCAGCCCCGCTGGTGCCGAATCTCGAAAATCAGTGCCGCGGGTGCCGAATCTCGAAAATCAGCCCCGCTGGTGCCGAATCTCGAAAATCAGTGCCGCGGGTGCCGAATCTCAAAAATCAGCCCCGTGGGTGCCAAATCTCGAAAATCAGCCCCGCGGGTGCCGAATCTCGAAAATAACCACAGCGGGTGCCGAATCTCGAAAATCAGCCCCACGGGTGCCGAATCTCGAAAATCAGTGCCGCGGGTGCCGAATTTCGAAAATCAGCCCCGCGGTTGCCGAATCTCAAAAATCACCGCCGCGGGTGCCGAATCTCGAAAATCACCATCGCGAGTGCCGAATCTCGAAAATAACCACAGCGGGTGCCGAATCTCGAAAAATTACCACCGCGGGTGCCGAATCTCGAAAATCACCGCCACGGGTGCCGAATCTCGAAAATCACCGCCACGGGAGCCGAATCTCGAAAATCAGCCCCGCGGGTGCCGAATCTCGAAAATCACCGCCGCGGGTGCCGAATCTCGAAAATCACCGCCGCGGGTGCCGTATCTCGAAAATCACCGCCACGGGAGCCGAATCTCGAAAATCAGCCCCGCGGGTGCCGAATCTCAAAAATCACCGCCGCGGGTGCCGAATCTCGAAAATCACCGCCGCGGGTGCCGAATCTCGAAAATCACCACCGCGGGTGCCGAATCTCGAAAATAACCACAGCGGGTGCCGAATCTCGAAAATCACCACCGCGGGTGCCGAATCTCGAAAATGAGCCCCGCGGGTGCCGAATCTCGAAAATCACCGTCGCGGGTGCCGAATCTCGAAAATCACCGCCACGGGAGCCGAATCTCGAAAATCACCTCCGCCAGTGCTGATTCTCAAAAATCACCGCCGCGGGTGCCGAATCTCGAAAATCAGTGACGCGGGTGCCGAATCTCGAAAAACACCGTCGCGGGTGCCGAGCCTCGAAAATCAGCCCCGTGGGTGCTAAATCTCGAAAATCAGTGCCACGGGTATAGAATCTCGAAAATCAGTGCCACGGGTGCCGAATCTCGAAAATCAGCCCCGCGGGTGCCGAATCTCGAAAATCAGTGCCGGCGGGTGCCGAATCTCAAAAATCAGCCCCGTGGGTGCTAAATCTCGAAAATCAGCCCGGTGGGTGCCGAATCTCGAAAATCAGTGCCGCAGGTGCGGAATCTCAAAAATCAGTGCCGCGGGTGCCGAATCTCGAAAATCAGCCCCGCTGGTGCCGAATCTCGAAAATCAGTGCCGCGGGTGCCGAATCTCGAAAATCAGCCCCGCTGGTGCCGAATCTCGAAAATCAGTGCCGCGGGTGCCGAATCTCAAAAATCAGCCCCGTGGGTGCCAAATCTCGAAAATCAGCCCCGCGGGTGCCGAATCTCGAAAATAACCACAGCGGGTGCCGAATCTCGAAAATCAGCCCCACGGGTGCCGAATCTCGAAAATCAGTGCCGCGGGTGCCGAATCTCGAAAATCAGCCCCGCGGTTGCCGAATCTCAAAAATCACCGCCGCGGGTGCCGAATCTCGAAAATCACCATCGCGAGTGCCGAATCTCGAAAATAACCACAGCGGGTGCCGAATCTCGAAAAATTACCACCGCGGGTGCCGAATCTCGAAAATCACCGCCACGGGTGCCGAATCTCGAAAATCACCGCCACGGGAGCCGAATCTCGAAAATCAGCCCCGCGGGTGCCGAATCTCGAAAATCACCGCCGCGGGTGCCGAATCTCGAAAATCACCGCCGCGGGTGCCGTATCTCGAAAATCACCGCCACGGGAGCCGAATCTCGAAAATCAGCCCCGCGGGTGCCGAATCTCAAAAATCACCGCCGCGGGTGCCGAATCTCGAAAATCACCGCCGCGGGTGCCGAATCTCGAAAATCACCACCGCGGGTGCCGAATCTCGAAAATAACCACAGCGGGTGCCGAATCTCGAAAATCACCACCGCGGGTGCCGAATCTCGAAAATGAGCCCCGCGGGTGCCGAATCTCGAAAATCACCGTCGCGGGTGCCGAATCTCGAAAATCACCGCCACGGGAGCCGAATCTCGAAAATCACCTCCGCCAGTGCTGATTCTCAAAAATCACCGCCGCGGGTGCCGAATCTCGAAAATCAGTGACGCGGGTGCCGAATCTCGAAAAACACCGTCGCGGGTGCCGAGCCTCGAAAATCAGCCCCGCAGTTGCCTAATCTCGAAAATCAGCCCCGAGGGTGCCGAATCTCGAAAATGACCACCGCGGGTGCCGAATCTCGAAAAGCACCGCTGCGGTGCCGAATCTCAAAAATCAGCCCCGAGGGTTCCGAATCTCGAAAATCACCGCCGCGGGTGCCGAATCTCGAAAATCACCTCCGCCAGTGCCGATTCTCAAAAATCACCACAGCGGGTGCCGAATCTCGAAAATCAGCCCCGCGGGTGCCAAATCTCGAAAATCACCGCCACGGGTGCCGAATCTCGAAAATCAGCCCCGCGGGTGCCGAATCTCGAAAATCACTGCCACGGGTGCCGAACCTCGAAAATCACCGCCGCGGGTGCCGAATCTCGAAAATCAGTGCCGCGGGTTCCGAATCTCGAAAATCACCGCCGCGGGTGCCGAGCCTCGAAAATTCAGCCCCGCGGGTGCCGAATCTCGAAAATCAGCCCCGAGGGTGCCGAATCTCCAAAATGACCGCCACGAGTGCCGAATCTCGAAAATCAGCCCCGCGGGTGCCAAATCTCGAAAATTACCGCCGCGGGTGTCGATTCTCAAAAATCACCTCCGCCAGTGCTGATTCTCAAAAATCACTGCCGCGGGTGCCGAACCTCAAAAATCACCGCCGCTGGTGCCGAATCTGGAAAATCAGTGCCGCGGGTGGCGAATCTCGAAAATCACCGCCGCGGGTGCCGAGCCTCGAAAATCAGCCCCGCGGGTGCCGAATCTCGAAAATCAGCTTGAAAATCAGCCCCGAGGGTGCCGAATCTACGAAAATCAGTGCCACGGGTATCGAATCTCGAAAATCAGTGCCGCGGGTGCCGAATCTCGAAAATCAGCCCCGCTGGTGCCGAATCTCGAAAATCAGTGCCGCGGGTGCCGAATCTCAAAAATCAGCCCCGTGGGTGCCAAATCTCGAAAATCAGCCCCGCGGGTGCCGAATCTCGAAAATAACCACAGCGGGTGCCGAATCTCGAAAATCAGCCCCACGGGTGCCGAATCTCGAAAATCAGTGCCACGGGTGCCGAATCTCGAAAATCAGCCCCGCGGTTGCCGAATCTCAAAAATCACCGCCGCGGGTGCCGAATCTCGAAAATAACCACAGCGGGTGCCGAATCTCGAAAATCACCACCGCGGGTGCCGAATCTCGAAAATCACCGCCACGGGAGCCGAATCTCGAAAATCACCGCCACGGGAGCCGAATCTCGAAAATCAGCCCCGCGGGTGCCGAATCTCGAAAATCACCGCCGCGGGTGCCGAATCTCGAAAATCACCGCCGCGGGTGCCGAATCTCGAAAATCACCGCCGCGGGTGCCGAATCTCGAAAATCACCACCGCGGGTGGCGAATCTCGAAAATAACCACAGCGGGTGCCAAATCTCGAAAATGAGCCCCGCGGGTGCCGAATCTCGAAAATCACCGTCGCGGGTGCCGAATCTCGAAAATCACCGCCACGGGAGCCGAATCTCGAAAATCAGTGATGCGGGTGCCGAGCCTCGAAAATCAGCCCCGCGGTTGCCTAATCTCGAAAATCAGCCCCGCTGGTGCCGAATCTCGAAAATCAGTGCCGCGGGTGCCGAATCTCAAAAATCAGCCCCGTGGGTGCAAAATCTCGAAAATCAGCCCCGCGGGTGCCGAATCTCGAAAATAACCACAGCGGGTGCCGAATCTCGAAAATCAGCCCCACGGGTGCCGAATCTCGAAAATCAATGCCGCGGGTGCCGAATCTCGAAAATCAGCCCCGCGGTTGCCGAATCTCAAAAATCACCGCCGCGGGTGCCGAATCTCGAAAATAACCACAGCGGGTGCCGAATCTCGAAAATCACCACCGCGGGTGCCGAATCTCGAAAATCACCGCCACGGGAGCCGAATCTCGAAAATCACCGCCACGGGAGCCGAATCTCGAAAATCAGCCCCGCGGGTGCCGAATCTCGAAAATCACCGCCGCGGGTGCCGAATCTCGAAAATCACCGCCGCGGGTGCCGAATCTCGAAAATCACCGCCGCGGGTGCCGAATCTCGAAAATCACCACCGCGGGTGCCGAATCTCGAAAATAACCACAGCGGGTGCCAAATCTCGAAAATGAGCCCCGCGGGTGCCGAATCTCGAAAATCAGTGCCACGGGTGCCGAATCTCGAAAATCAGCCACGCGGGTGCCGAATCTCGAAGATCACCGCCACGGGTGCCGAATATCGAAAATCACCTCCGCCAGTGCCGATTCTCAAAAATCACCACAACGGGTGCCGAATCTCGAAAATCAGTCCCGCGGGTGCAAAATCTCAAAAATCACCTCCACGGGTGCCGAATCTCAAAAATCAGCCCCGCGGGTGCCGAATCTCGAAAATCACTGCCACGGGTGCCGAATCTCGAAAATCAGCCCCGCGGGTGCCGAATCTCGAAAATCAGTGCCAAGGGTGCCGAATCTCGAAAATCACCACCGCGAGTGCCGAATCTCGGAAATCACCACCGCGGGTGCCGAATCTCGAAAATCAGTGCCGCGGGTGCCGAATCTCGAAAATTACCGCGACGTCGAGGGTGCCGAATCTCGAAAATCACCGCCGCAGGTGCCGAAACTCGAAAATCACCGCCGCGGGTGCCGAATCTCGGAAATCACCACCGCGGGTGCCGAATCTCGAAAATCAGTGCCGCGGGTGCCGAATCTCGAAAATTACCGCGACGTCGCGGGTGCCGAATCTCGAAAATCACCGCCGCAGGTGCCGAAACTCGAAAATCACCGCCGCGGGTGCCGAATCTCGAAAATCACCATCGCGGGTGCCGAGCCTCGAAAATCAGCCCCGCGGTTGCCTAATCTCGAAAATCAGCCCCGAGGGTGCCGAATCTCGAAAATGACCACCGCGGGTACCGAATCTCGAAAATCAGCCCCGCGGATGCCGAATCTCGAAAATCAGCCCCGCGGATGCCGAATCTCGAAAATCACTGCCGCGGGTGCCGAACCTCGAAAATCACCGCCGCGGGTGCCGAATCTCGAAAATCAGTGCCGCGGGTGCTGAATCTCGAAAATCACCGCCGCTGGTGCCGAATCTCGAAAATCAGTGCCGCGGGTGCCGAATCTCAAAAATCAGCCCCGTGGGTGCCAAATCTCGAAAATCAGCCCCGTGGGTGCTGAATCTCGAAAATCAGTGCCGCGGGTGCGGAATCTCGAAAATCAGTGCCGAGGGTGCCGAATCTCGAAAATCAGCCCCGCTGGTGCCGAATCTCGAAAATCAGTGCCGCGGGAGCCGAATCTCGAAAATCAGCCCTGCTGGTGCCGAATCTCGAAAATCAGTGCCGCGGGTGCCGAATCTCAAAAATCAGCCCCGTGGGTGCCAAATCTCGAAAATCAGCCCCGCGGGTGCCGAATCTCGAAAATAACCGCAGCGGGTGCCGAATCTCGAAAATCAGCCCCACGGGTGCCGAATCTCGAATATCAGTGCCGCGGGTGCCGAATCTCGAAAATCAGTGCCGCGGGTGCCGAATCTCGAAAATCAGCCCCGCGGTTGCCGAATCTCAAAAATCACCGCCGCGGGTGCCGAATCTCGAAAATCACCGCCGCGGGTGCCGAATCTCGAAAATAACGACAGCGGGTGCCGAATCTCGAAAATCACCACCGCGGGTGCCGAATCTCGAAAATGAGCCCCGCGGGTGCCGAATCTCGAAAATCACCGTCGCGGGTGCCGAATCTCGAAAATCACCGCCACGGGAGCCGAATCTCGAAAATCAGCCCCGCGGGTGCCGAATCTCAAAAATCAGCCCCGTGGGTGCCAAATCTCGAAAATCAGCCCCGTGGGTGCCGAATCTCGAAAATCAGTGCCGCGGGTGCGGAATCTCGAAAATCAGTGCCGCGGGTGCCGAATCTCGAAAATCAGCCCCGCTGGTGCCGAATCTCGAAAATCAGTGCCGCGGGTGCCGAATCTCGAAAATCAGCCCCGCTGGTGCCGAATCTCGAAAATCAGTGCCGCGGGTGCCGAATCTCAAAAATCAGCCCCATGGGTGCCAAATCTCGAAAATCAGCCCCGCGGGTGCCGAATCTCGAAAATAACCACAGCGGGTGCCGAATCTCGAAAATCAGCCCCACGGGTGCCGAATCTCGAAAATCAGTGCCGCGGGTGCCGAATCTCGAAAATCAGCCCCGCGGTTGCCGAATCTCAAAAATCACCGCCGCGGGTGCCGAATCTCGAAAATCACCACCGCGGGTGCCGAATCTCGAAAATGAGCCCCGCGGGTGCCGAATCTCGAAAATCAGTGCCGCGGGTGCCGAATCTCGAAAATCACCACCGCGGGTGCCGAATCTCGAAAATCAGCCCCACGGGTGCCGAATCTCGAAAATCAGTGCCGCGGGTGCCGAATCTCGAAAATCAGCCCCGCGGTTGCCGAATCTCAAAAATCACCGCCACGGGTGCCGAATCTCGAAAATCACCACCGCGGGTGCCGAATCTCGAAAATAACAACAGCGGGTGCCGAATCTCGAAAATCACCACCGCGGGTGCCGAATCTCGAAAATGAGCCCCGCGGGTGCCGAATCTCGAAAATCACCGTCGCGGGTGCCGAATCTCGAAAATCACCGCCACGGGAGCCAAATCTCGAAAATCAGCCCCGCAGGTGCCGAATCTCGAAAATCACCGCCACGGGAGCCAAATCTCGAAAATCACCGCCGCGGGTGCCGAATCTCGAAAATCAGTGACGCGGGTGCCGAATCTCGAAAATCAGCCCCGCAGTTGCCTAACCTCGAAAATCAGCCCCGAGGGTGCCGAATCTCGAAGATCAGTGCCGCGGGTGCCGAATCTCGAAAATGACCACCGCGGGTGCCGAATCTCGAAAATGACCACCGCGGGTGCCGAATCTCGAAAAGCACCGCTGCGGTGCCGAATCTCAAAAATCAGCCCCGCGAGTGCCGAATCTCGAAAATTAGCCCCGCGGGTGCCGAATCTCGAAAATCACCGCCGCGGGTGCCGAATCTCGAAAATCACCTCCGCCAGTGCCGATTCTCAAAAATCACCACAGCGGGTGCCGAATCTCGAAAATCAGCCCCGCGGGTGCCAAATCTCGAAAATCACCACCGCGGGTGCCGAATCTCGAAAATCAGCCCCACGGGTGCCGAATCTCGAAAATCAGTGCCGCGGGTGCCGAATCTCGAAAATCAGCCCCGCGGTTGCCGAATCTCAAAAATCACCGCCGCGGGTGCCGAATCTCGAAAATCACCACCGCGGGTGCCGAATCTCGAAAATAACAACAGCGGGTGCCGAATCTCGAAAATGAGCCCCGCGGGTGCCGAATCTCGAAAATCACCGTCGCGGGTGCCGAATCTCGAAAATCACCGCCACGGGAGCCGAATCTCGAAAATCAGCCCCGCGGGTGCCGAATCTCGAAAATCACCTCCACCAGTGCTGATTCTCAAAAATCACCGCCGCGGGTGCCGAATCTCGAAAATCAGTGACGCGGGTGCCGAATCTCGAAAATCACCGTCGCGGGTGCCGAGCCTCGAAAATCAGCCCCGCAGTTGCCTAATCTCGAAAATCAGCCCCGAGGGTGCCGAATCTCGAAGATCAGTGCCGCGGGTGCCGAATCTCGAAAATGACCACCGCGGGTGCCGAATCTCGAAAATGACCACCGCGGGTGCCGAATCTCGAAAAGCACCGCTGCGGTGCCGAATCTCAAAAATCAGCCCCGCGAGTGCCGAATCTCGAAAATTAGCCCCGCGGGTGCCGAATCTCGAAAATCACCGCCGCGGGTGCCGAATCTCGAAAATCACCTCCGCCAGTGCCGATTCTCAAAAATCACCACAGCGGGTGCCGAATCTCGAAAATCAGCCCCGCGGGTGCCAAATCTCGAAAATCACCGCCACGGGTGCCGAATCTCGAAAATCAGCCCCGCGGGTGCCGAATCTCGAAAATCACTGCCACGGGTGCCGAACCTCGAAAATCACCGCCGCGGGTGCCGAATCTCGAAAATCAGTGCCGCGGGTTCCGAATCTCGAAAATCACCGCCGCGGGTGCCGAGCCTCGAAAATTCAGCCCCGCGGGTGCCGAATCTCGAAAATCAGCCCCGAGGTTTCCGAATCTCCAAAATGACCGCCACGAGTGCCGAATCTCGAAAATCAGCCCCGCGGGTGCCAAATCTCGAAAATTACCGCCGCGGGTGTCGATTCTCAAAAATCACCTCCGCCAGTGCTGATTCTCAAAAATCACTGCCGCGGGTGCCGAACCTCAAAAATCACCGCCGCTGGTGCCGAATCTGGAAAATCAGTGCCGCGGGTGGCGAATCTCGAAAATCACCGCCGCGGGTGCCGAGCCTCGAAAATCAGCCCCGCGGGTGCTGAATCTTGAAAATCAGCTCGAAAATCAGCCCCGAGGGTGCCGAATCTACGAAAATCAGTGCCACGGGTATAGAATCTCGAAAATCAGTGCCACGGGTGCCGAATCTCGAAAATCAGCCCCGCGGGTGCCGAATCTCGAAAATCAGTGCCGGCGGGTGCCGAATCTCAAAAATCAGCCCCGTGGGTGCTAAATCTCGAAAATCAGCCCGGTGGGTGCCGAATCTCGAAAATCAGTGCCGCAGGTGCGGAATCTCAAAAATCAGTGCCGCGGGTGCCGAATCTCGAAAATCAGCCCCGCTGGTGCCGAATCTCGAAAATCAGTGCCGCGGGTGCCGAATCTCGAAAATCAGCCCCGCTGGTGCCGAATCTCGAAAATCAGTGCCGCGGGTGCCGAATCTCAAAAATCAGCCCCGTGGGTGCCAAATCTCGAAAATCAGCCCCGCGGGTGCCGAATCTCGAAAATAACCACAGCGGGTGCCGAATCTCGAAAATCAGCCCCACGGGTGCCGAATCTCGAAAATCAGTGCCGCGGGTGCCGAATCTCGAAAATCACCGCCACGGGAGCCGAATCTCGAAAATCAGCCCCGCGGGTGCCGAATCTCGAAAATCACCGCCGCGGGTGCCGAATCTCGAACATCACCGCCGCGGGTGCCGAATCTCGAAAATCACCGCCACGGGAGCCGAATCTCGAAAATCAGCCCCGCGGGTGCCGAATCTCAAAAATCACCGCCGCGGGTGCCGAATCTCGAAAATCACCGCCGCGGGTGCCGAATCTCGAAAATCACCACCGCGGGTGCCGAATCTCGAAAATGAGCCCCGCGGGTGCCGAATCTCGAAAATCACCGTCGCGGGTGCCGAATCTCGAAAATCACCGCCACGGGAGCCGAATCTCGAAAATCACCTCCGCCAGTGCTGATTCTCAAAAATCACCGCCGCGGGTGACGAATCTCGAAAATCAGTGACGCGGGTGCCGAATCTCGAAAAACACCGTCGCGGGTGCCGAGCCTCGAAAATCAGCCCCGCAGTTGCCTAATCTCGAAAATCAGCCCCGAGGGTGCCGAATCTCGAAGATCAGTGCCGCGGGTGCCGAATCTCGAAAATGACCACCGCGGGTGCCGAATCTCGAAAAGCACCGCTGCGGTGCCGAATCTCAAAAATCAGCCCCGAGGGTTCCGAATCTCGAAAATCACCGCCGCGGGTGCCGAATCTCGAAAATCACCTCCGCCAGTGCCGATTCTCAAAAATCACCACAGCGGGTGCCGAATCTCGAAAATCAGCCCCGCGGGTGCCAAATCTCGAAAATCACCGCCACGGGTGCCGAATCTCGAAAATCAGCCCCGCGGGTGCCGAATCTCGAAAATCACTGCCACGGGTGCCGAACCTCGAAAATCACCGCCGCGGGTGCCGAATCTCGAAAATCAGTGCCGCGGGTTCCGAATCTCGAAAATCACCGCCGCGGGTGCCGAGCCTCGAAAATTCAGCCCCGCGGGTGCCGAATCTCGAAAATCAGCCCCGAGGGTGCCGAATCTCCAAAATGACCGCCACGAGTGCCGAATCTCGAAAATCAGCCCCGCGGGTGCCAAATCTCGAAAATTACCGCCGCGGGTGTCGATTCTCAAAAATCACCTCCGCCAGTGCTGATTCTCAAAAATCACTGCCGCGGGTGCCGAACCTCAAAAATCACCGCCGCTGGTGCCGAATCTGGAAAATCAGTGCCGCGGGTGGCGAATCTCGAAAATCACCGCCGCGGGTGCCGAGCCTCGAAAATCAGCCCCGCGGGTGCCGAATCTCGAAAATCAGCTTGAAAATCAGCCCCGAGGGTGCCGAATCTACGAAAATCAGTGCCACGGGTATCGAATCTCGAAAATCAGTGCCGCGGGTGCCGAATCTCGAAAATCAGCCCCGCTGGTGCCGAATCTCGAAAATCAGTGCCGCGGGTGCCGAATCTCAAAAATCAGCCCCGTGGGTGCCAAATCTCGAAAATCAGCCCCGCGGGTGCCGAATCTCGAAAATAACCACAGCGGGTGCCGAATCTCGAAAATCAGCCCCACGGGTGCCGAATCTCGAAAATCAGTGCCGCGGGTGCCGAATCTCGAAAATCAGCCCCGCGGGTGCCGAATCTCGAAAATCAGTGCCGCGGGTGCCGAATCTCGAAAATCAGCCCCGCGGTTGCCGAATCTCAAAAATCACCGCCGCGGGTGCCGAATCTCGAAAATCACCACCGCGGGTGCCGAATCTCGAAAATAACAACAGCGGGTGCCGAATCTCGAAAATGAGCCCCGCGGGTGCCGAATCTCGAAAATCACCGTCGCGGGTGCCGAATCTCGAAAATCACCGCCACGGGAGCCGAATCTCGAAAATCAGCCCCGCGGGTGCCGAATCTCGAAAATCACCTCCGCCAGTGCTGATTCTCAAAAATCACCGCCGCGGGTGCCGAATCTCGAAAATCAGTGACGCGGGTGCCGAATCTCGAAAATCACCGTCGCGGGTGCCGAGCCTCGAAAATCAGCCCCGCAGTTGCCTAATCTCGAAAATCAGCCCCGAGGGTGCCGAATCTCGAAGATCAGTGCCGCGGGTGCCGAATCTCGAAAATGACCACCGCGGGTGCCGAATCTCGAAAATGACCACCGCGGGTGCCGAATCTCGAAAAGCACCGCTGCGGTGCCGAATCTCAAAAATCAGCCCCGCGAGTGCCGAATCTCGAAAATTAGCCCCGCGGGTGCCGAATCTCGAAAATCACCGCCGCGGGTGCCGAATCTCGAAAATCACCTCCGCCAGTGCCGATTCTCAAAAATCACCACAGCGGGTGCCGAATCTCGAAAATCAGCCCCGCGGGTGCCAAATCTCGAAAATCACCGCCACGGGTGCCGAATCTCGAAAATCAGCCCCGCGGGTGCCGAATCTCGAAAATCACTGCCACGGGTGCCGAACCTCGAAAATCACCGCCGCGGGTGCCGAATCTCGAAAATCAGTGCCGCGGGTTCCGAATCTCGAAAATCACCGCCGCGGGTGCCGAGCCTCGAAAATTCAGCCCCGCGGGTGCCGAATCTCGAAAATCAGCCCCGAGGTTTCCGAATCTCCAAAATGACCGCCACGAGTGCCGAATCTCGAAAATCAGCCCCGCGGGTGCCAAATCTCGAAAATTACCGCCGCGGGTGTCGATTCTCAAAAATCACCTCCGCCAGTGCTGATTCTCAAAAATCACTGCCGCGGGTGCCGAACCTCAAAAATCACCGCCGCTGGTGCCGAATCTGGAAAATCAGTGCCGCGGGTGGCGAATCTCGAAAATCACCGCCGCGGGTGCCGAGCCTCGAAAATCAGCCCCGCGGGTGCCGAATCTTGAAAATCAGCTCGAAAATCAGCCCCGAGGGTGCCGAATCTACGAAAATCAGTGCCACGGGTATAGAATCTCGAAAATCAGTGCCACGGGTGCCGAATCTCGAAAATCAGCCCCGCGGGTGCCGAATCTCGAAAATCAGTGCCGGCGGGTGCCGAATCTCAAAAATCAGCCCCGTGGGTGCTAAATCTCGAAAATCAGCCCGGTGGGTGCCGAATCTCGAAAATCAGTGCCGCAGGTGCGGAATCTCAAAAATCAGTGCCGCGGGTGCCGAATCTCGAAAATCAGCCCCGCTGGTGCCGAATCTCGAAAATCAGTGCCGCGGGTGCCGAATCTCGAAAATCAGCCCCGCTGGTGCCGAATCTCGAAAATCAGTGCCGCGGGTGCCGAATCTCAAAAATCAGCCCCGTGGGTGCCAAATCTCGAAAATCAGCCCCGCGGGTGCCGAATCTCGAAAATAACCACAGCGGGTGCCGAATCTCGAAAATCAGCCCCACGGGTGCCGAATCTCGAAAATCAGTGCCGCGGGTGCCGAATCTCGAAAATCAGCCCCGCGGTTGCCGAATCTCAAAAATCACCGCCGCGGGTGCCGAATCTCGAAAATCACCATCGCGAGTGCCGAATCTCGAAAATAACCACAGCGGGTGCCGAATCTCGAAAATCACCACCGCGGGTGCCGAATCTCGAAAATCACCGCCACGGGTGCCGAATCTCGAAAATCACCGCCACGGGAGCCGAATCTCGAAAATCAGCCCCGCGGGTGCCGAATCTCGAAAATCACCGCCGCGGGTGCCGAATCTCGAAAATCACCGCCGCAGGTGCCGAATCGCGAAAATCACCGCCACGGGAGCCGAATCTTGAAAATCAGCCCCGCGGGTGCCGAATCTCAAAAATCACCGCCGCGGGTGCCGAATCTCGAAAATCACCGCCGCGGGTGCCGAATCTCGAAAATCACCACCGCGGGTGCCGAATCTCGAAAATGAGCCCCGCGGGTGCCGAATCTCGAAAATCACCGCCACGGGAGCCGAATCTCGAAAATCACCTCCGCCAGTGCTGATTCTCAAAAATCACCGCCGCGGGTGACGAATCTCGAAAATCAGTGACGCGGGTGCCGAATCTCGAAAAACACCGTCGCGGGTGCCGAGCCTCGAAAATCAGCCCCGCAGTTGCCTAATCTCGAAAATCAGCCCCGAGGGTGCCGAATCTCGAAGATCAGTGCCGCGGGTGCCGAATCTCGAAAATGACCACCGCGGGTGCCGAATCTCGAAAAGCACCGCTGCGGTGCCGAATCTCAAAAATCAGCCCCGAGGGTTCCGAATCTCGAAAATCACCGCCGCGGGTGCCGAATCTCGAAAATCACCTCCGCCAGTGCCGATTCTCAAAAATCACCACAGCGGGTGCCGAATCTCGAAAATCAGCCCCGCGGGTGCCAAATCTCGAAAATCACCGCCACGGGTGCCGAATCTCGAAAATCAGCCCCGCGGGTGCCGAATCTCGAAAATCACTGCCACGGGTGCCGAACCTCGAAAATCACCGCCGCGGGTGCCGAATCTCGAAAATCAGTGCCGCGGGTTCCGAATCTCGAAAATCACCGCCGCGGGTGCCGAGCCTCGAAAATTCAGCCCCGCGGGTGCCGAATCTCGAAAATCAGCCCCGAGGGTGCCGAATCTCCAAAATGACCGCCACGAGTGCCGAATCTCGAAAATCAGCCCCGCGGGTGCCAAATCTCGAAAATTACCGCCGCGGGTGTCGATTCTCAAAAATCACCTCCGCCAGTGCTGATTCTCAAAAATCACTGCCGCGGGTGCCGAACCTCAAAAATCACCGCCGCTGGTGCCGAATCTGGAAAATCAGTGCCGCGGGTGGCGAATCTCGAAAATCACCGCCGCGGGTGCCGAGCCTCGAAAATCAGCCCCGCGGGTGCCGAATCTCGAAAATCAGCTTGAAAATCAGCCCCGAGGGTGCCGAATCTACGAAAATCAGTGCCACGGGTATCGAATCTCGAAAATCAGTGCCGCGGGTGCCGAATCTCGAAAATCAGCCCCGCTGGTGCCGAATCTCGAAAATCAGTGCCGCGGGTGCCGAATCTCAAAAATCAGCCCCGTGGGTGCCAAATCTCGAAAATCAGCCCCGCGGGTGCCGAATCTCGAAAATAACCACAGCGGGTGCCGAATCTCGAAAATCAGCCCCACGGGTGCCGAATCTCGAAAATCAGTGCCGCGGGTGCCGAATCTCGAAAATCAGCCCCGCAGTTGCCGAATCTCAAAAATCACCGCCGCGGGTGCCGAATCTCGAAAATAACCACAGCGGGTGCCGAATCTCGAAAATCACCACCGCGGGTGCCGAATCTCGAAAATCACCGCCACGGGAGCCGAATCTCGAAAATCACCGCCACGGGAGCCGAATCTCGAAAATCAGCCCCGCGGGTGCCGAATCTCGAAAATCACCGCCGCGGGTGCCGAATCTCGAAAATCACCGCCGCGGGTGCCGAATCTCGAAAATCACCACCGCGGGTGCCGAATCTCGAAAATAACCACAGCGGGTGCCAAATCTCGAAAATGAGCCCCGCGGGTGCCGAATCTCGAAAATCACCGTCGCGGGTGCCGAATCTCGAAAATCACCGCCACGGGAGCCGAATCTCGAAAATCAGTGATGCGGGTGCCGAGCCTCGAAAATCAGCCCCGCGGTTGCCTAATCTCGAAAATCAGCCCCGCTGGTGCCGAATCTCGAAAATCAGTGCCGCGGGTGCCGAATCTCAAAAATCAGCCCCGTGGGTGCCAAATCTCGAAAATCAGCCCCGCGGGTGCCGAATCTCGAAAATAACCACAGCGGGTGCCGAATCTCGAAAATCAGCCCCACGGGTGCCGAATCTCGAAAATCAGTGCCGCGGGTGCCGAATCTCGAAAATCAGCCCCGCGGTTGCCGAATCTCAAAAATCACCGCCGCGGGTGCCGAATCTCGAAAATAACCACAGCGGGTGCCGAATCTCGAAAATCACCACCGCGGGTGCCGAATCTCGAAAATCACCGCCACGGGAGCCGAATCTCGAAAATCACCACCACGGGAGCCGAATCTCGAAAATCAGCCCCGCGGGTGCCGAATCTCGAAAATCACCGCCGCGGGTGCCGAATCTCGAAAATCACCGCCGCGGGTGCCGAATCTCGAAAATCACCGCCGCGGGTGCCGAATCTCGAAAATCACCACCGCGGGTGCCGAATCTCGAAAATAACCACAGCGGGTGCCAAATCTCGAAAATGAGCCCCGCGGGTGCCGAATCTCGAAAATCACCGTCGCGGGTGCCGAATCTCGAAAATCACCGCCACGGGAGCCGAATCTCGAAAATCAGTGATGCGGGTGCCGAGCCTCGAAAATCAGCCCCGCGGTTGCCTAATCTCGAAAATCAGCCCCGAGGGTGCCGAATCTCGAAAATCAGTGCCGCGAGTGCCGAATCTCGAAAATGACCACCGCGGGTGCCGATTCTCGAAAAGCACCGCTGCGGTGCCGAATCTCAAAAATCAGCCCCGTGGGTGCCGAATCTCGAAAATTAGCCCCGCGGGTGCCGAATCTCGAAAATCACCGCCGCGGGTGCCGAATCTCGAAAATCACCTCCGCCAGTGCCGATTCTCAAAAATCACCACAGCGGGTGCCGAATCTCGAAAATCAGCCCCGCGGGTGCCGAATCTCGAAAATCACTGCCGCGGGTGCCGAACCTCGAAAATCACCGCCGCGGGTGCCGAATCTCGAAAATCACCGCCGCGGGTGCCGAATCTCGAAAATCAGTGCCACGGGTTCCGAATCTCGAAAATCACCGCCGCGGGTGCCGAGCCTCGAAAATTCCGCCCCGCAGGTGCCGAATCTCGAAAATCAGCCCCGAGGGTGCCGAATCTCCAAAATGACCGCCACGAGTGCCGAATCTCGAAAATCAGCCCCGCGGGTGCCAAATCTCGAAAATTACCACCGCGGGTGCCGAATCTCGAAAATAACCACAGCGGGTGCCGAATCTCGAAAATCAGCCCCGTGGGTGCCAAATCTCGAAAATCAGCCCCGCGGGTGCCGAATCTCGAAAATAACCACAGCGGGTGCCGAATCTCGAAAATCAGCCCCACGGGTGCCGAATCTCGAAAATCAGTGCCGCGGGTGCCGAATCTCGAAAATCAGCCCCGCGGTTGCCGAATCTCAAAAATCACCGCCGCGGGTGCCGAATCTCGAAAATAACCACAGCGGGTGCCGAATCTCGAAAATCACCACCGCGGGTGCCGAATCTCGAAAATCACCGCCACGGGAGCCGAATCTCGAAAATCACCGCCACGGGAGCCGAATCTCGAAAATCAGCCCCGCGGGTGCCGAATCTCGAAAATCACCGCCGCGGGTGCCGAATCTCGAAAATCACCGCCGCGGGTGCCGAATCTCGAAAATCACCACCGCGGGTGCCGAATCTCGAAAATAACCACAGCGGGTGCCAAATCTCGAAAATGAGCCCCGCGGGTGCCGAATCTCGAAAATCACCGTCGCGGGTGCCGAATCTCGAAAATCACCGCCACGGGAGCCGAATCTCGAAAATCAGTGATGCGGGTGCCGAGCCTCGAAAATCAGCCCCGCGGTTGCCTAATCTCGAAAATCAGCCCCGCTGGTGCCGAATCTCGAAAATCAGTGCCGCGGGTGCCGAATCTCAAAAATCAGCCCCGTGGGTGCCAAATCTCGAAAATCAGCCCCGCGGGTGCCGAATCTCGAAAATAACCACAGCGGGTGCCGAATCTCGAAAATCAGCCCCACGGGTGCCGAATCTCGAAAATCAGTGCCGCGGGTGCCGAATCTCGAAAATCAGCCCCGCGGTTGCCGAATCTCAAAAATCACCGCCGCGGGTGCCGAATCTCGAAAATAACCACAGCGGGTGCCGAATCTCGAAAATCACCACCGCGGGTGCCGAATCTCGAAAATCACCGCCACGGGAGCCGAATCTCGAAAATCACCGCCACGGGAGCCGAATCTCGAAAATCAGCCCCGCGGGTGCCGAATCTCGAAAATCACCGCCGCGGGTGCCGAATCTCGAAAATCACCGCCGCGGGTGCCGAATCTCGAAAATCACCGCCGCGGGTGCCGAATCTCGAAAATCACCACCGCGGGTGCCGAATCTCGAAAATAACCACAGCGGGTGCCAAATCTCGAAAATGAGCCCCGCGGGTGCCGAATCTCGAAAATCACCGTCGCGGGTGCCGAATCTCGAAAATCACCGCCACGGGAGCCGAATCTCGAAAATCAGTGATGCGGGTGCCGAGCCTCGAAAATCAGCCCCGCGGTTGCCTAATCTCGAAAATCAGCCCCGAGGGTGCCGAATCTCGAAGATCAGTGCCGCGAGTGCCGAATCTCGAAAATGACCACCGCGGGTGCCGATTCTCGAAAAGCACCGCTGCGGTGCCGAATCTCAAAAATCAGCCCCGTGGGTGCCGAATCTCGAAAATTAGCCCCGCGGGTGCCGAATCTCGAAAATCACCGCCGCGGGTGCCGAATCTCGAAAATCACCTCCGCCAGTGCCGATTCTCAAAAATCACCACAGCGGGTGCCGAATCTCGAAAATCAGCCCCGCGGGTGCCGAATCTCGAAAATCACTGCCGCGGGTGCCGAACCTCGAAAATCACCGCCGCGGGTGCCGAATCTCGAAAATCACCGCCGCGGGTGCCGAATCTCGAAAATCAGTGCCACGGGTTCCGAATCTCGAAAATCACCGCCGCGGGTGCCGAGCCTCGAAAATTCCGCCCCGCAGGTGCCGAATCTCGAAAATCAGCCCCGAGGGTGCCGAATCTCCAAAATGACCGCCACGAGTGCCGAATCTCGAAAATCAGCCCCGCGGGTGCCAAATCTCGAAAATTACCGCCGCGGGTGTCGAGTCTCAAAAATCACTGCCGCGGGTGCCGAATCTCGAAAATCAGTGACGCGGGTGCCGAATCTCGAAAATCACCGCCGCGGGTGCCGAACCTCAAAAACCACCTCCGCCAGTGCTGATTATCAAAAATCACCGCCACGGGTGCCAAATCTCGAAAATCAGCCCCGCGGGTGCCGAATCTCAAAAATCAGCCCCGTGGGTGCTAAATCTCGAAAATCAGCCCCGCGGGTGCCGAATCTCGAAAATCAGTGCCACGGGTGCCGAATCTCGAAAATCAGCCACGCGGGTGCCGAATCTCGAAGATCACCGCCACGGGTGCCGAATATCGAAAATCACCTCCACCAGTGCCGATTCTCAAAAATCACCACAGCGGGTGCCGAATCTCGAAAATCAGCCCCGCGGGTGCAAAATCTCAAAAATCACCGCCACGGGTGCCGAATCTCTAAAATCAGCCCCGCGGGTGCCGAATCTCGAAAATCAGTGCCGTGGGTACCGAATCTCGACAATCACCGCTGCGGGTGCCGAATCTCGAAAATCACTGCCACGGGTGCCGAATCTCGAAAATCAGCCCCGCGCGTGCCGAATCTCGAAAATCAGTGCCAAGGGTGCCGAATCTCGAAAATCACCACCGCGAGTGCCGAATCTCGGAAATCACCACCGCGGGTGCCGAATCTCGAAAATCAGCCCCGCGGGTGCTAAATCTCGAAAATCAGCCCCGCTGGTGCCGAATCTCGAAAATCACCACCACGGGTGCCGAATCTCAAAAATCACCGCCGCAGGTGCCGAATCTCAAAAATCAGCCCCGCAGGTGCCAAAACTCGAAAATCACCACTGCGGGTGCCGAATCTCAAAAATCACCTCCGCCAGTGCTGATTCTCAAAAATCACCGCCGCGGGTGCCGAATCTCAAAAATCACCGTCGCGGGTGCCGAGCCTCGGAAATCAGCCCCGCGGTTGCCTAATCTCGAAAATCAGCCCCGAGGGTGCCGAATCTCGAAAATGACCACCGCGGGTGCCGAATCTCGAAAAGCACCGCTGCGGTGCCGAATCTCAAAAATCAGCCCCGCGGGTGCCGAATCTCGAAAATCAGCCCCGCGGGTGCCGAATCTCGAAAATAACCGCCGCGGGTGCCGAATCTCGAAAATCACCTCCGCCAGTGCCGATTCTCAAAAATCACCACAGCGGGTGCCGAATCTCGAAAATCAGCCCCGCGGGTGCCAAATCTCAAAAATCACCGCCACGGGTGCCGAATCTCAAAAATCAGCCCCGCGGGTGCCGAATCTCGAAAATTACTGCCACGGGTGCCGAACCTCGAAAATCACCGCCGCTGGTGCCGAATCTGGAAAATCAGTGCCGCGG
This sequence comes from Ranitomeya imitator, assembly GCF_032444005.1. Lineage (NCBI taxonomy): Eukaryota > Metazoa > Chordata > Amphibia > Anura > Dendrobatidae > Ranitomeya > Ranitomeya imitator. The sequence goes on along the minus strand of NC_091291.1, from coordinate 111,494,382 downwards.
GTGGCGAATCTCGAAAATCACCGCCGCGGGTGCCGAGCCTCGAAAATCAGCCCCGCGGGTGCCGAATCTCGAAAATCAGCTTGAAAATCAGCCCCGAGGGTGCCGAATCTACGAAAATCAGTGCCACGGGTATCGAATCTCGAAAATCAGTGCCGCGGGTGCCGAATCTCGAAAATCAGCCCCGCTGGTGCCGAATCTCGAAAATCAGTGCCGCGGGTGCCGAATCTCAAAAATCAGCCCCGTGGGTGCCAAATCTCGAAAATCAGCCCCGCGGGTGCCGAATCTCGAAAATAACCACAGCGGGTGCCGAATCTCGAAAATCAGCCCCACGGGTGCCGAATCTCGAAAATCAGTGCCGCGGGTGCCGAATCTCGAAAATCAGCCCCGCGGTTGCCGAATCTCAAAAATCACCGCCGCGGGTGCCGAATCTCGAAAATAACCACAGCGGGTGCCGAATCTCGAAAATCACCACCGCGGGTGCCGAATCTCGAAAATCACTGCCACGGGAGCCGAATCTCGAAAATCACCGCCACGGGAGCCGAATCTCGAAAATCAGCCCCGCGGGTGCCGAATCTCGAAAATCACCGCCGCGGGTGCCGAATCTCGAAAATCACCGCCGCGGGTGCCGAATCTCGAAAATCACCGCCGCGGGTGCCGAATCTCGAAAATCACCACCGCGGGTGCCGAATCTCGAAAATAACCACAGCGGGTGCCAAATCTCGAAAATGAGCCCCGCGGGTGCCGAATCTCGAAAATCACCGTCGCGGGTGCCGAATCTCGAAAATCACCGCCACGGGAGCCGAATCTCGAAAATCAGTGATGCGGGTGCCGAGCCTCGAAAATCAGCCCCGCGGTTGCCTAATCTCGAAAATCAGCCCCGCTGGTGCCGAATCTCGAAAATCAGTGCCGCGGGTGCCGAATCTCAAAAATCAGCCCCGTGGGTGCCAAATCTCGAAAATCAGCCCCGCGGGTGCCGAATCTCGAAAATAACCACAGCGGGTGCCGAATCTCGAAAATCAGCCCCACGGGTGCCGAATCTCGAAAATCAGTGCCGCGGGTGCCGAATCTCGAAAATCAGCCCCGCGGTTGCCGAATCTCAAAAATCACCGCCGCGGGTGCCGAATCTCGAAAATAACCACAGCGGGTGCCGAATCTCGAAAATCACCACCGCGGGTGCCGAATCTCGAAAATCACCGCCACGGGAGCCGAATCTCGAAAATCACCGCCACGGGAGCCGAATCTCGAAAATCAGCCCCGCGGGTGCCGAATCTCGAAAATCACCGCCGCGGGTGCCGAATCTCGAAAATCACCGCCGCGGGTGCCGAATCTCGAAAATCACCGCCGCGGGTGCCGAATCTCGAAAATCACCACCGCGGGTGCCGAATCTCGAAAATAACCACAGCGGGTGCCAAATCTCGAAAATGAGCCCCGCGGGTGCCGAATCTCGAAAATCACCGTCGCGGGTGCCGAATCTCGAAAATCACCGCCACGGGAGCCGAATCTCGAAAATCAGTGATGCGGGTGCCGAGCCTCGAAAATCAGCCCCGCGGTTACCTAATCTCGAAAATCAGCCCCGAGGGTGCCGAATCTCGAAGATCAGTGCCGCGAGTGCCGAATCTCGAAAATGACCACCGCGGGTGCCGATTCTCGAAAAGCACCGCTGCGGTGCCGAATCTCAAAAATCAGCCCCGTGGGTGCCGAATCTCGAAAATTAGCCCCGCGGGTGCCGAATCTCGAAAATCACCGCCGCGGGTGCCGAATCTCGAAAATCACCTCCGCCAGTGCCGATTCTCAAAAATCACCACAGCGGGTGCCGAATCTCGAAAATCAGCCCCGCGGGTGCCGAATCTCGAAAATCACTGCCGCGGGTGCCGAACCTCGAAAATCACCGCCGCGGGTGCCGAATCTCGAAAATCAGTGCCACGGGTTCCGAATCTCGAAAATCACCGCCGCGGGTGCCGAGCCTCGAAAATTCCGCCCCGCAGGTGCCGAATCTCGAAAATCAGCCCCGAGGGTGCCGAATCTCCAAAATGACCGCCACGAGTGCCGAATCTCGAAAATCAGCCCCGCGGGTGCCAAATCTCGAAAATTACCGCCGCGGGTGTCGAGTCTCAAAAATCACTGCCGCGGGTGCCGAATCTCGAAAATCAGTGACGCGGGGGCCGAATCTCGAAAATCACCGCCGCGGGTGCCGAACCTCAAAAACCACCTCCGCCAGTGCTGATTATCAAAAATCACCGCCACGGGTGCCAAATCTCGAAAATCAGCCCCGTGGGTGCTAAATCTCGAAAATCAGCCCCGCGGGTGCCGAATCTCGAAAATCAGTGCCACGGGTGCCGAATCTCGAAAATCAGCCACGCGGGTGCCGAATCTCGAAGATCACCGCCACGGGTGCCGAATATCGAAAATCACCTCCACCAGTGCCGATTCTCAAAAATCACCACAGCGGGTGCCGAATCTCGAAAATCAGCCCCGCGGGTGCAAAATCTCAAAAATCACCGCCACGGGTGCCGAATCTCTAAAATCAGCCCCGCGGGTGCCGAATCTCGAAAATCAGTGCCGTGGGTACCGAATCTCGACAATCACCGATGCGGGTGCCGAATCTCGAAAATCACCGCCACGGGTGCCGAATCTCGAAAATCAGCCCCGCGCGTGCCGAATCTCGAAAATCAGTGCCAAGGGTGCCGAATCTCGAAAATCACCACCGCGAGTGCCGAATCTCGGAAATCACCACCGCGGGTGCCGAATCTCGAAAATCAGCCCCGCGGGTGCTAAATCTCGAAAATCAGCCCCGCTGGTGCCGAATCTCGAAAATCACCACCACGGGTGCCGAATCTCAAAAATCACCGCCGCAGGTGCCGAATCTCAAAAATCAGCCCCGCAGGTGCCAAAACTCGAAAATCACCACCGCGGGTGCCGAATCTCAAAAATCACCTCCGCCAGTGCTGATTCTCAAAAATCACCGCCGCGGGTGCCGAATCTCAAAAATCACCGTCGCGGGTGCCGAGCCTCGAAAATCAGCCCCGCGGTTGCCTAATCTCGAAAATCAGCCCCGAGGGTGCCGAATCTCGAAAATGACCACCGCGGGTGCCGAATCTCGAAAAGCACCGCTGCGGTGCCGAATCTCAAAAATCAGCCCCGCGGGTGCCGAATCTCGAAAATCAGCCCCGCGGGTGCCGAATCTCGAAAATCACCGCCGCGGGTGCCGAATCTCGAAAATCACCTCCGCCAGTGCCGATTCTCAAAAATCACCACAGCGGGTGCCGAATCTCGAAAATCAGCCCCGCGGGTGCCAAATCTCAAAAATCACCGCCACGGGTGCCGAATCTCAAAAATCAGCCCCGCGGGTGCCGAATCTCGAAAATTACTGCCACGGGTGCCGAACCTCGAAAATCACCGCCGCGGGTGCCGAATCTCGAAAATCAGTGCCGCGGGTGCCGAATCTCGAAAATCACCGCCGCGGGTGCCGAGCCTCGAAAATTCAGCCCCGCGGGTGCCGAATCTCGAAAATCAGCCTCGAGGGTGCCGAATCTCGAAAATGACCGCCACGAGTGCCGAATCTCGAAAATCAGCCCCACGGGTGCCAAATCTCGAAAATTACCGCCACGGGTGTCGAATCTCAAAAATCACCTCCGCCAGTGCTGATTCTCAAAAATCACTGCTGCGGGTGCCGAATCTCGAAAATCACCGCCGCGGGTGCCGAACCTCAAAAATCACCGCCGCAGGTGCTGAATCTCGAAAATCAGTGCCGCGGGTGGCGAATCTCGAAAATCACCGCCGCGGGTGCCGAGCCTCGAAAATCAGCCCCGCGGGTGCCGAATCTCGAAAATCAGCTCGAAAATCAGCCCCGAGGGTGCCGAATCTCAAAAATTAGTGCCACGGGTGCCGAATCTCCAAAATCACCGCCACGGGTGCTGAATCTCGAAAATCAGCCCCGCTGGTGCCGAATCTCGAAAATCAGTGCCGCGGGTGCCGAATCTCAAAAATCAGCCCCGCAGTTGCCTAATCTCGAAAATCAGCCCCGAGGGTGCCGAATCTCGAAGATCAGTGCCGCGGGTGCCGAATCTCAAAAATGACCACCGCGGGTGCCGAATCTCGAAAAGCACCGCTGCGGTGCCGAATCTCAAAAATCAGCCCCGAGGGTTCCGAATCTCGAAAATCACCGCCGCGGGTGCCGAATCTCGAAAATCACCTCCGCCAGTGCTGATTCTCAAAAATCACCACAGCGGGTGCCGAATCTCGAAAATCACTGCCACGGGTGCCGAACCTCGAAAATCACCGCCGCGGGTGCCGAATCTCGAAAATCAGTGCCGCGGGTTCCGAATCTCGAAAATCACCGCCGCGGGTGCCGAGCCTCGAAAATTCAGCCCCGCGGGTGCCGAATCTCGAAAATCAGCCCCGAGGGTGCCGAATCTCCAAAATGACCGCCACGAGTGCCGAATCTCGAAAATCAGCCCCGCGGGTGCCAAATCTCGAAAATTACCGCCGCGGGTGTCGATTCTCAAAAATCACCTCCGCCAGTGCTGATTCTCAAAAATCACTGCCGCGGGTGCCGAACCTCAAAAATCACCGCCGCTGGTGCCGAATCTGGAAAATCAGTGCCGCGGGTGGCGAATCTCGAAAATCACCGCCGCGGGTGCCGAGCCTCGAAAATCAGCCCCGCGGGTGCCGAATCTCGAAAATCAGCTTGAAAATCAGCCCCGAGGGTGCCGAATCTACGAAAATCAGTGCCACGGGTATCGAATCTCGAAAATCAGTGCCGCGGGTGCCGAATCTCGAAAATCAGCCCCGCTGGTGCCGAATCTCGAAAATCAGTGCCGCGGGTGCCGAATCTCAAAAATCAGCCCCGTGGGTGCCAAATCTCGAAAATCAGCCCCGCGGGTGCCGAATCTCGAAAATAACCACAGCGGGTGCCGAATCTCGAAAATCAGCCCCACGGGTGCCGAATCTCGAAAATCAGTGCCGCGGGTGCCGAATCTCGAAAATCAGCCCCGCGGTTGCCGAATCTCAAAAATCACCGCCGCGGGTGCCGAATCTCGAAAATAACCACAGCGGGTGCCGAATCTCGAAAATCACCACCGCGGGTGCCGAATCTCGAAAATCACCGCCACGGGAGCCGAATCTCGAAAATCACCGCCACGGGAGCCGAATCTCGAAAATCAGCCCCGCGGGTGCCGAATCTCGAAAATCACCGCCGCGGGTGCCGAATCTCGAAAATCACCGCCGCGGGTGCCGAATCTCGAAAATCACCGCCGCGGGTGCCGAATCTCGAAAATCACCACCGCGGGTGCCGAATCTCGAAAATAACCACAGCGGGTGCCAAATCTCGAAAATGAGCCCCGCGGGTGCCGAATCTCGAAAATCACCGTCGCGGGTGCCGAATCTCGAAAATCACCGCCACGGGAGCCGAATCTCGAAAATCAGTGATGCGGGTGCCGAGCCTCGAAAATCAGCCCCGCGGTTGCCTAATCTCGAAAATCAGCCCCGCTGGTGCCGAATCTCGAAAATCAGTGCCGCGGGTGCCGAATCTCAAAAATCAGCCCCGTGGGTGCCAAATCTCGAAAATCAGCCCCGCGGGTGCCGAATCTCGAAAATAACCACAGCGGGTGCCGAATCTCGAAAATCAGCCCCACGGGTGCCGAATCTCGAAAATCAGTGCCGCGGGTGCCGAATCTCGAAAATCACCGCCGCGGGTGCCGAATCTCGAAAATAACCACAGCGGGTGCCGAATCTCGAAAATCACCACCGCGGGTGCCGAATCTCGAAAATCACCGCCACGGGAGCCGAATCTCGAAAATCAGCCCCGCGGGTGCCGAATCTCGAAAATCACCGCCGCGGGTGCCGAATCTCGAAAATCACCGCCGCGGGTGCCGAATCTCGAAAATCACCGCCGCGGGTGCCGAATCTCGAAAATCACCACCGCGGGTGCCGAATCTCGAAAATAACCACAGCGGGTGCCAAATCTCGAAAATGAGCCCCGCGGGTGCCGAATCTCGAAAATCACCGTCGCGGGTGCCGAATCTCGAAAATCACCGCCACGGGAGCCGAATCTCGAAAATCAGTGATGCGGGTGCCGAGCCTCGAAAATCAGCCCCGCGGTTGCCTAATCTCGAAAATCAGCCCCGAGGGTGCCGAATCTCGAAGATCAGTGCCGCGAGTGCCGAATCTCGAAAATGACCACCGCGGGTGCCGATTCTCGAAAAGCACCGCTGCGGTGCCGAATCTCAAAAATCAGCCCCGTGGGTGCCGAATCTCGAAAATTAGCCCCGCGGGTGCCGAATCTCGAAAATCACCGCCGCGGGTGCCGAATCTCGAAAATCACCTCCGCCAGTGCCGATTCTCAAAAATCACCACAGCGGGTGCCGAATCTCGAAAATCAGCCCCGCGGGTGCCGAATCTCGAAAATCACTGCCGCGGGTGCCGAACCTCGAAAATCACCGCCGCGGGTGCCGAATCTCGAAAATCACCGCCGCGGGTGCCGAATCTCGAAAATCAGTGCCACGGGTTCCGAATCTCGAAAATCACCGCCGCGGGTGCCGAGCCTCGAAAATTCCGCCCCGCAGGTGCCGAATCTCGAAAATCAGCCCCGAGGGTGCCGAATCTCCAAAATGACCGCCACGAGTGCCGAATCTCGAAAATCAGCCCCGCGGGTGCCAAATCTCGAAAATTACCGCCGCGGGTGTCGAGTCTCAAAAATCACTGCCGCGGGTGCCGAATCTCGAAAATCAGTGACGCGGGTGCCGAGCCTCGAAAATCAGCCCCGCGGGTGCCGAATCTCGAAAATAACCACAGCGGGTGCCAAATCTCGAAAATGAGCCCCGCGGGTGCCGAATCTCGAAAATCACCGTCGCGGGTGCCGAATCTCGAAAATCACCGCCACGGGAGCCGAATCTCGAAAATCAGTGATGCGGGTGCCGAGCCTCGAAAATCAGCCCCGCGGTTGCCTAATCTCGAAAATCAGCCCCGAGGGTGCCGAATCTCGAAGATCAGTGCCGCGAGTGCCGAATCTCGAAAATGACCACCGCGGGTGCCGATTCTCGAAAAGCACCGCTGCGGTGCCGAATCTCAAAAATCAGCCCCGTGGGTGCCGAATCTCGAAAATTAGCCCCGCGGGTGCCGAATCTCGAAAATCACCGCCGCGGGTGCCGAATCTCGAAAATCACCTCCGCCAGTGCCGATTCTCAAAAATCACCACAGCGGGTGCCGAATCTCGAAAATCAGCCCCGCGGGTGCCGAATCTCGAAAATCACTGCCGCGGGTGCCGAACCTCGAAAATCACCGCCGCGGGTGCCGAATCTCGAAAATCACCGCCGCGGGTGCCGAATCTCGAAAATCAGTGCCACGGGTTCCGAATCTCGAAAATCACCGCCGCGGGTGCCGAGCCTCGAAAATTCCGCCCCGCAGGTGCCGAATCTCGAAAATCAGCCCCGAGGGTGCCGAATCTCCAAAATGACCGCCACGAGTGCCGAATCTCGAAAATCAGCCCCGCGGGTGCCAAATCTCGAAAATTACCGCCGCGGGTGTCGAGTCTCAAAAATCACTGCCGCGGGTGCCGAATCTCGAAAATCAGTGACGCGGGTGCCGAATCTCGAAAATCACCGCCGCGGGTGCCGAACCTCAAAAACCACCTCCGCCAGTGCTGATTATCAAAAATCACCGCCACGGGTGCCAAATCTCGAAAATCAGCCCCGCGGGTGCCGAATCTCAAAAATCAGCCCCGTGGGTGCTAAATCTCGAAAATCAGCCCCGCGGGTGCCGAATCTCGAAAATCAGTGCCACGGGTGCCGAATCTCGAAAATCAGCCACGCGGGTGCCGAATATCGAAAATCACCTCCACCAGTGCCGATTCTCAAAAATCACCACAACGGGTGCCGAATCTCTAAAATCAGCCCCGCGGGTGCCGAATCTCGAAAATCAGTGCCGTGGGTACCGAATCTCGACAATCACCGCCGCGGGTGCCGAATCTCGAAAATCACCGCCACGGGTGCCGAATCTCGAAAATCAGCCCCGCGCGTGCCGAATCTCGAAAATCAGTGCCAAGGGTGCCGAATCTCGAAAATCACCACCGCGAGTGCCGAATCTCGGAAATCACCACCGCGGGTGCCGAATCTCGAAAATCAGCCCCGCGGGTGCTAAATCTCGAAAATCAGCCCCGCTGGTGCCGAATCTCGAAAATCACCACCACGGGTGCCGAATCTCGAAAATCACCGCCGCAGGTGCCGAATCTCAAAAATCAGCCCCGCAGGTGCCAAAACTCGAAAATCACCACCGCGGGTGCCGAATCTCAAAAATCACCTCCGCCAGTGCTGATTCTCAAAAATCACCGCCGCGGGTGCCGAATCTCAAAAATCACCGCCGCGGGTGCCGAATCTCAAAAATCACCGTCGCGGGTGCCGAGCCTCGAAAATCAGCCCCGCGGTTGCCTAATCTCGAAAATCAGCCCCGAGGGTGCCGAATCTCGAAAATGACCACCGCGGGTGCCGAATCTCGAAAAGCACCGCTGCGGTGCCGAATCTCAAAAATCAGCCCCGCGGGTGCCGAATCTCGAAAATCAGCCCCGCGGGTGCCGAATCTCGAAAATCACCGCCGCGGGTGCCGAATCTCGAAAATCACCTCCGCCAGTGCCGATTCTCAAAAATCACCACAGCGGGTGCCGAATCTCGAAAATCAGCCCCGCGGGTGCCAAATCTCAAAAATCACCGCCACGGGTGCCGAATCTCAAAAATCAGCCCCGCGGGTGCCGAATCTCGAAAATTACTGCCACGGGTGCCGAACCTCGAAAATCACCGCCGCGGGTGCCGAATCTCGAAAATCAGTGCCGCGGGTGCCGAATCTCGAAAATCACCGCCGCGGGTGCCGAGCCTCGAAAATTCAGCCCCGCGGGTGCCGAATCTCGAAAATCAGCCTCGAGGGTGCCGAATCTCGAAAATGACCGCCACGAGTGCCGAATCTCGAAAATCAGCCCCACGGGTGCCGAATCTCGAAAATGACCACCGCGGGTGCCGATTCTCGAAAAGCACCGCTGCGGTGCCGAATCTCAAAAATCAGCCCCGTGGGTGCCGAATCTCGAAAATTAGCCCCGCGGGTGCCGAATCTCGAAAATCACCGCCGCGGGTGCCGAATCTCGAAAATCACCTCCGCCAGTGCCGATTCTCAAAAATCACCACAGCGGGTGCCGAATCTCGAAAATCAGCCCCGCGGGTGCCGAATCTCGAAAATCACTGCCGCGGGTGCCGAACCTCGAAAATCACCGCCGCGGGTGCCGAATCTCGAAAATCACCGCCGCGGGTGCCGAATCTCGAAAATCAGTGCCACGGGTTCCGAATCTCGAAAATCACCGCCGCGGGTGCCGAGCCTCGAAAATTCCGCCCCGCAGGTGCCGAATCTCGAAAATCAGCCCCGAGGGTGCCGAATCTCCAAAATGACCGCCACGAGTGCCGAATCTCGAAAATCAGCCCCGCGGGTGCCAAATCTCGAAAATTACCACCGCGGGTGCCGAATCTCGAAAATAACCACAGCGGGTGCCGAATCTCGAAAATCAGCCCCGTGGGTGCCAAATCTCGAAAATCAGCCCCGCGGGTGCCGAATCTCGAAAATAACCACAGCGGGTGCCGAATCTCGAAAATCAGCCCCACGGGTGCCGAATCTCGAAAATCAGTGCCGCGGGTGCCGAATCTCGAAAATCAGCCCCGCGGTTGCCGAATCTCAAAAATCACCGCCGCGGGTGCCGAATCTCGAAAATAACCACAGCGGGTGCCGAATCTCGAAAATCACCACCGCGGGTGCCGAATCTCGAAAATCACCGCCACGGGAGCCGAATCTCGAAAATCACCGCCACGGGAGCCGAATCTCGAAAATCAGCCCCGCGGGTGCCGAATCTCGAAAATCACCGCCGCGGGTGCCGAATCTCGAAAATCACCGCCGCGGGTGCCGAATCTCGAAAATCACCACCGCGGGTGCCGAATCTCGAAAATAACCACAGCGGGTGCCAAATCTCGAAAATGAGCCCCGCGGGTGCCGAATCTCGAAAATCACCGTCGCGGGTGCCGAATCTCGAAAATCACCGCCACGGGAGCCGAATCTCGAAAATCAGTGATGCGGGTGCCGAGCCTCGAAAATCAGCCCCGCGGTTGCCTAATCTCGAAAATCAGCCCCGCTGGTGCCGAATCTCGAAAATCAGTGCCGCGGGTGCCGAATCTCAAAAATCAGCCCCGTGGGTGCCAAATCTCGAAAATCAGCCCCGCGGGTGCCGAATCTCGAAAATAACCACAGCGGGTGCCGAATCTCGAAAATCAGCCCCACGGGTGCCGAATCTCGAAAATCAGTGCCGCGGGTGCCGAATCTCGAAAATCAGCCCCGCGGTTGCCGAATCTCAAAAATCACCGCCGCGGGTGCCGAATCTCGAAAATAACCACAGCGGGTGCCGAATCTCGAAAATCACCACCGCGGGTGCCGAATCTCGAAAATCACCGCCACGGGAGCCGAATCTCGAAAATCACCGCCACGGGAGCCGAATCTCGAAAATCAGCCCCGCGGGTGCCGAATCTCGAAAATCACCGCCGCGGGTGCCGAATCTCGAAAATCACCGCCGCGGGTGCCGAATCTCGAAAATCACCGCCGCGGGTGCCGAATCTCGAAAATCACCACCGCGGGTGCCGAATCTCGAAAATAACCACAGCGGGTGCCAAATCTCGAAAATGAGCCCCGCGGGTGCCGAATCTCGAAAATCACCGTCGCGGGTGCCGAATCTCGAAAATCACCGCCACGGGAGCCGAATCTCGAAAATCAGTGATGCGGGTGCCGAGCCTCGAAAATCAGCCCCGCGGTTGCCTAATCTCGAAAATCAGCCCCGAGGGTGCCGAATCTCGAAGATCAGTGCCGCGAGTGCCGAATCTCGAAAATGACCACCGCGGGTGCCGATTCTCGAAAAGCACCGCTGCGGTGCCGAATCTCAAAAATCAGCCCCGTGGGTGCCGAATCTCGAAAATTAGCCCCGCGGGTGCCGAATCTCGAAAATCACCGCCGCGGGTGCCGAATCTCGAAAATCACCTCCGCCAGTGCCGATTCTCAAAAATCACCACAGCGGGTGCCGAATCTCGAAAATCAGCCCCGCGGGTGCCGAATCTCGAAAATCACTGCCGCGGGTGCCGAACCTCGAAAATCACCGCCGCGGGTGCCGAATCTCGAAAATCACCGCCGCGGGTGCCGAATCTCGAAAATCAGTGCCACGGGTTCCGAATCTCGAAAATCACCGCCGCGGGTGCCGAGCCTCGAAAATTCCGCCCCGCAGGTGCCGAATCTCGAAAATCAGCCCCGAGGGTGCCGAATCTCCAAAATGACCGCCACGAGTGCCGAATCTCGAAAATCAGCCCCGCGGGTGCCAAATCTCGAAAATTACCGCCGCGGGTGTCGAGTCTCAAAAATCACTGCCGCGGGTGCCGAATCTCGAAAATCAGTGACGCGGGTGCCGAATCTCGAAAATCACCGCCGCGGGTGCCGAACCTCAAAAACCACCTCCGCCAGTGCTGATTATCAAAAATCACCGCCACGGGTGCCAAATCTCGAAAATCAGCCCCGCGGGTGCCGAATCTCAAAAATCAGCCCCGTGGGTGCTAAATCTCGAAAATCAGCCCCGCGGGTGCCGAATCTCGAAAATCAGTGCCACGGGTGCCGAATCTCGAAAATCAGCCACGCGGGTGCCGAATCTCGAAGATCACCGCCACGGGTGCCGAATATCGAAAATCACCTCCACCAGTGCCGATTCTCAAAAATCACCACAGCGGGTGCCGAATCTCGAAAATCAGCCCCGCGGGTGCAAAATCTCAAAAATCACCGCCACGGGTGCCGAATCTCTAAAATCAGCCCCGCGGGTGCCGAATCTCGAAAATCAGTGCCGTGGGTACCGAATCTCGACAATCACCGCTGCGGGTGCCGAATCTCGAAAATCACTGCCACGGGTGCCGAATCTCGAAAATCAGCCCCGCGCGTGCCGAATCTCGAAAATCAGTGCCAAGGGTGCCGAATCTCGAAAATCACCACCGCGAGTGCCGAATCTCGGAAATCACCACCGCGGGTGCCGAATCTCGAAAATCAGCCCCGCGGGTGCTAAATCTCGAAAATCAGCCCCGCTGGTGCCGAATCTCGAAAATCACCACCACGGGTGCCGAATCTCAAAAATCACCGCCGCAGGTGCCGAATCTCAAAAATCAGCCCCGCAGGTGCCAAAACTCGAAAATCACCACTGCGGGTGCCGAATCTCAAAAATCACCTCCGCCAGTGCTGATTCTCAAAAATCACCGCCGCGGGTGCCGAATCTCAAAAATCACCGTCGCGGGTGCCGAGCCTCGGAAATCAGCCCCGCGGTTGCCTAATCTCGAAAATCAGCCCCGAGGGTGCCGAATCTCGAAAATGACCACCGCGGGTGCCGAATCTCGAAAAGCACCGCTGCGGTGCCGAATCTCAAAAATCAGCCCCGCGGGTGCCGAATCTCGAAAATCAGCCCCGCGGGTGCCGAATCTCGAAAATAACCGCCGCGGGTGCCGAATCTCGAAAATCACCTCCGCCAGTGCCGATTCTCAAAAATCACCACAGCGGGTGCCGAATCTCGAAAATCAGCCCCGCGGGTGCCAAATCTCAAAAATCACCGCCACGGGTGCCGAATCTCAAAAATCAGCCCCGCGGGTGCCGAATCTCGAAAATTACTGCCACGGGTGCCGAACCTCGAAAATCACCGCCGCTGGTGCCGAATCTGGAAAATCAGTGCCGCGGGTGGCGAATCTCGAAAATCACCGCCGCGGGTGCCGAGCCTCGAAAATCAGCCCCGCGGGTGCCGAATCTCGAAAATCAGCTTGAAAATCAGCCCCGAGGGTGCCGAATCTACGAAAATCAGTGCCACGGGTATCGAATCTCGAAAATCAGTGCCGCGGGTGCCGAATCTCGAAAATCAGCCCCGCTGGTGCCGAATCTCGAAAATCAGTGCCGCGGGTGCCGAATCTCAAAAATCAGCCCCGTGGGTGCCAAATCTCGAAAATCAGCCCCGCGGGTGCCGAATCTCGAAAATAACCACAGCGGGTGCCGAATCTCGAAAATCAGCCCCACGGGTGCCGAATCTCGAAAATCAGTGCCGCGGGTGCCGAATCTCGAAAATCAGCCCCGCGGTTGCCGAATCTCAAAAATCACCGCCGCGGGTGCCGAATCTCGAAAATAACCACAGCGGGTGCCGAATCTCGAAAATCACCACCGCGGGTGCCGAATCTCGAAAATCACTGCCACGGGAGCCGAATCTCGAAAATCACCGCCACGGGAGCCGAATCTCGAAAATCAGCCCCGCGGGTGCCGAATCTCGAAAATCACCGCCGCGGGTGCCGAATCTCGAAAATCACCGCCGCGGGTGCCGAATCTCGAAAATCACCGCCGCGGGTGCCGAATCTCGAAAATCACCACCGCGGGTGCCGAATCTCGAAAATAACCACAGCGGGTGCCAAATCTCGAAAATGAGCCCCGCGGGTGCCGAATCTCGAAAATCACCGTCGCGGGTGCCGAATCTCGAAAATCACCGCCACGGGAGCCGAATCTCGAAAATCAGTGATGCGGGTGCCGAGCCTCGAAAATCAGCCCCGCGGTTGCCTAATCTCGAAAATCAGCCCCGCTGGTGCCGAATCTCGAAAATCAGTGCCGCGGGTGCCGAATCTCAAAAATCAGCCCCGTGGGTGCCAAATCTCGAAAATCAGCCCCGCGGGTGCCGAATCTCGAAAATAACCACAGCGGGTGCCGAATCTCGAAAATCAGCCCCACGGGTGCCGAATCTCGAAAATCAGTGCCGCGGGTGCCGAATCTCGAAAATCAGCCCCGCGGTTGCCGAATCTCAAAAATCACCGCCGCGGGTGCCGAATCTCGAAAATAACCACAGCGGGTGCCGAATCTCGAAAATCACCACCGCGGGTGCCGAATCTCGAAAATCACCGCCACGGGAGCCGAATCTCGAAAATCACCGCCACGGGAGCCGAATCTCGAAAATCAGCCCCGCGGGTGCCGAATCTCGAAAATCACCGCCGCGGGTGCCGAATCTCGAAAATCACCGCCGCGGGTGCCGAATCTCGAAAATCACCGCCGCGGGTGCCGAATCTCGAAAATCACCACCGCGGGTGCCGAATCTCGAAAATAACCACAGCGGGTGCCAAATCTCGAAAATGAGCCCCGCGGGTGCCGAATCTCGAAAATCACCGTCGCGGGTGCCGAATCTCGAAAATCACCGCCACGGGAGCCGAATCTCGAAAATCAGTGATGCGGGTGCCGAGCCTCGAAAATCAGCCCCGCGGTTACCTAATCTCGAAAATCAGCCCCGAGGGTGCCGAATCTCGAAGATCAGTGCCGCGAGTGCCGAATCTCGAAAATGACCACCGCGGGTGCCGATTCTCGAAAAGCACCGCTGCGGTGCCGAATCTCAAAAATCAGCCCCGTGGGTGCCGAATCTCGAAAATTAGCCCCGCGGGTGCCGAATCTCGAAAATCACCGCCGCGGGTGCCGAATCTCGAAAATCACCTCCGCCAGTGCCGATTCTCAAAAATCACCACAGCGGGTGCCGAATCTCGAAAATCAGCCCCGCGGGTGCCGAATCTCGAAAATCACTGCCGCGGGTGCCGAACCTCGAAAATCACCGCCGCGGGTGCCGAATCTCGAAAATCAGTGCCACGGGTTCCGAATCTCGAAAATCACCGCCGCGGGTGCCGAGCCTCGAAAATTCCGCCCCGCAGGTGCCGAATCTCGAAAATCAGCCCCGAGGGTGCCGAATCTCCAAAATGACCGCCACGAGTGCCGAATCTCGAAAATCAGCCCCGCGGGTGCCAAATCTCGAAAATTACCGCCGCGGGTGTCGAGTCTCAAAAATCACTGCCGCGGGTGCCGAATCTCGAAAATCAGTGACGCGGGTGCCGAATCTCGAAAATCACCGCCGCGGGTGCCGAACCTCAAAAACCACCTCCGCCAGTGCTGATTATCAAAAATCACCGCCACGGGTGCCAAATCTCGAAAATCAGCCCCGTGGGTGCTAAATCTCGAAAATCAGCCCCGCGGGTGCCGAATCTCGAAAATCAGTGCCACGGGTGCCGAATCTCGAAAATCAGCCACGCGGGTGCCGAATCTCGAAGATCACCGCCACGGGTGCCGAATATCGAAAATCACCTCCACCAGTGCCGATTCTCAAAAATCACCACAGCGGGTGCCGAATCTCGAAAATCAGCCCCGCGGGTGCAAAATCTCAAAAATCACCGCCACGGGTGCCGAATCTCTAAAATCAGCCCCGCGGGTGCCGAATCTCGAAAATCAGTGCCGTGGGTACCGAATCTCGACAATCACCGATGCGGGTGCCGAATCTCGAAAATCACCGCCACGGGTGCCGAATCTCGAAAATCAGCCCCGCGCGTGCCGAATCTCGAAAATCAGTGCCAAGGGTGCCGAATCTCGAAAATCACCACCGCGAGTGCCGAATCTCGGAAATCACCACCGCGGGTGCCGAATCTCGAAAATCAGCCCCGCGGGTGCTAAATCTCGAAAATCAGCCCCGCTGGTGCCGAATCTCGAAAATCACCACCACGGGTGCCGAATCTCAAAAATCACCGCCGCAGGTGCCGAATCTCAAAAATCAGCCCCGCAGGTGCCAAAACTCGAAAATCACCACCGCGGGTGCCGAATCTCAAAAATCACCTCCGCCAGTGCTGATTCTCAAAAATCACCGCCGCGGGTGCCGAATCTCAAAAATCACCGTCGCGGGTGCCGAGCCTCGAAAATCAGCCCCGCGGTTGCCTAATCTCGAAAATCAGCCCCGAGGGTACCGAATCTCGAAAATGACCACCGCGGGTGCCGAATCTCGAAAAGCACCGCTGCGGTGCCGAATCTCAAAAATCAGCCCCGCGGGTGCCGAATCTCGAAAATCAGCCCCGCGGGTGCCGAATCTCGAAAATCACCGCCGCGGGTGCCGAATCTCGAAAATCACCTCCGCCAGTGCCGATTCTCAAAAATCACCACAGCGGGTGCCGAATCTCGAAAATCAGCCCCGCGGGTGCCAAATCTCAAAAATCACCGCCACGGGTGCCGAATCTCAAAAATCAGCCCCGCGGGTGCCGAATCTCGAAAATTACTGCCACGGGTGCCGAACCTCGAAAATCACCGCCGCGGGTGCCGAATCTCGAAAATCAGTGCCGCGGGTGCCGAATCTCGAAAATCACCGCCGCGGGTGCCGAGCCTCGAAAATTCAGCCCCGCGGGTGCCGAATCTCGAAAATCAGCCTCGAGGGTGCCGAATCTCGAAAATGACCGCCACGAGTGCCGAATCTCGAAAATCAGCCCCACGGGTGCCAAATCTCGAAAATTACCGCCACGGGTGTCGAATCTCAAAAATCACCTCCGCCAGTGCTGATTCTCAAAAATCACTGCTGCGGGTGCCGAATCTCGAAAATCACCGCCGCGGGTGCCGAACCTCAAAAATCACCGCCGCAGGTGCTGAATCTCGAAAATCAGTGCCGCGGGTGGCGAATCTCGAAAATCACCGCCGCGGGTGCCGAGCCTCGAAAATCAGCCCCGCGGGTGCCGAATCTCGAAAATCAGCTCGAAAATCAGCCCCGAGGGTGCCGAATCTCAAAAATTAGTGCCACGGGTGCCGAATCTCCAAAATCACCGCCACGGGTGCTGAATCTCGAAAATCAGCCCCGCTGGTGCCGAATCTCGAAAATCAGTGCCGCGGGTGCCGAATCTCAAAAATCAGCCCCGCAGTTGCCTAATCTCGAAAATCAGCCCCGAGGGTGCCGAATCTCGAAGATCAGTGCCGCGGGTGCCGAATCTCAAAAATGACCACCGCGGGTGCCGAATCTCGAAAAGCACCGCTGCGGTGCCGAATCTCAAAAATCAGCCCCGAGGGTTCCGAATCTCGAAAATCACCGCCGCGGGTGCCGAATCTCGAAAATCACCTCCGCCAGTGCTGATTCTCAAAAATCACCACAGCGGGTGCCGAATCTCGAAAATCACTGCCACGGGTGCCGAACCTCGAAAATCACCGCCGCGGGTGCCGAATCTCGAAAATCAGTGCCGCGGGTTCCGAATCTCGAAAATCACCGCCGCGGGTGCCGAGCCTCGAAAATTCAGCCCCGCGGGTGCCGAATCTCGAAAATCAGCCCCGAGGGTGCCGAATCTCCAAAATGACCGCCACGAGTGCCGAATCTCGAAAATCAGCCCCGCGGGTGCCAAATCTCGAAAATTACCGCCGCGGGTGTCGATTCTCAAAAATCACCTCCGCCAGTGCTGATTCTCAAAAATCACTGCCGCGGGTGCCGAACCTCAAAAATCACCGCCGCTGGTGCCGAATCTGGAAAATCAGTGCCGCGGGTGGCGAATCTCGAAAATCACCGCCGCGGGTGCCGAGCCTCGAAAATCAGCCCCGCGGGTGCCGAATCTCGAAAATCAGCTTGAAAATCAGCCCCGAGGGTGCCGAATCTACGAAAATCAGTGCCACGGGTATCGAATCTCGAAAATCAGTGCCGCGGGTGCCGAATCTCGAAAATCAGCCCCGCTGGTGCCGAATCTCGAAAATCAGTGCCGCGGGTGCCGAATCTCAAAAATCAGCCCCGTGGGTGCCAAATCTCGAAAATCAGCCCCGCGGGTGCCGAATCTCGAAAATAACCACAGCGGGTGCCGAATCTCGAAAATCAGCCCCACGGGTGCCGAATCTCGAAAATCAGTGCCGCGGGTGCCGAATCTCGAAAATCAGCCCCGCGGTTGCCGAATCTCAAAAATCACCGCCGCGGGTGCCGAATCTCGAAAATAACCACAGCGGGTGCCGAATCTCGAAAATCACCACCGCGGGTGCCGAATCTCGAAAATCACCGCCACGGGAGCCGAATCTCGAAAATCACCGCCACGGGAGCCGAATCTCGAAAATCAGCCCCGCGGGTGCCGAATCTCGAAAATCACCGCCGCGGGTGCCGAATCTCGAAAATCACCGCCGCGGGTGCCGAATCTCGAAAATCACCGCCGCGGGTGCCGAATCTCGAAAATCACCACCGCGGGTGCCGAATCTCGAAAATAACCACAGCGGGTGCCAAATCTCGAAAATGAGCCCCGCGGGTGCCGAATCTCGAAAATCACCGTCGCGGGTGCCGAATCTCGAAAATCACCGCCACGGGAGCCGAATCTCGAAAATCAGTGATGCGGGTGCCGAGCCTCGAAAATCAGCCCCGCGGTTGCCTAATCTCGAAAATCAGCCCCGCTGGTGCCGAATCTCGAAAATCAGTGCCGCGGGTGCCGAATCTCAAAAATCAGCCCCGTGGGTGCCAAATCTCGAAAATCAGCCCCGCGGGTGCCGAATCTCGAAAATAACCACAGCGGGTGCCGAATCTCGAAAATCAGCCCCACGGGTGCCGAATCTCGAAAATCAGTGCCGCGGGTGCCGAATCTCGAAAATCACCGCCGCGGGTGCCGAATCTCGAAAATAACCACAGCGGGTGCCGAATCTCGAAAATCACCACCGCGGGTGCCGAATCTCGAAAATCACCGCCACGGGAGCCGAATCTCGAAAATCAGCCCCGCGGGTGCCGAATCTCGAAAATCACCGCCGCGGGTGCCGAATCTCGAAAATCACCGCCGCGGGTGCCGAATCTCGAAAATCACCGCCGCGGGTGCCGAATCTCGAAAATCACCACCGCGGGTGCCGAATCTCGAAAATAACCACAGCGGGTGCCAAATCTCGAAAATGAGCCCCGCGGGTGCCGAATCTCGAAAATCACCGTCGCGGGTGCCGAATCTCGAAAATCACCGCCACGGGAGCCGAATCTCGAAAATCAGTGATGCGGGTGCCGAGCCTCGAAAATCAGCCCCGCGGTTGCCTAATCTCGAAAATCAGCCCCGAGGGTGCCGAATCTCGAAGATCAGTGCCGCGAGTGCCGAATCTCGAAAATGACCACCGCGGGTGCCGATTCTCGAAAAGCACCGCTGCGGTGCCGAATCTCAAAAATCAGCCCCGTGGGTGCCGAATCTCGAAAATTAGCCCCGCGGGTGCCGAATCTCGAAAATCACCGCCGCGGGTGCCGAATCTCGAAAATCACCTCCGCCAGTGCCGATTCTCAAAAATCACCACAGCGGGTGCCGAATCTCGAAAATCAGCCCCGCGGGTGCCGAATCTCGAAAATCACTGCCGCGGGTGCCGAACCTCGAAAATCACCGCCGCGGGTGCCGAATCTCGAAAATCACCGCCGCGGGTGCCGAATCTCGAAAATCAGTGCCACGGGTTCCGAATCTCGAAAATCACCGCCGCGGGTGCCGAGCCTCGAAAATTCCGCCCCGCAGGTGCCGAATCTCGAAAATCAGCCCCGAGGGTGCCGAATCTCCAAAATGACCGCCACGAGTGCCGAATCTCGAAAATCAGCCCCGCGGGTGCCAAATCTCGAAAATTACCGCCGCGGGTGTCGAGTCTCAAAAATCACTGCCGCGGGTGCCGAATCTCGAAAATCACCGCCGCGGGTGCCGAATCTCGAAAATCAGTGCCACGGGTTCCGAATCTCGAAAATCACCGCCGCGGGTGCCGAGCCTCGAAAATTCCGCCCCGCAGGTGCCGAATCTCGAAAATCAGCCCCGAGGGTGCCGAATCTCCAAAATGACCGCCACGAGTGCCGAATCTCGAAAATCAGCCCCGCGGGTGCCAAATCTCGAAAATTACCGCCGCGGGTGTCGAGTCTCAAAAATCACTGCCGCGGGTGCCGAATCTCGAAAATCAGTGACGCGGGTGCCGAATCTCGAAAATCACCGCCGCGGGTGCCGAACCTCAAAAACCACCTCCGCCAGTGCTGATTATCAAAAATCACCGCCACGGGTGCCAAATCTCGAAAATCAGCCCCGCGGGTGCCGAATCTCGAAAATCAGTGCCACGGGTGCCGAATCTCGAAAATCAGCCACGCGGGTGCCGAATATCGAAAATCACCTCCACCAGTGCCGATTCTCAAAAATCACCACAACGGGTGCCGAATCTCTAAAATCAGCCCCGCGGGTGCCGAATCTCGAAAATCAGTGCCGTGGGTACCGAATCTCGACAATCACCGCCGCGGGTGCCGAATCTCGAAAATCACCGCCACGGGTGCCGAATCTCGAAAATCAGCCCCGCGCGTGCCGAATCTCGAAAATCAGTGCCAAGGGTGCCGAATCTCGAAAATCACCACCGCGAGTGCCGAATCTCGGAAATCACCACCGCGGGTGCCGAATCTCGAAAATCAGCCCCGCGGGTGCTAAATCTCGAAAATCAGCCCCGCTGGTGCCGAATCTCGAAAATCACCACCACGGGTGCCGAATCTCGAAAATCACCGCCGCAGGTGCCGAATCTCAAAAATCAGCCCCGCAGGTGCCAAAACTCGAAAATCACCACCGCGGGTGCCGAATCTCAAAAATCACCTCCGCCAGTGCTGATTCTCAAAAATCACCGCCGCGGGTGCCGAATCTCAAAAATCACCGCCGCGGGTGCCGAATCTCAAAAATCACCGTCGCGGGTGCCGAGCCTCGAAAATCAGCCCCGCGGTTGCCTAATCTCGAAAATCAGCCCCGAGGGTGCCGAATCTCGAAAATGACCACCGCGGGTGCCGAATCTCGAAAAGCACCGCTGCGGTGCCGAATCTCAAAAATCAGCCCCGCGGGTGCCGAATCTCGAAAATCAGCCCCGCGGGTGCCGAATCTCGAAAATCACCGCCGCGGGTGCCGAATCTCGAAAATCACCTCCGCCAGTGCCGATTCTCAAAAATCACCACAGCGGGTGCCGAATCTCGAAAATCAGCCCCGCGGGTGCCAAATCTCAAAAATCACCGCCACGGGTGCCGAATCTCAAAAATCAGCCCCGCGGGTGCCGAATCTCGAAAATTACTGCCACGGGTGCCGAACCTCGAAAATCACCGCCGCGGGTGCCGAATCTCGAAAATCAGTGCCGCGGGTGCCGAATCTCGAAAATCACCGCCGCGGGTGCCGAGCCTCGAAAATTCAGCCCCGCGGGTGCCGAATCTCGAAAATCAGCCTCGAGGGTGCCGAATCTCGAAAATGACCGCCACGAGTGCCGAATCTCGAAAATCAGCCCCACGGGTGCCAAATCTCGAAAATTACCGCCACGGGTGTCGAATCTCAAAAATCACCTCCGCCAGTGCTGATTCTCAAAAATCACTGCTGCGGGTGTCGAATCTCGAAAATCACCGCCGCGGGTGCCGAACCTCAAAAATCACCGCCGCGGGTGCTGAATCTCGAAAATCAGTGCCGCGGGTGGCGAATCTCGAAAATCACCGCCGCGGGTGCCGAACCTCAAAAATCACCGCCGCGGGTGCCGAGCCTCGAAAATCAGCCCCGCGGGTGCCGAATCTCGAAAATCAGCTCGAAAATCAGCCCCGAGGGTGCCGAATCTCAAAAATTAGTGCCACGGGTGCCGAATCTCCAAAATCACCGCCACGGGTGCTGAATCTCGAAAATCAGCCCCGCTGGTGCCGAATCTCGAAAATCAGTGCCGCGGGTGCCGAATCTCAAAAATCAGCCCCGTGGGTGCCAAATCTCGATAATCAGCCCCGCAGGTGCCGAATCTCGAAAATCAGTGCCGCGGGGGCCGAATCTCGAAAATCACCGCCACGGGTGCCGAATCTCGAAAATCAGCCCCACGGGTGCCGAATCTCGAAAATCACCGCCGCGGGTGCCGAATCTCGAAAATCACCACCGCGAGTGTCGAATCTCGAAAATAACCACCGCGGGTGCCGAATCTCGAAAATCACCACCGCGGGTGCCGAATCTCGAAAATGAGCCACGCGGGTGCCGAATCTCGAAAATCAGTGCCAAGGGTGCCGAATCTCGAAAATCACCTCCGCCAGTGCCGATTCTCAAAAATCACCACAGCGGGTGCCGAATCTCGAAAATCAGCCCCGCGGGTGCCAAATCTCGAAAATCACCGCCACGGGTGCCGAATCTCGAAAATCAGCCCCGCGGGTGCCGAATCTCGAAAATCACTGCCACGGGTGCCGAATCTCGAAAATCACCTCCGCCAGTGCCGATTCTCAAAAATCACCACAGCGGGTGCCGAATCTCGAAAATCAGCCCCGCGGGTGCCAAATCTCGAAAATCACCGCCACGGGTGCCGAATCTCGAAAATCAGCCCCGCGGGTGCCGAATCTCGAAAATCACTGCCACGGGTGCCGAACCTCGAAAATCACCGCCGCGGGTGCCGAATCTCGAAAATCAGTGCCGCGGGTTCCGAATCTCGAAAATCACCGCCGCGGGTGCCGAGCCTCGAAAATTCAGCCCCGCGGGTGCCGAATCTCGAAAATCAGCCCCGAGGGTGCCGAATCTCCAAAATGACCGCCACGAGTGCCGAATCTCGAAAATCAGCCCCGCGGGTGCCAAATCTCAAAAATTACCGCCGCTGGTGCCGAATCTGGAAAATCAGTGCCGCGGGTGGCGAATCTCGAAAATCACCGCCGCAGGTGCCGAGCCTCGAAAATCAGCCCCGCGGGTGCCGAATCTCGAAAATCAGCTCGAAAATCAGCCCCGAGGGTGCCGAATCTACGAAAATCAGTGCCACGGGTATCGAATCTCGAAAATCAGTGCCGCGGGTGCCGAATCTCGAAAATCAGCCCCGCTGGTGCCGAATCTCGAAAATCAGTGTCGCGGGTGCCGAATCTCAAAAATCAGCCCCGTGGGTGCCAAATCTCGAAAATCAGCCCCGCGGGTGCCGAATCTCGAAAATAACCACAGCGGGTGCCGAATCTCGAAAATCAGCCCCACGGGTGCCGAATCTCGAAAATCAGTGCCGCGGGTGCCGAATCTCGAAAATCAGCCCCGCGGTTGCCGAATCTCAAAAATCACCGCCGCGGGTGCCGAATCTCGAAAATAACCACAGCGGGTGCCGAATCTCGAAAATCACCACCGCGGGTGCCGAATCTCGAAAATGAGCCCCGCGGGTGCCGAATCTCGAAAATCACCGCCACGGGTGCCAAATCTCGAAAATCACCGCCACGGGAGCCGAATCTCGAAAATCAGCCCCGCGGGTGCCGAATCTCGAAAATCACCGCCGCGGGTGCCGAATCTCGAAAATCACCGCCGCGGGTGCCGAATCTCGAAAATCACCGCCGCGGGTGCCGAATCTCGAAAATCACCACCGCGGGTGCCGAATCTCGAAAATAACCACAGCGGGTGCCGAATCTCGAAAATGAGCCCCGCGGGTGCCGAATCTCGAAAATCACCGTCGCGGGTGCCGAATCTCGAAAATCACCGCCACGGGAGCCGAATCTCGAAAATCAGTGACGCGGGTGCCGAGCCTCGAAAATCAGCCAAGCGGTTGCCTAATCTCGAAAATCAGCCCCGAGGGTGCCGAATCTCGAAGATCAGTGCCGCGGGTGCCGAAACTCGAAAATGACCACCGCGGGTGCCGATTCTCGAAAAGCACCGCTGCGGTGCCGAATCTCAAAAATCAGCCCCGCGGGTGCCAAATCTCGAAAATCAGTGCCGCGGGTGCCGAATCTCGAAAATCACTGCCGCGGGTGCCGAACCTCGAAAATCACCGCCGCGGGTGCCGAATCTCGAAAATCAGTGCCGCGGGTTCCGAATCTCGAAAATCACCGCCGCGGGTGCCGAGCCTCGAAAATTCCGCCCCGCAGGTGCCGAATCTCGAAAATCAGCCCCGAGGGTGCCGAATCTCCAAAATGACCGCCACGAGTGCCGAATCTCGAAAATCAGCCCCGCGGGTGCCAAATCTCGAAAATTA
The DNA here is from genome assembly GCF_032444005.1 of Ranitomeya imitator. Lineage (NCBI taxonomy): Eukaryota > Metazoa > Chordata > Amphibia > Anura > Dendrobatidae > Ranitomeya > Ranitomeya imitator. The sequence goes on along the minus strand of NC_091291.1, from coordinate 111,470,625 downwards.
CCGCCGCGGGTGCCGAATCTCGAAAATCAGTGACGCGGGTGCCGAATCTCGAAAATCACCGCCGCGGGTGCCGAACCTCAAAAACCACCTCCGCCAGTGCTGATTCTCGAAAATCAGTGACGCGGGTGCCGAATCTCGAAAATCAGCCCCGCGGGTGCCGAATCTCAAAAATCAGCCCCGTGGGTGTTAAATCTCGAAAATCAGCCCCGCGGGTGCCGAATCTCGAAAATCAGTGCCACGGGTGCCGAATCTCGAAAATCAGCCACGCGGGTGCCGAATCTCGAAGATCACCGCCATGGGTGCCGAATATCGAAAATCACCTCCGCCAGTGCCGATTCTCAAAAATCACCACAGCGGGTGCCGAATCTCGAAAATCAGCCCCGCGGGTGCAAAATCTCAAAAATCACCGCCACGGGTGCCGAATCTCTAAAATCAGCCCCGCGGGTGCCGAATCTCGAAAATCAGTGCCGTGGGTACCGAATCTCGACAATCACCGCTGCGGGTGCCGAATCTCGAAAATCACCGCCACGGGTGCCGAATCTCGAAAATCAGCCCCGCGCGTGCCGAATCTCGAAAATCAGTGCCAAGGGTGCCGAATCTCGAAAATCACCACCGCGAGTGCCGAATCTCGGAAATCACCACCGCGGGTGCCGAATCTCGAAAATCAGCCCCGCGGGTGCTAAATCTCGAAAATCAGCCCCGCGGGTGCCGAATCTCGAAAATCACCACCACGGGTGCCGAATCTCGAAAATCACCGCCGCAGGTGCCGAATCTCGAAAATCAGCCCCGCAGGTGCCAAAACTCGAAAATCACCACCGCGGGTGCCGAATCTCAAAAATCACCTCCGCCAGTGCTGATTCTCAGAAATCACCGCCGCGGGTGCCGAATCTCGAAAATCAGTGATGCGGGTGCCGAATCTCGAAAATCACCATCGCGGGTGCCGAGCCTCGAAAATCAGCCCCGCGCTTGCCTAATCTCGAAAATCAGCCCCGCGGTTGCCTAATCTCGAAAATCAGCCCCGAGGGTGCCGAATCTCGAAAATGACCACCGCGGGTGCCGAATCTCGAAAAGCACCGCTGCGGTGCCGAATCTCAAAAATCAGCCCCGCGGGTGCCGAATCTCGAAAATCACCGCCGCGGGTGCCGAATCTCGAAAATCACCTCCGCCAGTGCCGATTCTCAAAAATCACCACAGCGGGTGCCGAATCTCGAAAATCAGCCCCGCGGGTGCCAAATCTCAAAAATCACTGCCACGGGTGCCGAATCTCAAAAATCAGCCCCGCGGGTGCCGAATCTCGAAAATTACTGCCACGGGTGCCGAACCTCGAAAATCACCGCCGCGGGTGCCGAATCTCGAAAATCACCGCCGCGGGTGCCGAGCCTCGAAAATTCAGCCCCGCGGGTGCCGAATCTCGAAAATCAGCCTCGAGGGTGCCGAATCTCGAAAATGACCGCCACGAGGGCCGAATCTCGAAAATCAGCCCCGCGGGTGCCAAATCTCGAAAATTACCGCCACGGGTGTCGAATCTCAAAAATCACCTCCGCCAGTGCTGATTCTCAAAAATCACTGCTGCGGGTGCCGAATCTCGAAAATCACAGCCGCGGGTGCCGAACCTCAAAAATCACCGCCGCGGGTGCCGAATCTCGAAAATCAGTGCGGCGGGTGGCGAATCTCGAAAATCACCGCCGCGAGTGCCGAGCCTCGAAAATCAGCCCCGCGGGTGCCGAATCTCGAAAATCAGCTCGAAAATCAGCCCCGAGGGTGCCGAATCTCGAAAATCAGTGCCACGGGTGCCGAATCTCCAAATCTCGATAATCAGCCCCGCGGGTGCCGAATCTCGAAAATCAGTGCCACGGGTGCCGAATCTCGAAAATCACCGCCGCGGGTGCCGAATCTCGAAAATCACCAGCGCGCGTGCCGAATCTCGAAAATGAGCCCCGCGGGTGCCGAATCTCGAAAATCACCGCCACGGGTGCCGAATCTCGAAAATCAGCCCCGCTGGTGCCGAATCTCGAAAATCAGTGCCGCGGGTGCTGAATCTCAAAAATCAGCCCCGTGGGTGCCAAATCTCGAAAATCAGCCCCGTGGGTGCCGAATCTCGAAAATCAGTGCCGCGGGTGCGGAATCTCGAAAATCACCGCCACGGATGCCGAATCTCGAAAATCAGCCCCACGGGTGCCGAATCTCGAAAATCAGTGCCGCGGGTGCCGAATCTCGAAAATCAGCCCCGCGGTTGCCGAATCTCAAAAATCACCGCCACGGGTGCCGAATTTCAAAAATCACCACCGCGAGTGCCGAATCTCGAAAATAACCACAGCGGGTGCCGAATCTCGAAAATCACCGCCGCGGGAGCCGAATCTCGAAAATCAGCTCCGCGGGTGCCGAATCTCGAAAATCTCCACCGCGCGTGCCAAATCTCGAAAATCAGCCCTGCCGGTGCCGAATGTCGAAAATCACCGCCACGGGTGCCGAATCTCGAAAATCAGCCCCGCGGGTGCCGAATCTCGAAAATCAGCCCCGCGGGTGCCGAATCTCGAAAATCAGTGACGCGGGTGCCGAATCTCGAAAATCACCGCCGCGGGTGCCGAACCTCAAAAATCACCGCCGCGGGTGCCGAATCTCGAAAATCAGTGATGGGTGCAGAATCTCGAAAATTACCGCCGCGGTTGCCGAGCCTTGAAAATCAGTCCCGCGGGTGCCGAATCTCGAAAATCAGTGCCGCGGGTGCCGAATCTCGAAAATCACCGCCACGGGTGCCGAATCTCGAAAATCAGCCCCACGGGTGCCGAATCTCGAAAATCAGTGCCGCGGGTGCCGAATCTCGAAAAACAGTGCCGCGGGTGCCGAATCTCGAAAATCAGCCCCGCGGGTGCCGAATCTCGAAAATCACCGCCACGGGTGCCGAATCTCGAAAATCACCGCCGCGGGAGCCGAATCTCGAAAATCAGCTCCGCGGGTGCCGAATCTCGAAAATCTCCACCGCGCGTGCCAAATCTCGAAAATCAGCCCTGCCGGTGCCGAATCTCGAAAATCAGCCCCGCGGGTGCCGAATCTCGAAAATCAGTGACGCGGGTGCCGAATCTCGAAAATCACCGCCGCGGGTGCCGAACCTCAAAAATCACCGCCGCGGGTGCCGAATCTCGAAAATCAGTGATGGGTGCAGAATCTCGAAAATTACCGCCGCGGTTGCCGAGCCTTGAAAATCAGTCCCGCGGGTGCCGAATCTCGAAAATCAGTGCCGCGGGTGCCGAATCTCGAAAATCACCGCCACGGGTGCCGAATCTCGAAAATCAGCCCCACGGGTGCCGAATCTCGAAAATCAGTGCCGCGGGTGCCGAATCTCGAAAATCAGTGCCGCGGGTGCCGAATCTCGAAAATCAGCCCCGCGGGTGCCGAATCTCGAAAATGAGCCCCGCGGGTGCCGAATCTCGAAAATGAGCCCCGCGGGTGCCGAATCTCGAAAATCACCGCCACGGGTGCCGAATCTCGAAAATCACCGCCGCGGGAGCCGAATCTCGAAAATCAGCTCCGCGGGTGCCGAATCTCGAAAATCTCCACCGCGCATGCCAAATCTCGAAAATCAGCCCTGCCGGTGCCGAATGTCGAAAATCACCGCCACGGGTGCCGAATCTCGGAAATCAGCCCCGCGGGTGCCGAATCTCGAAAATCAGCCCAGCGGGTGCCGAATCTCGAAAATCAGTGACGCGGGTGCCGAATCTCGAAAATCACCGCCGCGGGTGCCGAACCTCAAAAATCACCGCCGCGGGTGCCGAATCTCGAAAATCAGTGACGGGTGCAGAATCTCGAAAATTACCGCCGCGGTTGCCGAGCCTTGAAAATCAGTCCCGCGGGTGCCGAATCTCGAAAATCAGTGCCGCGGGTGCCGAATCTCGAAAATCACCGCCACGGGTGCCGAATCTCGAAAATCAGCCCCACGGGTGCCGAATCTCGAAAATCAGTGCCGCGGGTGCCGAATCTCGAAAATCAGTGCCGCGGGTGCCGAATCTCGAAAATCAGCCCCGCGGGTGCCGAATCTCGAAAATCACCGCCGCGGGTGCCGAATCTCGAAAATCACCACCGCGAGTGCCGAATCTCGAAAATAACCACCGCGGGTGCCGAATCTCGAAAATAACCACCGCGGGTGCCGAATCTCGAAAATCACCACCGCGGGTGCCGAATCTCGAAAATGAGCCCCGCGGGTGCCGAATCTCGAAAATCACCGCCACGGGTGCCGAATCTCGAAAATCACCGCCACGGGTGCCGAATCTCGAAAATCAGCCCCGCGGGTGCCGAATCTCAAAAATCACCGCCGCGGGTGCCGAATCTCGAAAATCAGCCCCGCGCGTGCCGAATCTCGAAAATCAGTGCCAAGGGTGCCGAATCTCGAAAATCACCACCGCGAGTGCCGAATCTCGGAAATCACCACCGCGGGTGCCGAATCTCGAAAATCAGCCCCGCGGGTGCTAAATCTCGAAAATCAGCCCCGCGGGTGCCGAATCTCGAAAATCACCACCACGGGTGCCGAATCTCGAAAATCACCGCCGCAGGTGCCGAATCTCGAAAATCAGCCCCGCAGGTGCCAAAACTCGAAAATCACCACCGCGGGTGCCGAATCTCAAAAATCACCTCCGCCAGTGCTGATTCTCAGAAATCACCGCCGCGGGTGCCGAATCTCGAAAATCAGTGACGCGGGTGCCGAATCTCGAAAATCACCATCGCGGGTGCCGAGCCTCGAAAATCAGCCCCGCGCTTGCCTAATCTCGAAAATCAGCCCCGCGGTTGCCTAATCTCGAAAATCAGCCCCGAGGGTGCCGAATCTCGAAAATGACCACCGCGGGTGCCGAATCTCGAAAAGCACCGCTGCGGTGCCGAATCTCAAAAATCAGCCCCGCGGGTGCCGAATCTCGAAAATCACCGCCGCGGGTGCCGAATCTCGAAAATCACCTCCGCCAGTGCCGATTCTCAAAAATCACCACAGCGGGTGCCGAATCTCGAAAATCAGCCCCGCGGGTGCCAAATCTCAAAAATCACCGCCACGGGTGCCGAATCTCAAAAATCAGCCCCGCGGGTGCCGAATCTCGAAAATTACTGCCACGGGTGCCGAACCTCGAAAATCACCGCCGCGGGTGCCGAATCTCGAAAATCAGTGCCACGGGTGCCGAATCTCGAAAATCACCGCCGCGGGTGCCGAGCCTCGAAAATTCAGCCCCGCGGGTGCCGAATCTCGAAAATCAGCCTCGAGGGTGCCGAATCTCGAAAATGACCGCCACGAGGGCCGAATCTCGAAAATCAGCCCCGCGGGTGCCAAATCTCGAAAATTACCGCCACGGGTGTCGAATCTCAAAAATCACCTCCGCCAGTGCTAATTCTCAAAAATCACTGCTGCGGGTGCCGAATCTCGAAAATCACAGCCGCGGGTGCCGAACCTCAAAAATCACCGCCGCGGGTGCCGAATCTCGAAAATCAGTGCGGCGGGTGGCGAATCTCGAAAATCACCGCCGCGAGTGCCGAGCCTCGAAAATCAGCCCCGCGGGTGCCGAATCTCGAAAATCAGCTCGAAAATCAGCCCCGAGGGTGCCGAATCTCGAAAATCAGTGCCACGGGTGCCGAATCTCCAAATCTCGATAATCAGCCCCGCGGGTGCCGAATCTCGAAAATCAGTGCCACGGGTGCCGAATCTCGAAAATCACCGCCGCGGGTGCCGAATCTCGAAAATCACCAGCGCGCGTGCCGAATCTCGAAAATGAGCCCCGCGGGTGCCGAATCTCGAAAATTACCGCCACGGGTGCCGAATCTCGAAAATCAGCCCCGCTGGTGCCGAATCTCGAAAATCAGTGCCGCGGGTGCTGAATCTCAAAAATCAGCCCCGTGGGTGCCAAATCTCGAAAATCAGCCCCGTGGGTGCCGAATCTCGAAAATCAGTGCCGCGGGTGCGGAATCTCGAAAATCACCGCCACGGATGCCGAATCTCGAAAATCAGCCCCACGGGTGCCGAATCTCGAAAATCAGTGCCGCGGGTGCCGAATCTCGAAAATCAGCCCCGCGGTTGCCGAATCTCAAAAATCACCGCCGCGGGTGCCGAATTTCAAAAATCACCACCGCGAGTGCCGAATCTCGAAAATAACCACAGCGGGTGCCGAATCTCGAAAATCACCGCCGCGGGAGCCGAATCTCGAAAATCAGCTCCGCGGGTGCCGAATCTCGAAAATCTCCACCGCGCGTGCCAAATCTCGAAAATCAGCCCTGCCGGTGCCGAATGTCGAAAATCACCGCCACGGGTGCCGAATCTCGAAAATCAGCCCCGCGGGTGCCGAATCTCGAAAATCAGCCCCGCGGGTGCCGAATCTCGAAAATCAGTGACGCGGGTGCCGAATCTCGAAAATCACCGCCGCGGGTGCCGAACCTCAAAAATCACCGCCGCGGGTGCCGAATCTCGAAAATCAGTGATGGGTGCAGAATCTCGAAAATTACCGCCGCGGTTGCCGAGCCTTGAAAATCAGTCCCGCGGGTGCCGAATCTCGAAAATCAGTGCCGCGGGTGCCGAATCTCGAAAATCACCGCCACGGGTGCCGAATCTCGAAAATCAGCCCCACGGGTGCCGAATCTCGAAAATCAGTGCCGCGGGTGCCGAATCTCGAAAATCAGTGCCGCGGGTGCCGAATCTCGAAAATCAGCCCCGCGGGTGCCGAATCTCGAAAATCACCGCCACGGGTGCCGAATCTTGAAAATCACCGCCGCGGGAGCCGAATCTCGAAAATCAGCTCCGCGGGTGCCGAATCTCGAAAATCTCCACCGCGCGTGCCAAATCTCGAAAATCAGCCCTGCCGGTGCCGAATCTCGAAAATCAGCCCCGCGGGTGCCGAATCTCGAAAATCAGTGACGCGGGTGCCGAATCTCGAAAATCACCGCCGCGGGTGCCGAACCTCAAAAATCACCGCCGCGGGTGCCGAATCTCGAAAATCAGTGATGGGTGCAGAATCTCGAAAATTACCGCCGCGGTTGCCGAGCCTTGAAAATCAGTCCCGCGGGTGCCGAATCTCGAAAATCAGTGCCGCGGGTGCCGAATCTCGAAAATCACCGCCACGGGTGCCGAATCTCGAAAATCAGCCCCACGGGTGCCGAATCTCGAAAATCAGTGCCGCGGGTGCCGAATCTCGAAAATCAGTGCCGCGGGTGCCGAATCTCGAAAATCAGCCCCGCGGGTGCCGAATCTCGAAAATGAGCCCCGCGGGTGCCGAATCTCGAAAATGAGCCCCGCGGGTGCCGAATCTCGAAAATCACCGCCACGGGTGCCGAATCTCGAAAATCACCGCCGCGGGAGCCGAATCTCGAAAATCAGCTCCGCGGGTGCCGAATCTCGAAAATCTCCACCGCGCATGCCAAATCTCGAAAATCAGCCCTGCCGGTGCCGAATGTCGAAAATCACGGCCACGGGTGCCGAATCTCGAAAATCAGCCCCGCGGGTGCCGAATCTCGAAAATCAGCCCCGCGGGTGCCGAATCTCGAAAATCAGTGACGCGGGTGCCGAATCTCGAAAATCACCGCCGCGGGTGCCGAACCTCAAAAATCACCGCCGCGGGTGCCGAATCTCGAAAATCAGTGACGGGTGCAGAATCTCGAAAATTACCGCCGCGGTTGCCGAGCCTTGAAAATCAGTCCCGCGGGTGCCGAATCTCGAAAATCAGTGCCGCGGGTGCCGAATCTCGAAAATCACCGCCACGGGTGCCAAATCTCGAAAATCAGCCCCACGGGTGCCGAATCTCGAAAATCAGTGCCGCGGGTGCCGAATCTCGAAAATCAGTGCCGCGGGTGCCGAATCTCGAAAATCAGCCCCGCGGGTGCCGAATCTCGAAAATCACCGCCGCGGGTGCCGAATCTCGAAAATCACCACCGCGAGTGCCGAATCTCGAAAATAACCACCGCGGGTGCCGAATCTCGAAAATCACCACCGCGGGTGCCGAATCTCGAAAATGAGCCCCGCGGGTGCCGAATCTCGAAAATCACCGCCACGGGTGCCGAATCTCGAAAATCACCGCCACGGGTGCCGAATCTCGAAAATCAGCCCCGCGGGTGCCGAATCTCAAAAATCACCGCCGCGGGTGCCGAATCTCGAAAATCACCTCCGCCGGTGCCGATTCTCAAAAATCACCACCGGGGTGCCGAATCTCGAAAATCACCACCGCGGGTGCCGAATCTCGAAAATCACCACCGCGGGTGCCAAATCTCGAAAATCAGCCCCGCGGGTGCCGAATCTCTAAAATCACCACCACGGGTGCCGAATCTCGAAAATCAGCCCCACGGATGCCGAGCCTTGAAAATCAGTCCCGCGGGTGCCGAATCTCGAAAATCAGCCCCAAGGGTGCAGAATCTTGAAAATCAGTGCCGCGGGTGCCGAATCTCGAAAATCACCGCCACGGGTGCCGAATCTCGAAAATCAGCCCCACGGGTGCCGAATCTCGAAAATCAGTGCCGCGGGTGCCGAATCTCGAAAATCAGTGCCGCGGGTGCCGAATCTCGAAAATCACCACCGCGAGTGCCGAATCTCGAAAATCACCACCGCGGGTGCCGAATCTCGAAAATAACCACCGCGGGTGCCGAATCTCGAAAATCACCACCGCGGGTGACGAATCTCGAAAATGAGCCCCGCGGGTGCCGAATCTCGAAAATCACCGCCACGGGTGCCGAATCTCGAAAATCACCGCCACGGGTGCCGAATCTCGAAAATCAGCCCCGCGGGTGCCGAATCTCAAAAATCACCGCCGCGGGTGCCGAATCTCGAAAATCACCTCCGCCAGTGCCGATTCTCAAAAATCACCACCGGGGTGCCGAATCTCGAAAATCAGCCTCGAGGGTGCCGAATCTCGAAAATCCCCGCAGCGGGTGCCGAATCTCGAAAATCACCACGGCGAGTGCCGAATCTCGAAAATAACCACCGCGGGTGCCGAATCTCGAAAATCACCTCCGCCAGTGCCGATTCTCAAAAATCACCGCCGCGGGTGCCGAATCTCGAAAATCACCGCCACCGGTGCCGAATCACGAAAATCAGCCCCGCGGGTGCCGAATCTCGAAAATCCCCGCCGCGGGTGCCGAATCTCGAAAATAACCACCGCGGGTGCCGAATCTCGAAAATCACCTCCACCAGTGCCGATTCTCAAAAATTACCACCGCGGTGCCGAATCTCGAAAATCAGTGACGCGGGTGCCGAATCTAGAAAATCACTGCCGCGGGTGCCGAACCTCGAAAATCACCGCCGCGGGTGCCGAATCTCAAAAATCAGTGCCGCGGGTGCCGAATCTCGAAAATCACCGCCGCGGGTGCCGAGCCTTGAAAATCAGCCCCGCAGGTGCCGAATCTCGAAAATCAGCCCCGAGGGTGCCGAATCTCGAAAATCAGTGCCGCGGGTGCCGAATCTCGAAAATCACCGCCGCGGGTGCCGAATCTCGAAAAGCACCGCCGCGGGTGCCGAATCTCAAAAATCAGCCCCGAGGGTGCCGAATCTCGAAAATCAGTGCCGCGGGTGCCGAATCTCGAAAATCACCGCCGCCGGTGCCGAATCTCTAAAATCACCTCCACCAGTGCCGAATCTCGAAAATCAGCCCCGCGGGTGCCAAATCTCGAAAATCAGCCCCGCGGGTGCCGAGTCTCGAAAATCACCGCCGCGGGTGCCGAGTCTCAAAAATCACCTCCGCCAGTGCTGATTCTCAAAAATCACCGCCGCGGGTGCCGAATCTTGAAAATCAGTGACGCGGGTGCCGAATCTTGAAAATCACTGCTGCGGGTGCCGAGCCTCGAAAATTCAGCACCGCGGGTGCCGAATCTCGAAAATCAGCCCCGCGGGTGCCGAATCTCGAAAATCAGCCCCGAGGGTGGCGAATCTCGAAAATCAGTGCCGCGGGTGGCGAATCTCGAAAATCACCACCGCGGGTGCCGAATCTCGAAAAGCACCGCCGCGGGTGCCGAATCTCAAAAATCAGCCCCGCGAGTGCCGAATCTCGAAAATCAGCCCCGCGGGTGCCGAATCTCGAAAATCCCCGCCGCGGGTGCCGAATCTTGAAAATCACCTCCGCCAGTGTCGATTCTCAAAAATCACCACCGCGGGTGCCGAATCTCGAAAATCAGCCCCGCGGGTGCCAAATCTGGAAAATCACCGCCACGGGTGCCGCATCTCGAAAATCAGCGCCGCGGGTGCCGAATCTCGAAAATCAGCCCCGAGGGTGCCGAATCTCGAAAATCACCACCGCGAGTGCCGAATTTCAAAAATAACCACCGTGGGTGCCGAATCTCGAAAATCACCTCCGCCAGTGCCGATTCTCAAAAATCACCACCGCGGGTGCCAAATCTCGAAAATCACCGCCACGGGTGCCGAATCTCGAAAATCAGCCCCGCGGGTGCCGAATCTTGAAAATCACCGCCGTGGGTGCCTAATCTCGAAAATCACCACCGCGGGTGCCAAATCTCGAAAATCACCGCAACGGGTGCCGAATCTCGAAAATCAGCCCAGCGGTTGCCGAATCTCGAAAATCACCCCCGCGGGTGTCGAATCTCAAAAATCACCTCCGCCAGTGCCGATTCTCAAAAATCACCACCGCGGGAGCCGAATCTCGCAAAGCACCGCCACGGGTGCCGAATCTCAAAAATCAGTCCCGCGGGTGCCGAATCTCGAAAATCAGCCCCGCGGGTGCCGAATCTCGAAAATCACTGCCGCGGTGCCGAATCTCGAAAATCACCACCGCCAGTGCCGATTCTCAAAAATCACCAACGCGGATGCCGAATCTCGAAAATCAGCCTCGAGGGTGCCGAATCTCGAAAATCCCCGCAGCGGGTGCCGAATCTCGAAAATCACCACGGCGAGTGCCGAATCTCGAAAATAACCACCGCGGGTGCCGAATCTCGAAAATCACCTCCGCCAGTGCCGATTCTCAAAAATCACCGCCGCGGGTGCCGAATCTCGAAAATCACCGCCACCGGTGCCGAATCTCGAAATTCAGCCCCGCGGGTGCCGAATCTCGAAAATCACCGCCGCGAGTGCCGAATCTTGAAAATCACCTCCGCCAGTGCCGATTCTCAAAAATCACCAACGCGGGTGCCGAATCTCGAAAATCAGCGCCGCGGGTGCCGAATCTCGAAAATCAGCCACGAGGGTGCTGAATCTCGAAAATCCCCGCCGCGGGTGCCGAATCTCGAAAATAACCACCGCGGGTGCCAAATTTCGAAAATCACCGCCATGGGTGCCGAATCTCGAAAATCAGTCCCGCGGGTGCCGAATCTCGAAAATCACTGCCGCGGGTGCCGAACCTCGAAAATCACCGCCGCGGGTGCCGAATCTCGAAAATCAGTGCCGCGGGTTCCGAATCTCGAAAATCACCCCCGTGGGTGCCGAGCCTCGAAAATTCAGCCCCGCGGGTGCCGAATCTCGAAAATCAGCCCCGAGGGTGCCGAACCTCGAAAATCACCGCCGCGGGTGCCGAATCTCGAAAATCAGTGCCGCGAGTTCCGAATCTCGAAAATCACCGCCGTGGGTGCCGAGCCTCGAAAATTCAGCCCCGCGGGTGCCGAATCTCGAAAATCAGCCCCGCGGGTGCCAAATCTCGAAAATTACTGCCGCGGGTGCCGAATCTCGAAAATCAGTGACGCGGGTGCCGAACCTCGAAAATCACCACCGCGGGTGCCGAACCTCAAAAATCACCGCCGTGGGTGCCAAATCTCGAAAATCAGTGCCGCGGGTGGCGAATCTCGAAAATCACCGCCGCGGGTGCTGAGCCTCGAAAATCAGCCCCGCGGGTGCCGTATCTCGAAAATCAGCTCGAAAATCAGCCCCGAGGGTGCCGAATCTCGAAAATCAGTGCCACGGGTGCCGAATCTCGAAAATCACCGCCACGGGTGCCGAATCTCGAAAATCAGCCCCGCGGGTGCCGAATCTCGAAAATCAGTGCCGCGGGTGCCGAATCTCAAAAATCAGCCCCGTGGGTGCCAAATCTCGAAAATCAGCCCCTCGGGTGCCGAATCTCGAAAATCACTGCCGCGGGTGCCGAACATCAAAAATAACCGCCGCGGGTGCCGAATCTCGAAAATCAGTGCCGCGGGTGGCGAATCTCGAAAATCACCGCCGCTTGTGGCGAGCCTTGAAAATCAGTCCCGCGGGTGCCGAATCTCGAAAATCAGCCCCGCGGGTGCCGAATCTCGAAAATCAGTGCCGTGGGTACCGAATCTCGAAGATCACCGCCACGGGTGCCGAACCTCAAAAATCACCGCCGCGGGTGCCGAATCTCGAAAATCAGCCCCGCGGGTGCCGAATCTCGAAAATCACCGTCACGGGTGCCGAATCTCGAAAATCAGCCCCGCGGGTGCCGAATCTCGAAAATCAGCGCCGCGGGTGCCGAATCTCAAAAATCAGCCCCGTGGGTGCCAAATCTCGAAAATCAGCCCCGCGAGTGCCGAATCTCGTAAATCACCGCCGCGGGTGCCGAACCTCAAAAATAACCGCCGCTTGTGCCGAGCCTCGAAAATCAGCCCCGCGGGTGCCGAATCTCGAAAATCAGCCCCGAGGGTGCCGAATCTCGAAAATCAGCCCCGCGGGTGCCGAATCTCGAAAATCACTGCCGCGGGTGTTGAATCTCAAAAATCACCTCCGCCAGTGCTGATTCTCAAAAATCACTGCCGCGGGTGCCAAAAATCACAGCCGCGGTTGCCGAATCTCGAAATTCAGTGACGCGGGTGCCGAATCTCGAAAATCACCGCCGCGGGTGCCAAAAATCACCGCCGCGGTTGCCGAATCTTGAAAATCAGTGTCGCGGGTGGCGAATCTCGAAAATCACCGCCGCGGGTGCCGAGCCTCGAAAATCAGCCCTGCGGGTGCCGAATCTCAAAAATCAGCCCCGAGGATGCCGAATCTCGAAAATCAGTCCCGCGGGTGCCGAATCTCGAAAATCAGCCCCGCGGGTGCCGAATCTCGAAAATCAGTGCCGTGGGTACCGAATCTCGAAAATCAGCGCTGCGGGTGCCGAATCTCGACAATCACCGCTGCGGGTGCCTAATCTCGAAAATCAGTGCCGCGGGTGCCGAATCTCGAAAATCACCTCCGCCAGTGCCGATTTTCAAAAATCACCACAGCGGGTGCCGAATCTCGAAAATCAGCCCCGCGGGTGCCAAATCTCAAAAATCACCGCCACGGGTGCCGAATCTCAAAAATCAGCCCCGCGGGTGCCGAATCTCGAAAATCAGCGCCGCGGGTGCCGAATCTCGAAAATCACCACCGCGAGTGCCGAATCTCGAAAATAACCACCGCGGTTGCCGAATCTCGAAAATCACCACCGCGGGTGCCGAATCTCGAAAATCACCACCGCGGGTGCCAAATCTCGAAAATCAGCCCTGCGGGTGCCAAATCTCGAAAATGACCGCCACGAGTGCCAAATCTCGAAAATTACCGCCGCGGGTGTCGAATCTCAAAAATCACCTCCGCCAGTGCTGATTCTCAAAAATTACTGCCGCAGGTGCCGAATCTCGAAAATCAGTGACGCGGGTGCCGAATCTCGAAAATCACCGCTGCGGGTGCCGAACCTCAAAAATCACCGCCGCGGGTGCCGAATCTCGAAAATCAGTGCCGCGGGTGGCGAATCTCAAAAATCACCGCCGCGGGTGCCGAGCCTCGAAAATCAGCCCCGCGGGTGCCGAATCTCGAAAATCAGTGACGCGGGTGCCGAGCCTCGAAAATCAGCCCCGCGAGTGCCGAATCTCGAAAATCAGCCCCGCGGGTGCCAAATCTCGAAAATCAGCCCCGAGGGTGCCGAATCTCGAAAATCAGTGCCACTGGTGCCGAATCTCGAAAATCACCGCCATGGGTGCCGAATCTCGAAAATCAGTCCCGCGGGTGCCAAATCTCGAAAATCAGCCCCGCGGGTGCCGAATCTCGAAAATCAGTGCCAAGGGTGCCGAATCTCGAAAATCACCACCGCGAGTGCCGAATCTCGGAAATCACCGCGGGTGCTGAATCTCGAAAATCACCGCCGCGGGTGCCGAATCTCGAAAATCAGTGACGCGGGTGCCGAATCTCGAAAATCACCGTCGCGGGTGCCGAGCCTCGAAAATCAGCTCGAAAATCAGCCCCGCGGGTGCCAAATCTCGAAAATCAGCCCCGAGGGTGCCGAATCTCGAAAATCAGTGCCACTGGTGCCGAATCTCGAAAATCACCGCCATGGGTGCCGAATCTCGAAAATCAGTCCCGCGGGTGCAGAATCTCGAAAATCAGTGCCGCGGGTGCCGAATTTCAAAAATCAGCCTCGCGGGTGCCAAATCTCGAAAATCAGCCCCGCGGGTGCCGAATCTCGAAAATCAGTGCCAAGGGTGCCGAATCCCGAAAATCACCACCGCGAGTGCCAAATCTCGGAAATCACCGCGGGTGCTGAATCTCGAAAATCACCGCCGCGGGTGCCGAATCTCGAAAATCAGTGACGCGGGTGCCGAATCTCGAAAATCACCGTCTCGGGTGCCGAGCCTCGAAAATCAGCTCGAAAATCAGCCCCGAGGGTGCCGAATCTCGAAAATCAGTGCCACGGGTGCCGAATCTCGAAAATCACCGCCACGGGTGCCGAATCTCGAAAATCAGCCCCGCGGGTGCCGAATCTCGAAAATCAGTGCCACGGGTGCCGAATCTCGAAAATCAGCCACGCGGGTGCCGAATCTCGAAGATCACCGCCACGGGTGCCGAATCTCGAAAATCACCGCCGCGGGTGCCGAATCTCGAAAATCACCTCCGCCAGTGCCGATTCTCAAAAATCACCACAGCGGGTGCCGAATCTCGAAAATCAGCCCCGCGGGTGCCAAATCTCAAAAATCACCGCCACGGGTGCCGAATCTCAAAAATCAGCCCCGCGGGTGCCGAATATCGAAAATCAGCACCGCGGGTGCCGAATCTCGAAAATCACCACCGCGAGTGCCGAATCTCGAAAATAACCACTGCGGTTGCCGAATCTCGAAAATAACCACTGCGGTTGCCGAATCTCGAAAATCACCACCGCGAGTGCCGAATCTCGAAAATGACCGCCACGAGTGCCAAATCTCGAAAATTACCGCCGCGGGTGTCGAATCTCAAAAATCACCTCCGCCAGTGCTGATTCTCAAAAATCACTGCCGCGGGTGCCAAATCTCGAAAATCAGCCCCGAGGGTGCCGAATCTCGAAAATCAGTGCCACGGGTGCCGAATCTCGAAAATCACCGCCACGGGTGCCGAATCTCGAAAATCAGTGCCGCGGGTGCCGAATCTCAAAAATCAGCCCCGCGGGTGCCAAATCTCGAAAATCAGCCCCGCGGGTGCCGAATCTCGAAAATCAGTGCCGCGGGTGCCGAATCTCGAAGATCACCGCCACGGGTGCCGAATCTCGAAAATCACCAACGCGGATGCCGAATCTCGAAAATCACCTCCGCCAGTGCCGATTCTCAAAAATCACCGCCGCGGGTGCCGAATCTCGAAAATCATCGCCACCGGTGCCGAATCACGAAAATCAGCCCCGCGGGTGCCGAATCTCGAAAATCACCTCCGCCAGTGCCGATTCTCAAAAATCACCAACGCGGGTGCCGAATCTCGAAAATCAGCGCCGCGGGTGCCGAATCTCGAAAATCACCAACGCGGATGCCGAATCTCGAAAATCACCTCCGCCAGTGCCGATTCTCAAAAATCACCGCCGCGGGTGCCGAATCTCGAAAATCACCGCCACCGGTGCCGAATCACGAAAATCAGCCCCGCGGGTGCCGAATCTCGAAAATCACCGCCGCGGGTGCCGAATCTCGAAAATCACCTCCGCCAGTGCCGATTCTCAAAAATCACCGCCGCGGGTGCCGAATCTCGAAAATCACCGCCACCGGTGCCGAATCACGAAAATCAGCCCCGCGGGTGCCGAATCTCGAAAATCACCGCCGCGGGTGCCGAATCTCGAAAATCACCTCCGCCAGTGCCGATTCTCAAAAATCACCAACGCGGGTGCCGAATCTCGAAAATCAGCGCCGCGGGTGCCGAATCTCGAAAATCAGCCCCGAGGGTGCCGAATCTCGAAAATCCCCGCCGCGGGTGCCGAATCTCAAAAATAACCACCGCGGGTGCCGAATCTCGAAAATCACCTCCACCAGTGCCGATTCTCAAAAATTACCACCGCGGTGCCGAATCTCGAAAATCACAGCCGCGGGTGCTGATTCTCAAAAATCCCCGCCGTGGGTGCCGAATCTAGAAAATCACTGCCGCGGGTGCCGAACCTCGAAAATCACCGCCGCGGTTGCCGAATCTCAAAAATCAGTGCCACGGGTGCCGAATCTCGAAAATCACCGCCGCGGGTGCCGAGCCTTGAAAATCAGCCCCGCAGGTGCCGAATCTCGAAAATCAGCCCCGAGGGTGCCGAATCTCGAAAATCAGTGCCGCGGGTGCCGAATCTCGAAAATCACCGCCGCGGGTGCCGAATCTCGAAAAGCACCGCCGCGGGTGCCGAATCTCAAAAATCAGTGCCGCGGGTGCCGAATCTCAAAAATCACCGCCGCCGGTGCCGAATCTCTAAAATCACCTCCACCAGTGCCGAATCTCGAAAATCAGCCCCGCGGGTGCCGAGTCTCGAAAATCACCGCCGCGGGTGCCGAGTCTCAAAAATCGCCTCCGCCAGTGCTGATTCTCAAAAATCACCGCCGCGGGTGCCGAATCTTGAAAATCAGTGACGCGGGTGCCGAATCTTGAAAATCACTGCTGCGGGTGCCGAGCCTCGAAAATTCAGCACCGCGGGTGCCGAATCTCGAAAATCAGCCCCGAGGGTGGCGAATCTCGAAAATCAGTGCCGCGGGTGGCGAATCTCGAAAATCACCACCGCGGGTGCCGAATCTCGAAAAGCACCGCCGCGGGTGCCGAATCTCAAAAATCAGCCCCGCGAGTGCCGAATCTCGAAAATCAGCCCCGCGGGTGCCGAATCTCGAAAATCCCCGCCGCGGGTGCCGAATCTTGAAAATCACCTCCGCCAATGTCGATTCTCAAAAATCACCACCGCGGGTGCCGAATCTCGAAAATCAGCCCCGCGGGTGCCAAATCTGGAAAATCACCGCCACGGGTGCCGCATCTCGAAAATCAGCGCCGCGGGTGCCGAATCTCGAAAATCAGCCCCGAGGGTGCCAAATCTCGAAAATCACCACCGCGAGTGCCGAATTTCATTAATAACCACCGTGGGTGCCGAATCTCGAAAATCACCTCCGCCAGTGCCGATTCTCAAAAATCACCACCGCGGGTGCCAAATCTCGAAAATCACCGCCACGGGTGCCGAATCTCGAAAATCAGCCCCACGGGTGCCGAATCTTGAAAATCACCGCCGTGGGTGCCTAATCTCGAAAATCACCACCGCGGGTGCCAAATCTCGAAAATCAGCCCTGCGGGTGCCAAATCTTGAAAATCACCGCCGTGGGTGCCTAATCTTGAAAATCACCGCCGTGGGTGCCTAATCTCGAAAATCACCGCAACGGGTGCCGAATCTCGAAAATCAGCCCAGCGGGTGCCGAATCTCGTAAATCACCCGCGGGTGCCGAATCTCGAAAATCACCGCCACCGGTGCCGAATCTCGAAATTCAGCCCCGCGGGTGCCGAATCTCGAAAATCAGCCCCGCGGGTGCCGAATCTCGAAAATCACCGCCACCGGTGCCGAATCTCGAAATTCAGCCCCGCGGGTGCCGAATCTCGAAAATCACCGCCGCGAGTGCCGAATCTCGAAAATCACCTCCGCCAGTGCCGATTCTCAAAAATCACCAACGCGGGTGCCGAATCTCGAAAATCAGCGCCGCGGGTTCCGAATCTCGAAAATCAGCCCCGAGGGTGCCGAATCTCGAAAATCCCCGCCGCGGGTGCCGAATCTCGAAAATAACCACCGCGGGTGCCGAATCTCGAAAATCACCTCCACCAGTGCCGATTCTCAAAATTCACCGCCGCGGGTGCCGAATCTCGAAAATCACCGCCACGGGTGCCGAATCTCGAAAATCAGCCCCGCGGGTGCCGAATCTCGAAAATCACCGCCGCGAATGCCGAATCTTGAAAATCACCTCCGCCAGTGCCGATTCTCAAAAATCACCACAGCGGGTTCCGAATCTCGAAAATCAGCCCCGCGGGTGCCAAATCTCGAAAATCATCGCCATGGGTGCCGAATCTCGAAAATCAGTCCCGCGGGTGCCGAATCTCGAAAATCACTGCCGCGGGTGCCGAACCTCGAAAATCACCGCCGCGGGTGCCGAATCTCGAAAATCAGTGCCGCGGGTTCCGAATCTCGAAAATCACCGCCGTGGGTGCCGAGCCTCGAAAATTCAGCCCCGCGGGTGCCGAATCTCGAAAATCAGCCCCGAGGGTGCCGAATCTCGAAAATTACTGCCGCGGGTGTCGAATCTCAAAAATCACCTCCGCCAGTGCTGATTCTCAAAAATCACTGCCGCGGGTGCCGAATCTCGAAAATCAGTGACGCGGGTGCCGAACCTCGAAAATCACCACCGCGGGTGCCGAACCTCAAAAATCACCGCCGTGGGTGCCGAATCTCGAAAATCAGTGCCGCGGGTGGCGAATCTCGAAAATCACCGCCGCGGGTGCTGAGCCTCGAAAATCAGCCCCGCGGGTGCCGAATCTCGAAAATCAGCTCGAAAATCAGCCCCGAGGGTGCCGAATCTCGAAAATCAGTGCCACAGGTGCCGAATCTCGAAAATCACCGCCACGGGTGCCGAATCTCGAAAATCAGCCCCGCGGGTGCCGAATCTCGAAAATCAGTGCCGCGGGTGCCGAATCTCAAAAATCAGCCCCGTGGGTGCCAAATCTCGAAAATCAGCCCCTCGGGTGCCGAATCTCGAAAATCACCGCCGCGGGTGCCGAACATCAAAAATAACCGCCGCGGGTGCCGAATCTCGAAAATCAGTGCCGCGGGTGGCGAATCTCGAAAATCACCGCCGCTTGTGCCGAGCCTCGAAAATCAGTCCCGCGGGTGCCGAATCTCGAAAATCAGTGCCGTGGGTACCGAATCTCGAAGATCACCGCCACGGGTGCCGAACCTCAAAAATCACCGCCGCGGGTGCCGAATCTCGAAAATCAGTGCCGCGGGTGGCGAATCTCGAAAATCACCGCTGCGGGTGCTGAGCCTCGAAAATCAGCCCCGCGGGTGCCGAATCTCGAAAATCACCGTCACGGGTGCCGAATCTCGAAAATCAGCCCCGCGGGTGCCGAATCTCGAAAATCAGCACCGCGTGTGCCGAATCTCAAAAATCAGCCCCGTGGGCGCCAAATCTCGAAAATCAGCCCCGCGGGTGCCGAATCTCGTAAATCACCGCCGCGGGTGCCGAACCTCAAAAATAACCGCCGCTTGTGCCGAGCCTCGAAAATCAGCCCCGCGGGTGCCGAATCTCGAAAATCAGCCCCGAGGGTGCCGAATCTCGAAAATCAGCCCCGCGGGTGCCGAATCTCAAAAATCAGCCCCGCGTGTGCCGAATCTCGAAAATCAGCCCCGCGGGTGCCGAATCTCGAAAATCACTGCCGCGGGTGTCCAATCTTAAAAATCACCTCCGCCAGTGCTGATTCTCAAAAATCACTGCCGCGGGTGCCAAAAATCACAGCCGCGGTTGCCGAATCTTGAAAATCAGTGTCGCGGGTGGCGAATCTCGAAAATCACCGCCGCGGGTGCCGAGCCCCGAAAATCAGCCCTGCGGGTGCCGAATCTCAAAAATCAGCCCCGAGGATGCCGAATCTCGAAAATCAGTCCCGCGGGTGCCGAATCTCGAAAATCAGTGCCGTGGGTACCGAATCTCGAAAATCAGCGCTGCGGGTGCCGAATCTCGACAATCACCGCTGCGGGTGCCGAATCTCGAAAATCAGCCCCGCGGGTGCCAAATCTCAAAAATCACCGCCACGGGTACCGAATCTCAAAAATCAGCCCCGCGGGTGCCGAATCTCGAAAATCAGCGCCGCGGGTGCCGAATCTCGAAAATCACCACCGCGAGTGCCGAATCTCGAAAATAACCACCGCGGTTGCCGAATCTCGAAAATCACCTCCGCGGGTGCCGAATCTCGAAAATCACCACCGCGGGTGCCAAATCTCGAAAATCAGCCCTGCGGGTGCCAAATCTCGAAAATGACCGCCACGAGTGCCAAATCTCGAAAATTACCGCCGCGGGTGTCGAATCTCAAAAATCACCTCCGCCAGTGCTGATTCTCAAAAATTACTGCCGCAGGTGCCGAATCTCGAAAATCAGTGACGCGGGTGCCGAATCTCGAAAATCACCGCTGCGGGTGCCGAACCTCAAAAATCACCGCCGCGGGTGCCGAATCTCGAAAATCAGTGCCGCGGGTGGCGAATCTCGAAAATCACCGCCGCGGGTGCCGAGCCTCAAAAATCAGCCCCGCGGGTGCCGAATCTCGAAAATCAGTGACGCGGGTGCCGAGCCTCGAAAATCAGCCCCGCGAGTGCCGAATCTCGAAAATCAGCCCCGCGGGTGCCAAATCTCGAAAATCAGCCCCGAGGGTGCCGAATCTCGAAAATCAGTGCCACTGGTGCCGAATCTCGAAAATCACCGCCATGGGTGCCGAATCTCGAAAATCAGTCCCGCGGGTGCAGAATCTCGAAAATCAGTGCCGCGGGTGCCGAATCTCAAAAATCAGCCTCGCGGGTGCCAAATCTCGAAAATCAGCCCCGCGGGTGCCGAATCTCGAAAATCAGTGCCAAGGGTGCCGAATCTCGGAAATCACCGCGGGTGCTGAATCTCGAAAATCACCGCCGCGGGTGCCGAATCTCGAAAATCAGTGACGCGGGTGCCGAATCTCGAAAATCAGTGACGCGGGTGCCGAATCTCGAAAATCACCGTCGCGGGTGCCGAGCCTCGAAAATCAGCTCGAAAATCAGCCCCGCGGGTGCCAAATCTCGAAAATCAGCCCCGAGGGTGCCGAATCTCGAAAATCAGTGCCACTGGTGCCGAATCTCGAAAATCACCGCCATGGGTGCCGAATCTCGAAAATCAGTCCCGCGGGTGCAGAATCTCGAAAATCAGTGCCGCGGGTGCCGAATCTCAAAAATCAGCCTCGCGGGTGCCAAATCTCGAAAATCAGCCCCGCGGGTGCCGAATCTCGAAAATCAGTGCCAAGGGTGCCGAATCTCGAAAATCACCACCGCGAGTGCCGAATCTCAGAAATCACCGCGGGTGCTGAATCTCGAAAATCACCGCCGCGGGTGCCGAATCTCGAAAATCAGTGACGCGGGTGCCGAATCTCGAAAATCACCGTCGCGGGTGCCGAGCCTCGAAAATCAGCTCGAAAATCAGCCCCGAGGGTGCCGAATCTCGAAAATCTGTGCCACGGGTGCCGAATCTCGAAAATCACCGCCACGGGTGCCGAATCTCGAAAATCAGCCCTGCGGGTGCCGAATCTCGAAAATCAGTGCCACGGGTGCCGAATCTCGAAAATCAGCCACGCGGGTGCCGAATCTCGAAGATCACCGCCACGGGTGCCGAATCTCGAAAATCACCGCCGCGGGTGCCGAATCTCGAAAATCACCGCCGCGGGTGCCGAATCTCGAAAATCACCTCCGCCAGTGCCGATTCTCAAAAATCACCAACGCGGGTGCCGAATCTCGAAAATCAGCTCCGCGGGTGCCGAATCTCGAAAATCACCAACGCGGATGCCGAATCTCGAAAATCACCTCCGCCAGTGCCGATTCTCAAAAATCACCGCCGCGGGTGCCGAATCTCGAAAATCACCGCCACCGATGCCGAATCACGAAAATCAGCCCCGCGGGTGCCGAATCTCGAAAATCACCGCCGCGGGTGCCGAATCTCGAAAATCACCTCCGCCAGTGCCGATTCTCAAAAATCACCAACGCGGGTGCCGAATCTCAAAAATCAGCGCCGCGGGTGCCGAATCTCAAAAATCAGCGCCGCGGGTGCCGAATCTCGAAAATCCCCGCCGCGGGTGCCGAATCTCGAAAATAACCACCGCGGGTGCCGAATCTCGAAAATCACCTCCACCAGTGCCGATTCTCAAAAATTACCACCGCGGTGCCGAATTTCGAAAATCACAGCCGCGGGTGCTGATTCTCAAAAATCCCCGCCGTGGGTGCCGAATCTCGAAAATCAGTGACGCGGGTGCCGAATCTAGAAAATCACTGCCGCGGGTGCCGAACCTCGAAAATCACCGCCGCGGGTGCCGAATCTCAAAAATCAGTGCCGCGGGTGCCGAATCTCGAAAATCACCGCCGCGGGTGCCGAGCCTTGAAAATCAGCCCCGCAGGTGCTGAATCTCGAAAATCAGCCCCGAGGGTGCCGAATCTCGAAAATCAGTGCCGCGGGTGCCGAATCTCGAAAATCACCACCGCGGGTGCCGAATCTCGAAAAGCACCGCCGCGGGTGCCGAATCTCAAAAATCAGTGCCGCGGGTGACGAATCTCGAAAATCAGTGCCGCGGGTGCCGAATCTCAAAAATCACCGCCGCGGGTGCCGAGCCTCGAAAATCAGCCCCACGGGTGCCGAATCTCGAAAATCAGCCCCGAGGGTGCCGAATCTCGAAAATCAGTGCCGCGGGTGCCGAATCTCGAAAATCACCGCCGCAGGTGCCGAATCTCTAAAATCACCTCCACCAGTGCCGAATCTCGAAAATCAGCCCCGCGGGTGCCGAATCTCGAAAATCAGCCCCGCGGGTGCCGAGTCTCGAAAATCACCGCCGCGGGTGCCGAGTCTCAAAAATCACCTCCGCCAGTGCTGATTCTCAAAAATCACCGCCGCGGGTGCCGAATCTTGAAAATCAGTGACGCGGGTGCCGAATCTCGAAAATCACTGCTGCGGGTGCCGAGCCTCGAAAATTCAGCACCGCGGGTGCCGAATCTCGAAAATCAGCCCCGCGGGTGCCGAATCTCGAAAATCAGCCCCGAGGGTGGCGAATCTCGAAAATCAGTGCCGCGGGTGGCGAATCTCGAAAATCACCACCGCGGGTGCCGAATCTCAAAAATCAGCCCCGCGAGTGCCGAATCTCGAAAATCAGCCCCGCGGGTGCCGAATCTCGAAAATCCCCGCCGCGGGTGCCGAATCTTGAAAATCACCTCCGCCAGTGTCGATTCTCAAAAATCACCACCGCGGGTGCCGAATCTCGAAAATCAGCCCCGCGGGTGCCAAATCTGGAAAATCCCCGCCGCGGGTGCCGAATCTTGAAAATCACCTCCGCCAGTGCCGATTCTCAAAAATCACCGCCGCGGGTGCCGAATCTCGAAAATCATCGCCACCGGTGCCGAATCACGAAAATCAGCCCCGCGGGTGCCGAATCTCGAAAATCACCTCCGCCAGTGCCGATTCTCAAAAATCACCAACGCGGGTGCCGAATCTCGAAAATCAGCGCCGCGGGTGCCGAATCTCGAAAATCACCAACGCGGATGCCGAATCTCGAAAATCACCTCCGCCAGTGCCGATTCTCAAAAATCACCGCCGCGGGTGCCGAATCTCGAAAATCACCGCCACCGGTGCCGAATCACGAAAATCAGCCCCGCGGGTGCCGAATCTCGAAAATCACCGCCGCGGGTGCCGAATCTCGAAAATCACCTCCACCAGTGCCGATTCTCAAAAATCACCGCCGCGGGTGCCGAATCTCGAAAATCACCGCCACCGGTGCCGAATCACGAAAATCAGCCCCGCGGGTGCCGAATCTCGAAAATCACCGCCGCGGGTGCCGAATCTCGAAAATCACCTCCGCCAGTGCCGATTCTCAAAAATCACCAACGCGGGTGCCGAATCTCGAAAATCAGCGCCGCGGGTGCCGAATCTCGAAAATCAGCCCCGAGGGTGCCGAATCTCGAAAATCCCCGCCGCAGGTGCCGAATCTCAAAAATAACCACCGCGGGTGCCGAATCTCGAAAATCACCTCCACCAGTGCCGATTCTCAAAAATTACCACCGCGGTGCCGAATCTCGAAAATCACAGCCGCGGGTGCTGATTCTCAAAAATCCCCGCCGTGGGTGCCGAATCTCGAAAATCAGTGACGCGGGTGCCGAATCTAGAAAATCACTGCCGCGGGTGCCGAACCTCGAAAATCACCGCCGCGGGTGCCGAATCTCAAAAATCAGTGCCGCGGGTGCCGAATCTCGAAAATCACCGCCGCGGGTGCCGAGCCTTGAAAATCAGCCCCGCAGGTGCCGAATCTCGAAAATCAGCCCCGAGGGTGCCGAATCTCGAAAATCAGTGCCGCGGGTGCCGAATCTCGAAAATCACCGCCGCGGGTGCCGAATCTCGAAAAGCACCGCCGCGGGTGCCGAATCTCAAAAATCAGCCCCGAGGGTGCCGAATCTCGAAAATCAGTGCCGCGGGTGCCGAATCTCAAAAATCACCGCCGCCGGTGCCGAATCTCTAAAATCACCTCCACCAGTGCCGAATCTCGAAAATCAGCCCCGCAGGTGCCGAATCTCGAAAATCAGCCCCGCGGGTGCCGAGTCTCGAAAATTACCGCCGCGGGTGCCGAGTCTCAAAAATCACCTCCGCCAGTGCTGATTCTCCAAAATCACCGCCGCGGGTGCCGAATCTTGAAAATCAGTGACGCGGGTGCCGAATCTTGAAAATCACTGCTGCGGGTGCCGAGCCTCGAAAATTCAGCACCGCGGGTGCCGAATCTCGAAAATCAGCCCCGCGGGTGCCGAATCTCGAAAATCAGCCCCGAGGGTGGCGAATCTCGAAAAGCACCACCGCGGGTGCCGAATCTCAAAAATCAGCCCCGCGAGTGCCGAATCTCGAAAATCAGCCCCGCGGGTGCCGAATCTCGAAAATCCCCGCCGCGGGTGCCGAATCTTGAAAATCACCTCCGCCAGTGTCGATTCTCAAAAATCACCACCGCGGGTGCCGAATCTCGAAAATCAGCCCCGAGGGTGCCGAATCTCGAAAATCACCACCGCGAGTGCCGAATTTCAAAAATAACCACCGTGGGTGCCGAATCTCGAAAATCACCTCCGCCAGTGCCGATTCTCAAAAATCACCACCGCGGGTGCCAAATCTCGAAAATCACCGCCACGGGTGCCGAATCTCGAAAATCAGCCCCGCGGGTGCCGAATCTTGAAAATCACCGCCGTGGGTGCCTAATCTCGAAAATCACCACCGCGGGTGCCAAATCTCGAAAATCAGCCCTGCGGGTGCCAAATCTCGAAAATCACCGCAACGGGTGCCGAATCTCGAAAATCAGCCCAGCGGGTGCCGAATCTCGTAAATCACCTCCGCCAGTGCCGATTCTCAAAAATCACCACCGCGGGTGCCGAATCTCGAAAAGCACCGCCACGGGTGCCGAATCTCAAAAATCAGTCCCGCGGGTGCCGAATCTCGAAAATCAGCCCCGCGGGTGCCGAATCTCGAAAATCACCGCCACCGGTGCCGAATCTCGAAATTCAGCCCCGCGGGTGCCGAATCTCGAAAATCACCGCCGCGAGTGCCGAATCTCGAAAATCACCTCCGCCAGTGCCGATTCTCAAAAATCACCAACGCGGGTGCCGAATCTCGAAAATCAGCGCCGCGGGTGCCGAATCTCGAAAATCAGCCCCGAGGGTGCCGAATCTCGAAAATCCCCGCCGCGGGTGCCGAATCTCGAAAATAACCACCGCGGGTGCCGAATCTCGAAAATCACCTCCACCAGTGCCGATTCTCAAAAATCACCGCCGCGGGTGCCGAATCTCGAAAATCACCGCCACGGGTGCCGAATCTCGAAAATCAGCCCCGCGGGTGCCGAATCTCGAAAATCACCGCCGCGAATGCCGAATCTTGAAAATCAACTCCGCCAGTGCCGATTCTCAAAAATCACCACAGCGGGTTCCGAATCTCGAAAATCAGCCCCGCGGGTGCCAAATCTCGAAAATCATCGCCATGGGTGCCGAATCTCGAAAATCAGTCCCGCGGGTGCCGAATCTCGAAAATCACTGCCGCGGGTGCCGAACCTCGAAAATCACCGCCGCGGATGCCGAATCTCGAAAATCACCTCCGCCAGTGCCGATTCTCAAAAATCACCGCCGCGGGTGCCGAATCTCGAAAATCATCGCCACCGGTGCCGAATCACGAAAATCAGCCCCGCGGGTGCCGAATCTCGAAAATCACCTCCGCCAGTGCCGATTCTCAAAAATCACCAACGCGGGTGCCGAATCTCGAAAATCAGCGCCGCGGGTGCCGAATCTCGAAAATCACCAACGCGGATGCCGAATCTCGAAAATCACCTCCGCCAGTGCCGATTCTCAAAAATCACCGCCGCGGGTGCCGAATCTCGAAAATCACCGCCACCGGTGCCGAATCACGAAAATCAGCCCCGCGGGTGCCGAATCTCGAAAATCACCGCCGCGGGTGCCGAATCTCGAAAATCACCTCCACCAGTGCCGATTCTCAAAAATCACCGCCGCGGGTGCCGAATCTCGAAAATCACCGCCACCGGTGCCGAATCACGAAAATCAGCCCCGCGGGTGCCGAATCTCGAAAATCACCGCCGCGGGTGCCGAATCTCGAAAATCACCTCCGCCAGTGCCGATTCTCAAAAATCACCAACGCGGGTGCCGAATCTCGAAAATCAGCGCCGCGGGTGCCGAATCTCGAAAATCAGCCCCGAGGGTGCCGAATCTCGAAAATCCCCGCCGCAGGTGCCGAATCTCAAAAATAACCACCGCGGGTGCCGAATCTCGAAAATCACCTCCACCAGTGCCGATTCTCAAAAATTACCACCGCGGTGCCGAATCTCGAAAATCACAGCCGCGGGTGCTGATTCTCAAAAATCCCCGCCGTGGGTGCCGAATCTCGAAAATCAGTGACGCGGGTGCCGAATCTAGAAAATCACTGCCGCGGGTGCCGAACCTCGAAAATCACCGCCGCGGGTGCCGAATCTCAAAAATCAGTGCCGCGGGTGCCGAATCTCGAAAATCACCGCCGCGGGTGCCGAGCCTTGAAAATCAGCCCCGCAGGTGCCGAATCTCGAAAATCAGCCCCGAGGGTGCCGAATCTCGAAAATCAGTGCCGCGGGTGCCGAATCTCGAAAATCACCGCCGCGGGTGCCGAATCTCGAAAAGCACCGCCGCGGGTGCCGAATCTCAAAAATCAGCCCCGAGGGTGCCGAATCTCGAAAATCAGTGCCGCGGGTGCCGAATCTCAAAAATCACCGCCGCCGGTGCCGAATCTCTAAAATCACCTCCACCAGTGCCGAATCTCGAAAATCAGCCCCGCAGGTGCCGAATCTCGAAAATCAGCCCCGCGGGTGCCGAGTCTCGAAAATTACCGCCGCGGGTGCCGAGTCTCAAAAATCACCTCCGCCAGTGCTGATTCTCCAAAATCACCGCCGCGGGTGCCGAATCTTGAAAATCAGTGACGCGGGTGCCGAATCTTGAAAATCACTGCTGCGGGTGCCGAGCCTCGAAAATTCAGCACCGCGGGTGCCGAATCTCGAAAATCAGCCCCGCGGGTGCCGAATCTCGAAAATCAGCCCCGAGGGTGGCGAATCTCGAAAAGCACCGCCGCGGGTGCCGAATCTCAAAAATCAGCCCCGCGAGTGCCGAATCTCGAAAATCAGCCCCGCGGGTGCCGAATCTCGAAAATCCCCGCCGCGGGTGCCGAATCTTGAAAATCACCTCCGCCAGTGTCGATTCTCAAAAATCACCACCGCGGGTGCCGAATCTCGAAAATCAGCCCCGAGGGTGCCGAATCTCGAAAATCACCACCGCGAGTGCCGAATTTCAAAAATAACCACCGTGGGTGCCGAATCTCGAAAATCACCTCCGCCAGTGCCGATTCTCAAAAATCACCACCGCGGGTGCCAAATCTCGAAAATCACCGCCACGGGTGCCGAATCTCGAAAATCAGCCCCGCGGGTGCCGAATCTTGAAAATCACCGCCGTGGGTGCCTAATCTCGAAAATCACCACCGCGGGTGCCAAATCTCGAAAATCAGCCCTGCGGGTGCCAAATCTCGAAAATCACCGCAACGGGTGCCGAATCTCGAAAATCAGCCCAGCGGGTGCCGAATCTCGTAAATCACCTCCGCCAGTGCCGATTCTCAAAAATCACCACCGCGGGTGCCGAATCTCGAAAAGCACCGCCACGGGTGCCGAATCTCAAAAATCAGTCCCGCGGGTGCCGAATCTCGAAAATCAGCCCCGCGGGTGCCGAATCTCGAAAATCACCGCCACCGGTGCCGAATCTCGAAATTCAGCCCCGCGGGTGCCGAATCTCGAAAATCACCGCCGCGAGTGCCGAATCTCGAAAATCACCTCCGCCAGTGCCGATTCTCAAAAATCACCAACGCGGGTGCCGAATCTCGAAAATCAGCGCCGCGGGTGCCGAATCTCGAAAATCAGCCCCGAGGGTGCCGAATCTCGAAAATCCCCGCCGCGGGTGCCGAATCTCGAAAATAACCACCGCGGGTGCCGAATCTCGAAAATCACCTCCACCAGTGCCGATTCTCAAAAATCACCGCCGCGGGTGCCGAATCTCGAAAATCACCGCCACGGGTGCCGAATCTCGAAAATCAGCCCCGCGGGTGCCGAATCTCGAAAATCACCGCCGCGAATGCCGAATCTTGAAAATCAACTCCGCCAGTGCCGATTCTCAAAAATCACCACAGCGGGTTCCGAATCTCGAAAATCAGCCCCGCGGGTGCCAAATCTCGAAAATCATCGCCATGGGTGCCGAATCTCGAAAATCAGTCCCGCGGGTGCCGAATCTCGAAAATCACTGCCGCGGGTGCCGAACCTCGAAAATCACCGCCGCGGGTGCCGAATCTCGAAAATCAGTGCCGCGGGTTCCGAATCTCGAAAATCACCGCCGTGGGTGCCGAGCCTCGAAAATTCAGCCCCGCGGGTGCCGAATCTCGAAAATCAGCCCCGAGGGTGCCGAATCTCGAAAATTACTGCCGCGGGTGTCGAATCTCAAAAATCACCTCCGCCAGTGCTGATTCTCAAAAATCACTGCCGCGGGTGCCGAATCTCGAAAATCAGTGACGCGGGTGCCGAACCTCGAAAATCACCACCGCGGGTGCCGAACCTCAAAAATCACCGCCGTGGGTGCCGAATCTCGAAAATCAGTGCCGCGGGTGGCGAATCTCGAAAATCACCGCCGCGGGTGCTGAGCCTCGAAAATCAGCCCCGCGGGTGCCGAATCTCGAAAATCAGCTCGAAAATCAGCCCCGAGGGTGCCGAATCTCGAAAATCAGTGCCACGGGTGCCGAATCTCGAAAATCACCGCCACGGGTGCCGAATCTCGAAAATCAGCCCCGCGGGTGCCGAATCTCGAAAATCAGTGCCGCGGGTGCTGAATCTCAAAAATCAGCCCCGTGGGTGCCAAATCTCGAAAATCAGCCCCTCGGGTGCCGAATCTCGAAAATCACCGCCGCGGGTGCCGAACATCAAAAATAACCGCCGCGGGTGCCGAATCTCGAAAATCAGTGCCGCGGGTGGCGAATCTCGAAAATCACCGCCGCTTGTGCCGAGCCTCGAAAATCAGTCCCGCGGGTGCCGAATCTCGAAAATCAGTGCCGTGGGTACCGAATCTCGAAGATCACCGCCACGGGTGCCGAACCTCAAAAATCACCGCCGCGGGTGCCGAATCTCGAAAATCAGTGCCGCAGGTGGCGAATCTCGAAAATCACCGCCGCGGGTGCTGAGCCTCGAAAATCAGCCCCGCGGGTGCCGAATCTCGAAAATCACCGTCACGGGTGCCGAATCTCGAAAATCAGCCCCGCGGGTGCCGAATCTCGAAAATCAGCACCGCGTGTGCCGAATCTCAAAAATCAGCCCCGTGGGCGCCAAATCTCGAAAATCAGCCCCGCGGGTGCCGAATCTCGTAAATCACCGCCGCGGGTGCCGAACCTCAAAAATAACCGCCGCTTGTGCCGAGCCTCGAAAATCAGCCCCGCGGGTGCCGAATCTCGAAAATCAGCCCCGAGGGTGCCGAATCTCGAAAATCAGCCCCGCGGGTGCCGAATCTCGAAAATCAGCCCCGCGGGTGCCGAATCTCGAAAATCAGCCCCGCGGGTGCCGAATCTCGAAAATCACTGCCGCGGGTGTCGAATCTCAAAAATCACCTCCGCCAGTGCTGATTCTCAAAAATCACTGCCGCGGGTGCCAAAATTCACAGCCGCGGTTGCCGAATCTCGAAATTCAGTGACGCGGGTGCCGAATCTCGAAAATCACCGCCGCGGGTGCCAAAAATCACCGCCGCGGTTGCCGAATCTTGAAAATCAGTGTCGCGGGTGGCGAATCTCGAAAATCACCGCCGCGGGTGCCGAGCCTCGAAAATCAGCCCTGCGGGTGCCGAATCTCAAAAATCAGCCCCGAGGATGCCGAATCTCGAAAATCAGTCCCGCGGGTGCCGAATCTCGAAAATCAGCCCCGCGGGTGCCGAATCTCGAAAATCAGTGCCGTGGGTACCGAATCTCGAAAATCAGCGCTGCGGGTGCCGAATCTCGACAATCACCGCTGCGGGTGCCGAATCTCGAAAATCAGTGCCGCGGGTGCCGAATCTCGAAAATCACCTCCGCCAGTGCCGATTTTCAAAAATCACCACAGCGGGTGCCGAATCTCGAAAATCAGCCCCGCGGGTGCCAAATCTCAAAAATCACCGCCACGGGTGCCGAATCTCAAAAATCAGCCCCGCGGGTGCCGAATCTCGAAAATCAGCGCCGCGGGTGCCGAATCTCGAAAATCACCACCGCGAGTGCCGAATCTCGAAAATAACCACCGCGGTTGCCGAATCTCGAAAATCACCACCGCGGGTGCCGAATCTCGAAAATCACCACCGCGGGTGCCAAATCTCGAAAATCACCTCCGCCAGTGCTGATTCTCAAAAATTACTGCCGCAGGTGCCGAATCTCGAAAATCAGTGACGCGGGTGCCGAATCTCGAAAATCACCACTGCGGGTGCCGAACCTCAAAAATCACCGCCGCGGTTGCCGAATCTCGAAAATCAGTGTCGCGGGTGCCGAATCTCGAAAATCAGCCCCGCGGGTGCCAAATCTCAAAACTCACCGCCACGGGTGCCGAATCTCAAAAATCAGCCCCGCGGGTGCCGAATCTCGAAAATCAGCGCCGCGGGTGCCGAATCTCGAAAATCACCACCGCGAGTGCCGAATCTCGAAAATAACCACCGCGGTTGCCGAATCTCGAAAATCACAACCGCGGGTGCCGAATCTCGAAAATCACCACCGCGGGTGCCAAATCTCGAAAATCAGCCCTACGGGTGCCAAATCTCGAAAATGACCGCCACGAGTGCCAAATCTCGAAAATTACCGCCGCGGGTGTCGAATCTCAAAAATCACCTCCGCCAGTGCTGATTCTCAAAAATTACTGCCGCAGGTGCCGAATCTCGAAAATCAGTGACGCGGGTGCCGAATCTCGAAAATCACCGCTGCGGGTGCCGAACCTCAAAAATCACCGCCGCGGGTGCCGAATCTCGAAAATCAGTGCCGCGGGTGGCGAATCTCGAAAATCACCGCCGCGGGTGCCGAGCCTCAAAAATCAGCCCCGCGGGTGCCGAATCTCGAAAATCAGTGACGCGGGTGCCGAGCCTCGAAAATCAGCCCCGCGAGTGCCGAATCTCGAAAATCAGCCCCGCGGGTGCCAAATCTCGAAAATCAGCCCCGAGGGTGCCGAATCTCGAAAATCAGTGCCACTGGTGCCGAATCTCGAAAATCACCGCCATGGGTGCCGAATCTCGAAAATCAGTCCCGCGGGTGCAGAATCTCGAAAATCAGTGCCGCGGGTGCCGAATCTAAAAAATCAGCCTCGCGGGTGCCAAATCTCGAAAATCAGCCCCGCGGGTGCCGAATCTCGAAAATCAGTGCCAAGGGTGCCGAATCTCGAAAATCACCACCGCGAGTGCCGAATCTCGGAAATCACCGCGGGTGCTGAATCTCGAAAATCACCGCCGCGGGTGCCGAATCTCGAAAATCAGTGACGCGGGTGCCGAATCTCGAAAATCACCGTCGAGGGTGCCGAGCCTCGAAAATCAGCTCGAAAATCAGCCCCGAGGGTGCCGAATCTCGAAAATCTGTGCCACGGGTGCCGAATCTCGAAAATCACCGCCACGGGTGCCGAATCTCGAAAATCAGCCCCGCGGGTGCCGAATCTCGAAAATCAGTGCCACGGGTGCCGAATCTCGAAAATCAGCCACGCGGGTGCCGAATCTCGAAGATCACCGCCACGGGTGCCGAATCTCGAAAATCAGTGACGCGGGTGCCGAATCTCGAAAATCACCGTCGCGGGTGCCGAGCCTCGAAAATCAGCTCGAAAATCAGCCCCGCGGGTGCCAAATCTCGAAAATCAGCCCCGAGGGTGCCGAATCTCGAAAATCAGTGCCACTGGTGCCGAATCTCGAAAATCACCGCCATGGGTGCCGAATCTCGAAAATCAGTCCCGCGGGTGCAGAATCTCGAAAATCAGTGCCGCGGGTGCCGAATCTCAAAAATCAGCCTCGCGGGTGCCAAATCTCGAAAATCAGCCCCGCGGGTGCCGAATCTCGAAAATCAGTGCTAAGGGTGCCGAATCTCGAAAATCACCACCGCGAGTGCCGAATCTCGGAAATCACCGCGGGTGCTGAATCTCGAAAATCACCGCCGCGGGTGCCGAATCTCGAAAATCAGTGACGCGGGTGCCAAATCTCGAAAATCACCGTCGAGGGTGCCGAGCCTCGAAAATCAGCTCGAAAATCAGCCCCGAGGGTGCCGAATCTCGAAAATCTGTGCCACGGGTGCCGAATCTCGAAAATCACCGCCACGGGTGCCGAATCTCGAAAATCAGCCCCGCGGGTGCCGAATCTCGAAAATCAGTGCCACGGGTGCCGAATCTCGAAAATCAGCCACGCGGGTGCCGAATCTCGAAGATCACCGCCACGGGTGCCGAATCTCGAAAATCACCGCCGCGGGTGCCGAATCTCGAAAATCACCTCCGCCAGTGCCGATTTTCAAAAATCACCAACGCGGGTGCCGAATCTCGAAAATCAGCTCCGCGGGTGCCGAATCTCGAAAATCACCAACGCGGATGCCGAATCTCGAAAATCACCTCCGCCAGTGCCGATTCTCAAAAATCACCGCCGCGGGTGCTGAATCTCGAAAATCACCGCCACCGGTGCCGAATCACGAAAATCAGCCCCGCGGGTGCCGAATCTCGAAAATCACCGCCGCGGGTGCCGAATCTCGAAAATCACCTCCGCCAGTGCCGATTCTCAAAAATCACCAACGCGGGTGCCGAATCTCGAAAATCAGCGCCGCGGGTGCCGAATCTCGAAAATCAGCCCCGAGGGTGCCGAATCTCGAAAATCCCCGCCGCGGGTGCCGAATCTCGAAAATAACCACCGCGGGTGCCGAATCTCGAAAATCACCTCCACCAGTGCCGATTCTCAAAAATTACCACCGCGGTGCCGAATTTCGAAAATCACAGCCGCGGGTGCTGATTCTCAAAAATCCCCGCCGTGGGTGCCGAATCTCGAAAATCAGTGACGCGGGTGCCGAATCTAGAAAATCACTGCCGCGGGTGCCGAACCTCGAAAATCACCGCCGCGGGTGCCGAATCTCAAAAATCAGTGCCTCGGGTGCCGAATCTCAAAAATCACCGCCGCGGGTGCCGAATCTCAAAAATCAGTGCCTCGGGTGCCGAATCTCGAAAATCACCGCCGCGGGTGCCGAGCCTTGAAAATCAGCCCCGCAGGTGCCGAATCTCGAAAATCAGCCCCGAGGGTGCCGAATCTCGAAAATCAGTGCCGCGGGTGCCGAATCTCGAAAATCACCACCGCGGGTGCCGAATCTCGAAAAGCACCGCCGCAGGTGCCGAATCTCAAAAATCAGTGCCGCGGGTGACGAATCTCGAAAATCAGTGCCGCGGGTGCCGAATCTCAAAAATCACCGCCGCGGGTGCCGAGCCTCGAAAATCAGCCCCACGGGTGTGCCGAATCTCGAAAATCAGCCCCGAGGGTGCCGAATCTCGAAAATCAGTGCCGCGGGTGCCGAATCTCGAAAATCACCGCCGCAGGTGCCGAATCTCTAAAATCACCTACACCAGTGCCGAATCTCGAAAATCAGCCCCGCGGGTGCCGAATCTCGAAAATCAGCCCCGCGGGTGCCGAGTCTCGAAAATCACCGCCGCGGGTGCCGAGTCTCAAAAATCACCTCCGCCAGTGCTGATTCTCAAAAATCACCGCCGCGGGTGCCGAATCTTGAAAATCAGTGACGCGGGTGCCGAATCTCGAAAATCACTGCTGCGGGTGCCGAGCCTCGAAAATTCAGCACCGCGGGTGCCGAATCTCGAAAATCAGCCCCGCGGGTGCCGAATCTCGAAAATCAGCCCCGAGGGTGGCGAATCTCGAAAATCAGTGCCGCGGGTGGCGAATCTCGAAAATCACCACCGCTGGTGCCGAATCTCGAAAAGCACCGCCGCGGGTGCCGAATCTCAAAAATCAGCCCCGCGAGTGCCAAATCTCGAAAATCAGCCCCGCGGGTGCCGAATCTCGAAAATCCCTGCCGCGGGTGCCGAATCTTGAAAATCACCTCCGCCAGTGTCGATTCTCAAAAATCACCACCGCGGGTGCCGAATCTCGAAAATCAGCCCCGCGGGTGCCAAATCTGGAAAATCACCGCCACGGGTGCCGAATCTCGAAAATCAGCGCCGCGGGTGCCGGATCTCGAAAATCAGCCCCGAGGGTGCCTAATCTCGAAAATCCCCGCCGCGGGTGCCGAATCTCAAAAATCACCACCGCGAGTGCCGAATTTCAAAAATAACCACCGTGGGTGCCGAATCTCGAAAATCACCTCCGCCAGTGCCGATTCTCAAAAATCACCACCACGGGTGCCAAATCTCGAAAATCACCGCCGCGGGTGCCGAATCTCGAAAATCACCGCCGCGGGTGCTGAATCTCGAAAATCACCGCCGCGGGTGCTGATTCTCAAAAATCACCGCCGCGGGTGCCGAATCTCGAAAATCAGTGACTCAGGTGCCGAATCTTGAAAATCACTGCCGAGGGTGCCGAATCTCGAAAATCAGCCCCGAGGGTGCCGAATCTCGAAAATCAGCCCCGAGGGTGCCGAATCTCGAAAATCCCCGCCGCGGGTGCCGAATCTCGAAAATCACCACCGCGAGTTCCGAATCTCGAAAATAACCACCGCGGTTGCCGAATCTTGAAAATCACCGCCGTGGGTGCCTAATCTCGAAAATCACCACCGCGGGTGCCAAATCTCGAAAATCAGCCCTGCGGGTGCCAAATCTCGAAAATCACCGCAACGGGTGCCGAATCTCGAAAATCAGCCCAGCGGGTGCCGAATCTCGAAAATCACCCCCGCGGGTGTCGAGTCTCAAAAATCACCTCCGCCAATGCCGATTCTCAAAAATCACCACCGCGGGTGCCGAATCTCGAAAAGCACCGCCGCGGGTGCCGAATCTCAAAAATCAGTCCCGCGGGTGCCGAACCTCGAAAATCAGCCCCGCGGGTGCCGAATCTCGAAAATCACTGCCGCGGGTGCCGAATCTCGAAAATCACCACCGCCAGTGCCGATTCTCAAAAATCACCAACGCGGATGCCGAATCTCGAAAATCAGCCTCGAGGGTGCCGAATCTCGAAAATCCCCGCAGCGGGTGCCGAATCTCGAAAATCACCACGGCGAGTGCCGAATCTCGAAAATAACCACCGCGGGTGCCGAATCTCGAAAATCACCTCCGCCAGTGCCAATTCTCAAAAACACCGCCGCGGGTGCCGAATCTCGAAAATCACCGCCACCGGTGCCGAATCTCGAAATTCAGCCCCGCGGGTGCCGAATCTCGAAAATCACCGCCGCGAGTGCCGAATCTCGAAAATCACCTCCGCCAGTGCCGATTCTCAAAAATCACCAACGCGGGTGCCGAATCTCGAAAATCAGCCCCGAGGGTGCCGAATCTCGAAAATCCTCGCCGCGGGTGCCGAATCTCGAAAATAACCACCGCGGGTGCCGAATCTCGAAAATCACCTCCACCAGTGCCGATTCTCAAAAATCACCGCCGCGGGTGCCGAATCTCGAAAATCACCGCCACGGGTGCCGAATCTCGAAAATCGGCCCCGCGGTTGCCGAATCTCGAAAATCACCGCCGCGAATGCCGAATCTTGAAAATCAACTCCGCCAGTGCCGATTCTCAAAAATCACCACAGCGGGTTCCGAATCTCGAAAATCAGCCCCGCGGGTGCCAAATCTCGAAAATCACCGCCACGGGTGCGGAATCTCGAAAATCAGCCCAGCGGGTGCCGAATCTCGAAAATCACTGCCGCGGGTGCCGAACCTCGAAAATCACCGCCGCGGGTGCCGAATCTCGAAAATCAGTGCCGCGGGTTCCGAATCTCGAAAATCACCACGGCGAGTGCCGAATCTCGAAAATAACCACCGCGGGTGCCGAATCTCGAAAATCACCTCCGCCAGTGCCAATTCTCAAAAACACCGCCGCGGGTGCCGAATCTCGAAAATCACCGCCACCGGTGCCGAATCTCGAAATTCAGCCCCGCGGGTGCCGAATCTCGAAAATCACCGCCGCGAGTGCCGAATCTCGAAAATCACCTCCGCCAGTGCCGATTCTCAAAAATCACCAACGCGGGTGCCGAATCTCGAAAATCAGCCCCGAGGGTGCCGAATCTCGAAAATCCTCGCCGCGGGTGCCGAATCTCGAAAATAACCACCGCGGGTGCCGAATCTCGAAAATCACCTCCACCAGTGCCGATTCTCAAAAATCACCGCCGCGGGTGCCGAATCTCGAAAATCACCGCCACGGGTGCCGAATCTCGAAAATCGGCCCCGCGGGTGCCGAATCTCGAAAATCACCGCCGCGAATGCCGAATCTTGAAAATCAACTCCGCCAGTGCCGATTCTCAAAAATCACCACAGCGGGTTCCGAATCTCGAAAATCAGCCCCGCGGGTGCCAAATCTCGAAAATCACCGCCACGGGTGCGGAATCTCGAAAATCAGCCCAGCGGGTGCCGAATCTCGAAAATCACTGCCGCGGGTGCCGAACCTCGAAAATCACCGCCGCGGGTGCCGAATCTCGAAAATCAGTGCCGCGGGTTCCGAATCTCGAAAATCACCGCCGTGGGTGCTGAGCCTCGAAAATTCAGCCCCGCGGGTGCCGAATCTCGAAAATCAGCCCCGAGGGTGCCGAATCTCGAAAATGACCGCCACGAGTGCCGAATCTCGAAAATCAGCCCCGCGGGTGCCAAATCTCGAAAATTACTGCCGCGGGTGTCGAATCTCAAAAATCACCTCCGCCAGTGCTGATTCTCAAAAATCACTGCCGCGGGTGCCGAATCTCGAAAATCAGTGACGCGGGTGCCGAACCTCGAAAATCACCACCGCGGGTGCCGAACCTCAAAAATCACCGCCGCGGGTGCCGAATCTCGAAAATCAGTGCCGCGGGTGGCGAATCTCGAAAATCACCGCCGCGGGTGCTGAGCCTCGAAAATCAGCCCCGCGGGTGCCGAATCTCGAAAATCAGCTCGAAAATCAACCCCGAGGGTGCCGAATCTCGAAAATCAGTGCCACGGGTGCCGAATCTCGAAAATCACCGCCACGGGTGCCGAATCTCGAAAATCAACCCCGCGGGTGCCGAATCTCGAAAATCAGTGCCACGGGTGCCGAATCTCAAAAATCAGCCCCGTGGGTGCCAAATCTCGAAAATCAGCCCCTCGGGTGCCGAATCTCGAAAATCAGTGCCGCGGGTGGCGAATCTCGAAAATCACCGCCGCTTGTGCCGAGCCTCGAAAATCAGCCCCGCGGGTGCCGAATCTCGAAAATCAGCCCCGAGGGTGCCGAATCTCGAAAATCAGCCCCGCGGGTGCCGAATCTCGAAAATCAGCCCCGCGGGTGCCGAATCTCGAAAATCACTGCCGCGGGTGTCGAATCTCAAAAATCACCTCCGCCAGTGCTGATTCTCAAAAATCACTGCCGCGGGTGCCAAAAATCACCGCCGCGGTTGCCGAATCTCGAAATTCAGTGACGCCGGTGCCGAATCTCGAAAATCACCGCTGCGGGTGCCAAAAATCACCGCCGCGGTTGCCGAATCTCGAAAATCAGTGTCGCGGGTGGCGAATCTCGAAAATCACCGCCGCGGGTGCCGAGCCTCGAAAATCAGCCCCGCGGGTGCCGAATCTCAAAAATCAGTGCCGCGGCTGCCGAATCTCGAAAATCAGCCTCGCGGGTGACGAATATCTTGAAGATCACCGCCACGGGTGCCGAACCTCAAAAATCACCGCCGCGGGTGCCGAATCTCGAAAATCAGTGCCGCGGGTGGCGAATCTCGAAAATCACCGCCGCGGGTGCCGAGCCTCGAAAATCAGACCCGCGGGTGCCGAATCTCGAAAATCACCGTCACGGGTGCCGAATCTCGAAAATCAGCCCCGCGGGTGCCGAATCTCGAAAATCAGCCCCGCGGGTGCCGAATCTCAAAAATCAGCCCCGTGGGTGCCAAATCTCGAAAATCAGCCCCGCGGGTGCCGAATCTCGTAAATCACCGCCGCGGGTGCCGAACCTCAAAAATAACCGCCGCTTGTGCCGAGCCTCAAAAATCAGCCCCGCGGGTGCCGAATCTCGAAAATCAGCCCCGAGGGTGCCGAATCTCGAAAATCAGCCCCGCGGGTGCCGAATCTCGAAAATCAGCCCCGCGGGTGCCGAATCTCGAAAATCAGCCCCACGGGTGCCGAATCTCGAAAATCAGCCCCGCGGGTGCCGAATCTCGAAAATCACTGCCGCGGGTGTCGAATCTCAAAAATCACCTCCGCCAGTGCTGATTCTCAAAAATCACTGCCGCGGGTGCCAAAAATCACCGCCGCGGTTGCCGAATCTCGAAATTCAGTGACGCCGGTGCTGAATCTCGAAAATCACCGCTGCGGGTGCCAAAAATCACCGCCGCGGTTGCCGAATCTCGAAAATCACCGCCGCGGGTGCCGAGCCTCGAAAATCAGCCCCGCGGGTGCCGAATCTCAAAAATCAGTGCCGCGGCTGCCGAATCTCGAAAATCAGCCTCGCGGGTGACGAATATCTCGAAGATCACCGCCACGGGTGCCGAACCTCAAAAATCACCGCCGCGGGTGCCGAATCTCGAAAATCAGTGCCGCGGGTGGCGAATCTCGAAAATCACCGCCGCGGGTGCCGAGCCTCGAAAATCAGACCCGCGGGTGCCGAATCTCGAAAATCACCGTCACGGGTGCCGAATCTCGAAAATCAGCCCCGCGGGTGCCGAATCTCGAAAATCAGCCCCGCGGGTGCCGAGTCTCAAAAATCAGCCCCGTGGGTGCCAAATCTCGAAAATCAGCCCCGCGGGTGCCGAATCTCGTAAATCACCGCCGCGGGTGCCGAACCTCAAAAATAACCGCCGCTTGTGCCGAGCCTCAAAAATCAGCCCCGCGGGTGCCGAATCTCGAAAATCAGCCCCGAGGGTGCCGAATCTCGAAAATCAGCCCCGCGGGTGCCGAATCTCGAAAATCAGCCCCGCGGGTGCCGAATCTCGAAAATCAGCCCCACGGGTGCCGAATCTCGAAAATCAGCCCCGCGGGTGCCGAATCTCGAAAATCAGCCCCGTGGGTGCCAAATCTCGAAAATCAGCCCCGCGGGTGCCGAATCTCATAAATCACCGCCGCGGGTGCCGAACCTCAAAAATAACCGCCGCTTGTGCCGAGCCTCGAAAATCAGCCCCGCGGGTGCCGAATCTCGAAATTCAGCCCCGAGGGTGCCGAATCTCGAAAATCACCACCGCCAGTGCCGATTCTCAAAAATCACCAACGCGGATGCCGAATCTCGAAAATCAGCCTCGAGGGTGCCGAATCTCGAAAATCCCCGCAGCGGGTGCCGAATCTCGAAAATCACCACGGCGAGTGCCGAATCTCGAAAATAACCACCGCGGGTGCCGAATCTCGAAAATCACCTCCGCCAGTGCCGATTCTCAAAAATCACCGCCGCGGGTGCCGAATCTCGAAAATCACCGTCACCGGTGCCGAATCACGAAAATCAGCCCCGCGGGTGCCGAATCTCGAAAATCACCGCCGCGGGTGCCGAATCTCGAAAATCACCTCCGCCAGTGCCGATTCTCAAAAATCACCAACGCGGGTGCCGAATCTCGAAAATCAGCGCCGCGGGTGCCGAATCTCGAAAATCAGCCCCGAGGGTGCCGAATCTCGAAAATCACCGCCGCGGGTGCCGAAACTCGAAAATAACCACCGCGGGTGCCGAATCTCGAAAATCACCTCCACCAGTGTGATTCTCAAAAATTACCACCGCGGTGCCGAATCTCGAAAATCACAGCCGCGGGTGCTGATTCTCAAAAATCCCCGCCGTGGGTGCCGAATCTCGAAAATCAGTGACGCGGGTGCCGAATCTCAAAAATCAGTGCCGCGGGTGCCGAATCTCGAAAATCACCGCCGCGGGTGCCGAGCATTGAAAATCAGCCCCGCAGGTGCCGAATCTCGAAAATCAGCCCCGAGGGTGCCGAATCTCGAAAATCAGTGCCGCGGGTGCCGAATCTCGAAAATCACCACCGCGGGTGCCGAATCTCGAAAAGCACCGCCGCGGGTGCCGAATCTCAAAAATCAGTGCCGCGGGTGCCGAATCTCGAAAATCAGTGCCGCGGGTGCCGAATCTCAAAAATCACCGCCGCGGGTGCCGAGCCTCGAAAATCAGCCCCACGGGTGCCGAATCTCGAAAATCAGCCCCGAGGGTGCCGAATCTCGAAAATCAGTGCCACGGGTGCCGAATCTCGAAAATCACCGCCGCAGGTGCCGAATCTCTAAAATCACCTCCAGCAGTGCCGAATCTCGAAAATCAGCCCCGCGGGTGCCGAATCTCGAAAATCAGCCCCGCGGGTGCCGAGTCTCGAAAATCACCGCCGCGGGTGCCGAGTCTCAAAAATCACCTCCGCCAGTGCTGATTCTCAAAAATCACCGCCGCGGGTGCCGAATCTTGAAAATCAGTGACGCGGGTGCCGAATCTCGAAAATCACTGCTGCGGGTGCCGAGCCTCGAAAATTCAGCACCGCGGGTGCCGAATCTCGAAAATCAGCCCCGCGGGTGCCGAATCTCGAAAATCAGCCCCGAGGGTGGCGAATCTCGAAAATCAGTGCCGCGGGTGGCGAATCTCGAAAATCAGTGCCGCGGGTGGCGAATCTCGAAAATCACCACCGCGGGTGCCGAATCTCGAAAAGCACCGCCGCGGGTGCCGAATCTCAAAAATCCCCGCCGCGGGTGCCGAATCTCAAAAATCCCCGCCGCGGGTGCCGAATCTTGAAAATCACCTCCGCCAGTGTCGATTCTCAAAAATCACCACCGCGGGTGCCGAATCTCGAAAATCAGCCCCGAGGGTGCCGAATCTCGAAAATCCCCGCCGCGGGTGCCGAATCTCAAAAATCACCACCGCGAGTGCCGAATTTCAAAAATAACCACCGTGGGTGCCGAATCTCGAAAATCACCTCCGCCAGTGCCGATTCTCAAAAATCACCACCGCGGGTGCCAAATCTCGAAAATCACCGCCACGGGTGCCGAATCTCGAAAATCAGCTCCACGGGTGCCGAATCTCGAAAATCACCGCCGCGGGTGCCGAATCTCGAAAATCACCTCCGCCAGTGCCGATTCTCAAAAATCACCACCGCGGGTGCCGAATCTCGAAAATCACCTCCGCCAGTGCCGATTCTCAAAAATCACCACCGCGGGTGCCGAATCTCGAAAATCAGTGACTCGGGTGCCGAATCTCGAAAATCACTGCCGAGGGTGCCGAATCTCGAAAATCAGCCCCGCGGGTGCCGAATCTCGAAAATCAGCGCCGCAGGTGCCGAATCTCGAAAATCAGCCCCGAGGGTGCCGAATCTCGAAAATCCCCGCCGCGGGTGCCGAATC
This sequence comes from Ranitomeya imitator, assembly GCF_032444005.1. Classification (NCBI taxonomy): domain Eukaryota; kingdom Metazoa; phylum Chordata; class Amphibia; order Anura; family Dendrobatidae; genus Ranitomeya; species Ranitomeya imitator. The sequence goes on along the minus strand of NC_091291.1, from coordinate 111,428,793 downwards.
TCGAAAATCACCACCGCGAGTTCCGAATCTCGAAAATAACCACCGTGGTTGCCGAATCTTGAAAATCACCGCCGTGGGTGCCTAATCTCGAAAATCACCACCGCGGGTGCCAAATCTCGAAAATCTGCCCTGCGGGTGCCAAATCTCGAAAATCACCGCAACGGGTGCCGAATCTCGAAAATCAGCCCAGCGGGTGCCGAATCTCGAAAATCACCCCCGCGGGTGTCGAATCTCAAAAATCACCTCCGCCAGTGCCGATTCTCAAAAATCACCACCGCGGGTGCCGAATCTCGAAAAGCACCGCCGCGGGTGCCGAATCTCAAAAATCAGTCCCACGGGTGCCGAATCTCGAAAATCAGCCCCGCGGGTGCCGAATCTCGAAAATCACTGCCGCGGGTGCCGAATCTCGAAAATCACCACCGCCAGTGCCGATTCTCAAAAATCACCAACGCGGATGCCGAAAATCAGCCTCGAGGGTGCCGAATCTCGAAAATCCCCGCAGCGGGTGCCGAATCTCGAAAATCACCACGGCGAGTGCCGAATCTCGAAAATAACCACCGCGGGTGCCGAATCTCGAAAATCACCTCCGCCAGTGCCGATTCTCAAAAATCACCGCCGCGGGTGCCGAATCTCGAAAATCACCGCCACCGGTGCCGAATCTCGAAATTCAGCCCCGCGGGTGCCGAATCTCGAAAATCACCGCCGCGAGTGCCGAATCTCGAAAATCACCTCTGCCAGTGCCGATTCTCAAAAATCACCAACGCGGGTGCCGAATCTCGAAAATCAGCGCCGCGGGTGCCGAATCTCGAAAATCAGCCCCGAGGGTGCCGAATCTCGAAAATCCTCGCCGCGGGTGCCGAATCTCGAAAATAACCACCGCGGGTGCCGAATCTCGAAAATCACCTCCACCAGTGCCGATTCTCAAAAATCACCGCCGCGGGTGCCGAATCTCGAAAATCACCGCCATGGGTGCCGAATCTCGAAAATCAGCCCCGCGGGTGCCGAATCTCGAAAATCACCGCCGCGAATGCCGAATCTTGAAAATCAACTCCGCCAGTGCCAATTCTCAAAAATCACCACAGCGGGTTCCGAATCTCGAAAATCAGCCCCGCGGGTGCCGAACCTCGAAAATCACCGCCGCGGATGCCGAATCTCGAAAATCAGTGCCGCGGGTTCCGAATCTCGAAAATCACCGCCGTGGGTGCTGAGCCTCGAAAATTCAGCCCCGCGGGTGCCGAATCTCGAAAATCAGCCCCGAGGGTGCCGAATCTCGAAAATGACCGCCACGAGTGCCGAATCTCGAAAATCAGCCCCGCGGGTGCCAAATCTCGAAAATTACTGCCGCGGGTGTCGAATCTCAAAAATCACCTCCGCCAGTGCTGATTCTCAAAAATCACTGCTGCGGGTGCCGAATCTCGAAAATCAGTGACGCGGGTGCCGAACCTCGAAAATCACCGCCGCGGGTGACGAATCTCGAAAATCAGTGCCGCGGGTGGCGAATCTCGAAAATCACCGCCGCGGGTGCTAAGCCTCGAAAATCAGCCCCGCGGGTGCCGAATCTCGAAAATCAGCTCGAAAATCAGCCCCGAGGGTGCCGAATCTCGAAAATCAGTGCCACGGGTGCCGAATCTCGAAAATCAGCCCCGCGGGTGCCGAATCTCAAAAATCAGCCCCGTGGGTGCCAAATCTCGAAAATCAGCCCCGCGGGTGCCGAACCTCAAAAATAACCGCCGCTTGTGCCGAGCCTCGAAAATCAGCCCCGCGGGTGCCGAATCTCGAAAATCAGCCCCGAGGGTGCCGAATCTCGAAAATCAGCCCCGCGAGTGCCGAATCTCGAAAATCAGCCCCGCGGGTGCCGAATCTCGAAAATCACTGCCGCGGGTGTCGAATCTCAAAAATCACCTCCGCCAGTGCTGATTCTCAAAAATCACTGCCGCGGGTGCCAAAAATCACCGCCGCGGTTGCCGAATCTCGAAATTCAGTGACGCGGGTGCCGAATCTCGAAAATCGCCGCCGCGGGTGCCAAAAATCACCGCCGCGGTTGCCGAATCTCGAAAATCAGTGTCGCGGGTGGCGAATCTCGAAAATCACCGCCGCGGGTGCCGAGCCTTGAAAATCAGCCCCGTGGGTGCCGAATCTCAAAAATCAGCCCCGAGGATGCCGAATCTCGAAAATCAGTCCCGCGGGTGCCGAATCTCGAAAATCAGCCCCGCGGGTGCCGAATCTCGAAAATCAGTGCCGTGGGTACCGAATCTCGAAAATCAGCGCTGCGGGTGCCGAATCTCGACAATCACCGCTGCGGGTGCCGAATCTCGAAAATCAGTGCCGCGGGTGCCGAATCTCGAAAATCAGCCTCGCGGGTGCCGAATCTCGAAGATCACCGCCACGGGTGCCGAATCTCGAAAATCAGCCCCGCGGGTGCCGAATCTCGAAAATCAGTGCCAAGGGTGCCGAATCTCGAAAATCACCACCGCGAGTGCCAAATCTCGGAAATCACCGAGGGTGCTGAATCTCGAGAATCACCGCCGCGGGTGCCGTATCTCGAAAATCAGTGACGCGGGTGCCGAATCTCAAAAATCACCGTCGCGGGTGCCGAGCCTCGAAAATCAGCCCCGCGGGTGCCGAATCTCGAAAATCAGTGCGACGGGTGCCGAATCTCGAAAATCACCGCCACGGGTGCCGAATCTCAAAAATCAGCCCCGCGGGTGCCAAATCTCGAAAATCAGCCCCGCGGGTGCCGAATCTCGAAAATCAGTGCCACGGGTGCCGAATCTCGAAAATCAGGCACGCGGGTGCCGAATCTCGAAGATCACCGCCACGGGTGCCGAATCTCGAAAATCACCTCCGCCAGTGCCGATTCTCAAAAATCACCACAGCGGGTGCCGAATCTCGAAAATCAGCCCCGCGGGTGCCAAATCTCAAAAATCACCGCCACGGGTGCCGAATCTCAAAAATCAGCCCCACGGGTGCCGAATCTCGAAAATCAGCGCCGCGGGTGCCGAATCTCGAAAATCACCACCGCGAGTGCCGAATCTCAAAAATAACCACCGCGGTTGCCGAATCTCGAAAATCACAACCGCGGGTGCCGAATCTCGAAAATCACCACCGCGGGTGCCAAATCTCGAAAATCAGCCCTGCGGGTGCCAAATCTCGAAAATGACCGCCACGAGTGCCAAATTTCGAAAATTACCGCCGTGGGTGTCGAATCTCAAAAATCACCTCCGCCAGTGCTGATTCTCAAAAATCACTGCCGCGGGTGCCGAATCTCGAAAATCAGTGACGCGGGTGCCGAATCTCGAAAATCACCGCCGCGGGTGCCGAACCTCAAAAATCACCGCCGCGGGTGCCGAATCTCGAAAATCAGTGCCGTGGGTGGCGAATCCCGAAAATCACCGCCGCGGGTGCCGAGCCTCGAAAATCAGCCCCGCGGGTGCCGAATCTCGAAAATCAGTGACGCGGTTGCCGAGCCTCGAAAATTAGCCCCGCGAGTGCCGAATCTCGAAAATCAGCCCCGCGGGTGCCAAATCTCGAAAATCAGCCCCGAGGGTGCCGATTCTCGAAAATCAGTGCCACGGGTGCCGAATCTCGAAAATCACCGCCACGGGTGCCGAATCTCGAAAATCAGTCCCGCGGGTGCAGAATCTCGAAAATCAGTGCCGCGGGTGCCGAATCTCAAAAATCAGCCTCGCGGGTGCCAAATCTCGAAAATCAGCCCCGCGGGTGCCGAATCTCGAAGATCACCGCCACGGGTGCCGAATCTCGAAAATCAGCCCCGCGGGTGCCGAATCTTGAAAATCAGTGCCAAGGGTGCCGAATCTCGAAAATCACCACCGCGAGTGCCGAATCTCGGAAATCACCGCGGGTGCTGAATCTCGAAAATCACCGCCGCGGGTGCCGAATCTCGAAAATCAGTGACGCGGGTGCCGAATCTCGAAAATCACCGTCGCGGGTGCCGAGCCTCGAAAATCAGCTCGAAAATCAGCCCCGAGGGTGCCGAATCTCGAAAATCACCGCCACGGGTGCCGAATCTCGAAAATCAGCCCCGCGGGTGCCAAATCTCGAAAATCAGCCCCGCGGGTGCCGAATCTCGAAAATCAGTGCCACGGGTGCCGAATCTCGAAAATCAGCCACGCGGGTGCCGAATCTCGAAGATCACCGCCACGGGTGCCGAATCTCGAAAATCACCGCCGCGGGTGCCGAATCTCGAAAATCACCTCCGCCAGTGCCGATTCTCAAAAATCACCACAGCGGGTGCCGAATCTCGAAAATCAGCCCCGCGGGAGCCAAATCTCAAAAATCACCGCCATGGGTGCCGAATCTCAAAAATCAGCCCCGCGGGTGCCGAATCTCGAAAATCAGCGCCGCGGGTGCCGAATCTCGAAAATCACCACCGCGAGTGCCGAATCTCGAAAATAACCACTGCGGTTGCCGAATCTCGAAAATAACCACTGCGGTTGCCGAATCTCGAAAATCACCACCGCGAGTGCCGAATCTCGAAAATAACCACTGCGGTTGCCAAATCTCGAAAATGACCGCCACGAGTGCCAAATCTCGAAAATTACCGCCGCAGGTGTCGAATCTCAAAAATCACCTCCGCCAGTGCTGATTCTCAAAAATCACCGCCGCGGGTGCCAAATCTCGAAAATCACCGCCACCGGTGCCGAATCACGAAAATCAGCCCCGCGGGTGCCGAATCTCGAAAATCAGTGCCAAGGGTGCCGAATCTCGAAAATCAGCCCCGCGGGTGCCGAATCTCGATAATCAGTGCCAAGGGTGCCGAATCTCGAAAATCACCATCGCGAGTGCCGAATCTCGGAAATCACCACCGCGGGTGCTGAATCTCGAAAAGCACCGCCGCGGGTGCCGAATCTCGATAATCAGCCCCGCGGGTGCCGAATCTCGAAAATCACCACCACGGGTGCCGAACCTCGAAAATCACCGCCGCGGGTGCCGAATCTCGAAAATCAGTGCCGCGGGTGCCGAATCTCGAAAATCACCGTCGCGGTTGCCGAATCTCGAAAATCAGCCCCACGGGTGCCGAATCTCGAAAATCAGTCCCGCGGGTGCCGAATCTCGAAAATCACCAACACGGGTGCCGAATCTCGAAAATCAGCCCCGCGGGTGCCGAATCTCGAAAATCAGCCCCGCGGGTGCCGAATCTTGAAAATCACCGCCGCGGGTGCCGAATCTCGAAAATCACCTCCGCCAGTGCCGATTCTCAAAAATCACCACCGCGGGTGCCAAATCTCGAAAATCACCGCCACGGGTGCCGAATCTCGAAAATCAGACCCGCGGGTGCCGAATCTCGAAAATCAGCGCCGCAGGTGCCGAATCTCGAAAATCAGCCCCGAGGGTGCCGAATCTCGAAAATAACCACCGCGGTTGCCGAATCTTGAAAATCACCGCCACCGGTGCCGAATCTCGAAAATCACCACCGCGGGTGCCGAATCTCGAAAATCACCTCCGCCAGTGCCGATTCTCAAAAATCACCAACGCGGGTGCCGAATCTCGAAAATCAGCGCCGCGGGTGCCGAATCTCGAAAATCAGCCCCGAGGTTGCCGAATCTCGAAGATCCCCGCCGCGGGTGCCGAATCTCGAAAATAACCACCGCGGGTGCCGAATCTCGAAAATCACCTCCACCAGTGCCGATTCTCAAAAATTACCACCGCGGTGCCGAATCTCGAAAATCACAGCCGCGGGTGCTGATTCTCAAAAATCCCCGCCGTGGGTGCCGAGTCTCGAAAATCAGTGACGCGGGTGCCGAATCTAGAAAATCACTGCCGCGGGTGCCGAACCTCGAAAATCACCGCCGCGGGTGCCGAATCTCAAAAATCAGTGCCGCGGGTGCCGAATCTCGAAAATTACCGCCGCGGGTGCCGAGCCTTGAAAATCAGCCCCGCAGGTGCCGAATCTCAAAAATCAGCCCCGAGGGTGCCGAATCTCGAAAATCAGTGCCGCGGGTGCCGAATCTCGAAAATCACCACCGCGGGAGCCGAATTTCGAAAAGCACCGCCGCGGGTGCCGAATCTCAAAAATCAGTGCCGCGGGTGCCGAATCTCGAAAATCAGTGCCGCGGGTGCCGAATCTCAAAAATCACCGCCGCGGGTGCCGAGCCTCGAAAATCAACCCCACGGGTGCCGAATCTCGAAAATCAGTGCCGCGGGAGCCGAATCTCGAAAATCACCGCCGCAGGTGCCGAATCTCTAAAATCACCTCCACCAGTGCCGAATCTCGAAAATCAGCCCCGCGGGTGCCGAATCTCGAAAATCAGCCCTGCGGGTGCCGAGTCTCGAAAATCTCCGCCGCGGGTGCCGAGTCTCAAAAATCACCTCCGCCAGTGCTGATTCTCAAAAATCACCGCCGCGGGTGCCGAATCTTGAAAATCAGTGACGCGGGTGCCGAATCTCGAAAATCACTGCTGCGGGTGCCGAGCCTCGAAAATTCAGCACCGCGGGTGCCGAATCTCGAAAATCAGCCCCGCGGGTGCCGAATCTCGAAAATCAGCCCCGAGGGTGGCGAATCTCGAAAATCAGTGCCGCGGGTGGCGAATCTCGAAAATCACCACCGCGGGTGCCGAATCTCGAAAAGCACCGCCGCGGGTGCCGAATCTCAAAAATCAGCCCCGCGAGTGCCGAATCTCGAAAATCAGCCCCGCGGGTGCCGAATCTCGAAAATCCCCGCCGCGGGTGCCGAATCTTGAAAATCACCTCCGCCAGTGTCGATTCTCAAAAATCACCACCGCGGGTGCCGAATCTCGAAAATCAGCCCCGTGGGTGCCAAATCTGGAAAATCACCGCCACGGGTGCCGAATCTCGAAAATCAGCGCCGCGGGTGCCGAATCTCGAAAATCAGCCCCGAGGGTGCCGAATCTCGAAAATCCCCGCCGTGGGTGCCGAATCTCAAAAATCACCACCGCGAGTGCCGAATTTCGAAAATAACCACCGTGGGTGCCGAATCTCGAAAATCACCTCCGCCAGTGCCGATTCTCAAAAATCACCACCGCGGGTGCCAAATCTCGAAAATCACCGCCACGGGTGCCGAATCTCGAAAATCAGCCCCGCGGGTGCCGAATCTCGAAAATCACCGCCGCGGGTGCCGAATCTCGAAAATCACCTCCGCCAGTGCCGATTCTCAAAAATCACCACCGCGGGTGCTGAATCTCGAAAATCACCGCCGCGGGTGCTGATTCTCAAAAATCACCGCCGCGGGTGCCGAATCTCGAAAATCAGTGACTCGGGTGCCGAATCTCGAAAATCAGCCCCGAGGGTGCCGAATCTCGAAAATCAGCCCCGAGGGTGCCGAATCTCGAAAATCCCCGCCGCGGGTGCCGAATCTCGAAAATCACCACCGCGAGTTCCGAATCTCGAAAATAACCACCGCGGTTGCCGAATCCTGAAAATCACCGCCGTGGGTGCCTAATCTCGAAAATCACCACCGCGGGTGCCAAATCTCGAAAATCAGCCCTGCGGGTGCCAAATCTCGAAAATCACCGCAACGGGTGCCGAATCTCGAAAATCAGCCCAGCGGGTGCCGAATCTCGAAAATCACCCCCGCGGGTGTCGAATCTCAAAAATCACTTCCGCCAGTGCCGATTCTCAAAAATCACCACCGCGGGTGCCGAATCTCGAAAAGCACCGCCGCGGGTGCCGAATCTCTAAAATCAGTCCCGCGGGTGCCGAATCTCGAAAATCAGCCCCGCGGGTGCTGAATCTCGAAAATCACTGCCGCGGGTGCCGAATCTCGAAAATCACCACCGCCAGTGCCGATTCTCAAAAATCACCAACGCGGATGCCGAATCTCGAAAATCAGCCTCGAGGGTGCCGAATCTCGAAAATCCCCGCAGCGGGTGCCGAATCTCGAAAATCACCACGGCGAGTGCCGAATCTCGAAAATAACCACCGCGGGTGCCGAATCTCGAAAATCACCTCCGCCAGTGCCGATTCTCAAAAATCACCAACGCGGGTGCCGAATCTCGAAAATCAGCGCCGCGGGTGCCGAATCTCGAAAATCAGCCCCGAGGGTGCCGAATCTCGAAAATCCCCGCCGCGGGTGCCGAATCTCGAAAATCACATCCACCAGTGCCGATTCTCAAAAATCACCGCCGCGGGTGCCGAATCTCGAAAATCACCGCCACGGGTGCCGAATCTCGAAAATCAGCCCCGCGGGTGCCGAATCTCGAAAATCACCGCCACGAATGCCGAATCTCAAAAATCAACTCCGCCAGTGCCGATTCTCAAAAATTACCACCGCGGGTGCCGAATCTCGAAAATCAGTGACGCGGGTGCCGAATCTAGAAAATCACTGCCGCGGGTGCCGAACCTCGAAAATCACCTCCGCCAGTGCCGATTCTCAAAAATCACCGCCGCGGGTGCCGAATCTCGAAAATCACCGTCACCGGTGCCGAATCACGAAAATCAGTGACGCGGGTGCCGAATCTAGAAAATCACTGCCGCGGGTGCCGAACCTCGAAAATCACCTCCGCCAGTGCCGATTCTCAAAAATCACCGCCGCGGGTGCCGAATCTCGAAAATCAGCCCCGAGGGTGCCGAATCTCGAAAATCACCGCCGCGGGTGCCGAAACTCGAAAATAACCACCGCGGGTGCCGAATCTCGAAAATCACCTCCACCAGTGTGATTCTCAAAAATTACCACCGCGGTGCCGAATCTCGAAAATCACAGCCGCGGGTGCTGATTCTCAAAAATCCCCGCCGTGGGTGCCGAATCTCGAAAATCAGTGACGCGGGTGCCGAATCTCAAAAATCAGTGCCGCGGGTGCCGAATCTCGAAAATCACCGCCGCGGGTGCCGAGCATTGAAAATCAGCCCCGCAGGTGCCGAATCTCGAAAATCAGCCCCGAGGGTGCCGAATCTCGAAAATCAGTGCCGCGGGTGCCGAATCTCGAAAATCACCACCGCGGGTGCCGAATCTCGAAAAGCACCGCCGCGGGTGCCGAATCTCAAAAATCAGTGCCGCGGGTGCCGAATCTCGAAAATCAGTGCCGCGGGTGCCGAATCTCAAAAATCACCGCCGCGGGTGCCGAGCCTCAAAAATCAGCCCCACGGGTGCCGAATCTCGAAAATCAGCCCCGAGGGTGCCGAATCTCGAAAATCAGTGCCACGGGTGCCGAATCTCGAAAATCACCGCCGCAGGTGCCGAATCTCTAAAATCACCTCCAGCAGTGCCGAATCTCGAAAATCAGCCCCGCGGGTGCCGAATCTCGAAAATCAGCCCCGCGGGTGCCGAGTCTCGAAAATCACCGCCGCGGGTGCCGAGTCTCAAAAATCACCTCCGCCAGTGCTGATTCTCAAAAATCACCGCCGCGGGTGCCGAATCTTGAAAATCAGTGACGCGGGTGCCGAATCTCGAAAATCACTGCTGCGGGTGCCGAGCCTCGAAAATTCAGCACCGCGGGTGCCGAATCTCGAAAATCAGCCCCGCGGGTGCCGAATCTCGAAAATCAGCCCCGAGGGTGGCGAATCTCGAAAATCAGTGCCGCGGGTGGCGAATCTCGAAAATCAGTGCCGCGGGTGGCGAATCTCGAAAATCACCACCGCGGGTGCCGAATCTCGAAAAGCACCGCCGCGGGTGCCGAATCTCAAAAATCCCCGCCGCGGGTGCCGAATCTCAAAAATCCCCGCCGCGGGTGCCGAATCTTGAAAATCACCTCCGCCAGTGTCGATTCTCAAAAATCACCACCGCGGGTGCCGAATCTCGAAAATCAGCCCCGAGGGTGCCGAATCTCGAAAATCCCCGCCGCGGGTGCCGAATCTCAAAAATCACCACCGCGAGTGCCGAATTTCAAAAATAACCACCGTGGGTGCCGAATCTCGAAAATCACCTCCGCCAGTGCCGATTCTCAAAAATCACCACCGCGGGTGCCAAATCTCGAAAATCACCGCCACGGGTGCCGAATCTCGAAAATCAGCTCCACGGGTGCCGAATCTCGAAAATCACCGCCGCGGGTGCCGAATCTCGAAAATCACCTCCGCCAGTGCCGATTCTCAAAAATCACCACCGCGGGTGCCGAATCTCGAAAATCACCTCCGCCAGTGCCGATTCTCAAAAATCACCACCGCGGGTGCCGAATCTCGAAAATCAGTGACTCGGGTGCCGAATCTCGAAAATCACTGCCGAGGGTGCCGAATCTCGAAAATCAGCCCCGCGGGTGCCGAATCTCGAAAATCAGCGCCGCAGGTGCCGAATCTCGAAAATCAGCCCCGAGGGTGCCGAATCTCGAAAATCCCCGCCGCGGGTGCCGAATCTCGAAAATCACCACCGCGAGTTCCGAATCTCGAAAATAACCACCGTGGTTGCCGAATCTTGAAAATCACCGCCGTGGGTGCCTAATCTCGAAAATCACCACCGCGGGTGCCAAATCTCGAAAATCTGCCCTGCGGGTGCCAAATCTCGAAAATCACCGCAACGGGTGCCGAATCTCGAAAATCAGCCCAGCGGGTGCCGAATCTCGAAAATCACCCCCGCGGGTGTCGAATCTCAAAAATCACCTCCGCCAGTGCCGATTCTCAAAAATCACCACCGCGGGTGCCGAATCTCGAAAAGCACCGCCGCGGGTGCCGAATCTCAAAAATCAGTCCCACGGGTGCCGAATCTCGAAAATCAGCCCCGCGGGTGCCGAATCTCGAAAATCACTGCCGCGGGTGCCGAATCTCGAAAATCACCACCGCCAGTGCCGATTCTCAAAAATCACCAACGCGGATGCCGAAAATCAGCCTCGAGGGTGCCGAATCTCGAAAATCCCCGCAGCGGGTGCCGAATCTCGAAAATCACCACGGCGAGTGCCGAATCTCGAAAATAACCACCGCGGGTGCCGAATCTCGAAAATCACCTCCGCCAGTGCCGATTCTCAAAAATCACCGCCGCGGGTGCCGAATCTCGAAAATCACCGCCACCGGTGCCGAATCTCGAAATTCAGCCCCGCGGGTGCCGAATCTCGAAAATCACCGCCGCGAGTGCCGAATCTCGAAAATCACCTCTGCCAGTGCCGATTCTCAAAAATCACCAACGCGGGTGCCGAATCTCGAAAATCAGCGCCGCGGGTGCCGAATCTCGAAAATCAGCCCCGAGGGTGCCGAATCTCGAAAATCCTCGCCGCGGGTGCCGAATCTCGAAAATAACCACCGCGGGTGCCGAATCTCGAAAATCACCTCCACCAGTGCCGATTCTCAAAAATCACCGCCGCGGGTGCCGAATCTCGAAAATCACCGCCATGGGTGCCGAATCTCGAAAATCAGCCCCGCGGGTGCCGAATCTCGAAAATCACCGCCGCGAATGCCGAATCTTGAAAATCAACTCCGCCAGTGCCAATTCTCAAAAATCACCACAGCGGGTTCCGAATCTCGAAAATCAGCCCCGCGGGTGCCGAACCTCGAAAATCACCGCCGCGGATGCCGAATCTCGAAAATCAGTGCCGCGGGTTCCGAATCTCGAAAATCACCGCCGTGGGTGCTGAGCCTCGAAAATTCAGCCCCGCGGGTGCCGAATCTCGAAAATCAGCCCCGAGGGTGCCGAATCTCGAAAATGACCGCCACGAGTGCCGAATCTCGAAAATCAGCCCCGCGGGTGCCAAATCTCGAAAATTACTGCCGCGGGTGTCGAATCTCAAAAATCACCTCCGCCAGTGCTGATTCTCAAAAATCACTGCTGCGGGTGCCGAATCTCGAAAATCAGTGACGCGGGTGCCGAACCTCGAAAATCACCGCCGCGGGTGACGAATCTCGAAAATCAGTGCCGCGGGTGGCGAATCTCGAAAATCACCGCCGCGGGTGCTAAGCCTCGAAAATCAGCCCCGCGGGTGCCGAATCTCGAAAATCAGCTCGAAAATCAGCCCCGAGGGTGCCGAATCTCGAAAATCAGTGCCACGGGTGCCGAATCTCGAAAATCAGCCCCGCGGGTGCCGAATCTCAAAAATCAGCCCCGTGGGTGCCAAATCTCGAAAATCAGCCCCGCGGGTGCCGAACCTCAAAAATAACCGCCGCTTGTGCCGAGCCTCGAAAATCAGCCCCGCGGGTGCCGAATCTCGAAAATCAGCCCCGAGGGTGCCGAATCTCGAAAATCAGCCCCGCGAGTGCCGAATCTCGAAAATCAGCCCCGCGGGTGCCGAATCTCGAAAATCACTGCCGCGGGTGTCGAATCTCAAAAATCACCTCCGCCAGTGCTGATTCTCAAAAATCACTGCCGCGGGTGCCAAAAATCACCGCCGCGGTTGCCGAATCTCGAAATTCAGTGACGCGGGTGCCGAATCTCGAAAATCGCCGCCGCGGGTGCCAAAAATCACCGCCGCGGTTGCCGAATCTCGAAAATCAGTGTCGCGGGTGGCGAATCTCGAAAATCACCGCCGCGGGTGCCGAGCCTTGAAAATCAGCCCCGTGGGTGCCGAATCTCAAAAATCAGCCCCGAGGATGCCGAATCTCGAAAATCAGTCCCGCGGGTGCCGAATCTCGAAAATCAGCCCCGCGGGTGCCGAATCTCGAAAATCAGTGCCGTGGGTACCGAATCTCGAAAATCAGCGCTGCGGGTGCCGAATCTCGACAATCACCGCTGCGGGTGCTGAATCTCGAAAATCAGTGCCGCGGGTGCCGAATCTCGAAAATCAGCCTCGCGGGTGCCGAATCTCGAAGATCACCGCCACGGGTGCCGAATCTCGAAAATCAGCCCCGCGGGTGCCGAATCTCGAAAATCAGTGCCAAGGGTGCCGAATCTCGAAAATCACCACCGCGAGTGCCAAATCTCGGAAATCACCGAGGGTGCTGAATCTCGAGAATCACCGCCGCGGGTGCCGTATCTCGAAAATCAGTGACGCGGGTGCCGAATCTCAAAAATCACCGTCGCGGGTGCCGAGCCTCGAAAATCAGCCCCGCGGGTGCCGAATCTCGAAAATCAGTGCGACGGGTGCCGAATCTCGAAAATCACCGCCACGGGTGCCGAATCTCAAAAATCAGCCCCGCGGGTGCCAAATCTCGAAAATCAGCCCCGCGGGTGCCGAATCTCGAAAATCAGTGCCACGGGTGCCGAATCTCGAAAATCAGGCACGCGGGTGCCGAATCTCGAAGATCACCGCCACGGGTGCCGAATCTCGAAAATCACCTCCGCCAGTGCCGATTCTCAAAAATCACCACAGCGGGTGCCGAATCTCGAAAATCAGCCCCGCGGGTGCCAAATCTCAAAAATCACCGCCACGGGTGCCGAATCTCAAAAATCAGCCCCACGGGTGCCGAATCTCGAAAATCAGCGCCGCGGGTGCCGAATCTCGAAAATCACCACCGCGAGTGCCGAATCTCAAAAATAACCACCGCGGTTGCCGAATCTCGAAAATCACAACCGCGGGTGCCGAATCTCGAAAATCACCACCGCGGGTGCCAAATCTCGAAAATCAGCCCTGCGGGTGCCAAATCTCGAAAATGACCGCCACGAGTGCCAAATTTCGAAAATTACCGCCGTGAGTGTCGAATCTCAAAAATCACCTCCGCCAGTGCTGATTCTCAAAAATCACTGCCGCGGGTGCCGAATCTCGAAAATCAGTGACGCGGGTGCCGAATCTCGAAAATCACCGCCGCGGGTGCCGAACCTCAAAAATCACCGCCGCGGGTGCCGAATCTCGAAAATCAGTGCCGTGGGTGGCGAATCCCGAAAATCACCGCCGCGGGTGCCGAGCCTCGAAAATCAGCCCCGCGGGTGCCGAATCTCGAAAATCAGTGACGCGGTTGCCGAGCCTCGAAAATTAGCCCCGCGAGTGCCGAATCTCGAAAATCAGCCCCGCGGGTGCCAAATCTCGAAAATCAGCCCCGAGGGTGCCGATTCTCGAAAATCAGTGCCACGGGTGCCGAATCTCGAAAATCACCGCCACGGGTGCCGAATCTCGAAAATCAGTCCCGCGGGTGCAGAATCTCGAAAATCAGTGCCGCGGGTGCCGAATCTCAAAAATCAGCCTCGCGGGTGCCAAATCTCGAAAATCAGCCCCGCGGGTGCCGAATCTCGAAGATCACCACCACGGGTGCCGAATCTCGAAAATCAGCCCCGCGGGTGCCGAATCTTGAAAATCAGTGCCAAGGGTGCCGAATCTCGAAAATCACCACCGCGAGTGCCGAATCTCGGAAATCACCGCGGGTGCTGAATCTCGAAAATCACCGCCGCGGGTGCCGAATCTCGAAAATCAGTGACGCGGGTGCCGAATCTCGAAAATCACCGTCGCGGGTGCCGAGCCTCGAAAATCAGCTCGAAAATCAGCCCCGAGGGTGCCGAATCTCGAAAATCACCGCCACGGGTGCCGAATCTCGAAAATCAGCCCCGCGGGTGCCAAATCTCGAAAATCAGCCCCGCGGGTGCCGAATCTCGAAAATCAGTGCCACGGGTGCCGAATCTCGAAAATCAGCCACGCGGGTGCCGAATCTCGAAGATCACCGCCACGGGTGCCGAATCTCGAAAATCACCGCCGCGGGTGCCGAATCTCGAAAATCACCTCCGCCAGTGCCGATTCTCAAAAATCACCACAGCGGGTGCCGAATCTCGAAAATCAGCCCCGCGGGAGCCAAATCTCAAAAATCACCGCCATGGGTGCCGAATCTCAAAAATCAGCCCCGCGGGTGCCGAATCTCGAAAATCAGCGCCGCGGGTGCCGAATCTCGAAAATCACCACCGCGAGTGCCGAATCTCGAAAATAACCACTGCGGTTGCCGAATCTCGAAAATAACCACTGCGGTTGCCGAATCTCGAAAATCACCACCGCGAGTGCCGAATCTCGAAAATAACCACTGCGGTTGCCAAATCTCGAAAATGACCGCCACGAGTGCCAAATCTCGAAAATTACCGCCGCGGGTGTCGAATCTCAAAAATCACCTCCGCCAGTGCTGATTCTCAAAAATCACCGCCGCGGGTGCCAAATCTCGAAAATCACCGCCACCGGTGCCGAATCACGAAAATCAGCCCCGCGGGTGCCGAATCTCGAAAATCAGTGCCAAGGGTGCCGAATCTCGAAAATCAGCCCCGCGGGTGCCGAATCTCGATAATCAGTGCCAAGGGTGCCGAATCTCGAAAATCACCATCGCGAGTGCCGAATCTCGGAAATCACCACCGCGGGTGCTGAATCTCGAAAAGCACCGCCGCGGGTGCCGAATCTCGATAATCAGCCCCGCGGGTGCCGAATCTCGAAAATCACCACCACGGGTGCCGAACCTCGAAAATCACCGCCGCGGGTGCCGAATCTCGAAAATCAGTGCCGCGGGTGCCGAATCTCGAAAATCACCGTCGCGGTTGCCGAATCTCGAAAATCAGCCCCACGGGTGCCGAATCTCGAAAATCAGTCCCGCGGGTGCCGAATCTCGAAAATCACCAACACGGGTGCCGAATCTCGAAAATCAGCCCCGCGGGTGCCGAATCTCGAAAATCAGCCCCGCGGGTGCCGAATCTTGAAAATCACCGCCGCGGGTGCCGAATCTCGAAAATCACCTCCGCCAGTGCCGATTCTCAAAAATCACCACCGCGGGTGCCAAATCTCGAAAATCACCGCCACGGGTGCCGAATCTCGAAAATCAGACCCGCGGGTGCCGAATCTCGAAAATCAGCGCCGCAGGTGCCGAATCTCGAAAATCAGCCCCGAGGGTGCCGAATCTCGAAAATAACCACCGCGGTTGCCGAATCTTGAAAATCACCGCCACCGGTGCCGAATCTCGAAAATCACCACCGCGGATGCCGAATCTCGAAAATCACCTCCGCCAGTGCCGATTCTCAAAAATCACCAACGCGGGTGCCGAATCTCGAAAATCAGCGCCGCGGGTGCCGAATCTCGAAAATCAGCCCCGAGGTTGCCGAATCTCGAAGATCCCCGCCGCGGGTGCCGAATCTCGAAAATAACCACCGCGGGTGCCGAATCTCGAAAATCACCTCCACCAGTGCCGATTCTCAAAAATTACCACCGCGGTGCCGAATCTCGAAAATCACAGCCGCGGGTGCTGATTCTCAAAAATCCCCGCCGTGGGTGCCGAGTCTCGAAAATCAGTGACGCGGGTGCCGAATCTAGAAAATCACTGCCGCGGGTGCCGAACCTCGAAAATCACCGCCGCGGGTGCCGAATCTCAAAAATCAGTGCCGCGGGTGCCGAATCTCGAAAATTACCGCCGCGGGTGCCGAGCCTTGAAAATCAGCCCCGCAGGTGCCGAATCTCAAAAATCAGCCCCGAGGGTGCCGAATCTCGAAAATCAGTGCCGCGGGTGCCGAATCTCGAAAATCACCACCGCGGGAGCCGAATTTCGAAAAGCACCGCCGCGGGTGCCGAATCTCAAAAATCAGTGCCGCGGGTGCCGAATCTCGAAAATCAGTGCCGCGGGTGCCGAATCTCAAAAATCACCGCCGCGGGTGCCGAGCCTCGAAAATCAACCCCACGGGTGCCGAATCTCGAAAATCAGTGCCGCGGGAGCCGAATCTCGAAAATCACCGCCGCAGGTGCCGAATCTCTAAAATCACCTCCACCAGTGCCGAATCTCGAAAATCAGCCCCGCGGGTGCCGAATCTCGAAAATCAGCCCTGCGGGTGCCGAGTCTCGAAAATCTCCGCCGCGGGTGCCGAGTCTCAAAAATCACCTCCGCCAGTGCTGATTCTCAAAAATCACCGCCGCGGGTGCCGAATCTTGAAAATCAGTGACGCGGGTGCCGAATCTCGAAAATCACTGCTGCGGGTGCCGAGCCTCGAAAATTCAGCACCGCGGGTGCCGAATCTCGAAAATCAGCCCCGCGGGTGCCGAATCTCGAAAATCAGCCCCGAGGGTGGCGAATCTCGAAAATCAGTGCCGCGGGTGGCGAATCTCGAAAATCACCACCGCGGGTGCCGAATCTCGAAAAGCACCGCCGCGGGTGCCGAATCTCAAAAATCAGCCCCGCGAGTGCCGAATCTCGAAAATCAGCCCCGCGGGTGCCGAATCTCGAAAATCCCCGCCGCGGGTGCCGAATCTTGAAAATCACCTCCGCCAGTGTCGATTCTCAAAAATCACCACCGCGGGTGCCGAATCTCGAAAATCAGCCCCGTGGGTGCCAAATCTGGAAAATCACCGCCACGGGTGCCGAATCTCGAAAATCAGCGCCGCGGGTGCCGAATCTCGAAAATCAGCCCCGAGGGTGCCGAATCTCGAAAATCCCCGCCGTGGGTGCCGAATCTCAAAAATCACCACCGCGAGTGCCGAATTTCGAAAATAACCACCGTGGGTGCCGAATCTCGAAAATCACCTCCGCCAGTGCCGATTCTCAAAAATCACCACCGCGGGTGCCAAATCTCGAAAATCACCGCCACGGGTGCCGAATCTCGAAAATCAGCCCCGCGGGTGCCGAATCTCGAAAATCACCGCCGCGGGTGCCGAATCTCGAAAATCACCTCCGCCAGTGCCGATTCTCAAAAATCACCACCGCGGGTGCTGAATCTCGAAAATCACCGCCGCGGGTGCTGATTCTCAAAAATCACCGCCGCGGGTGCCGAATCTCGAAAATCAGTGACTCGGGTGCCGAATCTCGAAAATCAGCCCCGAGGGTGCCGAATCTCGAAAATCAGCCCCGAGGGTGCCGAATCTCGAAAATCCCCGCCGCGGGTGCCGAATCTCGAAAATCACCACCGCGAGTTCCGAATCTCGAAAATAACCACCGCGGTTGCCGAATCCTGAAAATCACCGCCGTGGGTGCCTAATCTCGAAAATCACCACCGCGGGTGCCAAATCTCGAAAATCAGCCCTGCGGGTGCCAAATCTCGAAAATCACCGCAACGGGTGCCGAATCTCGAAAATCAGCCCAGCGGGTGCCGAATCTCGAAAATCACCCCCGCGGGTGTCGAATCTCAAAAATCACTTCCGCCAGTGCCGATTCTCAAAAATCACCACCGCGGGTGCCGAATCTCGAAAAGCACCGCCGCGGGTGCCGAATCTCTAAAATCAGTCCCGCGGGTGCCGAATCTCGAAAATCAGCCCCGCGGGTGCTGAATCTCGAAAATCACTGCCGCGGGTGCCGAATCTCGAAAATCACCACCGCCAGTGCCGATTCTCAAAAATCACCAACGCGGATGCCGAATCTCGAAAATCAGCCTCGAGGGTGCCGAATCTCGAAAATCCCCGCAGCGGGTGCCGAATCTCGAAAATCACCACGGCGAGTGCCGAATCTCGAAAATAACCACCGCGGGTGCCGAATCTCGAAAATCACCTCCGCCAGTGCCGATTCTCAAAAATCACCAACGCGGGTGCCGAATCTCGAAAATCAGCGCCGCGGGTGCCGAATCTCGAAAATCAGCCCCGAGGGTGCCGAATCTCGAAAATCCCCGCCGCGGGTGCCGAATCTCGAAAATCACATCCACCAGTGCCGATTCTCAAAAATCACCGCCGCGGGTGCCGAATCTCGAAAATCACCGCCACGGGTGCCGAATCTCGAAAATCAGCCCCGCGGGTGCCGAATCTCGAAAATCACCGCCACGAATGCCGAATCTCAAAAATCAACTCCGCCAGTGCCGATTCTCAAAAATTACCACCGCGGGTGCCGAATCTCGAAAATCAGTGACGCGGGTGCCGAATCTAGAAAATCACTGCCGCGGGTGCCGAACCTCGAAAATCACTGCCGCGGGTGCCGAACCTCGAAAATCACCGCCGCGGGTGCCGAATGTCAAAAATCAGTGCCGCGGGTGCCGAATCTCGAAAATCACCGCCGCGGGTGCCGAGCCTTGAAAATCAGCCCCGCAGGTGCCGAATCTCGAAAATCAGCCCCGAGGGTGCCGAATCTCGAAAATCAGTGCCGCGGGTGCCGAATCTCGAAAATCACCACCGCGGGTGCCGAATCTCGAAAAGCACCGCCGCGGGTGCCGAATCTCAAAAATCAGTGCCGCGGGTGCCGAATCTCGAAAATCACCGCCGCGGGTGCCGAGCCTCGAAAATCAGCCCCACGGGTGCAGAATCTCGAAAATCAGCCCCGAGGGTGCCGAATCTCGAAAATCAGTGCCGCGGGTGCCGAATCTCGAAAATCACCGCCGCAGGTGTCGAATCTCTAAAATCACCTCCAACAGTGCCGAATCTCGAAAATCAGCCCCGCGGGTGCCGAATCTCGAAAATCAGCCCCGCGGGTGCCGAGTCTCGAAAATCACCGCCGCGGGTGCCGAATCTCAAAAATCACCTCCGCCAGTGCTGATTCTCAAAAATCACCGCCGCGGGTGCCGAATCTTGAAAATCAGTGACGCGGGTGCCGAATCTCGAAAATCACTGCTGCGGGTGCCGAGCCTCGAAAATTCAGCCCCGCGGGTGCCGAATCTCGAAAATCAGCCCCGCGGGTGCCGAATCTCGAAAATCAGCCCCGAGGGTGCCGAATCTCGAAAATCAGTGCCGCGGGTGGCGAATCTCGAAAATCACCACCGCGGGTGCCGAATCTCGAAAATCCCCGCCGCGGGTGCCGAATCTTGAAAATCACCTCCGCCAGTGTCGATTCTCAAAAATCACCACCGCGGGTGCCGAATCTCAAAAATCAGCCCCGCGGGTGCCAAATCTGGAAAATCACCGCCACGGGTGCCGAATCTCGAAAATCAGCGCCGCGGGTGCCGAATCTCGAAAATCAGCCCCGAGGGTGCCGAATCTCGAAAATCCCCGCCGCGGGTGCCGAATCTCAAAAATCACCACCGCGAGTGCCGAATTTCGAAAATAACCACCGCGGGTGCCGAATCTCGAAAATCACCTCCGCCAGTGCCGATTCTCAAAAATCACCACCGCGGGTGCCAAATCTCAAAAATCACCGCCACGGGTGCCGAATCTCGAAAATCAGCCCCGCGGGTGCCGAATCTCTAAAATCACCGCCGCGGGTGCCGAATCTCGAAAATCACCTCCGCCAGTGCCGATTCTCCAAAATCACCACCGCGGGAGCCGAATCTCGAAAAGCACCGCCGCGAGTGCCGAATCTCAAAAATCAGTGCCGCGGGTGCCGAATCTCGAAAATCAGTGCCGCGGGTGCCGAATCTCGAAAATCAGTGCCGCGGGTGCCGAATCTCAAAAATCACCGCCGCGGGTGCCGAGCCTCGAAAATCAGCCCCACGGGTGCCGAATCTCGAAAATCAGTGCCGCGGGTGCCGAATCTCGAAAATCACCGCCACAGGTGCCGAATCTCGAAAATCACCTCCACCAGTGCCGAATCTCGAAAATCAGCCCCGCGGGTGCCGAATCTCGAAAATCAGCCCCGCGGGTGCCGAGTCTCGAAAATCACATCCACCAGTGCCGATTCTCAAAAATCACCGCCACGGGTGCCGAATCTCGAAAATCAGCCCCGCGGGTGCCGAATCTCGAAAATCACCGCCACGAATGCCGAATCTCAAAAATCAACTCCGCCAGTGCCGATTCTCAAAAATTACCACCGCGGGTGCCGAATCTCGAAAATCAGTGACGCGGGTGCCGAATCTAGAAAATCACTGCCGCGGGTGCCGAACCTCGAAAATCACTGCCGCGGGTGCCGAACCTCGAAAATCACCGCCGCGGGTGCCGAATCTCAAAAATCAGTGCCGCGGGTGCCGAATCTCGAAAAGCACCGCCGCGGGTGCCGAATCTCAAAAATCAGTGCCGCGGGTGCCGAATCTCGAAAATCACCGCCGCGGGTGCCGAGCCTCGAAAATCAGCCCCACGGGTGCAGAATCTCGAAAATCAGCCCCGAGGGTGCCGAATCTCGAAAATCAGTGCCGCGGGTGCCGAATCTCGAAAATCACCGCCGCAGGTGTCGAATCTCTAAAATCACCTCCAACAGTGCCGAATCTCGAAAATCAGCCCCGCGGGTGCCGAATCTCGAAAATCAGCCCCGCGGGTGCCGAGTCTCGAAAATCACCGCCGCGGGTGCCGAATCTCAAAAATCACCTCCGCCAGTGCTGATTCTCAAAAATCACCGCCGCGGGTGCCGAATCTTGAAAATCAGTGACGCGGGTGCCGAATCTCGAAAATCACTGCTGCGGGTGCCGAGCCTCGAAAATTCAGCCCCGCGGGTGCCGAATCTCGAAAATCAGCCCCGCGGGTGCCGAATCTCGAAAATCAGCCCCGAGGGTGCCGAATCTCGAAAATCAGTGCCGCGGGTGGCGAATCTCGAAAATCACCACCGCGGGTGCCGAATCTCGAAAATCACCTCCGCCAGTGTCGATTCTCAAAAATCACCACCGCGGGTGCCGAATCTCGAAAATCAGCCCCGCGGGTGCCAAATCTGGAAAATCACCGCCACGGGTGCCGAATCTCGAAAATCAGCGCCGCGGGTGCCGAATCTCGAAAATCAGCCCCGAGGGTGCCGAATCTCGAAAATCCCCGCCGCGGGTGCCGAATCTCAAAAATCACCACCGCGAGTGCCGAATTTCGAAAATAACCACCGCGGGTGCCGAATCTCGAAAATCACCTCCGCCAGTGCCGATTCTCAAAAATCACCACCGCGGGTGCCAAATCTCGAAAATCACCGCCACGGGTGCCGAATCTCGAAAATCAGCCCCGCGGGTGCCGAATCTCGAAAATCACCGCCGCGGGTGCCGAATCTCGAAAATCACCTCCGCCAGTGCCGATTCTCCAAAATCACCACCGCGGGAGCCGAATCTCGAAAAGCACCGCCGCGGGTGCCGAATCTCAAAAATCAGTGCCGCGGGTGCCGAATCTCGAAAATCAATGCCGCGGGTGCCGAATCTCGAAAATCAGTGCCGCGGGTGCCGAATCTCAAAAATCACCGCCGCGGGTGCCGAGCCTCGAAAATCAGCCCCACGGGTGCCGAATCTCGAAAATCAGTGCCGCGGGTGCCGAATCTCGAAAATCACCGCCGCAGGTGCCGAATCTCGAAAATCACCTCCACCAGTGCCGAATCTCGAAAATCAGCCCCGCGGGTGCCGAATCTCGAAAATCAGCCCCGCGGGTGCCGAGTCTCGAAAATCACCGCCGCGGGTGCCGAGTCTCAAAAATCACCTCCGCCAGTGCTGATTCTCAAAAATCACCGCCGCGGGTGCCGAATCTTGAAAATCAGTGACGCGGGTGCCGAATCTCAAAAATCACTGCTGCGGGTGCCGAGCCTCGAAAATTCAGCACCGCGGGTGCCGAATCTCGAAAATCAGCCCCGCGGGTGCCGAATCTCGAAAATCAGCCCCGAGGGTGGCGAATCTCGAAAATCAGTGCCGCGGGTGGCGAATCTCGAAAATCACCACCGCGGGTGCCGAATCTCGAAAAGCACCGCCGCGGTTGCCGAATCTCAAAAATCAGCCCCGCGAGTGCCGAATCTCGAAAATCAGCCCCGCGGGTGCCGAATCTCGAAAATCCCCGCCGCGGGTGCCGAATCTCGAAAATCACTGCTGCGGGTGCCGAGCCTCAAAAATTCAGCCCCGCGGGTGCCGAATCTCGAAAATCAGCCCCGCGGGTGCCGAATCTCGAAAATCAGCCCCGAGGGTGCCGAATCTCGAAAATCAGTGCCGCGGGTGGCGAATCTCGAAAATCCCCGCCGCGGGTGCCGAATCTTGAAAATCACCTCCGCCAGTGTCGATTCTCAAAAATCACCACCGCGGGTGCCGAATCTCGAAAATCAGCCCCGCGGGTGCCGAATCTCGAAAATCAGCGCCGCGGTTGCCGAATCTCGAAAATCAGCCCCGAGGGTGCCGAATCTCGAAAATCCCCGCCGCGGGTGCCGAATCTCAAAAATCACCACCGCGAGTGCCGAATTTCGAAAATAACCACCGCGGGTGCCGAATCTCGAAAATCACCGCCGCGGGTGCCGAATCTCGAAAATCACCTCCGCCAGTGCCGATTCTCCAAAATCACCACCGCGGGAGCCGAATCTCGAAAAGCACCGCCGCGGGTGCCGAATCTCAAAAATCAGTGCCGCGGGTGCCGAATCTCGAAAATCAGTGCCGCGGGTGCCGAATCTCGAAAATCAGTGCCGCGGGTGCCGAATCTCAAAAATCACCGCCGCGGGTGCCGAGCCTCGAAAATCAGCCCCACGGGTGCCGAATCTCGAAAATCAGTGCCGCGGGTGCCGAATCTCGAAAATCACCGCCGCAGGTGCCGAATCTCTAAAATCACCTCCACCAGTGCCGAATCTCGAAAATCAGCCCCGCGGGTGCCGAATCTCGAAAATCAGCCCCGCGGGTGCCGAGTCTCGAAAATCACCGCCGCGGGTGCCGAGTCTCAAAAATCACCTCCGCCAGTGCTGATTCTCAAAAATCACCGCCGCGGGTGCCGAATCTTGAAAATCAGTGACGCGGGTGCCGAATCTCGAAAATCACTGCTGCGGGTGCCGAGCCTCGAAAATTCAGCACCGCGGGTGCCGAATCTCGAAAATCAGCCCCGCGGGTGCCGAATCTCGAAAATCAGCCCCGAGGGTGGCGAATTTCGAAAATCAGTGCCGCGGGTGGCGAATCTCGAAAATCACCACCGCGGGTGCCGAATCTCGAAAAGCACCGCCGCGGTTGCCAAATCTCAAAAATCAGCCCCGCGAGTGCCGAATCTCAAAAATCAGCCCCGCGGGTGCCGAATCTCGAAAATCCCCGCCGCGGGTGCCGAATCTTGAAAATCACCTCCGCCAGTGTCGATTCTCAAAAATCACCACCGCGGGTGCCGAATCTCGAAAATCAGCCCCGTGGGTGCCAAATCTGGAAAATCACCGCCACGGGTGCCGAATCTCGAAAATCAGCGCCGCGGGTGCCGAATCTCGAAAATCAGCCCCGAGGGTGCCGAATCTCGAAAATCCCCGCCGCGGGTGCCGAATCTCAAAAATCACCACCGCGAGTACCGAATTTCGAAAATAACCACCGTGGGTGCCGAATCTCGAAAATCACCTCCGCCAGTGCCGATTCTCAAAAAACACCACCGCGGGTGCCAAATCTCGAAAATCACCGCCACGGGTGCCGAATCTCGAAAATCAGCCCCGCGGGTGCCGAATCTCGAAAATCACCGCCGCGGGTGCCGAATCTCGAAAATCACCTCCGCCAGTGCCGATTCTCAAAAATCACCACCGCGGGTGCTGAATCTCGAAAATCACCGCCGCGGGTGCTGATTCTCAAAAATCACCGCCGCGGGTGCCGAATCTCGAAAATCAGGGACTCGGGTGCCGAATCTCGAAAATCACTGCCGAGGGTGCCGAATCTCGAAAATCAGCCCCGCGGGTGCCGAATCTCGAAAATCAGCGCCGCAGGTGCCGAATCTCGAAAATCAGCCCCGAGGGTGCCGAATCTCGAAAATCCCCGCCGCGGGTGCCGAATCTCGAAAATCACCACCGCGAGTTCCGAATTTCGAAAATAACCACCGCGGTTGCCGAATCCTGAAAATCACCGCCACGGCTGAAAAATCTTGAAAATCAGCCCCACGGCTGAAAAATCTCGCAAATCATCACCGCGGCTGAAAAAATCTCGAAAATCACCGCAGCGGCTGAAAAATCTCGAAAATCACCACCGCGGCTGAAAAATCTCAAAAATCAGCCCCGCGGCTGCCGAATCTCAAAAATCACCGCCACGGCTGAAAAATCTTGAAAATCAGTCCTGCTGCAGCCAAATCTCGAAAATCAGCCCCACGGCTGAAAAATCTCGAAAATCATCACCGCGGCTGAAAAATCTTCAAAAACAGCCCCGCGGCTGCCGAATCTCAAAAATCACCGCCGTGGCTGAAAAATCTTGAAAATCAGTCCTGCTGCAGGCAAATCTCGAAAATCAGCCCCGCGGCTGAAAAATCTCGAATATCACCGCAGCGGCTGAAAAATCTCGAAAATCACCACCGCGGCTGAAAAATCTTGAAAATCACCACCGCGGCTGAAAAATCTCGAAAATCAGCCCCGCGGCTGCCGAATCTCAAAAATCACCGCCACGGCTGAAAAATCTCGAAAATCAGCACCGCGGCTGAAAAATCTCAAAAATCAGCCCCGCGGCTGCCGAATCTCAAAAATCACCGCTGCGGCTGAAAAATCTTGAAAATCAGCCCTGCAGCTGCCGAATCTCGAAAATCACAGCTGCGGCTGAAAAATCTCGAAAATCACCGCCTCTATCTATTAGGGCACTCCTCACAATTAGGTAAAACTGGTAGTCTGGATAGGAAGTCAGACATAAGCTGGCTGGAGTGAGAGGGAGCCAGATGCTGACTGAGGTCTGCAGAGGACGGGGGTCCACGGAGCTGCGCCTGCCCCACATGCGGCAGCATCCTAAGAAAGAGACATCAGAAGGGAATTGTCTTGTAGTGAGTGAGAAACGAAGTCATAGCAGAAGGAGAGGAAACCAGAAGGAGTTCTGCCCTGTAAAAGGCTGCCTCCTTTCTGAGGCGCAGAAGCCGGTAGCCAGAATACCAAGGGAGTAAGGATCTCTACGCTTTACTTCAGAGACTGGCAGGAGAATGAATTCTACGTTGCCTGCCCGACCTTATACCCAGGAGGTACGGTGGCAACTTGTGGGGGCCGGGGCGTGATAGAGTCCCTGTAAAAAGCCTCAGGCCATCAGTCATACGGGTTTGTCCTATCCTATCCATCAGGGGGACAGAGAGAAAGAGACATTACATCTACAATAGTTGTGAGGACCTCACTGAGAAGCTCAGCAGGGAGGGACTACAACACTCAGGCGCTAGAGGAAGGCTACTGATTTCCACCTGGATAGGAGGACTCTGGATTTGCCTTCGGACCGGTCGGACTCTGTTATGAACAGGTGATTCAGAACCACAATGGACCTAGTGGTTAAGAGCACACAAAGTGACCTGATAGTTACTAACATAGGACGAGCTCTGAGACGTGGGAACTCTGCTGTCCGCAATCCCTAATCCTATCATACCACACTAGAGGTAGCCATTGATTGCGCCTAACGCTCACTATGCAACTCGGCACAGCCTGAGAAACTAACTAGCCCTGAAGATAGAAAAATAAGCCTACCTTGCCTCAGAGAAATTCCCCAAAGGAAAAGGCAGCCCCCCACATATAATGACTGTGAGTTAAGATGAAAATACAAACACAGAGATGAAATAGATTTAGCAAAGTGAGGCCCGACTTACTGAATAGACCGAGGATAGTAAAGATAGCTTTGCGGTCAGCACGAAAACCTACAAACAACCACGCAGAGGGGCAAAAAGACCCTCCGCACCGACTAACGGTACGGAGGTGCTCCCTCTGCGTCTCAGAGCTTCCAGCAAGCAAGAAAAACCAATATAGCAAGCTGGACAGAAAATATAGCAAACAAAAGTAACACAAGCAGAACTTAGCTTATGCAGGGCAGACAGGCCACAAGAACGATCCAGGAGAGAGCCAGACCAATACTGGAACATTGACTGGAGGCCAGGAACAAAGAACTAGGTGGAGTTAAATAGAGCAGCACCTAACGACTTAACCTCGTCACCTGAGGAAGGAAACTCAGAAGCCGCAGCCCCACTCACATCCACCAGCGGAAGCGCATAGACAGAACCAGCCGAAGTGCCACTCATGACCACAGGAGGGAGCTTGACCACAGAATTCACAACAGTACCCCCCCCTTGAGGAGGGGTCACCGAACCCTCACCAGAGCCCCCAGGCCGACCAGGATGGGCCAAATGAAATGCACGAACCAGATCGGCAGCATGAACATCAGAGGCAAAGACCCAGGAATTATCTTCCTGACCATAACCCTTCCACTTAACCAGGTACTGAAGTTTCCGTCTCGAAATACGAGAATCCAAAATCTTCTCCACTATATACTCCAACTCCCCCTCAACCAAAACCGGGGCAGGAGGATCAACGGATGGAACCACAGGTGCCACGTATCTCGGCAACAATGACCTATGGAATACGTTATGAATGGAAAAAGAAGCTGGAAGGGTCAAACGAAAAGACACAGGATTAAAAACCTCAGAAATCCTATACGGACCAATGAAACGAGGCTTAAACTTAGGAGAGGAAACTTTCATAGGAATATAACGAGATGACAACCAAACCAAATCCCCAACACGAAGTCGGGGACCCACACAGCGCCAGCGGTTAGCGAAATGTTGAGCCTTCTCCTGAGACAATGTCAAATTGTCCACCACATGAGTCCAAATCTGCTGCAACCTATCCACCACAGTATCCACACCAGGACAGTCAGAAGACTCAACCTGCCCTGAAGAGAAACGAGGATGGAAACCAGAATTGCAGAAAAACGGCGAAACCAAAGTAGCCGAGCTGGCCCGATTATTAAGGGCGAACTCAGCCAAAGGCAAAAAAGACACCCAATCATCCTGATCGGCAGAAACAAAACATCACAGATATGTTTCCAAGGTCTGATTGGTTCGCTCAGTCTGGCCATTTGTCTGAGGATGGAAAGCTGAGGAAAAAGACAAATCAATGCCCATCCTAGCACAAAAGGCTCGCCAAAACCTCGAAACAAACTGGGAACCTCTGTCAGAAACGATGTTCCCAATCTCGAAAATCACAGCCACGGGTGCCGAATCTCGAAAATCAGCCCCGCGGGTGCCGAATCTCGAAAATCACCGCCACGAATGCCGAATCTCAAAAATCAACTCCGCCAGTGCCGATTCTCAAAAATTACCACCGCGGGTGCCGAATCTCGAAAATCACAGCCGCGGGTGCTGATTCTCAAAAATCCCCGCCGTGGGTGCCGAATCTCGAAAATCAGTGACGCGGGTGCCGAATCTAGAAAATCACTGCCGCGGGTGCCGAACCTCGAAAATCACCGCCGCGGGTGCCGAATCTCGAAAATCAGTGCCGCGGGTGCCGAATCTCGAAAATCACCACCGCGGGTGCCGAATCTTGAAAAGCACCGCCGCGGGTGCCGAATCTCAAAAATCAGTGCCGCGGGTGCCGAATCTCGAAAATCACCGCCGCGGGTGCCGAGCCTCGAAAATCAGCCCCACGGGTGCCGAATCTCGAAAATCAGCCCCGAGGGTGCCGAATCTCGAAAATCATTCCCGCGGGTGCCGAATCTCGAAAATCACCGCCGCAGGTGCCGAATCACTAAAATCACCTCCAACAGTGCCGAATCTCGAAAATCAGCCCCGCGGGTGCCGAGTCTCGAAAATCACCGCCGCGGGTGCCGAATCTCAAAAATCACCTCCGCCAGTGCTGATTCTCAAAAATCACCGCCGCGGGTGCCGAATCTTGAAAATCAGTGACGCGGGTGCCGAATCTCGAAAATCACTGCTGCGGGTGCCGAGCCTCGAAAATTCAGCCCCGCGGGTGCCGAATCTCGAAAATCAGCCCCGCGGGTGCCGAATCTCGAAAATCAGCCCCGAGGGTGCCGAATCTCGAAAATCAGTGCCGCGGGTGGCGAATCTCGAAAATCACCACCGCGGGTGCCGAATCTCGAAAATCCCCGCCGCGGGTGCCGAATCTCAAAAATCAGCCCCGCGAGTGCCGAATCTCGAAAATCAGCCCCGCGAGTGCCGAATCTCGAAAATCAGCCCCGCGGGTGCCGAATCTCGAAAATCCCCGCCGCGGGTGCCGAATCTTGAAAATCACCTCCGCCAGTGTCGATTCTCAAAAATCACCACCGCGGGTGCCGAATCTCGAAAATCAGCCCCGCGGGTGCCAAATCTGGAAAATCACCGCCACGGGTGCCGAATCTCGAAAATCAGCGCCGCGGGTGCCGAATCTCGAAAATCAGCCCCGAGGGTGCCGAATCTCGAAAATCCCCGCCGCGGGTGCCGAATCTCAAAAATCACCACCGCGAGTGCCGAATTTCGAAAATAACCACCGCGGGTGCCGAATCTCGAAAATCACCTCCGCCAGTGCCGATTCTCAAAAATCACCACCGCGGGTGCCAAATCTCGAAAATCACCGCCACGGGTGCCGAATCTCGAAAATCACCACCGCGGGTGCCGAATCTCGAAAATCACCTCCGCCAGTGCCGATTCTCCAAAATCACCACCGCGGGTGCTGAATCTCGAAAATCACCGCCGCGGGTGCTGATTCTCAAAAATCACCGCCGCGGGTGCCGAATCTCGAAAATCAGTGACTCGGGTGCCGAATCTCGAAAATCACTGCCGAGGGTGTCAAACCTCGAAAATCACCGCCGCGGGTGCCGAATCTCGAAAATCAGCGCCGCGGGTGCCGAATCTCGAAAATCAGCCCCGAGGGTGCCGAATCTCGAAAATCCCCGCCGCGGGTGCCGAATCTCAAAAATCACCACCGCGAGTGCCGAATTTCGAAAATAACCACCGCGGGTGCCGAATCTCGAAAATCACCTCCGCCAGTGCCGATTCTCAAAAAACACCACCGCGGGTGCCAAATCTCGAAAATCACCGCCACGGGTGCCGAATCTCGAAAATCACCGCCGCGGGTGCCGAATCTCGAAAATCACCTCCGCCAGTGCCGATTCTCCAAAATCACCACCGCGGGTGCTGAATCTCGAAAATCACCGCCGCGGGTGCTGATTCTCAAAAATCACCGCCGCGGGTGCCGAATCTCGAAAATCAGTGACTCGGGTGCCGAATCTCGAAAATCACTGCCGAGGGTGCTGATTCTCAAAAATCACCGCCGCGGGTGCCGAATCTCGAAAATCAGTGACTCGGGTGCCGAATCTCGAAAATCACTGCCGAGGGTGTCAAACCTCGAAAATCAGCCCCGCGGGTGCCAAATCTGGAAAATCACCGCCACGGGTGCCGAATCTCGAAAATCAGCGCCGCGGGTGCCGAATCTCGAAAATCAGCCCCGAGGGTGCCGAATCTCGAAAATCCCCGCCGCGGGTGCCGAATCTCAAAAATCACCACCGCGAGTGCCGAATTTCGAAAATAACCACCGCGGGTGCCGAATCTCGAAAATCACCTCCGCCAGTGCCGATTCTCAAAAATCACCGCCGCGGGTGCCGAATCTCGAAAATCAGTGCCGCGGGTGCCGAATCTCGAAAATCACCGCCGCGGGTGCTGATTCTCAAAAATCACCGCCGCGGGTGCCGAATCTTGAAAATCAGTGACGCGGGTGCCGAATCTCGAAAATCACTGCCGCGGGTGCCGAACCTCGAAAATCACCGCCGCGGGTGCCGAATCTCGAAAATCAGAACAGTGTGTGCCGAATCTCGAAAATCACCGCCGCGGGTGCCGAGCCTCGAAAATTTAGCCCCGCGGGTGCCGAATCTCGAAAATCAGCCCCGAGGGTGCCGAATCTCGAAAATCAGTGCCGCGGGTGGCGAATCTCAAAAATCACCACCGCGGGTGCCGAATCTCAAAAATCAGCCCCGCGGATGCCGAATCTTGAAAATCAGCCCCGCGGGTGCCGAATCTCGAAAATCCCCGCCGCAGGTGCCGAATCTCGAAAATCACCTCCGCCAGTGTCGATTCTCAAAAATCACCACCGCGGGTGCCGAATCTCGAACATCAGCCCCGCGGGTGCCAAATCTGGAAAATCACCGCCACGGGTGCCGAATCTCGAAAATCAGCGCCGCGGGTGCCGAATCTCGAAAATCCCCGCCAGGGGTGCCGAATCTCAAAAATCACCACCGCGAGTGCCGAATTTTGAAAATAACCACCGCGGGTGCCGAATCTCGAAAATCACCTCCGCCAGTGCCGATTCTCAAAAATCACCACCGCGGGTGCCGAATCTCGAAAATCACCGCCACGGGTGCCGAATCTCGAAAATCAGCCCCGCGGGTGCCGAATCTCGAAAATCACCTCCGCCAGTGCCGATTCTCGAAAATCACCACCGCGGGTGCCGAATCTCGATAATCACCGCCGCGGGTGCTGATTCTCAAAAATCACCGCCGCGGGTGCCGAATCTCGAAAATCAGTAACTCGGGTGCCGAATCTCGAAAATCACTGCCGTGGGTGTCAAACCTCGAAAATCACCGCTGCGGGTGCCGAATCTCGAAAATCAGTGCCGCGGGTGCCGAATCTCGAAAATCACCGCAGCGGGTGCCGAGCCTCGAAAATCAGTCCCGCGGGTGCCGAATCTCGAAAATCAGCCCCGAGGGTGCCGAATCTCGAAAATCACCGCCACGGCTGAAAAATCTCAAAAATCAGCACCGCGGCTGAAAAATCTCAAAAATCATCACGGCGGCTGAAAAATCTCAAAAATCAGCTTCGCTGCTGCCGAATCTCAAAAATCACCGCCACGGCTGAAAAATCTCAAAAATCAGCGTCGCAGCTAAAAAATCTCAAAAATCACCACTGCGGCTGAAAAAGCTCGAAAATCACCTCCGCGGCTGAAAAATCTCGAAAATCAGCCCCGCAGCTGAAAAATTTTGAAAATCACCACAGCGGCTAAAAAATCTCAAAAATCACCACTGCGGCTGAAAAAGCTCGAAAATCACCTCCGCGGCTGAAAAATCTCGAAAATCAGCCCCGCAGCTGAAAAATTTTGAAAATCACCACAGCGGCTGAAAAATCTCAAAAATCACCTCCGCAGCTGAAAAATCTCGAAAATCAGCCCCGCGTCTGCCGAATTTTGAAAATCACCGCCGCGGCTGAAAAATCTCGAAAATCAGCCCCACGGCTGCCAAATATCAAGAATCACCGCCGCGGCAGAAAAATCTCAAAAATCAGCCCCGCAGCTGCCAAATTTCGAAAATCACCACCGCGGCTGAAAAATCTCGAAAATCAGCAACGCGGCTGAAAAATCTCAAAAATCAGCCCCGCAGCTGCCGAATCTCGAAAATCACCACCGCGGCTGAAAAATCTCGAAAATCATCACCGCGGCTGAAAAATCTTGAAAATCAGCCCTGCGGCTGCCGAATCTCAAAAATCACCGCCGTGACTGAAAAATCTTGAAAATCAGTCCTGCTGCAGCCAAATCTCGAAAATCAGCCCCGCGGCTGAAAAATCTCGAAAATCATCACCGCGGCTGAAAAATCTCGAAAATCAGCCCTGCGGCTCAAAAATCTTGAAAATCACCACCGCGGCTGAAAAATCTAGAAAATCAGCCCCGCGGCTGCCGAATCTCAAAAATCACCGCCACGGCTGAAAAATCTTGAAAATCAGTCCTGCTGCAGCCAAATCTCGAAAATCAGCCCCACGGCTGAAAAATCTCGCAAATCATCACCGCAGCTGAAAAAATCTCGAAAATCACCACCGCGGCTGAAAAATCTCGAAAATCAGCCCCGCGGCTGCCGAATCTCAAAAATCACCGCCACGGCTGAAAAATCTTGAAAATCAGTCCTACTGCAGCCAAATCTCGAAAATCAGCCCCACGGCTGAAAAATCTTGAAAATCAGCCCCGCGGCTGCCGAATCTCAAAAATCACCGCCGTGGCTGAAAAATCTTGAAAATCAGTCCTGCTGCAGGCAAATCTCGAAAATCAGCCCCGCGGCTGAAAAATCTCGAATATCACCGCAGCGGCTGAAAAATCTCGAAAATCACCACCGCGGCTGAAAAATCTCGAAAATCAGCCCCGCGGCTGCCGAATCTCAAAAATCACCGCCACGGCTGAAAAATCTCGAAAATCAGCACCGCGGCTGAAAAATCTCAAAAATCAGCCCCGCGGCTGCCGAATCTCAAAAATCACCGCTGCGGCTGAAAAATCTTGAAAATCAGCCCTGCAGCTGCCGAATCTCGAAAATCACAGCTGCGGCTGAAAAATCTCGAAAATCACCGCCTCTATCTATTAGGGCACTCCTCACAATTAGGTAAAACTGGTAGTCTGGATAGGAAGTCAGACATAAGCTGGCTGGAGTGAGAGGGAGCCAGATGCTGACTGAGGTCTGCAGAGGACGGGGGTCCACGGAGCTGCGCCTGCCCCACATGCGGCAGCATCCTAAGAAAGAGACATCAGAAGGGAATTGTCTTGTAGTGAGTGAGAAACGAAGTCATAGCAGAAGGAGAGGAAACCAGAAGGAGTTCTGCCCTGTAAAAGGCTGCCTCCTTTCTGAGGCGCAGAAGCCGGTAGCCAGAATACCAAGGGAGTAAGGATCTCTACGCTTTACTTCAGAGACTGGCAGGAGAATGAATTCTACATTGCCTGCCCGACCTTATACCCAGGAGGTACGGTGGCAACTTGTGGGGGCCGGGGCGTGATAGAGTCCCTGTAAAAAGCCTCAGGCCATCAGTCATACGGGTTTGTCCTATCCTATCCATCAGGGGGACAGAGAGAAAGAGACATTACATCTACAATAGTTGTGAGGACCTCACTGAGAAGCTCAGCAGGGAGGGACTACAACACTCAGGCGCTAGAGGAAGGCTACTGATTTCCACCTGGATAGGAGGACTCTGGATTTGCCTTCGGACCGGTCGGACTCTGTTATGAACAGGTGATTCAGAACCACAATGGACCTAGTGGTTAAGAGCACACAAAGTGACCTGATAGTTACTAACATAGGACGAGCTCTGAGACGTGGGAACTCTGCTGTCCGCAATCCCTAATCCTATCATACCACACTAGAGGTAGCCGTGGATTGCGCCTAACGCTCCCTATGCAACTCGGCACAGCCTGAGAAACTAACTAGCCCTGAAGATAGAAAAATAAGCCTACCTTGCCTCAGAGAAATTCCCCAAAGGAAAAGGCATCCCCCACATATAATGACTGTGAGTTAAGATGAAAATACAAACACAGAGATGAAATAGATTTAGCAAAGTGAGGCCCGACTTACTGAATAGACCGAGGATAGTAAAGATAGCTTTGCGGTCAGCACGAAAACCTACAAACAACCACGCAGAGGGGCAAAAAGACCCTCCGCACCGACTAACGGTACGGAGGTGCTCCCTCTGCGTCTCAGAGCTTCCAGCAAGCAAGAAAAACCAATATAGCAAGCTGGACAGAAAATATAGCAAACAAAAGTAACACAAGCAGAACTTAGCTTATGCAGGGCAGACAGGCCACAAGAACGATCCAGGAGAGAGCCAGACCAATACTGGAACATTGACTGGAGGCCAGGAACAAAGAACTAGGTGGAGTTAAATAGAGCAGCACCTAACGACTTAACCTCGTCACCTGAGGAAGGAAACTCAGAAGCCGCAGCCCCACTCACATCCACCAGCGGAAGCGCATAGACAGAACCAGCCGAAGTACCACTCATGACCACAGGAGGGAGCTTGACCACAGAATTCACAACAGTACCCCCCCCTTGAGGAGGGGTCACCGAACCCTCACCAGAGCCCCCAGGCCGACCAGGATGGGCCAAATGAAATGCACGAACCAGATCGGCAGCATGAACATCAGAGGCAAAGACCCAGGAATTATCTTCCTGACCATAACCCTTCCACTTAACCAGGTACTGAAGTTTCCGTCTCGAAATACGAGAATCCAAAATCTTCTCCACTATATACTCCAACTCCCCCTCAACCAAAACCGGGGCAGGAGGATCAACGGATGGAACCACAGGTGCCACGTATCTCGGCAACAATGACCTATGGAATACGTTATGAATGGAAAAAGAAGCTGGAAGGGTCAAACGAAAAGACACAGGATTAAGAACCTCAGAAATCCTATACGGACCAATGAAACGAGGCTTAAACTTAGGAGAGGAAACTTTCATAGGAATATAACGAGATGACAACCAAACCAAATCCCCAACACGAAGTCGGGGACCCACACAGCGCCAGCGGTTAGCGAAACGTTGAGCCTTCTCCTGAGACAATGTCAAATTGTCCACCACATGAGTCCAAATCTGCTGCAACCTATCCACCACAGTATCCACACCAGGACAGTCAGAAGACTCAACCTGCCCTGAAGAGAAACGAGGATGGAAACCAGAATTGCAGAAAAACGGCGAAACCAAAGTAGCCGAGCTGGCCCGATTATTAAGGGCGAACTCAGCCAAAGGCAAAAAAGACACCCAATCATCCTGATCGGCAGAAACAAAACATCTCAGATATGTTTCCAAGGTCTGATTGGTTCGTTCAGTCTGGCCATTTGTCTGAGGATGGAAAGCCGAGGAAAAAGACAAATCAATGCCCATCCTAGCACAAAAGGCTCGCCAAAACCTCGAAACAAACTGGGAACCTCTGTCAGAAACGATGTTCTCCGGAATGCCATGTAAACAAACCACATGCTGGAAGAACAATGGTACCAAATCAGAGGAGGAAGGCAAGAGACGGGGAGATCCAAAATAAAATCCATAGAGATATGTGTCCAGGGCCTCTTCGGGACTGGCAAGGGCAAAAGCAACCCACTGGCATGAGAACAGCAGGGCTTAGCCCGAGCACAAATCCCACAGGACTGCACAAATGAACGCACATCCCGCGACAGAGACGGCCACCAAAAGGATCTAGCCACCAAATCTCTGGTACCAAAGATTCCAGGATGACCAGCCAACACCGAACCATGAACCTCAGAGATACAGTTAGGGCCAGAAATATTTGGACAGTGACACAAGTTTTGTTATTTTAGCTGTTTACAAAAACATGTTCAGAAATACAATTATATATATAATATGGGCTGAAAGTGCACACTCCCAGCTGCAATATGATAGTTTCCACATCCAAATCGGAGAAAGGGTTTAGGAATCATAGCTCTGTAATGCATAGCGTCCTCTTTTTCAAGGGACCAAAAGTAATTGGACAATGGACTCTAAGGGCTGCAATTAACTCTGAAGGCGTCTCCCTCGTTAACCTGTAATCAATGAAGTAGTTAAAAGGTCAGGGGTGGATTCCAGGTGTGTGGTTTTGCATTTGGAAGCTGTTGCTGTGAGCAGACAACATGCGGTCAAAGGAACTCTCAATTGAGGTGAAGCAGAACATCCTGAGGCTGAAAAAAAAGAAAAAATCCATCAGAGAGATAGCAGACATGCTTGGAGTAGCAAAATCAACAGTTGGGTACACTCTGAGAAAAAAGGAATTGACTGGTGAGCTTGGGAACTCAAAAAGGCCTGGGCGTCCACGGATGACAACAGTGGTGGATGATCGCCGCATACTTAATTTGGTGAAGAAGAACCCGTTCACAACATCAACTGAAGTCCAGAACACTCTCAGTGAAGTAGGTGTATCTGTCTCTAAGTCAACAGTAAAGAGAAGACTCCATGACAGTAAATACAAAGGGTTCACATCTAGATGCAAACCATTCATCAATACCAAAAATAGACAGCCCAGAGTTAAATTTGCAGAAAAACACCTCAAGAAGCCAGCTCAGTTCTGGAAAAGTATTCTATGGACAGATGAGACAAAAGATCAACCTGTACCAGAATGATGGGAAGAAAAAAGTTTGGAGAAGAAAGGGAACGGCACATGATCCAAGGCACACCACATCCTCTGTAAAACATGGTGGAGGCAACGTGATGGCATGGGCATGCATGGCTTTCAATGGCACTGGGTCACTTGTGTTTATTGATGACATAAGAGCAGACAAGAGTAGCCGGATGAATTCTGAAGTGTACCGGGATATACTTTCAGCCCAGATTCAGCCAAATGCTGCAAAGTTGATTGGACCGCCCTTCATAGTACAGATGGACAATGACCCCAAGCATACAGCCAAAGCTACCCAGGAGTTCATGAGTGCCAAAAAGTGGAACATTCTGCAATGGCCAAGTCAATTTCCAGATCTAAACCCAATTGAGCATGCATTTCACTTGCTCAAATCCAGACTTAAGACGGAAAGACCCACAAACAAGCAAGACCTGAAGGCTGCGGCTGTAAAGGCCTGGCAAAGCATTAAGAAGTTTGGTGATGTCCATGGGTTCCAGACTTAAGGCAGTGATTGCCTCCAAAGGATTTGCAACAAAATATTGAAAATAAAAATATTTTGTTTGGGTTATGTTTATTTGTCCAATTACTTTTGACCTCCTAAAATGTGGAGTGTTTGTAAAGAAATGTGTACAATTCCTACATTTTCTATCAGATATTTTTGTTCAACCCTTCAAATTAAACGCTACAATCTGCACTTGAATTCTGTTGTAGAGGTTTCATTTCAAATCCAATGTGGTGGCATGCAGAGCCCAACTCGCGAAAATTGTGTCACTGTCCAAATATTTCTGGCCCTAACTGTAACTCTACCCGTCCATTTATCAGGGACAAACAGTTTCTCCGCTGGGCAACGGTCAGGTCTATTAGCCTGAAATTTTTGCAGCACCCGCCGCAAATCAGTGGAGATGGCAGACAAAATTACCCCCTCCTTGAGAACACCCGCCGGCTCAGACAAACCCGTAGAGTCGGGCACAAAACTCCTAGACAGGGCATCCGCCTTCACATTTTTAGAGCCCGGAAGGTACGAAACCACAAAGTCAAAACGGGAGAAAAACAGCGACCACCGAGCCTGTCTAGGATTCAACCGTTTGGCAGACTCGAGATAAGTCAATTTCTTATGATCAGTCAAGACCACCACGCGATGCTTAGCTCCTTCAAGCCAATGACGCCACTCCTCGAATGCCCACTTCATGGCCAGCAACTCTCGATTGCCAACATCATAATTACGCTCAGCAGGCGAAAACTTCCTGGAAAAGAAGGCGCATGGTTTCATCACCGAACCATCAGAACTTCTTTGCGACAAAACAGCCCCTGCTCCAATCTCAGAAGCATCAACCTCGACCTGAAACGGGAGCGAAACATCTGGTTGACACAACACAGGGGCAGAAGAAAAACGACGCTTCAACTCTTGAAAAGCTTCCACAGCAGCAGAAGACCAATTGACCCCATCAGCACCCTTCTTGGTTAAATCAGTCAACGGTTTAGCAATACTAGAAAAATTATTGATGAAGCGATGATAAAAATTAGCAAAGCCCAGGAACTTTTGCAGACTCTTCAGAGATGTCGGCTGAGTCCAATCATAAATGACCTGAACTTTAACAGGGTCCATCTCGATAGTAGAAGGGGAAAAAATGAAACCCAAAAATGAAACCTTCTGAACACCAAAGAGACACTTTGACCCCTTCACAAACAAAGAATTCGCACGCAGGACCTGAAACACCATTCTGACCTGCCTCACGTGAGACTCCCAATCATCCGAGAAGACCAAAATATCATCCAAGTATACAATCAGGAATTTATCCAGGTACTCTCGGAAGATGTCATGCATAAAGGACTGAAACACTGATGGAGCATTAGAAAGCCCGAATGGCATAACCAGGTACTCAAAATGGCCCTCGGGCGTATTAAATGCTGTTTTCCATTCATCACCCTGTTTAATGCGCACAAGATTATACGCACCACGAAGATCTATCTTGGTGAACCAACTAGCCCCCTTAATCCGAGCAAACAAATCAGACAGCAGCGGCAAGGGGTACTGAAATTTGACCGTGATTTTATTTAGAAGGTGGTAATCAATACAAGGTCTCAGCGAACCATCCTTCTTGGCCACAAAAAAGAACCCTGCTCCCAATGGCGACAACGACGGGCGAATATGACCCTTCTCCAAGGATTCCTTTACGTAACTCCGCATAGCGGCGTGCTCAAGCACAGACAAATTAAACAGTCGACCTTTAGGAAACTTACTACCAGGAATCAAATCGATAGCGCAATCACAATCCCTATGCGGAGGTAGGGCACTGGACTTGGGCTCATCAAATACATCCCGGTAATCCGACAAGAACTCTGGGACCTCAGAAGGGGTGGATGATGAAATAGACAGAATTGGAACATCACCATGTACCCCCTGACAACCCCAGCTGGACACAGACATTGATTTCCAATCCAATACTGGGTTATGGACTTGTAGCCATGGCAACCCCAACACGACCACATCATGCAGATTATGCAACACCAAAAAGCGAATATCCTCCTGATGCGCAGGAGCCATGCACATGGTCAGCTGGGTCCAGTACTGAGGCTTATTCTTGGCCAAAGGCGTAGCATCAATT
This sequence comes from Ranitomeya imitator, assembly GCF_032444005.1. NCBI lineage: Eukaryota > Metazoa > Chordata > Amphibia > Anura > Dendrobatidae > Ranitomeya > Ranitomeya imitator. Next base: position 111,390,191 of record NC_091291.1, on the reverse strand, counting down.
CCTCTCAATGGAATAGGATACTGCAAGGGCTCCAAGAAAAACCCACAGTGCCTAGCATACTCCAAGTCCATCAAATTCAGGGCAGCGCCTGAATCCACAAATGCCATGACAGAATAGGATGACAAAGAGCAGATCAAAGTAATGGACAAAAGAAATTTCGACTGTACCGTACCAATGGTGGCAGAGCTAGCGAACCGCTTAGTGCGCTTAGGACAATCGGAGATAGCATGAGTGGAATCACCACAGTAAAAACACAGCCCATTCCGTCGTCTGTGTTCTTGCCGTTCAGCTCTGGTCAAAGTCCTATTGCATTGCATAGGCTCAGGTTTATGCTCAGATAATACCGCCAAATGGTGCACAGTTTTACGCTCACGTAAGCGTCGATCGATCTGAATGGCCAAAGACATAGACTCATTCAGACCAGCAGGCATAGGAAATCCCACCATGACATCCTTAAGGGCTTCAGAGAGACCCTTTCTGAAAATTGCTGCCAGAGCACATTCATTCCATTGAGTGAGCACAGACCACTTCCTAAATTTCTGACAATATATCTCTACCTCATCCTGACCCTGACACAGAGCCAGCAAGATTTTCTCTGCCTGATCCACTGAATTAGGTTCATCATAAAGCAACCCGAGCGCCAGAAAAAACGCATCAATATCACATAATGCAGGATCTCCTGGCGCAAGGGAAAATGCCCAGTCTTGAGGGTCGCCACGTAATAAAGAAATAATGATCTTTACTTGTTGAACTGGGTCACCAGAGGAGCGGGGTTTCAAAGCCAGAAATAGTTTACAATTATTTTTGAAATTCAGAAACTTAGCTCTATCTCCAGAAAATAACTCAGGAATAGGAATTTTAGGTTCTAACATAGGATTCTGAACCACTAAATCTTGAATGTTCTGAACACTTATAGCGAGATTATCCATCAAAGAGGACAGACCTTGAATGTCCATGTCTATACCTGTGTTCTGAACCACCCTGATGTAAAGGGGAAAAGAAAGACAAAACACAGTGCAAAGAAAAAAAAATGGTCTCAGAACTTCTCTTTTCCCTCTATTGAGAAGCATTAGTACTTTGGGCTTCCAGTACTGTTATGAACAGGTGATTCAGAACCACAATGGACCTAGTGGTTAAGAGCACACAAAGTGACCTGATAGTTACTAACATAGGACGAGCTCTGAGACGTGGGAACTCTGCTGACCGCAATCCCTAATCCTATCATACCACACTAGAGGTAGCCGTGGATTGCGCCTAACGCTCCGTATGCAACTCGGCACAGCCTGAGAAACTAACTAGCCCTGAAGATAGAAAAATAAGCCTACCTTGCCTCAGAGAAATTCCCCAAAGGAAAAGGCAGCCCCCCACATATAATGACTGTGAGTTAAGATGAAAATACAAAAAACACAGAGATGAAATAGATTTAGCAAAGTGAGGCCCGACTTACTGAATAGACCGAGGATAGTAAAGATAGCTTTGCGGTCAGCACAAAAACCTACAAACAACCACGCAGAGTGGCAAAAAGACCCTCCGCACCGACTAACGGTACGGAGGTGCTCCCTCTGCATCTCAGAGCTTCCAGCAAGAAAAACCAATATAGCAAGCTGGACAGTAAATATAGCAAACAAAAGTAACACAAGCAGAACTTAGCTTATGCAGGGCAGACAGGCCACAAGAACGATCCAGGAGAGAGCCAGACCAATACTGGAACATTGACTGGAGGCCAGGAACAAAGAACTAGGTGGAGTTAAATAGAGCAGCACCTAACGACTTAACCTCGTCACCTGAGGAAGGAAACTCAGAAGCCGCAGCCCCACTCACATCCACCAGCGGAAGCTCATAGACAGAACCAGCCGAAGTACCACTCATGACCACAGGAGGGAGCTTGACCACAGAATTCACAACAGGACTCTGCCTGCCCTGTGATCCGGTGCTCTGGACTGTGGACACTAAAGCCTCCAGTAAAGGTAAAGAGACTGCAACCTTGTGTCCTCGTTCTTTACTGCGCCTCTCACCATCCACTATCTACACTCTGGGAAGCCCTGGAGACATACTTCACCTGTGGGAAGGTATACCATCTGTATAATGTAATTATATAGATTAATTAAAGTACTAAAAAAATATATATATAGTACAGACCAATAGTTTGGACACACCTTCTCATTTAAAGATTTTCTGTATTTTCATGACTATCAAAATTGTACATTCACACTGAAGGCATCAAAACTTTGAATTAACACATGTGGAATTATATACTTAACAAAAAAGTGTGAAACAACTGAAATTATGTCTTATATTCTAGGTTCTTCAAAGTAGCCACCTTTTGCTTTGATGACTGCTTTGCACACTCTTGGCATTCTCTTGATGAGCATCAAGAGGTAGTTACCGGGAATGGTTTTCACTTCACAGGTGTGCCCTGTCAGGTCTAATAAGTGGGATTTCTTGCCTTATAAATTGGGTTGGGACCATCAGTTGTGTTGTACAGAAGTCTGGTGGATACACATCTGATAGTCCTACTGAATAGACTGTTAGAATTTGTATTATGGCAAGAAAAAAGCAGCTAAGTAAACAAAAACGAGTGGCCATCATTACTTTAAGAAACGAAGGTCAGTCAGTCCGAAAAATTGGGAAAACTTTGAAAGTGTCCCCAAGTGCAGTGGCAAAAACCATCAAGTGCTACAAATAAACTGGCTCACATGAGAACCACCCCAGGAAAGGAAGACCAAGAGTCACCTCTAGGGTTGAGCGAAATGGATCGGTCATTTTCATAAGTCGCCGACTTTTGGCAAAGTCGGGTTTCACGAAACCCGACCCGATCCCTGTGTGGGGTCGGCCACGCGGTCGGCGACCTTCGCGCCAAAGTCGCGTTTCCTATGACGCGTTCAGCGCCATTTCTCATCCAATGAAGGTGGACGCAGAGTGTGGGCAGCATGATGACATAGGTCCTGGTCCCCACCATCTTAGAGAAGGGCATGGCAGTGATTGGCTTGCTTTCTGCAGCGTCACAGGGGCTATAAAGGGGCGTGCACGCCGACCGCCATCTTACTGCTGCCGATCTGAGTATAGGGACAGGTTGCTGCCGCTTCGTCAGAAGCAGGGATAGCGTTAGGCAGGGTACATTAACCCACAAACCGCTTGTGCTGTAGCGATTTCCACTGTCCAACACCACCTTTTCTTTGCAGGGACAGTGGAGGCTAGATTTTTCTTCATCAGCTCTGTAGCTTATTGGGCTGGCTGCCCTAGAAGGCTCCCTGATAGCTGCATTGCTGTTTGTACGCCGCTGTGCAAACCAACTGCTTTTTTCAAAGCACAAATCCTGTTGCTCCTTCCTTTCTGCACAGCTATCTTGTTTGTTTGTCCACACTTTTGTGTGCAGCAGTCCTTTTTATTGCTGCCTGCCATACTTTTCTGAGATTACAGTAGGGAGATAGTAATTGTAGTACAGTCCCTTTTTTTTTTTGTTATATATCTTCAAGCCACTCTCTGCCACAGAAACTATACTGTAATACAGTGGGCATGATTTATTCACTGGTCTCCCATATAAAAAAAAAGAGGGAGATTAATATTGGCAAATCTGCATCTGTGCCAGTCCTGTCTGTGGTATCTGTCACTCATTTTCTGCCACAGAAAATATACTGTATTACAGTGGGCCAGATTTATTCACTAGTCTCCCAGAAAAAATAAAAAAGGGGGAGATTAATATTGGCAAATCTGCATCTGTGCCAGTCCTGTCTGTGGTATCTGTCACTCATTTTCTGCCACAGAAAATATACTGTAATGCAGTGGGCCAGATTTATTCACTAGTCTCCCAGAAAAAATAAAAAAAGGGGGAGATTAATATTGGCAAATCTGCATCTGTGCCAGTCCTGTCTGTGGCATCTGTCTGTCATTTTCTGCCACAGAAAATATACTGTAATACAGTGGGCCAGATTTATTCACTAGTCTCCCATAAAAAATAAAAAAGGGGGAGATTAATATTGGCAAATCTGCATCTGTGTCAGTCCTGTCTGTGGTATATGTCACTCATTTTCTGCCACAGAAAATATACTGTAATACAGTGGGCCAGATTTATTCACTAGTCTCCCAGAAAAAATAAAAAAGGGGGAGATTAATATTGGCAAATCTGCATCTGTGCCAGTCCTGTCTGTGGCATCTGTCTGTCATTTTCTGCCACAGAAAATATACTGCAATACAGTGGGCCAGATTTATTCACTAGTCTCCCATAAAAAATAAAAAAGGGGGAGATGAATATTGGCAAATCTGCATCTGTGCCAGTCCTGTCTGTGGTATCTGTCACTCATTTTCTGCCACAGAAAATATACTGTAATACAGTGGGCCAGATTTATTCACTAGTCTCCCAGAAAAAAGGGGGGAGATTAATATTGGCAAATCTGCATCTGTGCCAGTCCTGTCTGTGGTATCAGTCACTCATTTTCTGCCACAGAAAATATACTGTAATACAGTGGGCCAGATTTATTCACTAGTCTCCCAGAAAAAATAAAAAAGGGGGAGATTAATATTGGCAAATCTGCATCTGTGCCAGTCCTGTCTGTGGTATCTGTCACTCATTTTCTGCCGCAGAAAATATACTGTTGTACAGTGGGCCTGATTTATTCACTAGTCTCCCATATAAAAAAAAGGGGGGAGATTTTTATTGCCAGTGTGTATATGTGCGTCAGTCCTTTTAGTGGCATATCTGTCAGCCACTGTCTGCCACTGAAGCTGTGTACTGATATACAGTGGGCCTGATTTTCTCTGCAGTCTCACCCACCTATAAAGGGAATAACCTCAGAAAAAATATATGCCTAGGGGAGGCAGCTTCTGCAATAGATAAATACATCCGAAAAGAGAACAAGAGAAAGCTATAGCCTTAAAATAGTAAACATCCTTTATTACAATCAATAATTACATAAGAAAAAACAATATAGCAAAAATAGAATTTAAGAAGATATGTGTGGATCCAAAGTGCAACAGATATAATCGATCCAGACTCAAAAAAACAGGCAATATCAGGGGTCATAGCATATATAAGGTGCAAAGTGCAGCCTGAGGTATAGAAATATTTTTGATGATGCAAGGCAAAGTGCTAGTGTGCTTTGGTGCAGTAAAGTCTGGGCAGCAAATGCAAGCTATGAAAATAGGAACTGAAGGACTACACCTATACGAGAGTGCTGTTAGTATATTATGCAGCCTAAGGCTCTTAGAAAGGTGTACAGGTCCTATTCAAGCAACCATCAAGAGTGACCCTGAAAAATAAATAAGGCACAGTGGCAGAAATGAATTACCTGTGAGCCGTGGAGCGATTCCCCGACGTGCATTTCGCGTGTAGCTTTTACGAGGGGTAAGGTACAAATGCGGCGTGTATGCAGATTATATCTGTTGCACTTTGGATCCACACATATCTTCTTAAATTCTATTTTTGCTATATTGTTTTTTCTTATGTAATTATTGATTGTAATAAAGGATGTTTACTATTTTAAGGCTATAGCTTTCTCTTGTTCTCTTTTCGGATGTATTCACCTATAAAGGGAGATTTAAATTCACCACAAGTTTGCGTACACCTTCTAACTGGTTTTACAGTACCAAATACCGTTTGTTTGTTTGTTTGGTTACATTTTTCAAAGAATGAGGAAGTCTGGTGGAAGAGGTCGTGGCCGTGGGCGGTCATTGCCAGCTGGTAATGATGGTAGTGGTGGTGGAGCATCAGGTGGTCATGGGAAAAGCAATATAGCACCTAAGTCTCGAGTTGTTGAGCCAGCATCATCGTCTGGCTACACAAGGCCTTGAACGCTCCCTTTTCTGGAAGTAGGAAAACCGCTTTTAAAGCCGGAGCAGCAGGAACAAGTTTTAGCTTTCCTTGCTGACTCTGCCTCTAGCTCTTTCGCCTCCTCTTCGGAAAGTGCAAAATGTAACAGCAGCGCGTCGTCAGTGGATGTTCCCGGTCAGGGACAAGTCGCTTCCTTGTGTTCTTCACCCAGAACAACAGAGAAGGATGCATCAGGCGACACAACGGGTTACTCCATGGAGCTCTTTACACATACCGTTCCTGGGTTAGAAAGGAAAATTGTTAACAGGCCATGCCCATTACAAGATGAATCGGACATGGAGTGCACAGATGCACAGCCACAGCCAGATTATTATGAAGTTCCTTTGACTTTGATCACAACATTGCCCTCGCAGTGTACTGATCCAGAATCTGACCCTGATGAGACTATGGAGCCCCGTCACGAACGCTATAGCACCGGCTTACACGGTGACTCAGAGGAAGGTGCACAGGACATAGAAGAGGAGGTCATAGATGACCCAGTTGTTGACCCCAATTGGCAGCCATTGGGGGAACAGGGTGCAGGCAGCAGTAGCTCTGAAGCGGAGGAGGGGGAGCCGCAGCAGGCATCAACATCGCAACAGGTTCCATCTGGCAGGCCCGTATGTGGCCAAAAACGTGTGGCAAAACTAAAAACAGTTATAGGACAGCGTGGCCATCCAGTTAAAGTAGCTCAGTGTGCAATGCCTGAAAAGGTATCCGATAGTAGAAAGAGTGCAGTCTGGCATTTTTTTAACCAAGATCCAAATGATCAGTGCAAAGTTATCTGTAAAAAATGCTCAAGGACCTTCAGCAGAGGTCAGAATGTTAAAAATCTAAATACAAGTTGCATGCGTAGACATTTAACCACCATGCACTTGCAAGCCTGGACTAACTACCAAACGTCCCTTAACGTTGTAGCACCCTCTCACAATGAAGCTAGTCAGCAACGCTACATCCCTTCCCTCACTGTAAGCCCACCGTTTACCACACCACCTGCAGTAAATGTGGAGGTTTCGTCGCAAGGCCAAAGCAGTCAGGGAATCACCAGTTTCGTGGTAGGAAACACTGTATGTAGGGCAACAGCAAGAATACCATCACCAACCCTCTCTGAGTCTGCCATGTCCACCGGCACCCCCGCTAGTTCCACCATATGCAGCTCTCCAGTCCAGCTCACCCTACAAGAGACTCTCGTTAGGAAAAGGAAGTACTCATCCTCGCATCCGCGTACACAGGGTTTGAACACCCACATTGCTAGACTAATCTCGTTAGAGATGATGCCCTACTGGTTAGTTGAAAGCGAAGCTTTCAAAGCCCTGATGGACTATGCTGTACCACGCTACGAGCTACCCAGTCAACACTTCTTTTCGAGAAAAGCCATCCCAGCCCTCCACCAGCATGGAAAAGACCGCATTGTCCATGCACTAAGGCAATCTGTGAGTAGAAAGGTGCACCTGACAACAGATGCATGGACCAGTAGGCATGGCCAGGGGCGTTACGTCTCCATCACGTCACACTGGGTTAATGTGGTGGATGCAGGGTCCACAGGGGACAGCAATATTGGGACAGTTCTGCCTAGCCCACGGTCTAGGAAACAGTTGGCTGTAGGCGTTTGCCCCCCCTCCTCCTCCTCCTCATCCTCCAGCAGAAGCGAGAGCTCGTCCACAGACCGCAGTCGCACGACCACTCCATCCGCAGCTGCCACTGTTGCACATGAGGTGTCCCATTATGGAACAGCTAGTGGCAAGCGTCAGCAGGTTGTATTGGCAATGAAGTGTTTTGGCGACAACAGACACACCGTGAACGTTCTGTCCGAGTTCTTGCAGCAAGAAGCTCAGTCATGGCTGGGCACTGTACATCTTGAGGCAGGCAAGTTAGTGAGTGATAAGGGAAGGAATTTTATGGCTGCCATAGCCCTTTCACAACTGAAACACATTCCTTGCCTGGCTCACACCTTAAACCTGGTGGTGCAGTGCTTCCTGAAAAGTTATCCCGGGTTACCCGACCTGCTCCTCAAGGTGCGCAGACTTTGCTCGCACATCCACCATTCGCCCGTAGACTCCAGCCGTATGCAGAACCATCAGCGTTCTTTGAACCTTCCCCAGCATCGCCTAATCATCGACGTTGCAACAAGGTGGAACTCCACACTGCACATGCTTCAGAGACTGTGCGAACAGAGGCGTGCTGTTATGTATTTGTGGGAGGATACACATACACGGGCAGGCAGTTGGATGGCAGACATGGAGTTGTCAGGAGTGCAGTGGTTGAAGCTACAAGACCTGTGTCAAGTCCTTCAGTGTTTTGAGGAATGCACACGGCTGGTTAGTGCAGACAACGCCATAATAAGCATGAGCATCCCCCTAATGCGTCTGCTGATGCAAAGTTTGACGCACATAAAGGAACAGGCGTCTCCAGCCAAGGACGAGGGAAGCCTTGATGACAGTCAGCCATTGTCTGGTCAGGGAAGTCTACAGGACGAGGTGGCAGGCGAAGAGGAGGAGGAGGGTGATGGGGATGAGTATTTTTTGGATGAGGAAGCTTCTCAGGGGGCAATAGAAACTGCTGGCGTTGCAAGGCCAAGTTCAGGGTTTTTGAGGGAGACAAGTGATGTTGATTTGCCCGAAAGTGCTCCTCAACCCAGCACAAGCAGTGATTTGACAACTGGAACATTGGCCCACATGGCGGATTATGCCTTGCGTATCTTCAAAAGGGACCCACGCATTATAAAAATGATGACCGATGACGATTACTGGTTGGCCTGCCTCCTGGATCCACGCTATAAAGGGAAATTGCAAAACATCATGCCACGTGAGAACCTTGAACAAATATTGACAACCAAACAAGCAACTCTTGTTTGATTCAGGCATTCCCAGCACACAGCGCCGGTGATGGTTCTCACACGAGCTGCAGGGAGCAGCAGGGCAGAGGTGTTAGAGGTGCACAAATCTGAAGTGACGTTGGACAGAGGGGTTTTTCTGACCAGGTTGTGGAGTGATTTCCCAATGACCGCAGACAGGACAGGTACTGCAGCATCAATTCAAAGTGACAGGAGACAACATTTGTCCAGTATGGTTACTAACTATTTTTCCTCCCTTATCGATGTTCTCCCTCAACCGTCATTCCCATTTGATTACTGGGCATCCAAAATAGACACCTGGCCTGAATTGGCAGAATATGCATTGCAGGAGCTTGCTTGCCCAGCAGCTAGTGTGCTATCAGAAAGAGTATTCAGTGCTGCTGGTTCAATATTGACCGAAAAAAGGACTCGTCTGGCTACCCAAAATGTTGATGATCTAACCTTCATTAAAATGAACCACTCATGGATTTCGAATTATTTTGCTCCACCTTTCCCAGCTGACACCTAGCTTTCCTATAAAAAGGTCTCGCTTGTGGACTGGTCTTACTGACTGTTCCAATCTCTTAATTTGCAGCAGCTGTTTGTCCAGCATACGACATGTTTACACCTCCCTAAATAGGCTAACTCCCCCCACGGGGCCGTGGTCTCGCCACGTGGCGCAAGCACCCGTGAGAGTGCCATTTGTCTGAAGAGGTGGGTGTGCCCACTTTTGGTTGACGGCACTGCCACTGGGTCCCTCATAGTACAATGAAGTGTCTCTGGCGGTGGTGGCGCGCACCCAACGTCAGACACACCGTTGTAACATGAGGGGCCCTGGGCCTGTACCGCCGGCCACGAGAGAGTGTCCCCCCAGCTCAAACAGTGCTCTACCACTTGCAAAATTATCTCTCACTGCTCCACCACTGCTTAGTCTATGCGGTGAAATCCTTCAATGCCTGGCACTGACAATACCAATTTGTTGACATGTATGATGCTAGTTAAAATATTCAGGGGCCCTGTCCTACATTTACACCAGTAAATACTTTGCACCAAATAGCAATGTCTGAAAGTCAGCAGAGGAGCCCACCCCTGTACCTAAGTATTCCACCCTTTTTTTTTTGTTTGTTTTTTTGAGAGACATTAACATCTATTTATTATTTTGGAGTACTAAATGTGTCAGACACTACTTCCAATTGTCCTCCGCTGACCACACCAATGCTGCCTGTGTACCCCTGCAACATAATCAAACCTGCATTGAGCCTATTTTGTAATTTTAGGCCTACTAAGTCTATCTGCGGTCCCTCCTACCAATTGTCCTCCGCTGACCACACCAATGCTGCCTGTGTACCCCTGCCACATAATTGAACCTGCATTGAGCCTATTTGGTTATTTTAGGCCTACTAAGTCTGTCTGCGGTCCCTCCTACCAATTGTCCTCCGCTGACCACACCAATGCTGCCTGTGTACCCCTGCAACATAATTGAACCTGCATTGAGCCTATTTTGTTATTTTAGGCCTACTAAGTCTGTCTGCGGTCCCTCCTTCCAATTGTCCTCCGCTGACCACACCAATGCTGCCTGTGTACCTCTGCAACATAATCGAACCTGCATTGAGCCTATTTTATTTTAGGCCTACTAAGTCTGTCTGCGGTCCCTCCTTCCAATTGTCCTCCGTTGACCACACCAATGCTGCCTGTGTATCCCTGCAACATAATTGAACCTGCATTGAGCCTATTTTGTTATTTTAGGCCTACTAAGTCTGTCTGCGGTCCCTCCTTCCAATTGTCCTCCGCTGACCAGACCAATGCTGCCTGTGTACCTCTGCAACATAATCGAACCTGCATTGAGACTATTTTGTTATTTTAGGCCTACTAAGTCTGTCTGCGGTCCTTCTTTCCAATTGTCCTCCGCTGACCACACCAATGCTGCCTGTGTACCCCTGCCACATAATCGAACCTGCATTGAGCCCATTTTGTTATTTTAGGCCTACTAAGTCTGTCTGCGGTCCCTCCTACCAATTGTCTCCGCTGACCACACCAATGTCGCCTGTGTACCCCTGCAACATAATCGAACCTTCATTGAGCCTATTTTGTTATTTTAGGCCTACTAAGTCTGTCTGCGGTCCCTCCTACCAATTGTCCTCCGCTGACCACACCAATGCTGCCTGTGTACCCCTGCAACATAATCGAACCTACATTGAGCCTATTTTGTTATTTTAAGCCTACTAAGTCTGTCTGCGGTCCCTCCTACCAATTGTCCTCCGCTGACCACACCAATGCTGCCTGTGTATCCCTGCAACATAATCGAACCTGCATTGAGCCTATTTTGTTATTTTAGGCCTATTAAGTCTGTCTGCGGTCCCTCCTTCCAATTGTCCTCCGCTGACCACACCAATGCTGCCTATGTACCCCTGCAACATAATCGAACCTGCATTGAGCCTATTTAGTTATTTTAGGCCTACTAAGTCTGTCTGCGGTCCCTCCTACCAATTGTCCTTCGCTGACCACACCAATGCTGCCTGTTTACCCCTGCAACAAAATCGAACCTGCATTGAGCCTATTTTTTTTATTTTAGGTCTACTAAGTCTGTCTGCGGTCCCTCCTACCAATTGTCCTCCGCTGACCACACCAATGCTGCCTGTGTACCCCTGCAACATAATCGAAGCTGCATTGAGCCTATTTTGTTATTTTAGGCCTACTAAGTCTGTCTGTGGTCCCTCCCACCAATTGTCCTCTGCTGACCACACCAATGCTGCCTGTGTACCCCTGCAACATAATCGAACTTGCATTGAGCCTATTTTGTTATTTTAGGCCTACTAAGTCTGTCTGCAGTCCCTCCTAGCAATTGTTCTTCGCCGACCACACCAATGCAGCCCGTGTACCTATGTAACCTTTTTTAAACCTGCAGCGAGCCAACTTTGTGGTGAAAGGCCTACTAGCAGTGTCTGCCTGCACCACTCAATACAGCTGTCCTCTTAAAAAAACTGAGCTGCAATTGTCAGGTTTTCAGCCTGTCGGAATTTTAAAACTGCATTGGGGCCACAAGTTTGGTTGGGGTCTACAAACTGTGTCTGCAGCTCCAAGGTGTTCTCCATGTTGCCTTTCCTTAGCTTCAATCTTCAGGCTCTCGTTAAGTAGTTGTTAATATAACACTGCATTAGGCCTACAAGTTGGGTTGGGTTCTAGAAACGGTGTCTGCCGCTCCAAGGTGTTCTCCAGGTTGCATTTCCTGAGCTTCTATCTTGAGGCTCTTGTTAAAGAGTTTTTTAATTGACCAACTGCAGTGGGGCTACTAGTTTGGTTGGGTTCTAAAAATGGTGTCTGCCGCTCCAAGGTGTTCTCCAGGTTGCCTTTCCTTAGCTTCAATCTTCAGGCTCTCGTTAAGTAGTTGTTAATATAACACTGCATTAGGCCTACAAGTTTGGTTGGGTTCTAGAAACGGTGTCTGCCACTCCAAGGTGTTCTCCTGGTTGCATTTCCTGAGCTTCAATCTTCAGGCTCTCGTTAAATTGTTTTTAATATAACACTGCATTTGGCCTACTTGTTTTGTTGGCCCTACTAACGGTGTCTGCCGCTCCTTGCTGTTCTCCTCCACTGAACAAACCAGTGCCGCCTGTTTACTTCTGTTACCAATTTTGAACTGCATTTAGCCTACTTACTGATTTGGGCCTACTCACTGTGTCAGCCTCTCATTACAGTTGTCCTCCACTGAACAAAGCAATGCCGCCTGGTTAGTCCTGTTACCAATTTTAAACTGCATTTAGCCCACTTTATTATTTGGGCCTATATCTGTGTTTCCTCCTCATCCTGCCCATTGCCCAGCCAGTGATAGATGAGTCTGCTGGTACATTGACCCAGAACGCTACATTCCCGGTGCACGCTACACAGCCAGAATGTGACCCTGCTGAAAGTCAGGTTCCCCTTCCCGCATACTATACCACCTTACACGGGGACAAAGAGGAAGGTGCAGATGAAAGTGCAGGTTCCTTCATCAGGTGGGGGGGAATACTCGTTGGCGACGTCACTGGCACAGGGCCCCTCATAGTACGCAAAAGTGTCGCTGCCGGTGGGAGGCGCCCCCGCCGTGCAAACACACCGCTGTACTTTGAGGGGCCCTGTGCCAGTGCCAATGCCAAGGAGTGGGCCCCCCCTGCTTGCTCAGGATCACAGCACTTGCAAAGTTGAAATACTTACCTCTCCCTGCTCCACTGCCGTGACGTGGTCCACATTTCCTGGGCCCACTAAATACTTGAACCAGCCCTACCCCCCACAACTTTAGCCAAATGACCCCCAATTTCCAATGCCTAACTATTATTAGAAGGTAAATTAAGATTGACAAGCTTCAGTAACAAGAATGGATGTTTTTGCCATTAAAATGGGCACTGTAGGTGTTTTCCTGGCCCCCACTCACTGCCGACTATGCTTCCCCATTGACTTGCATTGGGTTTCGTGTTTTGGTCGATCCCCGACTTTTCGCGATAATCGGACGATTTCACTCGACTCGACTTTTGAGATAGTCGGGTTTCGCGAAACCCGACTAGACCCAAAAAAAAGTAAAAGTCGCTCAACCCTAGTCACCTCTGCTTCTGAGGACAAGTTTATCCGAGTCACCATCCTCAGAAATCGCAGGTTAACAGCAGCTCAGATTAGAGACCAGGTCAATGCCACACAGAGTTCTAGCAGCAGACACATCTCTACAACAACTGCTAAGAGGATACTTTTTGCAGCAGGCCTTCATGGTAAAACACAGGGGCGTAATTACCGCGGTCGCCATTGCGACCGGACCCGTCTGCTCAGGGGCCCGGAAGGTCCGAGGCACCCGACATCATGTTGCAGTGCAGGAGATTTCTCCCTCACAGCAACAGTCCGAGGCGTATCTAGGGGGAGGGGTCAGCCAGGGCATGTGAGAGAAAGGAAGCAGCTCCGGTCAGCACGGTGAGACTGAGACAGCTTCTCCTGAGCTCTGCAGCCCCGGGACAGAAGGCAGGGGGGAGGTGCGGGACAGGCAGAGCTTCTGTAAGCAGGAGATGCTGAGGAGCTGCACATTTATATCAGCCTCCCCTTTGTGTGTGTGATCTGTAGTGTGTACGTGTGTGTGATCTGTAGTAGTGTCGGACTGGGGTGCCTAGGGCCCACCAATGGAACTGACTCCAGGGGCCCACTCTAAATTTCAATGCTCAGGCTAGGTACACCTTTGTTTTGTAGTATTTGTTAGGAGGCTCAGTAGTAAGTTTCATTATATTCATTAGAAGAACAGGTACAACATGCTGTACATTTTTTTTTTCGCTAAAAAGATAGACACTCTAACGGAAAAAACAAAGACCTGATCACTGTATTTAAAGGGAACCTGTCACCCCCCCACGACGTTTTTAAGTAAAAGAGCCACCTTCAGCAGCACCAAGGCTGCATTCTGTGAAGGTGGCGCTTATGTCTAGTATCCCTAGGAATGCTGAAATAATCACTTTTATAAATTTCGCGCCATACCTGTATTGAGTCCTGGAGGTATGTCTTCTACTCCGCTGTCAACTGCCTCTGAGACGTCAATCATCTCCCTCTTTTGTCTGTGCTCCACCTCCTGTGTTCAAAATACATGCCCGGCGCCTGCGCTCTGCCAACATTTCTCGGGCATGCACCATGCACGCTGCCCGTGAACTTACATCAGGCGAGTAATGTTGGCAGAGCGCAGGCGCCGGGCATGTATTTTGAACACAGGAGGTGGCGCACAGACGCAAGAGGGAGATAATTGACGTTTAGGAGGCGGTTGACACCGGGGAGAAGACATACCTCCAGGACTCAATACATGTATGGTTATTCTCACCTTCCGAAGGCCGCCGATATCCTCAGCGGCCACGTGCATCGCTGAGAGGTGGGAGGACTCCGGGGGGCCATCAGAAGATACGTATATATATTTTTTACATGAATATGGTTCCCAAGGGCCTGAAGGAGAGTCTCCTCTCCTCCACCCTGTGTACCATCCGCACATGAAGCGCTCACTTTACGCATGGTGGGCACAGCCACATGCGTAAAGTGAGCATTTCAATGCACTCCTATGGTGGCAGAATCGCCACGATTCCGCAGAAATAATGAACATGCTGCTGATTTTACCGCTATGCGATTCCAGAGTGAGAAAATCCGCAGCATGGGTACAACAACTGCGGAATCCCATAGGATTGCATGGGAATGCGTTTTTAAGTGTTCACGCTGTGGCAAAAACGTATAAAGAACGCAACGTGGGCACACAGCCTAAAACGCAGTTGCTCTTGACCTTTTTTTTTTTTTTTTTTTTTTTTTTTAATACCCCGGAGATTATGAAGTAATTTTTAAAATGGAACAACCCTTTTAATTATCTACTTTTATGAACAAATTTGGGCATGTGGAGCTGGTAATTTTTTTTTACTATTATATTTTTGCTATAAATAACATTATAGATATATTATTCATTCTGCATTTAAAAGTGCAAGGTTTTTTAAAGGTTCATGAGCATTTTTTGTGGCACATTTAACTAAAGCATATATGCTTTTTTATGTCTGACTCCATCACTAAAAATGGCAAATGTATTGTAATTCACTTACATAAATGCATTGCAGACATGCACACTGTACTTATTTATACAGTGTATAGGTGTGCATTTGTATATACATTTAGGCTGGGTTCACACTGCGTTGTGTGAACCCGTTTAACGGACTACGTTACACCATGGCATAACGCGGTGTAGCGCAGTCCGTTAACGCCACCATTACTTGCAGTGGCGAAAGCATTGCCAGCGCACGCCCATTGTGCCGTCATTGAGTGTCGGACCCGAGATGCGGGCTGCAGCGTTTCTGGGTCTGTCACTAGTAGCGCACTGCTAGTGCAGATGGAGATAGCAGACGCTCCATCTGCGCTAGCGCAGTGCCAAAGTCAGCACTTGCATTAGTGCAGTCCGCTTAACAGATTTGTTGAACGGACAACGCAAGTGTGAACCCAGCCTTAGGGTATGTGCACACGTTGCGGATTGGCACAGAATCTGCATCTCTTGGCAGAAAATGCAGGCCAAAATGCTTGCGAATTTCATGCGGAATTGATGCGGATTTCTTGCAGATTGTCATGCATTTTTTGATGTGCGGATTTGCCTTACTCAGTGTATAGTCAAGGGGTGCAGAAACGTTGCGTTTCTGCACAAAGAATTGACATGCTGTGGAAAAAAACCCGCATCGATTCCGCCCGTTTTTTCCACAGCATTTGTACAGCGTTTTTGTATTTCCCATTGATTAGCAATGTGTCAGGCCATGTGCACATGCTGCGGATTCCGTTGCAGAATTTTCTGCTGCGGATTTGATTAAATCCGCAGTGCATAAAGTACTGCGGATTTATTGCGTTTTTTTGTGCGGTTTCCACTGCGGTTTTAGACACCTGCGGATTTTTAACATGGAGCAGGTGCCAAACCGCTGCGGATTCCGCACAAAGAATTGACATGCTGCGGAGAATAAACCACAGCGTTTCCACGCGATTTTTTCCGCAGCATGTGCACAGCGGTTTTTGTTTTCCATAGGTTAACATTGTACTGTACACCGCATGGAAAACTGCTGCGGATCCGCAGCAAAAACTGCAACGTGTGCACATACCCTCAATGTGTGCACAACGCACTGCGGATTTGAGGCAATTCCGCGCATCCAAAAACGCTGCGGAAACGCATCAAAATCAGCAATGTGTGCACAGAGCCTTATACACACACAGAAATAATATAGATGGATCTCGGGCAGCAAGCGCTGTGAAGATGGGGATCTGCTGTCACCATCACAGCACAGCAGTGGGGGGAGACATTGTGATATCAGCAACTAGAAAGCAGAAAGGGTAGAGGGGAAGGGAGAGCGCAGATGTATGGGGCAAACAGAAAACAGCTTTTGTTGGGATGGAGGACAGAACAAGGTCAGGATAGAGACATAAACAGGAAGCTCCAGTACTCACTTCAGGTCAGCACTGTGTTCCTCTGGAGCTCCCCTCCCCCTCCTGACCGTGCCGACTGCAGATCTTAGGCTACGTTCACATTAGCGTTCCGCTAATGTGTGTCGCTGTTGCGTCGGCGACGCAGCGGCGACGCGCCCCTATGTTTAACATGGGGGACGCGTGCGTTTTTTTTTGTTGCGTTTTCCGACACGTGCGTCGTTTCCGACGCTAGCGTCGGACGCAAGAAAATGCAACAAGTTGCATTTTTCGTGCGTCCGATTTTCGTCAAAAAACGACGCACGTGTCGCAAAACGCAGCGTTTTTGCGTGCGTTTGCGCGCTTTTTTTGTGCGTCGTGCGTTGCGTCGCCGACGCAGCGGCGCGCAACGCTAATGTGAACGTAGCCTTAGAGCTTCTCTGACAGGCTGCAGCAGTATGGGGGAGAGAGGCCATCTTCTATTCACTTTCTTCAGCACAGCAGTCACAGTGGCTGCACAGCTCTCCTGGGTCCACGCTCCAGAAGCCTAACCCAGCCCGTGCTGGTGGGCGGGGCTTACTGCTGTGAGGCTCCAGCAGCATCTTAGCCAGTGTAGCTCAGGGAAATGGTTGTGCTGAGCCTCCCTCCCCCCATCCTAGCCAGAGACTGGGGGAGGGAGAGAGAGAAGGTAGAGATCCTGCCTGCACACTGTTCTCCCCAGGCACCTACTAAGCAATGCAGGAGGCTCCTGCCGGCAGCTCAGCAGGGAGGGGAGGGGCGGGGCTTAACTCATGCGTGCAGGGCAGGGATACTGAGAAGAGAGAGACTGTCGGAGTCAGGGGCCCACTGGGGGATCCTCCGGTTTCCCGGTGGGCCAGTCCGAGCCTGATCTGTAGTGTGTGCGTGTGTGTGATCTGTAGTGTGTGCGTGTGTGATCTGTAGTGTGTGCGTGTGTGTGTGATCTGTAGTGTGTGCGTGTGTGTAATCTGTAGTGTGTGCGTGTGTGTAATCTGTAGTGTGTGCGTGTGTATGTGATCTGTAGTATGTGTGTGTGTGATCTGTAGTGTGTGCGTGTGTGTGCGATCTGTAGTAACATAGTAACATAGTTAGTAAGGCCGAAAAAAGACATTTGTCCATCCAGTTCAGGCTATTTTCCATCATAATAAATCCCCAGATCCACGTCCTTCTACAGAACCGAATAATTGTATGATACAATATTGTTCTGCTCCAGGAAGACATCCAGGCCTCTCTTGAACCCCTCGACTGAGTTCGCCATCACCACCTCCTCAGGCAAGCAATTCCAGATTCTCACTGCCTTAACAGTAAAGAATCCTCTTCTATGTTGGTGGAAAATCCTTCTCTCCTCCAGACGCAAAGAATTCCCCCTTGTGCCCGTCACCTTCCTTGGTATAAACAGATCCTCAGCGAGATATTTGTATTGTCCCCTTATATACTTATACATGGTTATTAGATCGCCCCTCAGTCGTCTTTTTTCTAGACTAAATAATCCTAATTTCGCTAATCTATCTGGGTATTGTAGTTCTCCCATCCCCTTTATTAATTTTGTTGCCCTCCTTTGTACTCTCTCTAGTTCCATTATATCCTTCCTGAGCACCGGTGCCCAAAACTGGACACAGTACTCCATGTGCGGTCTAACTAGGGATTTGTACAGAGGCAGTATAATGCTCTCATCATGTGTATCCAGACCTCTTTTAATGATCCCCATGATCCTGTTTGCCTTGGCAGCTGCTGCCTGGCACTGGCTGCTCCAGGTAAGTTTATCATTAACTAGGATCCCCAAGTCCTTCTCCCTGTCAGATTTACCCAGTGGTTTCCCGTTCAGTGTGTAATGGTGATATTGATTCCTTCTTCCCATGTGTATAACCTTACATTTATCATTGTTAAACCTCATCTGCCACCTTTCAGCCCAAGTTTCCAACTTATCCAGATCCATCTGTAGCAGAATACTATCTTCTCTTGTATTAACTGCTTTACATAGTTTTGTATCATCTGCAAATATCGATATTTTACTGTGCAAACCTTCTACCAGATCATTAATGAATATGTTGAAGAGAACAGGTCCCAATACCGACCCCTGCGGTACCCCACTGGTCACAGCGACCCAGTTAGAGACTATAGCATTTATAACCACCCTCTGCTTTCTATCACTAAGCCAGTTACTAACCCATTTACACATATTTTCCCCCAGACCAAGCATTCTCATTTTGTGTACCAACCTCTTGTGCGGCACGGTATCAAATGCTTTGGAAAAATCGAGATATACCACATCCAATGACTCACCGTGGTCCAGCCTATAGCTTACCTCTTCATAAAAACTGATTAGATTGGTTTGACAGGAGCGATTTCTCATAAACCCATGCTGATATGGAGTTAAACAGTTATTCTCATTGAGATAATCCAGAATAACATCCCTCAGAAACCCTTCAAATATTTTACCAACAATAGAGGTTAGACTTACTGGCCTATAATTTCCAGGATCACTTTTAGAGCACTTTTTGAATATTGGCACCACATTTGCTATGCGCCAGTCCTGCGGAACAGACCCCGTCACTATAGAGTCCCTAAAAATAAGAATTAATGGTTTATCTATTACATTACTTAGTTCTCTTAGTACTCGTGGGTGTATGACATCCGGACCCTGAGATTTATCTATTTTAATCTTATTTAGCCGGATTCGCACCTCTTCTTGGGTTAGATTGGTGACCCTTAATATAGGGTTTTCATTGTTTCTTGGGATTTCACCTAGCATTTCATTTTCCACCGTGAATACCATGGAGAAGAAGGTGTTTAATATGTTAGCTTTTTCCTTGTCATCTACAACCATTCTTTCCTCACTATTTTTTAAGGGGCCTACATTTTCAGTTTTTATTCTTTTACTATTGATATAGTTGAAGAACAGTTTGGGATTAATTTTACTCTCCTTAGCAATGTGCTTCTGTTTCCTTTTTGGCAGCTTTAATTAGTTTTTTTAGATAAAGTATTTTTCTCCCTATAGTTTTTTAGAGCTTCAATGGTGCCATCCTGCTTTTGTAGTGCAAATGCTTTCTTGTTACTGTTAATTGCCTGTCTTACTTCTTTGTTTAGCCACATTGGGTTTTTCCTATTTCTAGTCCTTTTATTCCCACAAGGTATAAACCGCTTACAGTGCCTATTTAGGATGTTCTTAAACATTTTCCATTTATTATCTGTATTCTTATTTCTGAGGATATTGTCCCAGTCTACCAGATTAGTATGTGTGTCTGATTTGTAGTGTGTACGTGTGTGTGTGTGATCTGTAGTGTGTGCGTGTGTGCGATCTGTAGTGTGTACGTGTGTGTAATCTGTAGTGTGTGCGTGTTTGCGATCTGTAGTATGTGTGTCTGATTTGTAATGTATACGTGTGTGTGATCTGTAGTGTGTGCGTGTGATCTGTAGTGTGTACGTGTGTGTGATCTGTAGTGTATGTGTGTGTGATCTGTAGTATGTGTGTGTGTGATCTGTAGTGTGTGTGTGCGATCTGTAGTATGTGTGTGCGATCTGAAGTGTGTACGTGTGTGTGTGTGATCTGTAGTGTGTGTGATCTGTAGTGTGTACGTGTGTGATCTGTAGTGTGTGTGTGCGTGTGTGTGTGATCTGTAGTATGTGTGTGATCTGTAGTATGTGTGTGTGATCTGTAGTGTGCGTGTGTGTGATCTGTAGTATGTGTGTGTGTGATCTGTAGTGTGTGCGTGTGTGTGATCTGTAGTGTGTGTGTGATCTGTAGTATGTGTGTGTGTGTGATCTGTAGTGTGTGTGCGTGTGTGTGATCTGTAGTGTGTGCGTGTGTGTGTGATCTGTAGTATGTGTGTGTGATCTGTAGTGTGTGTGTGTGTGTGTGTGATCTGTAGTGTGTGTGCGTGTGTGTGTGATCTGTAGTGTGTGCGTGTGTGTGTGATCTGTAGTATGTGTGTGAGATCTGTAGTGTGTGCGTGTGTGTGTGATCTGTAGTGTGTACGTGTGTGTGTGATCTGTAGTATGTGTGTGTGATCTGTAGTGTGTGTGTGTGTGTGTGAGATCTGTAGTGTGTGTGCGTGTGTGTGTGATCTGTAGTGTGTGCGTGTGTGTGTGATCTGTAGTATGTGTGTGTGATCTGTAGTGTGTGTGTGTGTGTGTGATCTGTAGTGTGTGTGCGTGTGTGTGTGATCTGTAGTGTGTGCGTGTGTGTGATCTGTAGTATGTGTGTGAGATCTGTAGTGTGTGCGTGTGTGTGTGATCTGTAGTGTGTACGTGTGTGTAATCTGTAGTGTGTGCGTGTGTGTGATCTGTAGTGTGTGTGTTATCTGTAGTATGTGTGTGTGTGTGATCTGTAGTGTGTGCGTGTGAGTGTGTGTGATCTGTAGTGTGTGTGATCTGTAGTGTGCGTGTGTGATCTGTAGTATGTCTGTGTGTGATCTGTAGTGTGTACGCGTGTGTGCGATCTGTAGTACGTGTGTCTGATTTGTAGTGTGTACGTGTGTGTGTGATCTGTAGTGTGTGCGTGTGTGTGATCTGTAGTGTGTGCATGTGTATGTGATCTGTAGTATGTGTGTGTGTGATCTGTAGTGTGTGCGTGTGTGCGATCTGTAGTATGTGTGTCTGATTTGTAATGTGTACGTGTGTGTGTGTGATCTGTAGTGTGTGCGTGTGATCTGTAGTGTGTACGTGTGTGTGATCTGTAGTGTGTGTGTGTGTGATCTGTAGTATGTGTGTGTGTGATCTGTAGTGTGTGTGTGCGATCTGTAGTATGTGTGTGTGATCTGTAGTGTGTACGTGTGTGTGTGATCTGTAGTGTGTGTGATCTGTAGTGTGTACGTGTGTGATCTGTAGTGTGTGTGTGCGTGTGTGTGTGATCTGTAGTATGTGTGTGATCTGTAGTATGTGTGTGTGATCTGTAGTATGCGTGTGTGTGATCTGTAGCATGTGTGTGTGTGATCTGTAGTGTGTGCGTGTGTGTGATCTGTAGTGTGTGTGTGATCTGTAGTGTGTGTGTGCGTGTGTGTGTGATCTGTAGTATGTGTGTGTGATCTGTAGTATGTGTGTGTGATCTGTAGTATGCGTGTGTGTGATCTGTAGCATGTGTGTGTGTGATCTGTAGTGTGTGCGTGTGTGTGATCTGTAGTGTGTGTGTGTGATCTGTAGTGTGTGTGTGCATGTGTGTGTGATCTGTAGTGTGTGCGTGTGTATGATCTGTAGTATGTGTGTGTGTGATCTGTAGTGTGTGTGTGTGTGATCTGTAGTGTGTGCGTGTGTGTGATCTGTAGTATGTGTGTGTGTGATCTGTAGTGTGTGTGTGTGTGATCTGTAGTGTGCGTGTGTGTGTGATCTGTAGTATGTGTGTGAGATCTGTAGTATGTGTGTCTGATTTGTAGTGTGTACGTGTGTGTGTGATCTGTAGTGTGTGCGTGTGTGTGATCTGTAGTGTGTGCGTGTGTATGTGATCTGTAGTATGTGTGTGTGTGATCTGTAGTGTGTGCGTGTGTGTGCGATCTGTAGTATGTGTGTCTGATTTGTAGTGTGTGCCGTGTGTGTGTGATCTGTAGTGTGTGCGTGTGATCTGTAGTGTGTACGTATGTGTGATCTGTAGTGTGTGCGTGGGTGTGATCTGTAGTATGTGTGTGTGATCTGTAGTATGTGTGTGTGTGATCTGTAGTGTGTGTGTGCGATCTGTAGTATGTGTGTGTGATCTGTAGTGTGTACGTGTGTGTGATCTTTAGTGTGTGATCTGTAGTGTGTACGTGTGTGTAATCTGTAGTGTGTGTGTGTGTGTGATCTGTAGTATGTGTGTGATCTGTAGTATGTGTGTGATCTGTAGTGTGTGTGTGTGTGTGATCTGTAGTATGTGTGTGTGTGATCTGTAGTGTGTGCGTGTGTGTGTGATCTGTAGTATGTGTGCGTGTGATCTGTAGTGTGTGCGTGTGTGTGTGATTTGTAGTGTGTGCGTGTGTGTGTGATCTGTAGTATGTGTGTGTGTGATCTGTAGTGTGTACGTGTGTGTGATCTGTAGTGTGTGCTTGTGTGATCTGTAGTGTGTGCGTGTGTGTGATCTGTAGTGTGTGCGTGTGTGATCTGTAGTGTGTGCGTGTGTGTGATCTGTAGTGTGTACGTGTGTGTGTTATCTGTAGTATGTGTGTGTGATCTGTAGTGTGTGTGTGCGCGATCTGTAATATGTGTGTGTGATCTGTAGTGTGTACGTGTGTGTGTGATCTGTAGTGTGTGCTTGTGTGTGTGTGATCTGTAGTGTGTGTGTGTGATCTGTAGTATGTGTGTGTGTGTGTGATCTGTAGTGTGTGTGATCTGTAGTGTGTGTGTGATCTGTAGTATGTGTGTGTGTGTGATCTGTAGTGTGTGTGTGTGTGTGATCTGTGGTATGTGTGTATGAGGCAGGGGCGTAACTACCACGGTCGCAGTGGTCGCCATTGCGACTGGGCCTGGCAGGTCAGGGGCCCGGCAGGTCAAAGGCACACGACTCCTCCCGCCACCGCATTGAACTATACTGGCGTCTATGACGCCGATACAGTTCAAAGCATTCCCTTCTGACACTGCGGGTGTGTGATGACATCACTTCATTGCGCACCCGCTCTCTGCAGGACCCAGGCAGTGCAGCATCTGCACAGGTGATGGCGGCCACCATATTGGCAGAGCCTGTGGTGGCTGCTGGGTCCGAGGAACATTCGGCTCCGGATCTGGCGGGGGGCACGTGGACCGATCCGCCTAGGAGGGGCATGCTGCAGCCGCTCAGCCATGTGGAGGATCCAGGGATGAACATGGAGGTGTACGGGACCGGCGGCAATGAGGTGTGTCTGCTGCCCGGGTGTCGCCGTCTTCGGCCCCTAGCATCCCCGGCCTCCTGTGACACCAGCCCCGTTTCCTCCCTGCTCTCCCGTGCCCCATGTCCTCGTAGGTCCCCAGGTTCAGGTCATTGTGCTCCTCCAGGCCCCGTATGCTCCTTGTCACTCCTCCCCTGGTCCTCCAATGCTCCCCATCTCCCATGCCCTGAGTCCTCCTGCTCCCCCTATGCATTCCCAGCTCCTTGTCCCCATGTGACCCGTCTGTCCTTCTCTCAAGTCTCCCTTGTCCCCTTTCTCACCGTGTGTTCCCCATCTACCCTGTCCTCATAATCCCTGTGCCCCCTTCTTCCCTGCTCCCAAGTCTCCCCATGTCCCCTTGCAACTCCGTCTACTTGCGTCCCTATCTACTCTGCCCTCGGAGTCCCCTTTTGTCCTCTTGTGCCTGTCTCCCTTGCCCCCTAGTCCCCGTGTGTCCCCTTGTGCCCTTCTCCTCTTCTTCCTGGTCCCCATAAGTCCCCTTGTGCTTGTGTCCCTTGTTCCCTTGTGTAGCCTTGTGTCAGTCTCCCTTGCCCACTAGTCCCTGTTTGTCCCCTTGTGCCTGTCTCCTTTGTCCCCTTGCGCTTGAGTACCTTGTCCCTGTGTGTCCCCTTGTGTCAGTCTCCCTTGCCCACTAGTCCCCATGTGCCCTTCTCCCCTGCCTCCTAGCCCGCATGTGTCCCCTTGTGCCTGTCTTCGTTGCTCCCTAGCCCCCCGTGTCACCATTGTGCCTATCTCCCTTAGCCCCCTTGTGTCCTTCTCCCCTGCCCCATAGTCACCATTTCCCGTGTCTTTCTCACTGCACCTGTATGAAGGGGCTGCATTATACTATGAGGGGGGCTGCATTATATTCTATGAAGTTACATTATATTGTATGGTGGGGCTGCATTATACTTTTGTGGGGTGGCTGCATTAAACTCTGTTGGGTGGCTGAATTATACTATATGTGGGCTGCGTTATACTGTATCGAGGACTATTGGGAATACATTATACTATATGAAATACTATGGGGTGCATTATACTATGAGAAATGAATTGTACGACTTGGATGACGATGGCGGTGCATTATACTATATGGAGCACTATGAGGAGTGTATTATACTATATGGAGGACTGAGCAGTGTATTTTAATATATGGAGGACTATGAGGAGTGTATAATACTATATGGAGGACTATGAGGGGTGCATTATACTATATGGAGCACTATGAGGAGTGTATTATACTATATGGAGGACTGAGCAGTGTATTTTAATATATGGAGGACTATGAGGAGTGTATTCAGGGGCGGATTATCAGAGGGTCAATATGGGCGGTAGCCCAGGGCCCAGTGGTCTGGGGGGGCCCTGGGCTACCGCACAGATTGACCCTCTGATAATCATCTGTGAATGCCGGCGGCGGCCGCCGCCGGTATTTATGTGCCCCCGCTGTACCCGGTGGGCAGAGAGAGGGGGCCCGCATCGGGCCCCGTCTCATCTGCTCACCGGGCCCCTTCCGGCGCTGCGGCGGTTTCCTATTGACGTGCGGGCGCTCGCCCGCACGTCAATAGTTAACAACAGCCGCCAGCCAATTGGAGGCTGGCGGCTGATGTCGGCCGCAGGCGCACACGTCGCCGGCGTCTGACGTCATTGTCAGTCGCCGGCGAGTGTGCTCTGTTGGAGGGAGCTCAGCGCTGGAGCGCGGACAGGTGAGGAGACTTTGTTTTTTGTTTTTATAAGGGTGGAAACACTGAGGGCAATGCTGGAGGACACTGGGGCAGATTGCTGGAGGACGCTGGGGCAGATTGCTGGAGGACGCTGGGGCAGATTGCTGGAGGACGCTGGGGCAGATTGCTGGAGGACGCTGGGGCAATGCTAGAGGACACTGGGGCAGATTGCTGGAGGACACTGGGGCAGATTGCTGGAGGACACTGGGGCAGATTGCTGGAGGACACTGGGGCAGATTGCTGGAGGACACGGGCAGATTGCTGGAGGACACTGGGGCAGATTGCTGGAGGACACTGGGGCAGATTGCTGGAGGACACTGGGGCAGATTGCTGGAGACACTGGGGCAGATTGCTAGAGGACACTGGGGCAGATTGCTGGAGGACACTGGGGCAGATTGCTGGAAGACACTGGGACAGATTGCTGGAGGACACGGGCAGATTGCTGGAGGACACTGGGGCAGATTGCTGGAGGACACTGGGGCAGATTGCTGGAGACACTGGGGCAGATTGCTGGAGACACTGGGGGAAATGCTGGACATACTAGGGCAGATTGCTGGACACACTGGTGGTAATATTCTGGACACACTGTCTGGGGGCAATGCTGGATGCACTGGGGCAGATTGCTGGACGCACTGGGGCAGATTGCTGGACACACTGTCTGGGGGCAATATGCTGGACACACTGGGGCAATATGCTGGACACACTGGGGCAGATTGCTGGACACACTGGGGCAGATTGCTGGACACACTGGGGCAGATTGCTGGACACACTGTCTGGGGGCAATATGCTGGAGACACTGGGGCAGATTGCTGGACACTGGGGCAATATGCAGGACATACTGAGGCAGATTGCTGGACACACTGGGGGCAGGACTGGAGGCATGGGCAGAATGTAGACACGGGGCATGATTGGAGACACGGGCAGAATGAAAGACATGGGGCAGGATTGGATCATGGGGCAGGATGGATACGATGGAGACAGATGGGGCAGGATGTGGAGATCATATGGGGTAGAATGGATACTCATGAGGGCAGGATGCGAGAACATATGGCTGGAGCCAGGAATGAGACACACGGGGCCAGGGTGGGGAATATTATTACCATAGGGGCTAATTAAGGGATATTATTACTGCAGTGATGTATTTTTTATTTTTTGAGTATACTGTTTTAAATGGGGGTCGGTCCCGTTACTGTGCAGAGTGACACTATATCGCCTTTTTTTCTTCATGTGGTGTAATGTAGAAGTTGTGAAAAATTAAGTAATGTGTTCTGCAAGCGGAGCTCGAGATAACTGTGTTATTTCCTGCAGAAACGAGTCCTGGCTGGAAGAAATGATGGCGGTCTGTGCTGGATGAAAGATGAAGGACTTCACCTAGAGACGTCACTGGTGAGTCAGTGTTACCTATACACTGACACTATACACTGTATACTATATAGAGGTCCTGTGTATAATACCACCAGTGATCTCTGTATTACCTCTACACAGACACTGCATACTAAGTACAGATCTCCTGTGAATACTGGCACTTATGGTGATAGTATTGTGTTGCTTTTTACTGATCAGTATTGTAGTATTCAGTCACTATGTGGTGGTAATATGTGGTCTGGACATGGTGTTGTGGTATTTGTCCCTTGTATGTGATATTTGGTCACCAAGTGGTGGTAATATGTGGTCTTGACATGGTGCGGTGGTATTTGTTCCTTGTATGTGATATTATTCGATCACTGTGGTTGTAATTTGTGGTCTTGACATGGTGCGGTGGTATTTGTTCCTTGTATGTGATATTATTCGATCACTGTGGTTGTAATTTGTGGTCTGGTCATGGTGCGGTGGTATTTGTTCCTTGTATGTGATATTATTCGATCACTGTGGTTGTAATTTGTGGTCTGGTCATGGTGCGGTGGTATTTGTTCCTTGTATGTGATATTATTCGATCACTGTGGTTGTAATTTGTGGTCTGGTCATGGTGCGGTGGTATTTGTTCCTTGTATGTGATATTATTGGTCAAAATATACCTAAATTGTATTGCAGATTTTAACAAATATTTAATAGGTTACAGTAGAGTAGGGCCTGGCAATTTTTCTGGAATAATCTGGTTCGGGTATATCATGACCCCCGTCACATGACCCCCGTCACATGACCGGGGGGGGCCCACAGTGTCTGAACAGCCCGGGGCCCTAGCTACCCTTAATCCACCCCTGAGTGTATTATACTATATGGAGGACTATGAGGGGTGCATTATACTATATGGAGCACTATGAGCAGTGTAGTATACTATATGGAGGACTGAGGAGTGTATTACACCATATGGAGCACTATGAGGAGTGTATTTTAATATATGAAGGACTATGAGGAGTGTATAATACTATATGGAGGACTATGGAGAGTGTATTATACTATTGTACTATATGGAGGACTATGGAGAGTGTATTATACTATATGGATGACTATGAACTTTGCAGTATATTATATAGAGGACTAGGGGGTGCATTATATTATAAGGAGTACTATGGGGGTGCATTATACTTCTTATATGGATCCCAATGACTTCTATGTAAGCCCCTGATGAGTATAATGGTTTATTTTCTTTTATAAATTACATAACAATGGCAGTACGGGGGACAGATATATACCAGGATGGGGCACCGGATAGTTATGCCACTGAGGTCACACTATACAACTTTGCAATAAAGCTATAGTGTGCGAAATGAATAGGGAAAATCTGAATTTGGGTGGAAAATATTTTTGCATGGTTGGGGGGGGGGGCCCATTTGAAAGTTCGCACCGGGGCCCATAACTTTCTAGTTACGCCACTGGTAAAATATCTGCTAGGAAACCACTGCTAAGGGCAGGCAACAAGCAGAAGAGACTTGTTTGGGCTAAAGAACACAAGGAATGGACATTAGACCAGTGGAAATCTGTGCTTTGGTCTGATGAGTCCGAATTTTAGATCTTTGGTTCCAACCACCGTGTCTTTGTGCAACGCAGAAAAGGTGAACGGATGGACTCTACATGCCTGGTTCCCACCGTGAAGCATGGAGTTGGAGGTGTGATGGTGTGGGGGTGCTTTGCTGGTGACACTGTTGGGGATTTATTCAAAATTGAAGTCATACTGAACCAGCATGGCTACCACAGCATCTTGCAGCGGCATGCTATTCCATCCGGTTTGCATTTAGTTGGACCATCATTTATTTTTCAACAGGACAATGACCCCAAACACACCTCCAGGCTGTGTAAGGGCTATTTGACCAAGAAGGAGAGTGATGGGGTGCTACGCCAGATGACCTGGCCTCCACAGTCACCAGACCTGAACCCAATCGAGATGGTTTGGGGTGAGCTGGACCGCAGAGTGAAGGTAAAAGGGCCAACAAGTGCTAAGCATCTCTGGGAACTCCTTCAAGATTGTTGGAAGACCATTCCCGGTGACTACCTCTTGAAGCTCATCAAGAGAATGCCAAGAGTATGTAAAGCAGTCATCAAAGCAAAAGGTGGCTACTGTGAAGTACCTAGAATATAAGACATAATTTCAGTTGTTTCACACATAGTCATGAAAATACAGAAAAATCTTTAACCCCTTTCTGCCATTAGACGGACTATTCCGTCCATGTGGGGTGGGCCCTACTTCCCAAGGACGGAATAGTACGTCATGGTAACAAAATTCTCATTGGGGTCTGTTACAAACCCCCAAATATAACAGAAAGCATGGAAAGTCTACTTCTAAAGCAGATAGATGAAGCTGCAACCCATAATGAGGTCCTGGTTATGGGGGACTTTAACTACCCGGATATTAACTGGGAAACAGAAACCTGTGAAACCCATAAAGGCAACAGGTTTCTGCTAATAACCAAGAAAAATTATCTTTCACAATTGGTGCAGAATCCAACCAGAGGAGCAGCACTTTTAGACCTAATACTATCTAATAGACCTGACAGAATAACAAATCTGCAGGTGGTTGGGCATTTAGGAAATAGCGACCACAATATTGTGCAGTTTCACCTGTCTTTCACTAGGGGGACTTGTCAGGGAGTCACAAAAACATTGAACTTTAGGAAGGCAAAGTTTGAACAGCTTAGAGATGCCCTTAATCTGGTAGACTGGGACAATATCCTCAGAAATGAGAATACAGATAATAAATGGGAAATGTTTAAGAACATCCTAAATAGGCAGTGTAAGCGGTTTATACCTTGTGGGAATAAAAGGACTAGAAATAGGAAAAACCCAATGTGGCTAAACAAAGAAGTAAGACAGGCAATTAACAGTAAAAAGAAAGCATTTGCACTACTAAAGCAGGATGGCACCATTGAAGCTCTAAAAAACTATAGGGAGAAAAATACTTTATCTAAAAAACTAATTAAAGCTGCCAAAAAGGAAACAGAGAAGCACATTGCTAAGGAGAGTAAAACTAATCCCAAACTGTTCTTCAACTATATCAATAGTAAAAGAATAAAAACTGAAAATGTAGGCCCCTTAAAAAATAGTGAGGAAAGAATGGTTGTAGATGACGAGGAAAAAGCTAACATATTAAACACCTTCTTCTCCACGGTATTCACGGTGGAAAATGAAATGCTAGGTGAAATCCCAAGAAACAATGAAAACCATATATTAAGGGTCACCAATCTAACCCAAGAAGAGGTGCGAAACCGGCTAAATAAGATTAAAATAGATAAATCTCCGGGTCCGGATGGCATACACCCACGAGTACTAAGAGAACTAAGTAATGTAATAGATAAACCATTATTTCTTATTTTTAGGGACTCTATAGCGACAGGGTCTGTTCCACAGGATTGGCGCATAGCAAATGTGGTGCCAATATTCAAAAAGGGCTCTAAAAGTGAACCTGGAAATTATAGGCCAGTAAGTCTAACCTCTATTGTTGGTAAAATATTTGAAGGGTTTCTGAGGGATGTTATTCTGGATTATCTCAATGAGAATAACTGTTTAACTCCATATCAGCATGGGTTTATGAGAAATCGCTCCTGTCAAACCAATCTAATCAGTTTTTATGAAGAGGTAAGCTATAGACTGGACCACGGTGAGTCATTGGACGTGGTATATCTCGATTTTTCCAAAGCGTTTGATACCGTGCCGCACAAGAGGTTGGTACACAAAATGAGAATGCTTGGTCTGGGGGAAAATGTGTGTAAATGGGTTAGTAACTGGCTTAGTGATAGAAAGCAGAGGGTGGTTATAAATGGTATAGTCTCTAACTGGGTCGCTGTGACCAGTGGGGTACCGCAGGGGTCAGTATTGGGACCTGTTCTCTTCAACATATTCATTAATGATCTGGTAGAAGGTTTACACAGTAAAATATCGATATTTGCAGATGATACAAAACTTTGTAAAGCAGTTAATACAAGAGAAGATAGTATTCTGCTACAGATGGATCTGGATAAGTTGGAAACTTGGGCTGAAAGGTGGCAGATGAGGTTTAACAATGATAAATGTAAGGTTATACACATGGGAAGAAGGAATCAATATCACCATTACACACTGAACGGGAAACCACTGGGTAAATCTGACAGGGAGAAGGACTTGGGGATCCTAGTTAATGATAAACTTACCTGGAGCAGCCAGTGCCAGGCAGCAGCTGCCAAGGCAAACAGGATCATGGGGTGCATTAAAAGAGGTCTGGATACACATGATGAGAGCATTATACTGCCTCTGTACAAATCCTCACGGGGGGAGCGCGGCCGATCGCGGCCGGGTGTCAGCTGCTTATCGCAGCTGACATCCGGCACTATGTGCCAGGAGCGGTCACGGACCGCCCCCAGCACATTAACCCCCGGCACACCGCGATCAAACATGATCGCGATGTGCCGGCGGTACAGGGAAGCATCGTGCAGGGAGGGGGCTCCCTGCGGGCTTCCCTGAGACCCCGCAGCAACGCGATGTGATCGCGTTGCTGCGAGGGTCTCCTACCTTCCTCCCTGCAGCAAGTTTCGGATCCAAGATGGCCGCGGATCCGGGTCCTGCAGGGAGGAAAGTGGCTTACCAAGTGCCTGCTCAGAGCAGGCACTTGGTAACGCTGCAGCACTCTGAGACAGATCGGTGATCTGTCAGAGTGCTGTGCAAACTGGCAGATCACCGATCTGTATTGTCCCCCCCTGGGACAAAGTAAAAAAGTTAAAAAAAATTTTTACAAGTGTGTAAAAAAAATATTTAAAAAAAAATCCTAAATAATGAAAAATATATATATATATATATATATTATTCCCATAAATACATTTCTTTAAATAAAAAAAAAAACACAATAAAAGTACACATATTTAGTATCGCCACGTCCGTAACGACTCGACCTATAAAACTGTCCCACTAGTTAAACCCTTCAGTAAACACCGTAAGAAAAAAAAAAAAAAAACGAGACAAAAAACAACGCTTTATTATCATACCGCCGAACAAAAAGTGGAATAACACGCGATCAAAAAGACGGATATAAATAACCATGGTATCTTGTCCCGCAAAAAACGAGCCGCCATACAGCAACATCAGCAAAAAAATAAAAAAGTTATAGTCCTCAGAATAAAGCGATGCAAAAATAATTATTTTTTCTATAAAATAGTTTTTATCGTATAAAAGCACCAAAACATTAAAAAAATGATATAAATGAGGTGTCGCTGTAATCGTACTGACCCGAAGAATAAAACTGCTTTATCAATTTTACCAAACGCGGAACGGTATAAACGCCTCCCCCAAAAGAAATTCATGAATAGCTGGTTTTTGGTAATTCTGCCTCACAAAAATCGGAATAAAAAGCGATCAAAAAATGTCACGTGCCCAAAAATGTTACCAATAGAAACGTCAACTCGTCCCGCAAAAAACAAGACCTCACATGACTCTGTGGACCAAAATATGGAAAAATTATAGCTCTCAAAATGTGGTAACGCAAAAAATATTTTTTGCAATAAAAAGCGTCTTTCAGTGTGTGACGGCTGCCAATCATAAAAATCCGCTAAAAAACCCGCTATAAAAGTAAATCGAACCCCCCTTCATCACCCCCTTAGTTAGGGAAAAATAAAAAAAATTAAAAAATGTATTTATTTCCATTTTCCCATTAGGGCTAGGGTTAGGGCTAGGGTTAGGGCTAGGGTTAGGGCTAGGGCTAGGGTTAGGGCTAGGGCTAGGGTTAGGGCTAGAGTTATGGTTAGGGCTAGGGTTAGGGCTAGGGTTAAGGCTACAGTTAGGGTTAAGGCTACAGTTAGGGTTGGGGCTAAAGTTAGGGTTAGGGTTTGGATTACATTTGCGGTTGGGAATAGGGTTGGGATTAGGGTTAGGGGTGTGTCTAGGTTAGGGGTGTGGTTAGGGTTACCGTTGGAATTAGGGTTAGGGGTGTGTTTGGATTAGGGTTTCAGTTATAATTGGGGGGTTACCACTGTTTAGGCACATCAGGGGCTCTCCAAACGCGACATGGCGTCCGATCTCAATTCCAGCCAATTCTGCGTTGAAAAGGTAAAACAGTGCTCCTTCCCTTCCGAGCTCTCCCGTGTGTCCAAACAGGAGTTTACCCCAACATATGGGGTATCAGCGTACTCAGGACAAATTGGACAACAACTTTTGAGGTCCAATTTCTCCTGTTACCCTTGGGAAAATACAAAACTGGGGGCTAAAAAATAATTTTTGTGGGAAAAAAAAAGATTTTTTATTTTCACGGCTCTGCGTTATAAACTGTAGTGAAACACTTGGGGGCTCAAAGTTCTCACAGCACATCTAGATAAGTTCGTGGGGGGGTCTAGTTTCCAATATGGGGTCACTTGTGGGGGGTTTCTACTGTTTAGGTACATTAGGGGCTCTGCAAACGCAATGTGACGCCTGCAGACCATTCCATCTAAGTCTGCATTCCAAATGGCGCTCCTTCCCTTCTGAGCCCTCCCTGGCGCCCAAACGGTGGTTCCCCCCCACATATCGGGCATCAGCGCACTCAGGACAAATTGGACAACAACTTTTGGGGTCCAATTTCTCCTGTTACCCTCGAGAAAATACAAAACTGGGGGCTAAAAAATAATTTTGGGGGGAATTTTTTTTTTCTCACGGCTCTGCGTTAGAAACTGTAGTGAAACACTTGGGGGCTCAAAGTTCTCACAACATATCTAGATAAGTTCCTTGGGGGGTCTAGTTTCCAATATGGGGTCACTTGTGGGGGGTTTCTACTGTTTAGGTACATTAGGGGCTCTGCAAACGCAATGTGACGCCTGCAGACCATTCCATCTAATTCTGTATTCCAAATGGCGCTACTTCCCTTCCGAGCCCTCCCATGCGCCCAAACGGTGGTTCCCCCCCACATATGGGGTATCAGCGCACTCAGGACAAATTGCACAACAACTTTTGGGGTCCAATTTCTCCTGTTACCCTTGGGAAAATACAAAACTGGGGGCTAAAAAATAATTTTTGTGGGAAAAAATTTTTGTTTTATTTTTACGGCTCTGCATTATAAACTTCTGTGAAGCTCTTGGTGGGTCAAAGTGCTCACCACATATCTAGATAAGTTCCTTAGGGGGTCTACTTTCCAAAATAGTGTCACTTGTGGGGGGTTTCAATGTTTAGGCACATCAGTGGCTCTCCAAACACAACATGGCGTCTCATCTCAATTCCTGTGAATTTTGCATTGAAAAGTCAAACGGCGCTCCTTCCCTTCTAAGCTCTCACATGCGCCCAAACAGTGGTTTACCCCCACATATGGGGTATCAGCGTACTCAGGACAAATTGGACAACAACTTTTTGGTTCCAATTTCTTCTCTTACCATTGGGAAAATAAAAAATTGGGGGCGAAAAGATAATTTTTGTGAAAAAAATGATTTTTTATTTTTACGGTTCTGCATTATAAACTTCTGTGAAGCACTTGGTGGGTCAAAGTGCTCACCACACCTCTACATAAGTTCCTTAGGGGGTCTACTTTCCAAAATGGTGTCACTTGTGGGGGGTTTCAATGTTTAGGCACATCAGGGGCTCTCCAAACGCAACATGGCGTCCCATCTCAATTCCAGTCAATTTTGCATTAAAAAGTCAAATGGTGCTCCTTCGCTTCCAAGCTCTGTCATGCGCACAAAAACAGTGGTTTACCTCCACTTATGGGGTATCGGCGTACTCAGGACAAATTGTACAACAAGGTTTGGGGTCCATTTTCTCCTGTAACCCTTGGTAAAATAAAACAAATAAGAGCTGAAGTAAAATTTTTTGTGAAAAAAAGTTAAATATTAATTTTTATTTAAACATTCCAAAAAATCCTGTGAAGCACCAGAAGGGTTAATAAACTTCTTGAATGTGGTTTTGAGCACCTTGAGGGGTGCAGTTTTTAGAATGGTGTCACACTTGGTTATTTTCTATCATATAGATCCCTCAAAATGACTTCAAATGAGATGTGGTCCCTAAAATAAAATGGTGTTGTAAAAATGAGAAATTGCTGGTCAACTTTTAACCCTTATAACTCCCTAACAAAAAAAAATTTTGGTTCCAAAATTGTGCTGATGTAAAGTAGACATGTGGGAAATGTTACTTATTAAGTATTTTGTGTGACATATCTCTGTGATTTAATTGCATAAAAATTCAAAGTTGGAAAATTGCGAAATTTTTTTACATTTTCGCCATATTTCCATTTTTTTCACAAATAAACGCAGGTAATATCAAAGAAATTTTACCACTATCATGAAGTACAATATGTCACGAGAAAACAATGTCAGAATCACCGGGATCCGTTGAAGCATTCCAGAGTTATAACCTCATAAAGGGACAGTGGTCAGAATTGTAAAAATTGGCCCGGTCATTAACGTGCAAACCACCCTTGGGGGTAAAGGGGTTAAATGAGAAGGTGTGTCCAAACTTTTGGTCTGTACTGTATAGATTAATTAATGTACTGTTATTTATCTCACATGGTGAACAAAAGAAATATGTAAAACTAAATTCAGAATCGCTGTTTTTAATCACCTGTCCTCAAACCAAATTTAACATTTTTATTTATTTTAAACTTTAAAAATTTAGTATCAACCTAACTGGCAGAATAGTCTCATTTTTACTGCTCAGTAAACACCACAAAAAGACATAATAACAAGCTATATTATTATTATTTTACTTTGCCCCACGGCCCCCACCACAAAAATGTTTTTTTTTCTTTTTCTGTTTTCCAATATATTTCATCACAAATTAAATGGTGCCATGAAAAAATACAGCTCATCCTGCAAAAGAAAAATGCTGAAAAAAATAAAATGACTGCTTGATGTCTTAAAGGGATTGTCTGATCTAATTTGATTGATGAATCCCCTGGCGGTTTCTGAGCCGGTAACGGCGGTGATGTATGGGATATGCATACTCCAGAGCAGAGCCCGTCTAGTGGGGTGACCCCGCTCCACACACTTGTCCAGGGCACCTTTTTCTGCCTGTAAGCGCTTTCCAACAGGTGGCGCTTATAGAGTTAAGTCCTCTTTTTCTCAGAAGAGGCAATTTGCATAGGTGAGCACTTTAGGCACTGTGTGTGTGTGATGCACTCTTTTATTTGCAGCCTCTGACCACTAACCTGAGGCCATCTAGGTCTCTAAAGAAAGCTCATCTTCTATTAGCCCTGATAGATCTGCTCCTGCCCATGCTGGAGAGAGCATTTATTGCCTACACCCCAGATACTACAAGTCCCAGCATGCCCTGCTCTCAGTGTCAGCAGCCTCACAATCACAGCAGTGCGGCAACCAGCGCGATGACGTCACATGGCAACCAATCTCAGCGTCCTTAGCAACCTTTATGCTGACTGCTGGATTTTGCGCTTTGCATTGATTTGGACCCTCACATGGCGATCGTGAACCCCCTGTCTAACCCCAAAGGGGTGAAGCTGCAGTGCGAGCTGTGCCACAGCCCGGCTTACATACAGTGCAGGGGCTGTAAGGTGACATATTACTGGTGAGTAGCGCAGCTTCCCAGAAGTGATGCGTAGTGTCATTACAAGGTGTGAACAAATGCGGGATATACGATGACGACCAGATCTGCTGCAAATCGAGTCTTTTTGTTCCCTCCAATTTTCTATGTAGTGAATTGACGTAGATAGCCACCAGGGGGCGCAGACACAGATTCACATTCACCTGGAGTTCAGCTGATGGCCACCAGGGGGCGCAGACACAGATTCACATTCACCTGGATTTCAGCTGATGGCCACTAGGAGGCGCAGACACAGATTCACATTCACCTGGATTTCAGCTGATAGCCACCAGGGGGCGCAGACACAAATTCACATTCACCTGGAGTTCAGCTGATGGCCACCAGGGGGCGCAGACACAGATTCACATTCACCTGGATTTCAGCTGATGGCCACTAGGGGGCGCCAGCAGATGAAAACCATGTTTGGCTTAGTGTTAATTATAAACTTTCACATACCCTATAAACTGTTACTAAAAAGTGCACTCTCTGTATCATACATCAGTGCTCCATTGCTTTTAACTTGGTTTTCACAAGCAAAAATAACAATGCATATGCTTTGTGTACATTTAAAGTGGAGGATCCAGACACAAGTCATGGACAAAATAGCTCTGCAAGTTACACTAATTTATAATTAAAGGCGTAGAGAATCTAGTGGCAGTGCAGGCAATGATCTGTGTGCATAGGGGACCGATCGCCACTGTTTCGCGCCTCTTTTCTAGAGGTCCTAAAGGTGACGTTTTTTATGCGCTACTTATTTATTATTTAATTTGGGCACTTTTTTTTTTGCTAAAAATTCTACTTGGTTTCATATGTTTTTTTTTTTTTTTTTCCATTACAGACGTGGTTTTTGGTTCTCTAGATGTCATAGTCTAATTCATCTTTGGTAACTTTTCCCGTTGAGAATTGCATTTTTACTACTATGGAACCCCCTATGTCACATTGCTGACATTTAGCCACTTTTACTCTCATATACAAGCTCTGTAAACCAATATTGTTGTTGGTTTTTTTGTCCACAAGTGACGTGGAGCACCAGCGGGCAGACTGGGCGAGTATTCATGAGAAGATATGCCAGCTCCTGATCCCCGTCCGTACGCCAGTCCCTTTCTTGAATTCTGCAGCAGAAAGATCTCATTCTATACAGCAATTATTGCAGAGGAAGGTACGGAAGCTTCTCGTGTTATTGTATCTCCAGACTGGTGCAAAATTTCATGGTTCCCTTATTAAAAGATTCAACCCCTTCACACTATGGCCATTTTCCCTTTATTTATTTATTTTTTATTTTTTTTTCCTCCCCATCTTCCAAGAGCCATAAACTTTTTATATTTCCATCAATAAAGCCATATGAAGGCTTGTTATTTGCGGGACGTGTTGTATTTTTGAACGACACCATTGATTTTACCATATAGTATGCTGGAAATCAGTAAACAAAATTTAAAAAAAAAGTGCAATTTTTTTATTAATTTTTTATTTTATTTATCGTGTTCACTATATGGTAAAACTGACCCGGTAATATGATTCTCCATGTATAGTTTACTTGTATTTAACTGATGAAAAAAATTCTAAAAATTTGGATGAAAATGTGTTCATATTTGTATTTGTCACCATTTTCCGAGACCCATAGTGTTTCCATTTTTCGGGGTCTGAGACTGGATGAGGGATGTGTCCCGAACTGACATTTTTATTGATACCATTTTGGGATATATACGGTGTTTTGATCGCCCGTTATTGCAATGTGTGTGGCAACAAATAAGACGTAATTCTGGTGTTTTGATATTTTTTCTCTTACGCCATTGAACTGTCTGATTAATTTACAATATATTTTGATAGATCGGGCGATTCTTAACTTGGCGATACCAAATGTATATTTATTTTTTTTTTTTGCAATTGTTTTATTTTTAATGGGGCAGAAGGGGGGTGATTTGAACTTTTGTGTTTTTTTATTTTATTCATATTTTTTAAAAACTTTTATTTTTTTCACTTTTTTTACTGTATAGTCCTTGTTTGAGACTTGAAGCTGCCATCCTCCAGTCGCTTGTGCAATGTATAGTTGGGTTGTTTCAGAAATCACGATCTCCTATCAACGCAGACCACAAGCTAGCGTTCACAGGAGTATCATTATCACAGGAATGGGAGTCTTCTGCAGACCCCCGGCTGTCATGACAACCCATCGGCGCCCCCCCGATCATGGCACAGGGGAGCCAATGGGTGGGATTTATGGCGTGCTTCTGGCTGGCTTGTGTTGAATCCCACTGTAAGAGATTATCAGTGGGATTTAACTGGTTAACAGATGCGGGTGGAGCATCGATCCACCCGCGGCTGTTAAAGGCTGATTAAATCAGCTGTCTTGTCCGAGTAAAGATACGGGTTCAGGATTGGAGCCCGCATCAAAGTTAGGGACATGACATATGACATAAGTATATGTCATATGTCATGAATGGGTTACAGGATCCTGTCAGCAGGAATTCACCCCCCAAACTATTTATATGCACACATCACTCTTTCAAAAACAAGTCCCGCAATACTTTTACATGGCCAGTCCGTTCCTCCATTACTGAGAAATCAGAATTTGAATTTATATGCAAATGACTCTGAAGATCTATGGTAGATCTGAAACCTATGTCACTCCAGCTCTATTCAATGCCCAGCACCACCTCCTCCTGCTTGGCTGACAACCGTTGTGATATGTGACCTCAGGCAAAGGAGCCGTCAGTAAATCAGGAGGAGGCAGCGCTGGGTGGGAAATAGAGCTGGAGTGACAGAGGCTTCAGATCTACCATAGCTCTTCAGCCTCAATTCAAACGCTGTTTTCTCAGTAACTGAAGAACAGACTGGCAATGAAAATATATTGCTGGACTTGTCTTTTAAAGACCTACATGCGCATATCAATAGTTTTGGGGGTGAAATCCTGCTGACAGATTCTCTTTAAGCACCTTGGTTCCAATTGATTATTGCATTAGTGGCAGTTTTTAGTCTATATTTTGGTGTTTTTTCACCTGTTTTTTATTCTGCCTGATTCTACGTTTAATTTACTCCTTTTCTTAAAGCCTATTTTATATATGTACGGTTATTTTTGTCCATTCACCATTGTAGAGTTTGGATTTCCAGATGTCTTCGACTGATTCATCAAATGAGGCTTTTTAAATTTCCCCCAAATTCGGTGCAGATGTACACCAGTTCTTTCCTGTAGAGATTTTATGTACCCCAGCTATTTTGGCAAAATTTTTGCACCATTTTAAGAACTCTGCAACTTTTTTCTTTTAACAAAGTTGGAAAATAGGTGACTGACAAAATGAAGGTCATGACCCACTCAAAAAAATCAACAAGTACCATGAGAATTAAAAGAAAGAAAAGTGATTAAAAAATGTAAGAGAAGTCCAGTATTTTATTTTGGGGGGCACAAATGTAGTCTTTATTATTGCGTAGAGGACATGGGGGAGCCTAAAGGGAAGTTTCTGAGGGAGCAATTACAGTGGTGGGTATTAATACTGAGGGGGCACTACAGCTTCTAGAATATTAAGAATATTTCTATATGGGGCACTAAAGTGACACAAATGATTGAGCTTTTGTACCTAAGCATGTTTTTATTATAAATGTTGTAGGGGAGAAAGTGCAACTGACCCTGCCGGTTCCTGTACAGATCCTGACCCCGCAGTCCCTAGTGGTTCCTGCATGAGCAGAGATAGCCCTAACAACAGACTAGATAATGACAACTCGGACCTATGCTGCATCGAGTGCTTTACGTTAATCCTAAAGGACCGGAGGGCAGAGCAGAGTGTAAATTACCTAGAAAAGGGAAAATGTGCTGAAATAGAAAATATCCTAGAGTGAGTAAAACAAACCACGAAATATTAAGTACGTACTCTTACAAAATATGCCGCCTACTTCCTAAAAAAGAAACAGAAGGTAGGTGCAGAGTATAGAACATAAAAAGCAGAGAGATAAACCCTACTTGGTCTTTCACTAACTGGCTAAGACTACAATAGCATGGCTGGACATCCAAATGAGACTATCACCAGCAGGAAATACCAGCAGGGGGAAAGTATATAAAGCCGCACCCGAAAGGTGATAGAGCAGACAAATGAGTAAATGAAAACACTTGTTACACTAAAAAAGACTGAGGCATGGATAACAGAAACAAAACAACCAAAGAAAAGGTGCATCTACTGTGGCTCATTGGACAGAGAAGCCGACCACAAAGCGCAGGCTGAATAGTTCGAACCCAGACGCATGACAGTGGCGAATTGGTAATAGTCTGGTTGATGATAATTTGGTCTCCAATGGTAAATCTGTGATCTGCTCACACTATGAGTTAAATGCAGTGTTTTATACTAGTGACTGGCATATTTTTGCTGTACTCTATGTCTGTCATATGTGTGTATCACCCTGACAGAAACATTTAATAGAACTGACCAGTAAGGAAGCTCAGAGACTCCTGTATGAAGGACGCCATGTGGATGTCATCCCTGCAGCCTCCCATTCTCTGTCTTTCAGTGTAGATGTATATGGACTGGCATCCGTGGAGTTAGTGCCAGTCTACCTGATCCTTGCTGAAGCCAACATTGGTAAGTAGGGCAAATTATAAATGTCTGTATATGGTGTAACACAGTGGTCCCCAACTCCAGGCCTCGAGGGCCGCCAACAGTGCAGGTTTTCAGGATTTCCTTAGTATTGCACAGGGGTTGGAATCATCACCTGTGCAGATGATCACATTACCACCGATGCAATACTAAAGAAATCCTGAAAACCTGCACTGTTGGCGGCCCTCGAGGCCTGGAGTTGGGGACCCCTGGTGTAACCTATGCTATTGTTGTAAAAGGTGGCATAGCAATAGGGGGTTGCAGCATAGCGACATTTTGGTTCTTGTGCTTTATGGGATGCATTGGCCCCATGTGACACAATAGACTATCTGTACGCTAAAGGGTGTTGGGGATATATTAATATTTTGCATCAAGATCCAGAAGCCTGACGCTACATTTTTGTCTGGAAATTACCTTGCACACTACTACGATTGTCCATCTGACATCTAATTTTATGGGTAGCACTCGAGTGAGGGGCATTTAGGTGCTAGCTGCGCTTCCATCCATGGGCGTGGGCATTGTGACATTGGATATTCCCTTGATGGCCAGCCAAGGCCTGGAAGAAGAACATTCCCTTGATGGCCAGCCAAAGCCTGGAAGAAGATTCATGCTGTAGGTTGTTGTCACCATGGGTCATGTCAACTTCATCTATGAGGACCGCAGTCCTGTCCTAGGAGCTATTCTTCTGACAGAGAGCTGAGGGAACATTGAGCAGTCATTCTTTTTGGAACCCATTATTCTGGCCTGTTTACATGAATGATGTATTCCATATATTACTTATTCTGTATTTGTGTCACTGTTTGATTAGGTCTTGGCCATCTGACCCAGGCAGAAGAATATCTGTCCCGTGCCTACTGGACCGTGCTGAAGACTATAGACTGCAGTAATTCCATTAAATCCAAACTACACCGCAACCTAGGACTTCTTTACTCAGCCAAGGGGGAATTTGAGGAGTCACTCCGACACCTTTCTAACGATGTAAGTAAAGAAGCTTACGTTAAATTGCACTTCTGTTATGTGCTAGAAGTGACCATATGTTCTCTGTACAATTAATATATTATTGCATTTGTTGTGTAGTCACATAAAGATATCATACTATAACCCAGGCTTATGTTGTAAAGGTTATATGCTGTATAAGGCCTCATTCACATTTCTGTGTATCACAGACCGGACAGTCGCGTCGGTCTTCTGAACCAAATTTGATAGCCTTTTTGGTAGGAATGAGGTTGTGAGGTTTAGGTCCAGACACCTGAGAGCCGTGATATAAGAACGTCTGAATTTGACCTAAAGTCTTCAATACAACTGATTAATTTGTTTCCCCCTCTAAGAACTGTCCCCAGCTTCTCAGATCAACTGGTTCCTAAACCAGATCTTTATAAAGTGGCAAAGTAATAATTATTTTTAAGCCGTAATCCTTGTAAAACAAGATCATGTCAGCTTTCGATGCAGGAGACTGACATTGAGGTTATACTCTATTACATCCAAATTCCTATCCATAGTCGACTTGTCCAATAGTACTTACTTCAGGGTGGAAACTGTATTCATATTTTTTTTACCCCAAGATCTATAAACTTACTTTGTTAAAGAGTGTGTCTCATTTGCCATATTATTACCCACAGAGCCATTTCATTACCAAGGGCCCCCTGTGGGGACGTATAGCCTGTACAGTATCTATAGCACCAAAGAGCTTTGTGAGAAGTTCTAGATAAGCTGGAAATATCCAAAGATTGCCCCTTTGATACACCATGGTGGTGGTCTTCGACAGAGAACTTAACTTAGAAGACTGTTTTAGCTGTCATGGATAGCACAGTGATATACCTGAGTTTATGTCTGACCAAAGACTATGGCCCCTATTCATCAAGACCTGTGGTTTTCACACCAGTCTTGATGAGAGGGCGAAGCAAGAAGTAGCGTGCGACTGCATGTCAACCTCAACACAAGCCTTAGTCCAGTCAGGGACTGGGAGTAAAGGTACCTTCACACATAACGATTTTGTTAACGATATCGTTGCAACGTCATGCTTTTTGTGACATAGCAACAATCTCGTTATGTGTGACAGCGACCAACGATCAGGCCCCTGCTGGGAGATCGTTGGTTGCTGGGGAATGATATATATGAAGCCAGGAGGAAAAATAGTCCACACTAAAAGTCAGGTGCACTGGACACATAGGAGCCACCTGCCAATGCAGGGGCTATACATCTCTGAACAGCATATTGTATTAGAGGCATACCCCCGAGTTTGTTTGTTTTTTTTTGTTTTTTTGTTCCCCTGAGGAATCTCCCTTATGGGAGAGGAAACGCGTAGGGATAACTATTT
Organism: Ranitomeya imitator; assembly: GCF_032444005.1. Taxonomy (NCBI): domain Eukaryota; kingdom Metazoa; phylum Chordata; class Amphibia; order Anura; family Dendrobatidae; genus Ranitomeya; species Ranitomeya imitator. The sequence continues at coordinate 111,347,324 of NC_091291.1, read as the reverse complement.
GTTTATGGTGGGTACAAGATTTAGTCTGACTTGGGTACTGTCCTTGTCAGGACGGGAGCAGTACAGGGGCACGACCGGGTAGTATAGTTATTTTTCTATATATTTTCTTTCCCTTCCCTGCAAATGTACTTGAGAATGCTCCTGGAGAAGCGACTGATGTGGTGAGATCAAACCATTTTTTAATTGAGCACTGGTTGTTTTGAGCACTATATGCACTGTGTCTGGTTTTATCCATTAGAAAATATAGTTTTTAAAAAAAGACAAATAAAGGTTATATTTTAGGCTTTAAGTTTATTAGGTTCCTCCTGGCTTCATATATACTTTCTATTAGAGGACCATTTAGGGGTTCCATATCTGGTAACATCCTAAGCAGTTAGCTATTTTGTTGCTGGGGAATGATCAGGACCTTTTTTTGGTCGCTGATCACCCGCTGTCATCGCTAGATCGGCGTGTGTGACGCCGATCCAGCGATGTGTTCACTGGTAACCAGGGTAAATATCGGGTTACTAAGCGCAGGGACGTCACCGCTGTGCTCTGCTTTACGGCCGGCGCTGACACAGTCAGTGCGGGAAGCTGACGCCGGGGGACGTGACAGACATCGGAATGTGAGTATGTACTGTTTTTTTTTTTTTACTTTTACAATGGTAACCAGGGTAAATATTGGGTTACTAAGCGCGGCCCTGCACAGATGCATAGTCCTCACTCTCCCCAGGTCCAGCGTTCTCTGGTCTCACGTACCTGGAGCACAGGAGCCCTGTTCTCGTAGCATTTAGCTATTAACCAGTGAGGAATGCGAAAAATGCACTATTTCCCAGTACAAAGAAGCAAGGTAAACACCTAGGAAATTACACCTTTAAAATTGTTTTCATTGTAAGGCAGAACATTTTAAAACATCAACAGTATATTCTGCAGGGTGTCATTAGTATGACCATAGTACTACTGGAGGTAAAATACCATCATCAGGAATCACACAGCCCAAATGACAAGTCTCTTGCCCCTGTATAGAATGGTAATTTACTATAAATTGTTAAAGTGAAGGTCATGCTCCCCTTTCCTTCATCTCACTGTAATAGAGGGCAAGAATTCCAGGCCTGAACATAAATCTTTAGCGGGATACCCAGTCTTGTTAAAAGAGGGAGTTGAAATAATTATTCCCATCATCATACACGGGAATTGTCACCCAGTGCTTGTAAATACAATCAGTTTTGGAATTTACTTCTTAGAAAAAATGTTCAGACATTCTTGAGATAAACAGCTTGTTGCCTTGGGGACCGACCACTGCAGCTAGGCAGCAGAACATGTGCAGCGCTTGCAATCTCTTTACTATTGTGATGCAGCTGCAGTGCAGTTTAGCACGACCTGGTGAGGGAAAAGAGGTTGCACACTAACAGCGTAGCAATGCTGAGCAGCTGCACAGGTGTCACATGTACCGAAAGAGTGGTTAGACAAGCAGAGTGAGAAACTGTCAGGAGCAGAGGTACCACAGGTCACAGCATGCACGAAGTCAGAGACAAGCCAGAAGTCAGAGCCAAACGGGAGCGCAGTATCCAAAACGTGAGACATAAGATGAAGTCAGGGTACAAGCCAGAAGTCAAAACGAGGTATCAGAGATGGAAAGCAAGTGGTGGGGTTCAGAGATCAGGCCGACACTGTAAGGAACATCACCAAACACTACGTCAGCAGGGATAGGGAATGGGTCTCACACAAATACGGGAAGTCAGGGGCAGTAGGATCACCAGGGTACACGGGTCAGCTGCTCTAGCCTGGAAGCATGAACTATCACTGACACTGGCCAACAGACTGCAGAGGTCTGAAAAGCCCAGCCAGCTCCAAAGCGAGGCAGTGGGTGAAGAGAGTCCAGAGAGAGAATAACAGAAAACAAACTCCAGACTGGATCATGACCACTATTAAGCTTGTAAGCACTGTTTTGAAGCTGACCAGGATCGCTGGAGCACGCTGCTATCTTCTAATCCTGGCCAGCTTTACAAAATAAGCCAGTGGTCGGTCTCCTAGACAAAGAGTTTTAACCAAAAGAAAAGCATTAATATCTCAAGAACGGCAGCAAATTTTAACAGGCAGTAAGTGTTTGTTTTTACAATCAGTATCTGACAATACCCATCTATGAAAATAGACTAGCCCTTTTATGCTAGTTTTTTTTTTCAAGCACCTCATTGGCTTAGCTTGTGCTGTGACTTCCTGCTGCGAGAGGGTCAGATAGCGCCGTTTCATTCAGAATATAGGTGCTCTCATGGCTGCCTTTAGGAGATTTAGTGATTTTGCTAATGTCCTAATGAAAGGGTGTATTATAATAATCAGGATGTTAGAATGGGTAAATGGATCCATTTGTCTGACGAAAATCCAATCTGCTCATGGTTCAACCGTACAGTATGAAGTGGTGTACAGGGATTTTACAGTTTTATTTATAAGTAAAGCTAAATTAACTTGATGGAGAGTACAACTGAAGGAATTTGATAGGATCACCAGGATACGACTTGCCTACTTTGGACACATCATACGAAGACAGCAATCACTAGAGAAGGACATCATGGTCAGAAGGATAGAAGGAAAAAGGCGAAGTGGAAGACCAGGAACCTGATGGTTTGATACTATCAAGATAGAAGACCCTGGTGGACATATCTAGGCTTGCATAAGATCGATCCTACAGGCCATTCATTCATTAAGTTGCAATGGCTTGAGATCAGGCCGATGGCTGTTAAATAATAACAATAGTAATATAATCATGGAGAGACGGGTCTGTATAGGAGCTGCAAACACAGCCAATTTCTTATCCGCACTGTTTGAAATTTTTGGGGGCAATGATTTTAGCTTAGGCAATTATTAGTCAATGGCAATGGGCTACTGAGGGGCTAAAATCCACAGATGTAAGGTGCCCATGCAAATCAGAACAAAGTCAACTGAAACTGTCATGGCCTACTATCTTAGGGCACGCTCCCACGTTCAGTATTTGGTGAGTTTTTTACCTTAGAATGTGTAAGCCAAAGCCAGGAGTGGGTGATAAATGCAGAAGTGGTGCATATGTTTCTATTATACTTTTCCTCTGGTTGTTCCTCTCCTGGTTTTGGTTTACAAATACTGAGGTAAAATACTGACCAAATACTCAACATGTGCACATGGCCTAATACTTAAAGTTTCAAAAATCATATCCTTGATGCCATGTTCACAGGTTCAGTATTTGGTCGGTTTTTTACCTCAGAATTTGTAAGCCAAGACCAGGAGTGGGTGATAAATACAGAAGTGGTGGTGACGTGTTTCTATTATACTTTTCCTCTGATTGTTCCAATACTGGTTTTGTCTTACAAATACTGATGTAAAATACTGAACATGTGAACATGGCCTTATGTGTAAGGGAGTTTCTCTTCCAAAAGATGATGCCGCTCACTAGTCTTCCCTCCCATTGAAAACAGAGCATGCACAGTCAAAGTGAGCATGCATGTATATGGAATGATCGGAAGGAATAGCTGTAAAGTAACCGGAGATTGTTTTACTGCTCTTAGGTTTTCTTTGCGAGTACAGTTTCAGGACCAAGTCATATCAGCACTTCCGGAGGGTTCTTCCACATGGCCAATATATTTTTTCGGCAGAATAAAATGGACATTGCCGACTCCCTGTATTCCGAGGTACGTCTTCCTGTTGTCTTTACAATTCATACAAATGATTATTTCCAGGCTTAGGCTAAGTTCACACAAGTAAAGAAAAAATCTGTACGGAAAATTCCTGAAGAAGACTTTGCTTGCACATAGCCTTAGTTGTAATCTTTTTTTTTTCTCCCCCCAAAAAAACAGATAATTAATGGGATTCTCTCTTTAAAATGAAGCCAGTATAGCAATCTCTTTATTGTTGTAGTCTCCAGCTTTTCTCATGGCTGGTTCAAGCCATATATTTTAATCCTACAGGAACCTATATATTATACATAACATAGCATTGTATGATAAGCAGCACCTTACAGTATTTGTGTTTGGCAGAAATATTAAAATATCATATGATGGTTGTTTCTCAGGTCACTGATATATGGCACGCTCATCTTAGTAGACTGGTGGAGGTTCAGCTACAAGCGTCATTGAGAAGTGGCCCTGCATGGTTTGACGATCCTAATCAGGAATATTTGGGTATGTCATTATAAGTACATGGTGTATGATAAAGTTTTGTACCAAAAAATCCTTTTCGCCATGATTTTTGTAGAATTGCTGCAAAACCACCATGTTTTTTCCCTGCAATTGTGTAACATGCCGAAGGCTATGTGCCCACGTTCCGGATTTTTATCGTTCTTTCAGCTTTTTTGCGGCGGTTTTCCGCTGCAAAAACGCTTAAAAAAACGCTTACATTAAGCATCCCATTATTTTAATGCATTCCGCAATTTTTGTGGCCATGCTGCGTTTTTTTCAGCAAAAAGACACATTGTGGAAAAAGCACAGCATGTTCATTAATTGTGAGGAAAATCAGTGGATTTTATTGTATTGGGACGCTCCAGAAAACAATGCGAGAAAAACGCGAAAAAACGAGCAAAGAACGCAAGTGGATATCCTGCAAAGGGAATCCAGATTTCTTCAGGAAAATTCTGCATACTTTCATCTACGTGGACACATAGCCTATAAGGGTATGTGCACACATTGCAGATTTCCTGCAGATCTGCAGCTTTTTTTTCCGCGCAGAAACGCTGCAGATCTGTAAGTGATTTTCAGTACAATGTAAATCAATGGCAAAAAAAAATGCTGTGCTAATGGTGCGGAAAAATCTGCACGGAAAACGCAGCAGATTCAAAAAAGGACCATGTCACTTCTTTTGTGCAGATCTGCTGCGCTTCTGTACCATTCCATAATAGAAATCAGCAGGGGTAAAAAAAAAAGGAAGAAATCTGCACAAAAATCTGCAGCGTGTGCACATACCAAAAAAAGGCGCAGATTCTGACCTGCGTTTTCTGCCAAGAAATGCAGAATCTGCACAGAAAATTCCACAGTCAAATCTGTAACTTGTGCACATAGCCTAAGACTGTAAAGTGAGCATTTAACAACTTACCAACATAGGCTATAATGGTACATCCTACGTCCAGTGTGGCGGTATAGAGTGAGCTCAGGAACTCTGTCTGCACAAGCTGCAAGCTGTGTCATACAGCCAGCATTTGCCTGTAACAGCAGCAACCAGAGCTAGCTTTGATTTTCCACCCTCACACCTTCCCCCGACACGACGTTGCTGCCATCTTTTCACTGTGTATGTCACAATTGATCAAACGCAGGTTTGTTTCTAAAAATATAATTAAAAAAAATTATGAGTTGCCCTCTTATCTCAGTTTAAAAATAGATAAAAATAATAAGCATATTCGTTATTGCAGCATCCAAAAAAGTTCAATCCATCATAATATAAAATTATTCAACAGATGCGGTAAATGCTGTAAAAATAAAAAAAAATCAGGACGCCAGAATTGTCATTTTTTTCCGTCACCGAGCTTCAACTCTAAAAAAGTAAAAAAGTAAAAAATTCTAAATGAATAGTGGATAAAATGAAAATTTCGTATGAACTCCTAAAATGGAATCAATAAACACGTCGGCTCACAATGCAAAAAAGAAGCCCTCACATGGCTCCATCAACCGAAAAATTAAAAAATTACAGCTCAGAGAAGGGCAACATAAACGAAAGTTCTGAATTTTCTTAGGGACTTTTAAATAAAAAAAAGTTATGGCTTTTGCAAGAAGGGGAGAAAAAAATGTAAAAAATGAAATAAGTCACCCGGTCACGAAGGCATTGATGTAAAATACACATGGGAAGCAAATATTTCTACTAGCTGATCAATATTCAATGCCATTATTTAATTTCTTTCTATAGATGAAAACCAGGAAGCTGAAGCGATGCAGATCCTCAATGCTATATATGATATCAGAGAACAGGCGCCAAAGAAAGAACCCGCCAAGATGGCAAGGATCCTGCATACTCTGGCTATGCTGTACTTCCTCAGCAGGGATTTTCATAAAGTAAGTGTCTCAGATTCCTCACTATCAATTTTGGTGGATTTCCTTACAAAAATGTAATGCCTATGGGCAGCTTATAAAAAAGATAAAAATGCTTTCCTACATGTATCCCCATGACAACACTTCCTCACCTCCAGTGGCGTAGCTAGAGTCTGAATGGGCCTCGCAGCAAAACCTGGACTGGAGCCACCCTACATCCTGACATATATATGTCCATTGTACACACCAGGGGCATACTTAAAAGTTGTGGGGCTCCATCGCAGAGGTATAATGCACTCCCCATAGTCCTCCATATAAAGGGTGGGCCATTTATATAAATAGACCTGGGTGGGCCATTTATAAAGTTGGATCCAAAATAGATGACTTCAAAATGGCCGCCACATATCTTGAAGAGTTTTCCCACTTCCATATACTAATGTGCCACAAACAGGAAGTTGATATCACCAACCAATCCCATTTTTTTTTAGGTGTATCCATATAAATGGCCCACCCTGTAGTATAATGCACGGTCTATAGTGTTCCTTATAGTATAACTAGATTGTGGCCCGATTCTAAAGCATCGGGTATTCTAGAATATGCATGTGCCCGTAGTATATGGACAATGATGATTCCAGAATTCACGGCACATTCACGGCCTGGCGGCCTCGACCAATCAGAGACGCGGGATTTCCAGGACAGACAGAAAGGCAGACAGAAAGACAGACAGACAGAAAGACAGACAGACGGAAAAACCCTTAGACAATTATATGGTAGAAGGTTTACACAGTAAAATATCGATATTTGCAGATGATACAAAACTATGTAAAGCAGTTAATACAAGAGAAGATAGTATTCTGCTACAGATGGATCTGGATAAGTTGGAAACTTGGGCTGAAAGGTGGCAGATGAGGTTTAACAATGATAAATGTAAGGTTATACACATGGGAAGAGGGAATCAATATCACCATTACACACTGAACGGGAAACCACTGGGTAAATCTGACAGGGAGAAGGACTTGGGGATCCTAGTTAATGATAAACTTACCTGGAGCAGCCAGTGCCAGGCAGCAGCTGCCAAGGCAAACAGGATCATGGGGTGCATTAAAAGAGGTCTGGATACACATGATGAGAGCATTATACTGCCTCTGTACAAATCCCTAGTTAGACCGCACATGGAGTACTGTGTCCAGTTTTGGGCACCGGTGCTCAGGAAGGATATAATGGAACTAGAGAGAGTACAAAGGAGGGCAACAAAATTAATAAAGGGGATGGGAGAACTACAATACCCAGATAGATTAGCGAAATTAGGATTATTTAGTCTAGAAAAAAGACGACTGAGGGGCGATCTAATAACCATGTATAAGTATATAAGGGGACAATACAAATATCTCGCTGAGGATCTGTTTATACCAAGGAAGGTGACGGGCACAAGGGGGCATTCTTTGCGTCTGGAGGAGAGAAGGTTTTTCCACCAACATAGAAGAGGATTCTTTACTGTTAGGGCAGTGAGAATCTGGAATTGCTTGCCTGAGGAGGTGGTGATGGCGAACTCAGTCGAGGGGTTCAAGAGAGGCCTGGATGTCTTCCTGGAGCAGAACAATATTGTATCATACAATTATTAGGTTCTGTAGAAGGACGTAGATCTGGGTATTTATTATGATGGAATATAGGCTGAACTGGATGGACAAATGTCTTTTTTCGGCCTTACTAACTATGTTACTATGTTACTATGTATATATATAGACTAGATTGTGGCCCGATTCTAACGCATCGGGTATTCTAGAATATGCATGTCCCCGTAGTATATGGACAATGATGATTCCAGAATTCACGGCACACTGTGCCCGTCGCTGATTGGTCGAGGCAACCTTTATGACATCATCGTCGCCATGGCAACCATTATGACATCTACGTCGATACTGTGCCCGTCGCTGAATCAGAAACGTGAGATGTCTACGTCCTTTATGACATCATCGTCGCTGTGCCCGTTGCTGATTGGTCGAGGCCTGGCGGCCTCGACCAATCAGAGAGCCGGGATTTCCAGGACAGACAGACAGACAGAAAGACAGACAGACGGAAAAACTCTTAGACAATTATATATATAGATAGATGCACAGCCCATAGTCCTCCATATAGTATAATGCATACTCCATAGTCCTCCATATAGTATACTGCACCCAGCATGGTCCTCCTTACTATATAAGGCACCCTCCATAGTCCTCCATCTATCTATATATATAATTGTCTAAGGGTTTTTCCGTCTGTCTGTCTGTCTGTCTTTCTGTCTGTCTGTCCTGGAAATCCCGGCTCTCTGATTGGTCGAGGGCGCCAGGCCTCGACCAATCAGAGACCGGCACAGCATCGACGTAGAAATCCCGCGTCTCTGATTGGTCGAGGCCGCCAGGCCTCGACCAATCAGCAACGGGCACAGCGACGATGATGTCATAAAGGACGTAGACATCCCGCGTCTCTGATTGGTCGAGGCTGCCAGGCCTCGACCAATCAGCAACGGGCACAGCGACGATGATGTCATAATGGTTGCCATGGCGACGATGATGTCATAAAGGTCGCCTCGACCAATCAGCCGCCAGGCCTCGACCAATCAGCAACGGGCACAGCGACGATGATGTCATAAAGGACGTAGACATCCTGCGTCTCTGATTGGTTGCCTCGGCCAATCAGCGAAGGACACAGTCTGCCGCGAATTCTGGAATCATCATTGTCCATATACTACGGGGACATGCATATTCTAGAATCAGAGACTGGCACAACATCGATGTAGAAATCCCACGTCTCTGATTGGTCGAGGCCGCCAGGCCTCGACCAATCAGCAACGGGCACAGCGACGATGATGTCATAAAGGACGTAGACATCTCACGTTTCTGATTCAGCGACGGGCACAGTATCGACGTAGATATCATAATGGTTGCCATGGCGACGATGATGTCATAAAGGTTGCCTCGACCAATCAGCGACGGGCACAGTCTGCCTCGAATTCTGGAATCATCATTGTCCATATACTACGGGGACATGCATATTCTAGAATACCCGATGCGTTAGAATCGGGCCACAATCAGCGACGATGCGACCAATCAGCGACGGGCACAGCATGGCGACGATGATGTCATAAAAGTTGCCTCGACCAATCAGCGACGGGCACAGTCTGCCGCGAATTCGCCTCGACCAATCAGCGACGGGCACAGTATCGACGTAGATGTCATAATGGTTGCCATGGCGATGATGATGTCATAAAGGTTGCCTCGACCAATCAGCGACAGGCACAGTCTGCCGCGAATTCTGGAAACATCATTGTTCATATACTACGGGGACATGCATATTCTAGAATACCCGATGTGTTCGAATCGGGCCACAATATAGTACTATATAATGCACTCCCCCATGGTCCTCCATCTATATATATAATTGTCTAAGGGTTTTTCCGTCTGTCTGTCTGTCTGTCTGTCCTGGAAATCCCGGCTCTCTGATTGGTCGAGGCCGCCAGGCCTCGACCAATCAGCGACGGGCACAGCGACGATGATGTCATAAAGGACGTAGACATCCCGCGTCTCTGATTGGTCGAGGCCGCCAGGCCTCGACCAATCAGCAACGGGCACAGCGACGATGATGTCATAATGGTTGCCATGGCGACGATGATGTCATAAAGGTTGCCTCGACCAATCAGCGACGGGCACAGTCTGCCGCGAATTCTGGAATCATCATTGTCCATATACTACGGGGACATGCATATTCTAGAATACCCGATGCGTTAGAATCGGGCCACAATCTAGTATAATATAATGCACAGTCTATAGTCCTCCATATAATAGAATGCACCCTCCATGGTCCTCCATATATAATGCACCCCCAAATTCCTCCATATAGTATAATGCACCTCCATATATAATGCACAACCCATAGTTATCCTCCTTCCTCTGGAACTCTCTATCCCAACATATCAGACTCTCGCCTACCATAAAAACCTTCAAAAGGAACCTGAAGACCTACCTCTTCCGACAAGCCTACAACCTGCAGTGACCACCAAACTGCTGCACGACCGGCTCTACCCTCGCCTACTGAATCCTCACCCATCCCTTGTAGCTTGTGAGCCCTCGCGGGCAGGATCCTCTCTTCTCCTGTACCAGTCGTGACTCGTGACTTTTATTGTTTAAGATTATTGTACTTGTTTTTAATTATGTATACCCCTCCTCACATGTTAAGCACCATGGAACAAATGGCGCTATAATAATAAATAATAATAATGATAATGTGTCACTTTGCTTTATTACAGGCCAATGAATGGGGAAAGAAACTGCTTCAGATTACCGACCAGCTACCGAGGGATGATCAGTCAGACGGCATCACAGTCCTAATAGAGAACATTGAAAGAAAATTAAATACCAATCAAGATTGTTACCAGCGAGACATTTAATAACTCTATCATATATCTTCCCTCAGAATATGAAAATCTCCCTCGATATTAAAAGCACTGTGGAAACAGAATATCGCTCCGGAGCTTGCCGCTCATATGACTGCGCAGCCTCATTATAAACTTTGTAGAATTTTCCACATAAACTGAATGTAGCTCAGAAATATAGAGTGTATGTGCTGTATACAATATCTACTATATAATTGTCTAAGGGTCACTTCCGTCTTTCTGTCTGTCTGTAACGGAAATTCCAAGTCGCTGATTGGTCGCGGCAAAACGGCCACGACCAATCAGCGACGGGCACAGTCCGGCGGCAAAATGGCCGCCCCCCCAGCTCCCCTGCCATCAGTGCCCGCTCCATACTCCCCTCCAGTCAGTGTTTACACAGGGTTAATGGCAGCGGTAACGGGCCGCGGTGTAACGCACTCCGTTAACGCTGCTATTAACCCTGTGTGACCAACTTTTTACTATTGATGCTGCCTATGCAGTATCAATAGTAAAAAGACCTAATGTTAAAAATAATAAAAAAAATAAAAAATCATTATATTCTCACCTTCCGGCGCCTTTCCAGCTCCACGCGACGCTCCGGTGACCAGTCCATGCATTGCAGTCTTGCGAGATGATGACGTAGCGGTCTCGCGAGACCGCTACATCATCATCTCGCGAGACCGCAGTGCACTCTTGGGACCGGAGCGTTGCGAGTAGCATCGGTAAACGCCTGGGCTGGATCCTGGGGCCGACGGAAGGTGAGTATATAACTATTTTTTATTTTAATTCTTTTTTTTAACAGGGATATGGTGTCCACATTGCTATATACTATGTGGGCTGTGTTATATACTACGTGGGCTGTGCTAAATACTACATCTCGGTGCTATATACTACGTGGCTGTGGTATATATTGTGTGGCTGGGCAATATACTACATCCCTGTGCTCTATACTACGTGGCCTGTGTTATATACTGCATGGGCAGTGTTATATACTACGTCTCTGTGCTATATACTATGTGGCTGTGCTATATACTACGTGTCTGTGCTATATACTACGTGGCTGTGTTATATACTACGTGGCTGTGCTATATACTACGTGGCTGTGTTATATACTACTTGGCTGTGCTATATTTCTCTGCTGTATCTGTGCACCATGAATCGTGGTATGTGTTAAAGAGACTCTTTCGCCTGGGGTCCTCAAAAACCTGGAGCCGGGCCTGGCCTCACTGATTGGTCACGCCCAGCCGCGAACAATCAGCGGCAGGCGCAGTCCGCCCGCGAATTGGCGCAGAATTTGAACCACGCTTCGCTAATTTGTTGCGGCCGGCCGGCCGAACTGTGTATAGATTGCGTTATTCTGAAAACTTCATAAATAAACTACATACATATTCTAGTATACCCGATGCGTTAGAATCGGGCCACCATCTAGTAAGCAATAATATTTGCATTAAATCTGCAATAAAAAGCCACCGGGGAGCGGATGAGAGAGGACTTCAATACAGTTTTGTTTTTTTTTGTCAGGAGGAAGGAATTTTTCAAGCAGCATAAATCTTTATTTAATTAGTTCCCAGAAATGGTGGCCAAATATAACCGGAATTATATAATTTAGAAAGTCAGTAAAACAGAGGTCTTCTGTGCAACTATATTATGAAAGTAATTAGTGCAGAATTTTTGGCTACTTACTGGTATGTTGGACACCCCTATCATCCCTTCATTGCCCTGTTTGGGATCCATACTGTATTCACTGTATATACATGATGATAAATAAAGGGGTTGTCGGACAGTAAATGTATTTTTTTAGGCATGCATTGATTAAAATAATGAACAGAAGAATACTCACTTTCCAGTGCCCACCTCGGATCCAGCGGAGCCTGCTCTATAGGACTTTGTCAGCACTGGAGTTGCGGTCTCTGCACCATTTGGAAGTCACTTCACCACTGCAGTCAATAATTGTCTGCAGCGGCCAGTGGACTAAAAGCACAAGTGTTTGTACATGATCCTTTTTAGGAAGTGTCCAAAATGTGTTTCCCATTTATGGTTAGTAAGTGTTATAAGGCCCGTTTAGTAAAAAAAACTCTACACTTAGGCCTCAATCAGATGTATGGGTAAGCATTAGTTGATAGCTGTAGGTCACACATCTGGGGCCCTCAGGTATCTCCCCAACATGGGTACACTTTATATCTCATCCAATATGGTGAGTTGCCCAACACATTCAGGCAGGAAAAGAATAGAGGTGCATATATGGATTTATGATAAAACACAAACCCAGATCTAGTTGTAGTTTTGCAACATGTGGTGCGACACCGATTGGGAAACATTAAAGTAAGGTATCAGATCAATTATGTCTTAAGAGCCCCAGGCCTTTTTATGTTCAAGAGACTTATATTATTGTGGTTGGCACAGAGACATCAGGGATTCCTGTTCTTCCTTATCTCCAGCACAATCATAGAATCAAGGAAAACCTTATGTAGCAGTACTGAGCAAGCTGTGCGGCTGTGAATCCAGCACTGAAGTGAAATAAATTTGCTAGTATCGGCAGCTCGATCTGCCTGGATGACCGCGGTGTGTGAATGCAGCCTCTTCGGCGTAGAAGAGCTCCAATAGACTTGTACACTGCTGATAGGAGGTCAATTAATGCCCTGGATTGACCATTTATTGATTTATGAAGTTTGTTGAAACAACAATAACTATTTCACATATTTCCTTCAACTATATTATAATACACAGTCTACAATATTTTAAAATAATAATAATAAATCTTCACTTTTATAGAATACTGCAACATATAGGAATTTTTTTTTATTACAAGTATCTTAGTGTTTACTGGCAACACTGAATATCAGAAAGGTGTGTGGGGAGAGGTGCATTCTTAGTATAGACCACCAATATGAGATTACTGAGGTCCAACTATCACAGCCCCAACCGATCAGATGTTTTAAGGGTCTAAGTGCTGCCAGCCAATTAATTGTTTACTTTGCTCCATCTATCTGAACGTTTGATATTGGGTGTTTCAGCATTGTCCCATTCACTTGAATATTGCATTTTGATGACACTGATACCCCGGCCAGCGGTCAGATGGAATATTGTCTGCTACATCCTGGAGGATGCAAGGAAACCAAACTTAACAGAAGCTAAATGAAACCTGAAAAAGTTGTCATGACGGTCTGGGCAAGACAGAAAAGAAGTGGAAAAGTGTACAACTACAATCAGAGAAGATAACACCTTTGAGTGGCTGATTTAAAGGGGACCTGTCATGCCAAAAAATGCTATTAACGTGAAGGTTTGGGGTTAGTTAATCTGAAGGTTAATAACATTCTGCAGCTGTTTCTACCATGGGGAAAGACCTTTATTGCTCCTGACAGCCACCTGCTTTCAGTCTCAGATGGCCGGCCGGTATAGCTTCAGTCCCCGCTCAGTACATACTGAGGGATGGCTGTAACCGAGCCTCGGCACTGACTGACAGCAGCGCATTAGTGCAGAGATGGCTATCAGTGCTGGAGCATAGTTACAGCCTCCGCTCACTACGTACTGAGCAGTGAGTGAAGTCATGCCGGCCGCGCCACTATGACTGACAGCATGAAGTTAATTTCCTCCTGGTAGCTGTGCCCGAACGGCTTTAGAATTATATCAATATACAGATTGCCCCCATAGCTGCGGGCTAATACCATTTGAAAACATGACAGGTTCCCTTTAACTGCTGTTTATCCTGCCATTTGATAGTCTTTGCACAGTCATCTCTAAGGCTACGTTCAGACTAGCGTTGCGCGCCACTGCGTCGGCAACGCACGACGCACACAAAAACGTGGCAAAACGCACGCAAAAACGCGTGCGTCGTTTTTTGCCGAAAATCGGACGCAAGAAAAATGCAACTTGTTGCGTTTTCTTGGTCCGACGCTAGCAGCAAAAAAGACGCAAGTGTTGCAAAACGCAACACACAAAAACGCATGCGTCCCCCATGTTAAACATAGGGGCGCATGACGCGTGCGTCGCCGCTGCGTCGCCCGACGCTAAGGCGACGCACACTAGCCGAACGCTAGTGTGAACGTAGCCTTACAGTTCATTGCAGGTGATGAGAAAATTTGATTGCTCTGCTCGCTTTATTTTATGTATTTTTTGGGAAAAAAAATGTTTGTATTTGGAATATACATACTGTATATGTATGTCGACCTGCACAGGCTCCCATTTTGGTCCTTTGGGAGTATCCTTATATACTTGGAGCCAGAGGCGTAGCTAGGGTTTTGGTTTGGGTGGGGGGGATGGGGGAAGGCGAAACTTCTGAGTGGGCCCCTAACCAGGTAACCTTGATTACAACTGGGTGACGCCCCCTAATAGTGGAGGAGAACCTCAGCAGATGACCGCGCTGTTACTGAAGATAATCTCTATATAAAGACCAACATGGATATTACCGCCATATGGTCAGTGGTAAATAATACCAGCCCTACAGAACATATAAGAGATCACAGCACAGTTACAGATAATGTCTTACCGCTGATGTTCTCTGATGGAATCATTCACTTTTCCCATCTTTTCCATCTGGCCCAGACTGACATGACAACTTCTTCCAGCCAGGACTCGTCTGCAGAGAATGCAACAAAGACACATTTCACTTCTCATATTCCAGCCCCATCACCATCTATTCCCAACCTGCACAAACTCCTCATCCTGCTGATACCCCAATACTGAGCCGCTGCTGCCGTATGTGTCCCTATTACTGCACCTGATACCCCAATACTGAGCCGCTGCTTCCGTATGTGTCCCTATTACTGCCCCTGATACCCCAATACTGAGCCACTGCTGAAGTATGTGTACCTATTACTGCACCTGATACCCCAATATTGAGCTACTGCTGCCGTATGTGTCCCTATTACTGCCCCTGATACCCCAATACTGAGCCGCTGCTGCTGTATGTGTCCCTATTACTGCACCTGATACCCCAATACTGATCGCTGCTGCCGTATGTGTCCCTATTACTGCACCTGATACCCCAATACTGAGCTACTGCTGCCGTATGTGTCCCTATTACTGCCCCTGATACCCCAATACTGAGCCACTGCTGCTGTATGTGTCCCTATTACTGCACCTGATACCTCAATACTGAGCCGCTGCTGCCGTATGTGTCCCTATTACTGCACCTGATACCCCAATACTGAGACTCTATAGCACAAGGCAGCACCCATAGGCAGACTCTATAGCACAAATCAGCAACCCATAGGCAGACCCTGTAATATAAGACAGCACCCCATAGGCAGACCTTGTAGTATAAGGCAGCACCCCATAGGCAGACCCTGTAGTATAAGACAGCACCCCCACAGGCAGACACTGTAGTATAAGACAGCACCCTGTAGTATAAGACAGCACCCCATAGGCAGACCCTGTAGTGTAAGGCAGCACCCCCATAGGCAGACCCTGTAGTATAAGGCAGCACCCCATAGGCAGACCCTGTAGTATAAGACAGCAGCCCCACAGTCAGACCCTGTAGTATAAGACAGCACCCTGAAGTGTAAGACAGCACCCCATAGGCAGACCCTGTAGTATCGGGCAGCACGGTGGCACAGTGGTTAGCACTACAGCCTTGCAGCGCTGGGGTCCTGGGTTCTAACCCACCCAGGACAACATCTGCAAAGAGTTTGTATGTTCTCTCCGTGTTTGCGTGGGTTTCCTCCGGGCACTCCGGTTTCCTCCCACATTCCAAAGACATACTGATAGGAATTCTAGATTGTGAGCCCAATCGGGGACAGTGATGATAATGTGTGCAAACTGTAAAGCGCTGCGGAATATGTTAGCGCTATATAAAAATAAAGATTATTATTATTATAAGGCAGCAGCCACATAGGCAGACCCTGTAGTATAAAGCAGCACCCCCATAGGCAGACCCTGTAGTATAAGGCCGCACCCCCACAGGCAGACCCTGTAGTACAAGACCGCACCCCACAGGCAGACCCTGTAGTATAAGGCAGCACCCCCTTAGGCAGACCCTGTAGTATAAAACACCACCTCATAGGCAGACCCTGTAGTATAAGGCAGCACCCCATAAGCAGACCCTGTAGTATAAGGCAGCACCGCCACAGGCAGACCCTGTAGTACAAGACCGCACCCCACAGGCAGACCCTGTAGTATAAGGCAGCACCCCATAAGCAGACCCTGTAGTATAAGGCAGCACCGCCACAGGCAGACCCTGTAGTATAAGACAGCACCCCCATAGGCAGACCCTGTAGTATAAGGCAGCACCCCCACAGGCAGACCCTGCAGTAAAAGACAGCACCCTGTAGTATATGACAGCACCCCATAGGCAGACCCTGTAGTATAAGGCGGCACCCCCATAGGCAGACCCTGTAGTATAAGGCAGCACCCTCATAGGCACATCCTGTAGTATATGGCACCACCCCCATAAGCAGATCCTGTAGTATAAGGCACCACCCCCATAGGCAGACCCTGTAGTATAAGGCAGAATTCCATAGCCAGACCCTGTAGTATAAGGCAGCTCCCATGGGCAGACCCTGTTGTATAAGGTAGCACCCCCATAGGCACATCCTGTAGTATATGGCAGCACCCCCATAAGCAGACCCTGTAGTATAAGGCAGCACCCCATAAGCAGACCCTGTAGTATAAGGCAGCACCGCCACAGGCAGACCCTGTAGTATAAGGCAGCACCCCCATAGGCAGACCCTGTAGTATAAGGCAGCACCCCCACAGGCAGACCCTGCAGTAAAAGACAGCACCCTGTAGTATATGACAGCACCCCATAGGCAGACCCTGTAGTATAAGGCAGCACCCCCATAGGCACATCCTGTAGTATATGGCACCACCCCCATAAGCAGATCCTGTAGTATAAGGCACCACCCCCATAGGCAGACCCTGTAGTATAAGGCAGAATCCCATAGCCAGATCCTGTAGCATAAGACAGCACCCCCATAGGCAGATCATGTAGTATAAGGCAGCACACCCATAGGCAGACCCTGTAGTATAAGGCAGCACCCATCTTGAAAAGTTTCCCCCTCCCATATACTAATGTGCCACAAACAGGAAATTGATTTCACCAACCATTCCCATTTAATTTAGATGTATCCATATAAATGGCCCACCCTGTAGTATAGGGCAGCACCCCTATAGGCAAATCCTGTAGTATAAGACAGCATTCCCATAGGCAGACCCGGTAGTATAAGGCAGCACCCATAAAAAAAAACAATAAATACTAACTTCTCTTCCTCCTTGTTGCAGCGGTGCTCCGAGCTCCCGCTCATCTTCTGACAGCAGGCGCCGGGTGGTGACGTCATCGCGCCACTGTCAGTGTTGGCGTCGGTGACGTCAAACTGGATGATGGGAGAAGTAGCATAGCGCTCTTTCCCTCATCATTGCGTTTCGGCATTTACCGCTACAGCTGACCTTGCGGTGACCGGCGGGGGGCCCACTGCTGGCACCGGGCCCCCCCTGCTCAGGGGCTCCGTAGCGGCCGGCGGAAAAGCAAGGAGATCGATTCTCCCTGTTCTGCTGCAGAATGTAGCTGTATCGGTGCACGCCAATACAATTACAGTAGCGTAGCCCCAGGTGGGCCCCCTCAGAGCACCGGGCCCGGGGTGATGGGCTCCTCTGCCCCCCTGGTAGCTACCCTACTGCTTGGAGCTGTTAGCTCTTTAGACAGTGTCAGACTATGTAGGAATCCATTCTACTGACAAGGGAAAATGGTGACATTCAGCTGTCAAATTATTTATACGTTTTTCAAGGACGAGCAGAGATCTCATTCTTCGCATGCGCCACGTCCGGCTCCATTTTCCTGAAGATCGCCGGAGGTCGATCTGCACATGTGCCTGCGCCATTTTCATGAAGACCGCCATCAGTGAGAGTGCTGCCGACAACTAAGATGGCGCCAGCCCAAAATTTAAATAAATGCATGATGATGAATGTAACAGAGGTAGCGGAGGGGCCGTGGCTGAGCCCTCTGAGCCGAAGACCCTACCCACAACCCTGCACCAAAGCACAAAGCCCCGAGGAAACCAAAATTTATCATTATCATTTAATAAAAACCAGGCTGCAGTATAACCGCGCCATTCTGCTCATACCTTTAGTTTAACATGGATTATCCTGACCCCATACTTTCTGATTACTTTTGACTTAGGGACTTGACCTTCACCTGTCCAAATGACTTTATAGGAACCACTGACTGGTATAGAGTAAAAAACAAACAAACAAAAAAACAGACACGACTCCATCACAATGTCTTGTACCAGCAAGTTTATTAAGAAAATCATATTCGTCGTCATATTTAGCGCAAAACAGTCATTTTGTTGTTTCATTGCCATTGTGAATTTTGGGACTAGGAGGAAGTTACCTGGTCATGGCCTCCCCTTTCCCACAAAAAAAAAGAAACTATGATACAATAACAGGCTTAGAATAAATAGTATAAGGTAACATTTCTTTTTTTTACATGATTCAGTTTTACATGTATTTACAGTTGTGAACATCGCTGAAGATAGCTACAAGCAGTGAACACACAATGTACATTATTACAGCCTAACTACAGGTATTTATATCCTATTTGTACACATTAGATTGCTCATGCCTCTTACTACTACTGTGGTATGGCTTAAAGGGGTGCTTCTGGGATTTCAAGTTCAAACTCTAAAAGTAACGTCTCAAGGAGGGATTCTGCCCCCAATTTCCATTTTTCAAAGTATACAGACGTTTAAACTTCATATTTCATAGGCAATCCATGGGCTCCAATGCCGCATCCATATGTGTATGTGTAGCAGAACCCACGGGTGATATGATATGATTATATCACATGATCAATTTAGAGTGAGATCGTTTAATTAAAGGGGTTGTCCATTGAATACAAGTTATCCGTAAAATAGATGATCAGTGTGGGACCCCGATCATTTGTCGGGAAGGGGTATTTTTTTTCTTTATCTACGATGGGCAATTTGTTTCCCCCAGTTACAGAATGGAGCAGCAAGACTGATGCCAGAGGGCCGCTCCATTTATTGCTGGAAATAATGGAGTGCAGTGCTAAGAAGCCTCATAACATATTAAGGCTATGTGCACACTTTGTGGATTTTGCAGTGGATCCGCAGCGGATTTGACCGCTGCGGATCCGCAGCAGTTTCCCATGAGTTTACAGTACAATGTAAACCTATGGGAAACAAAAAACGCTGTGCACATGCTGCGGAAAAAAAGTGCGGAAACGCAGCGGATTACATTCCGCAGCATGTCACTTCTTTTCTGCGGATTTTCACCTGCTCCAATAGGAAAATGCAGATGAAAATCCGCGTAAGAAACCGCAGTAAAAACCACGATAAATCCGCAGTACAAACCGCGACGGGTTTTCACTGCGGATTTTGGAATTCCGCTGCGGAAAATTCCGCAGTGGAATCCGCAAAGTGTGCACATAGCCTAACGGAGCTATAGGTGAGCATGGGGATAAAAGTTGCCCAATCTGATGATCGGTGTGGTCCCCAGCAGTGAGTGCCACCACCATCATCCTGTGGATAGGTGATACGGTAATTTTTTTTTCCGAAAAACAGCCCTTTTAAATCCAGGAAAATCCACTTGAATGGCATTTCCTCTTGCAATAGATAATCAATAAATATGAGTTCTTGCTAAAAATTTTGCGTATTCCCAAATTGTAACTTGAAAAAAATCTGCCATGTTACAACTTATATCTACAACAAATGGTTTTTTTTATAAGGCAAACGTTCCTTACCATTGAAATATAAATTTGACGGGGTTGTGCAGGGTTAGAAAAAGATGGCCATTTTCTTACCTAAGGAAAAAAAAGTGCTCCCATCTGGTCCACAGGTTGTGCGTCGTACTACACCTCTACTCCGTTCACTTCCATATGAGCTGGATTAACAGATACAACCTATTGACAGGTATGGGTACGTTATATTTCTGCAAGAAATCAGCGGCGTTTTTCTAATTCTGTATAACCCCTTACATCTCAAGCAGTGCTTAATTGCTATACAGTGTCGGCATTTCCACAATTTTGGTAAAAAGATAAAAATTGAACATAGTTTGTGAAGACAAAAATTACAAAACTGACAATGGTTGTAGTCGAACAGTGCGCTATATTGCTCAGTGGTCTCCCATGGTGAATGCTGTAGGAAGCTCACATACGTCCTGTGCATTGGAGAGACATCCATACATAAAAGTGACATTAAGGGTTTGGGTCTTGGATTGTTATAAACTAGGTAAATCATGTATCAGGTTCATGCTGCATCCAGCTCGAAGCAATATGGCCGTCTATAGTCTTTAGTATTTTATCTTCCATGTGTTTTAAGTTGTATCAATACTGATTCATCGTACTGTATAATCAGGTACGGACTGGGACTGAAATTCAGTCCTGGCATTTGAAATCACACAGGCCCATGCTGTCCCCGTCCCCGAGCACCAGATGGAATATATTACTAATATTTCCCTGGATGGAGGTAAGTAAGATTTACTACAGGACCAATATACTAATGTTACCCGTGGCCTGCTAGGGTAAGTGATGAAGTCAGCGACTTTGTGCTCCAGAACGATTCTTAACAGTATGGCTGTCTTGAGAACACTGATTCTGCTAACAATATTGCAGTAATAGCCGTGTATGCGGCGCATGCTCGCCTAGGGCACCTCGTCCCACGTCAGAGACGGCCGGTACGCTCCATGTGACAGGTCACATGTTGTGAATTCCACCCTATTTGAAGGGTCCTGCTTTGGTCTGGGGCACCTCCCCTTGAGAAAGCGTAGGCGAAACGCGCGTCGGGGACATCTTTGGATTGAATCCCGTCCGGTGCACGCTGCCTCCACATATCTTATCGGTAAGTGCCGCTTTGCTATTGGCACCAGATACTGTGGGGGATACATTGGTTACCCACGGATGTGATTTGGCACAAACGTTCGGCTGCTTTCCTGTTAATACCCTAGACACGGGATATTGATTACTGGCAGCTTCTGCACCGGTGGCGACTCACTCTATTTTAACCATCCTTTTGTATTGTGTATTATGTAGCATGCACTATTTGCTTATTGAATTAATAAATATTTAAATTTTGCACTATATCTTTGCTCCGTTGGTACTCCTTTGTTTTAATGGCTTATATGGAGTTAGTTTGCCTTTTTGGTTGTGGGTTCTTATGGCACTATCTAGTGCTTTAATCTCCATGTGAAAATGTTGTCTGGTTCTGTCATTATGGTGCCTATACTAGTAGGGGAAACGGTAAAGGGCACTGAACTGGGAAAGAAAGAAAGAAAGAAAGAAAGAAAGAAAGAAAGAAAGAAAGAAAGAAAGAAAGAAAGAAAGAAAGAAAGAAAGAAAGAAAGAAAGAAAGAAAGAAAGAAAGAAAGAAAGAAAGAAAGAAAGAAAGAAAGAAAGAAAGAAAGAAAGAAAGAAAGAAAGAAAGAAAGAAAGAAAGAAAGAAAGAGAGAAAAAGAAATTGAACACGCTTAGACTCTAGATACTTGATGATTTTTCAAGTGATCTGAGTTTTATCAGTGTTTGTTCTGTTGTCAGTTTTTACAATCAGTGATTTTCACATATGGAAAAATAAATAAATTGCAAATATTCCGCTATCCTTTGCAATTTTAATCACAGACAGACTGTACGCTGATGCCATCCGTGTGCTGTCCGGGATATTCTCGGACTCCTGTACTTGCATGGGTAATTTTGCTCCGTAACTTTGCTCAAAAACGGACATGCCTCCATGTTTTTTGTTTCTGCAGACACGCTGTCCACAAAAACAAAACATGGACATGAGAAAAGCAGTATAGAACTTTATGGGTTCGTATTCTATATGTGAAAATTAAAGTTAGGGCTCGTATACATCGGATGTATATATCTCTCAGTGGCAAAAAATTGATTAAACTTTCATATCAGATGTCGAGTACCCATTCAAGTCTATGCGTGCGTGGGAAACCTCAGACTGCACTCGGATGGCATCTGAGTAAGGTCTGATTTCCGCGGACTCACAGAATGGAGAAGGAGTAGAAATTTTGTTCTCCATCTTCTCCTCAGTGTGCTCCAATTCTGTCATCCGAGAGAATCTGGTCAAAATATGCCAACACTTGGATCAAACTCTGATCAGAGTGTCATTTCTATGATCGACTCTTAGAAGACATACGAGATTCAAGGACGTCTGATTGAGGCCTGATAGTTATACCCGGGTAATTGCTCTTGCCCTGTGAGTTCCCCCTGTCTTCTCAATAAAAAGTGAACCAGCCAACGTCATCTTATCAAATACTATAATAATGGAACAAAACGGCATCCGAGTGTGCTGTACATAATCCATTCTTGTGATTAAAATACCGTAAATGTATCCAACATAATGAATCAAGAAATACTGTATGTCATTAGTAGCAATATATTGTCATGGGCTAAAAACAAAGTATTTCTATCAGGAGCTGAATATCTGTGAAATATACATATTTGTTTGGCACAAGGCACATTTTTAGAAGAGTGTTTCCAGCGCCAATTTTACACAAGGCAGAAAGAGAAAGCCTTAGGATGAGCCCCCAAGCTGGGACCTGAGGCTTCACTGTACCAAAATGGCCATGTCAATTAGTTTAAGATGTTTATCGAATCAAAGGAGTGTCTAAGGCTGTGTTCATACGTTGCAGCCGCAAAGCCATTTTTTTTGGTTCTGCAAAGTGCAGGCCAGTTTTGACAATATCAATAAATTGGGCATGGCTATACAACGTACAGTGGTTGCATCCAATATATACAGTCATGGCCTAAAGTGTCGGCACCCTTGAAATTATTCCAGAAAATTAAGTATTTCTCCCAAAAATTTATTGCAATTTCACATGTTTTGTTATACACGTTTATTTCCTCACACCTTTCAACTGGAATTTTGGATCACTCTTTTTTTGCAAACTGCTCCAGGTCTCTCATATGTGAAGTCTCCTCCCAACAGCAATTTTAAGATTTCTCCACAGGTGATCAATGGGATTTAGATCCGGACTCATTGGTGGCCACTTCAGAACTCTCCAGTGCTTTCTATCCATTTCTGGGGGCCTCTTGAAGAAAATTTGGGGTCATTGTCCTGCTGGAAGACCCATGATCTAGCACACAAACCCAACTTTCTACACTACATTGTGACCCAAAATCCACTAGTAATCTTTAGATTTCATGATGCCTTGCACACAGTCAAAGCACCCAGTGCCAGAAGCAGCAAAACAACCCCTAAACATCTTTGAACCTCCACCATATTTGACTGTAGGCCTCATAACGGTTTCAGTAAACAGCAGAATGATGTGCTTTACCAAATAGCTCTGTCTTGGTCTCATCTGTACACAAAGTGCTTTCCCAAAAATGATTTTGGCTCACTCACATACATTTTATAAAACTGAAGTCTAGCTTTTTTATATCTCTGTGTCAGCAGTAAAGTCCTCCTGCGTCTCCTGCCATAGTATTTCATTCAAATGTCGACAGATAGTTCGCACTGACACTGATGCACACTGAGCCTGCAGGACAGCTGGAATTTTTTTGGAACTTGATTGGGGCTGCTTCACCACCATCCAAACTATCCTGCGTTGCAACCTTTCATCAATTTTTACTGCCATCAATGTCCAGGGAGATTAGCTACAGTGTCATGGGTTGTAAACTTCTTGATTATGTTGTGCACCATGGACACAGGAATATAAAGATCTCTGGAGATGGACTTGTAACCTTGAGATTGTTGATATTTTTCAACAATTTTGGTTCTCAAGTCCTCAGACAGTTCTCTTCTTTCTGTCCTCCATGCTTAGTGTGGCATACACAGACACACAATGCAAAGATTTTTATCTGGATTCAGGTGTGATTTTCATATTGCCCACACTTGTTACTTGCCGCAGGTGAGTTTGAACGAGCATCACATGCTTGAAACAATGTTTTTTACCCACAATTTTGGAAGGGTGCCAACAATTTGTCCAGCCCATTTTTGGTGTTTCGGGTGAAATTATGTCCAATTTGCCTTTTTTTCTCTTTTTTTTTTGTTTGTTTGCTTTGTTCCAATAGACACAAAGAAAATAAACATGTATAACGAAAAGTGTAATTGCAATAAATTTCTGGGAGACTTAATTTTCTGGAACAATTTCAAGGGTGCCAACACTTTTGGCCATGACTGTATGTGTTTATGTGCAACAGTCATGTGGGTGGTGTTAGCGTAGTGGATAAATGGGCCCCAACAGACTAACTCGCCTCAGAAAAATGTTGTTCATTACAACCAGGAGTCATGTTTCATTTTTATAAGACAATCTCATGATGAATGCTGGATTTTAATTGGTTGCTACGGGGAACAGGTTTGCTTGTTCTTTGGAACAGTTTAGATATATGGAACCTTTGATTCAAAAATAATATAACAACCTTCAAGTTTTTACCAATAAAATGTACCTCATACTATTATTATATTATAGAAAGCATTTAGTATTAAACATTATATGGTTTGATAACAATTGGGCTAGATATATTAAAACTGGTGCAAAGGAAATGTGGAGTAGTTGTCCATAGCAACCAATCGGGTCACATCTTCCATTTTTCAACAGTTCTCTTAAAGATGAGAAGTGGAATCTGATTGGTTGCCATGGGCAACAACTCCAATTTCCTTCCTTTATGTCCTCCATTTTGTGTCTTTTACAGAACCTGTATTTGTGTATTTTGCTTCAAAACTTACTCAACCATGTGTTAACCAAATATTAATCTTTACAATGATTGTCCTCATTAAGATATTGTAATTATTCTTAATATTTTTCTTAAGGTTTTATTCATGTAAAATTGAAATTCGTATCAGTACCTCCGTGGTTGCAGTGCTGAATATTTGAGGGTACTTTTACAAAAATGACATCAGATGCATGAAGAAAGAAATCAGTCAACAGCAGTAAGGATTTCTATTATGCCACCATAATGGAGAGACAAAGCACCATCACTTTGGTTTTGGTTTGGCATTTCACTTAAAAAAAAACACATTGGGGAATATTTATCAAGATAAATGTTATAGAATTTGGGCCTGATTTGCAAAAAAAGAAAAAAGAAAAACTATGTTTAATTACTAGCTTCATATTTATTACATGTTTTAGACACTTTTTACGACTTGTCTGACTAGAGGTTGTGGCGTTACTGAAAAGGGCCATGACTTATTAGAATCAGGGTCTGACAATGTGCAATGTTCTGATTCTCTAAAGGGTCCGATGTTCTGATTCTCTAAAGGGTCCGATGTTCTGATTCTCTAAAGGGTACGACATTCTGATTATCTAAAGGGTCCGACGTTCTGATTATCTAAAGGGTCCGACATTCTGATTCTCTAAAGGGTCCGCCGTTCTGATTATCCAAAGGGTCTGACATTCTGATTTTCTAAAGGGTCCAACGTTCTGATTCTCTAAAGCAGAGGTCCCCAACTCCAGTCCTCAAGGCCCACCAACAGGTCATGTTTTCAGGATTTCCTTTGCATTGCACAGGTGATGCAATTATTACCTGGGCAAGACTAAGGAAATCCTGAAAACATGACACGTTGGTGGGCCTTGAGGACTGGAGTTGGGGACCTCTGCTCTAAAGGGTCGGACGTTCTGATTATCCAAAGGGTCTGACGTTCTGATTTTCTAAAGGGTCCGACGTTCTGATTCTCTAAAGGGTCCGACGTTCTGATTCTCTAAAGGGTCCGACGTTCTGATTCTCTAAAGGGTCCGATGTCCTGATTATCTAAAGGGTCCGACGTTCTGATTATCTAAAGGGTCCGACGTTCTGATTATCTAAAGGGTCTGACGTTCGGATTTTCTAAAGGTTCCGACGTTCTGATTCTCTAAAGGGTCCAACATTCTGATTCTCTAAAGGGTCCGACGTTCTGATTCTCTAAAGGGTCCGACATTCTGACTCTCCAAAGCGTCGGACGTTCTGATTCTCTAAAGGGTCCGATGTCCTGATTATCTAAAGGGTCCGACGTTCTGATTATCTAAAGGGTCCGACGTTCTGATTATCTAAAGGGTCTGACGTTCGGATTTTCTAAAGGTTCCGACGTTCTGATTCTCTAAAGGGTCCAACATTCTGATTCTCTAAAGGGTCCGACGTTCTGATTCTCTAAAGGGTCGGACGTTCTGATTCTCTAAAGGGTCTCATATTCTGTTTCTCTAAAGCAGGGGTGGGGAACCTCAGGCCCCAGGGTCATTTACGACCTTTTATCAGGTCCCCGGGGCAGATTCTCAGGGGCCGCATTCTTGGGCAGGGAGGTGTATTTTGATTGCCACCAGCTCATTAATTTCTTCTTGCTCTGTTAGCACACACACGAAGTGTTCACTACTGAACATTGAAGGGCATGCAATGAAAGATTAAGTCTTGAAACCAGTGCCAGAGTCAGGATATACTTTGTGGGTGGAGTTTGTACGGCCCCCGAAGGATGGTATATATATATATATATATATCCAAATGGCCCTTGGCACAAAAAAGATTCCCCACCCCTGATCTAAAGGGTCAGACGTTCTGATTTTCTAAAGGGTTGGACGTTCTGATTCAAGTTGCCTGACCTTTCTTTATCTACCCTGATATCATCATCGTTCGGGGACCAGTTGGGAGGCCCTACGTACACTAAATGGTTAGATAAATTAGGCAATATCAGCCGGTTTGGCTATAATTTATTGGAGTCCATTAGGCTCACTACCACACACAACCAATAATGAACCAGGTTCCTTACACTCTTGGTTGAAAGGATGTCAAGATAAGGTAACAGTAGGAGGACCCAAGGCATGTATCTCAGGGCCTTTACTAATTTGGGGGCATACAAAGTCATCCTCACCGTCTTTGCATACCCTCATCACACATGACAGGGCATACCCTGGCTTGGTAATGAACTTAAGGGTACTTTTAAAACATTGCTGTAGGGCTCAGCATTTTTTATTTATACCCTTAGTAGTGAATAAACTACCCACATCTGTGATCCCACCTTTCAGGAAAAAGGCCCCTTGATAAAGCTTGGCGATCCTATTTAGCCGAGACATGATGAAGTCTAAAAGCGAGGGTGGCATGGTTGTCTCCATAACATTTATAGACTTCTGTGGAGAGATCTACTATACATGCACATGCACTCACCTTTCCTATCTGCTTTTTTTTTGTAATTCTGGGTTTTATGGGGTCCCAAATGTTTTGACTGAGTCCTCCACAACTCTAAGCTGGCTCTGTCTGTGATTGATGTAGGACCCTGCAGCAATTATAAGGGCTGCATCAATGGCACATATTCTCTACCCTAAGATCATGCCATAATTATCAAAATGAACAAATCGAAAATGCAATCTCCTTCTTCAACTAGTTTTAGCCCATTACTCAAGTCTTACGGATATATGACCTAAGGATGAAGACAAGACTAAATCCATTTAACAAATAAAGACAGTGATTATGAATATAATTGCTCATTAAATCCCAGTTCAATATACTGATGAGGAAGGAATGCTTTCTTCCATGGCACCAAGATTTTTTTTGTTTTTCTATGCATGTTCCCCCATACACAGCCACTTAGTATTCGATAGGTGCAAATAATAAATTCGGTCCCAGGAGTAGCATTGCTACTGATGAGACAGAAGGAAGCAGCAGAATTATTACATTTTTAGCACTATAGCGGCTCAGAACCAATCTTTCGTTATTAATTTGCCAGCCCCTGTTGAGCCGAGTTTCCCACTGTGATTGATAAGTGCATTCATTTACACTGATAATGAAGAGGTAGTTTACTCTGCGACATCATTACAGATACTATCTGTCTGTAATGGGGAACATGGCTTTGGTGCATTGATAGAATCCCTGATTTCCTTTACATCAGAAACACTATTACTACAGCGCGATCCATCACTGGTCTTGTGATTGCTGGCAGATGCAAGTGCTTTTGTCTCATTGATTTCTTGAGGGCTGGATGCTGCAGATACCAGAGACATCTCTTTAGATGGCCTTCTGGGAATAAGAGATATTGCATAATCTGCAATAATAGCGCCAAGATCTAATTTACACGCCTGGTCAAATTCAGTAAAACCAACATTTGCATTAGCCTCACAAACCACGAACGATCCATTATCCTTCAGGAGAAGGTCGATGCCGCATATGTCCATCCCCAAGATGTTTGACACTTGCATAGCCAGCAGTTTGCCTTGTTCACTAAGAGGGAACGTGGAGCCCACGCCACCTGTAACGCAAAAAAGGGAGGTTAAAGCATATTTTAGGGGCTATAAAACCTTACCTTTCTTTCCATGCAGTTATTCTTTATGCAGCAGCTACATCAATTATTATATATAAACCAAAACTGTAGGAGAAGAGGAGAAGGTAGATGTCATCCGAGTGCAGTTCTATGTTTTCCACGGACTCATTGACTTTCGATCTGAATATTGGATCAAACTCTCATGCTCACATGTGATTTTTTTTTCCCCAGGCCGGGTCGGTCCAAGGAAAGAATAGGACATGTGCACGGCCCCATAGCATAACACTGGTCTGGGTGCAAACCAGTGTATAGCATGGCCACGGTTAAACAGAGGTGCGTAACGTGCTCCATGGTACAAAGCCATTATTCAGGGTATTCTGATACCCATCTATTACATTAGATCTTGGGCTGTATTTCTCATATGTTTTTATCTTTTACTGGTGTCCTCTTCGGCCCCATAGCATAACATTGGTCTGGGTGCGATCCGATGTTTTGTCAGATCACACTAGGAACATTAAAGGGAACCTGTCACCTGAATTTGGCGGGACCGGTTTTTGGTCATATGGGCGGAGTTTTCAGGTGTTTGATTCACCCTTTCCTTACCCGCTGGCTGCATGCTGGCCACAATATTGGATTGAAGTTCATTCTCTGTCCTCCGTAGTACACGCCTGCGCAAGGGAATCTTGCCTTGCGCACGCGCAGTATGCTTTGCCCAACTGCGGGCAAAGCCGAAAAGCATTAGTGCGCATGCGCCAGCGCGCTATGTCCCGGAACACTGCAAAATACTTCCGGGACATGCGCACTAATGCTTTTCGGCTTTACCCGCAGTTGAGCAAAGCATACTGCATGTGCGCAAGGCAAGATTGCCTTGCGCAGGCGTGTACTACGGAGGACAGAGAATAAACTTAAATCCAATATTACAGCCAGCATGCAGCCAGCGGATAAGGAAAGGGTGAATCAAACACCCAAAAACTCCGCCCATATGACTGAAAAACGGTCCCGCCAAATTCAGGTGACAGGTTCCCTTTAATATGATCATGTCCACATCTGCACGTGCTCAATCATATACTCCTCAGAGCTTCATTAACACTTACCCAAACAGCAATTACTCTGCATTCTGCCATCAGTGGAACTTCGCAACATGGATCCCACGATGCGTCCGCCAACAATCACCACCCGGATGTCTTTTCCATGAGACTCCTTTACATACTTCTGAAACAGATATGGCGCGTCATGTCGCACTAGGTGGGATATGTCCAACAAATGGTGTTTGTCCCGTGCAAGAAACACAGCCTTTCCTGGTGGACAAAACAAAACCAGTGTATAGAATGGCCACGGTAAAACAGAGGTGCGCAACGTGCTCCATGGTACAAAGCCATTATTCAGGGTATTCTGATACCCATCTATTCCATTAGATCTTGGGCAGTATTTCTCATATGTTTTTATTTTTTATTATCTTTTTATTTTTTGTACGAGTGAGTCAATGAAAACGTATTTCGAAACCAATAAACTTGTCAGTTTTCAAGTTCATGCAAGTACTTTACGGTGAATTTACTATATCAAACTAATTCTAGGTTTTTGTAAGTTATTTCCTGCTTTTGATCATAGCGTGAAATAAGATGTTATCTTATATGCTACTCAATATGAGGTGACTCACAAGTGCCGAAAACAGAACATGGTCACTCTGATGACTCACGTGTATGGTATATCCTACATAACAGGATTAAGTATTGTGTGTGATCAACAAGTCTCTAAAGTTGGGATTTTTCTATTTAGAACTGATAGGTCTTTCACCTTCTCCTTGAAGTCAAGTAGTAATGTCTCGCTTACAGAGGCCAGAAGTCTCGCTTACAGAGGGCAGGGGCATAACTCAAATGGGTGCAGGGGTTGCAGTCCAGGCCTTGGGGCCAAAGAGGCCACAAAATGTCCCTTTAACCCATAAGAGAAGATCAGTACTATTAAAGATCTATGACAGTTGGGGGTCCTGTTGGAGATTTTGCACTGGGGCCATCGCACTACAAGTTCCACCACTGGACATAGCCCACCTCTAGACTACATAAATTCTTTCCTCTCATTGCTTCTGAGGTTATGCCATACAGGGCACCATGTATGACATTTGGTAGAATTGTGCCAAAATTAAAATTATAGAGACTGGGATATAACCTAATTTATTCATTCACCTCCACTAATTTGAAAAAAGACCCCCTGCAAGCTCTCCTTAATGAGCAAATTCCTCAAATACAATCTCATTCCCATACTTTTATCTTTTTAATTTTTCCAGCAACTAAATTCACAATAGCCTGCTCATAGAAGTCTACAGTTTTACCCTTTGATTTAAATACTAAGCCTGTCACCTTGAAAAGTTATATTTACCTGCAGATACTGTCATGGCCGAAAGTTTTGGCACAAATTAAATTGTTCCAGTAAATGAAGTATTTCTCCCAGAAAATTATTGCAATTATACATGTTTTGTTATACACGTTTATTTCCTTTCTGTGTACTGGAACAACAACAACAACAACAGAAAAACAGAGGGAAAAGGCAAACTGAACATAATTTCACATAAAACCCAAAAATGTGCCGGACAAAATTGTTGTCACCTTTCTAAAATTATGGGTAGACAACATTGTTTCAAGCATGTGATGCTCGTTCAAACTCACCTGTGGCAAGTAACAGGTGTGGGCAATATGAAACTTATACCTGAAACCAGATGAAAAGGGGAGAAGTTAACATCAACAACCTCAAGGTCCATTTTTAGAGATCTTGATGTTCCTTTGTCCATGGTGAGCAACATAATCAAGAAGTTTACAACTGATGGCACTGTAGCTAAAAAAATGATGAAAGGTTGCAACACAGGTTAGTCCAGATGTTGGACAAATATCAAAGACTGACCCTCACTTCCAAACAGAAAACATGTGTGAACAGGTGCATGCTAAGGGTAGCCATCACCATATATAATTAACAAATAAATTTGCACTCTGTATTGCTATAACATACAAACATGAAATATATGAAATTGGATTTGCATTACTGCTCTAGAAAATAGGTTAAAATGAAGATACTTAGCGCATACATTTGGCAATTCATGTGTGCTCAGCAGCCAAAGACAAGGCGATCCTCTTTGCTGGGAATCTATCCTAACATGATACTTCTCCTGAGCTGCTAGCCCAAAATTATATGGGTAAGCAGTGATTAAAACCACCATAGGCTGGGCACACATAAATTGGTGAATTTATGTCCTAAGTATCTTCATTTTAACCTATTTTCTAGAGCAGTAATGCAATTCCAGTTTTATATATTTCATGTCCGGATGGTGGATAATCAGCCCCAATCAAGTTCCAAAGAAATTCAAGCTGTCCTGCAGGACAGGAGATCCAGGAGGATCCCACTGCTGACACAGAAACATAAAAAAGCTAGACCGCAGTTTGACAAAATGTACGTGAATAAGCCAAAATCCTTCTGATAAAGCGTTGTGTGGACTAATGAGACCAAGATAGTGCTTTTTGGTAAATCACATCATTCTACTGTTTAACTAAAATGGAATGAGGCCTACAAAAAAAAGAACACAGTACCTACAGTCAAATATGGTGGAGGTTCAAAGATGTTTTGGGGTTGCTGCCTCTGGAACTGAGTGCAAGGCATCATGAAATCTAAAGATTATCAAAGGACTTTGGTTTGCATTGTAGGGCCCACTGTCAAAAAGCTGGGTTTGCTACCTAGGTAATAGGTCTTCCAGCAGGACAATGACTCGAAACATACTTCAAGAAGCACCCAGAAATGGATGGAAACAAAGCACTGAAGAGTTCTGAAGTGGCCGGCAATGAGTCTGGATCTAAATCCCATTGAACATCTGTTGAGAGATCTTAAAATTACTGTTGGGAAAAGGAGTCTTCAAATATGAAAGACCTGGGGCAGTTTGCAAAAGAAGAGTGCTCCAAAATGCCAGTTGAGAGGTGTAAAAGCTTGTTGTTGGTTATTGGGTGCGATTGATTGCAGTTATTTATTCCAAAGGGCGTGCAATCAAATATTAAGTTGAGGATGACAACAATTTTGTCTGGACCTTTTGGGGGGTTTTGTGTGAAATTATGTCCAATTTGCCTTTTTTTTCTCTTTATTTTTGAGTTATTTCAATACATACAAAGGAAATAATCATGTATATAAGAAAACGTGTGTAATTGTAATGATTTTCTTGGAGAAATACTTCATTTTCTAGAACAATTTTAAGGGTGCCGACGCATTCCTCCATGACTGTATAGGGTTAATCTGCAGGTAAATAGCTTTTCAAGCCTGCCTTATGGAAAGTGCGGCTACCAGAACAAAATTAATTTATTCCCTCCCCGGAACTGCCAGCTTTAAGTCATGGGGGTGTTCATGGGGAGACTACAGTCATCGCTCACAGCACCGCTCATTTTACTTTGAACGGCTCTAAGAAAGCCCTAGCACTTTGATTGATATTCGCGCAGAGCCTGCTGTCCATCACTGTCCTGTGGCATGCACACCCCACCGGTCACAGTCTAGTAAACTGTACTGACAGCGGTGACTGCTGCCGCTCCACGCAGAGTAGAAGAGTGAAGTCTGACATTAGAGGTCAAGTCAGCTAGCAATCAACACAAAAAGGGAGGCCCCAATAATGATAATAACTTGGGAGGTAGAGTTTTACTCAGTGCATTATCCCGCCCACTGCACTTAAGTACTCATTCACATTCAGCAAAAAAGTGGGGATCTATCAAAATACAGGCAACAGAATAAACATATACAGGTACCAATGAGGTTAATTTTCTCTGGGACACGTGCATAGACATGTATTAGAGGGGGTCAAAGTTACTGTAGATTCCCTTAAGACTAGCTTAGTGAGATGGATGCAATATTTTTCTTCTTCGTGAGTCTTGGGGTGAGGAGGTCTCTACACAAATTGGAGGGGATTTTGCCCCATGTTAGCCACTATTCTTCTATTTCTTTATTTTGGCTTTGTTACATTACTGCCTGTTATGTTCTTATCCTCCACCAGGATAATGTTTTGGGCTTTTTTTACTTAATCGATACAGCGGTATCGTCATAAGCATTGTTAATTACTCCTATTTTATTTTTGTTGAAAGACACAATTAAATCTTGAAACAGAACTGGTACATCGAGCCGTGCCCCCCACTTTCTAGGCTTTCCAAAGTCTTACCTAGGATTCCTCATTTTTCTACTAACGAACGATAGTGTATTGATAGAGGTCGTTGTGGTCACATTGGACCTCGCTGCCACAAGCTCATAGGACCCAGCTGTCAGGCACTGATTGTGAAGATTATGATGTTGGGTAGGAGCCCAGATACAGCCTTTGCATTAGGACCAAGTTTCTGGCTACGCATGGTACACCTCAGAAGGCCATTCATTAAGTTTTGGTTTTTAATCACTTATATCTTAATTGTTCAGCTGAGGGCTATTTTACTACAGCTGAAACACTGCCTCTGGCTACCAAATGAAATATCCATGGCTTTAAAGCACCACTTCGGCGGTATTGGAGTGGTGCTACTAACGTAAGATCCCTTGCGCTAATATTATACTCCACCACTTGTCGTCTTCAGCTGTTCCCAGCACAGTTTCAGTCTTATGACGCCACCTTGTGCCCCCAACTTCTGACTAACCAGAACAGTCAGAGGTAATAGTCACAAGCTCTCAATGCAAGTCTATGAGATCCAGAAAAAGGCTTGGAAAGTGACCTCCGGCTCCAGCAAACACTGAACCGAAGCGGCAGATCACAAACTGCTGGAGACCAACAATAGCGGCATGGATAACAGCAGGAGACTGTGGCTGGTAAGTATAAGGCTAAGTGCAGGTGCCTTAGGGTACCGTCACACTATAACATTTCGATCGCTACGACGGTACGATTCGTGACGTTCCAGCGATATCGTTACGATATCGCTGTGTCTGACACGCAGCAGCGATCAGGGATCCTGCTGAGAATCGTACGTCGTAGCAGATCGTTTAGAACTTTCTTTCATCGCTGGATCTCCCGCTGTCATCGCTAGATCGGTGTGTGTGACACCGATCTAGCGATCTAGCGATGCGATCCAGCGATGCGTTCGCTTGTAACCAGGGTAAACATCGGGTAACTAAGCGCAGGGCCGCGCTTAGTTACCCGATCTTTACCCTGGTTACAAGCGTTAAACTAAAAAAAAAAAAACAGCACATACTTACATTCTGGTGTTCGTCAGGTCCCTTGCCGTCTGCTTCCCGCACTGTGACTGCCGGCCGTAAAGTGAAAGCAGAGCACAGCGGCTGTGCTTTCACTTTCACTTTACGGCCGGCAGTCACTGAGTGCGGGAAGCAGACTGCATGGGACCTGACGGACACCAGAATGTAAGTATGTGCTGTTTGTTTTTTTTTAGTTTAACGCTTGTAACCAGGGTAAACATCGGGTAACTAAGCGCGGTCCTGCGCTTAGTTACCCGATGTTTACCCTGGTTACCCAGGGACCTCGGCATCGTTGGTCGCTGGAGAGCTGTCTGTGTGACAGCTCCCCAGCGACCACACTACGATTTACCTACGATCACGGCCAGGTCATATCGCTGGTCGTGATCGTAGGTAAATCGTATAGTGTGACGGTACCCTTACATTAGAAGCACCACGCCAGCCCTGTAACAAAAAGAACCCCCCTGGAGTGGTCCTTTTAACAATGATTCAATGTCGAAAAGTTAAAGAAACAGGTACAGAGTGTAGAGAAAGCCTTTGTTTAGGTCATCGACTAGGTATACTTCAAAATAGCAAAACTAAGGACCTGGTCAGGTCTCTCAAGCCCCCTAAACCACCTCTATTAGTAGAGTCCTAATTCTGCATCTCAATCGAGTCGTTGGATGGCGAAGAAGAAAGCAGCACTCCAAAACCTCGAAAGGAACGCAGTTCATTTATCAATCCCAATACAGATACCATGAAACGTTTCAGATCCTCTACTCAGCCATTTTCGAGCTGAAACGTTGCATGGTCTCTGCATGGTGATGGGTTACTAAACCCCTTTTCCTTTGGACTTTCTTGAGTCATGCCTTGCTTTCTTCTTTGCTGTCCTAGAGATTTTGGGGACTCAAATCTATGTATTTGAAGCTTGAACCTACCCAGGAGGGATTCTTACTATGCTACTTCCTTTTTTCCCCCCAATCAAGTCCTTGATAGGCCTGACTATCAGCATAATGGTGGCAGTTTGGAAAACTTTGGGGTACAAGGTAGAATATTCTGCTGTAATCCTCAACGTGTGGACATATCCTTACATTTCAAAGAACTGCACGCCCATATGTAGGATTTGGGTAGAATTGATCGAATTGACAGAATCTCTTTAAGTGACATTAACCACATCCAGTACATAATAAATTACCTTGATGCCCTCGAGTGTTTTTCACAACAACAGGATATCCAAGAGGTTCTGCTGCATCTATCATTTTTGCAAATTCATCATGTCCACCTGCCATGTTAAAAAAAAAAATAATGTAAGACATAAATTAATTTCCCCAATAATGTATAATAATGTGTACAGAGCTTAAGTTTGGACACACCTTCTCATTTAAAGATTTTTCTGAATTTGCATGACTATGAAAATTGTACATTCACACTGAAGGCATCAAAACTATGAATTAACATATGTGGAATTATATACATAACAAAAAACTGTGAAACAACTGAAATTAAGTCTTATATTCTAGGTTCTTCAAAGTAGCCACCTTTTGCTTTGATGACTGCTTTGCACACTCTTGGCATTCTCTTGATGAGGTATTCACCGGGAATGGTTTTCACTTCACAGGTGTGCCCTGTCAGGTTTAATATGTGAGATTTCTTGCCTTATAAATGGGGTTGGGACCATCAGTTGTGTTGTGCAGAAGTCTGGTGGATACACAGCTGATAGTCCTACTGAAAAGACTGTTAGAATTTGTATTATGGCAAGAAAAAAGCAGCTAAGTAAAGAAAAATGAGTGGCCATAATTACTTTAAGAAATGAAGGTCAGTCAGTCCTAAAAATTGGGAAAACTTTGAAAGTGTCCCCAAGGGCAGTGGCAAAAACCATCAAGCTCTACAAAGAAACAGGCTCACATGAGGACCGCCCAAGGAAAGGAAGACCAAGAGTCACCTCTGCTTCTGAGGATAAGTTTATCCAAGTCACCAGACTCAGAAATCGCAGGTTAACAGCAGCTCAGATTAGAGACCAGGTCAATGCCACACAGAGTTCTAGCAGCAGACACATCTCTACAACAACTGTTAAGAGGAGACTTTGTGCAGCAGGCCTTCATGGTAAAATAGCTGCTAGGAAACCACTGATAAGGACAGGCAACAAGCAGAAGAGACTTGCTTGGGCTAAAGAACACAAGGAATGGACATTAGACCAGTGGAAATCTGTGCTTTGCTCTGATGAGTCCAAATTTGAGATCTTTGGTTCCAACCACCGTGTCTTTGTGCGACGCAGAAAAGGTGAACGGATGGACTCTACATGTCTGGTTCCCACCGTGAAACATGGAGGAGGAGGTGTGATGGTGTGGGGGTGCTTTGCTGGTGACACTGTTGGGGATTTATTCAAAATTTGAAGGCATACTGAACCAGCATGGCTACCACAGCATTTTGCAGCGGCATGCTATTCCATCCGGTTTGCGTTTAGTTGGACCATCATTTATTTTATAACAGGACAATGACCCCAAACACACCTCCAGGCTGTGTAAGGGCTATTTGACCAAGAAGGAGAGTGATGTGGTGCTACGCCAGATGACCTGGCCTCCACAGTCACCAGACCTGAACCCAATCGAGATGGTTTGGGGTGAGCTGGACCGCAGAGGGAAGGCAAAAGGGCCAACAAGTGCTAAGCATCTCTGGGAACTTTATCAAGATTGTTGGAAGACCATTCCCGGTGACTACCTCTTGAAGCTCATCAAGAGAATGCCAAGAGTGTGCAAAGCAGTCATCAAAGCAGAAGGCGGCTACTTTGAAGAACCTAGAATATAAGACATAATTTCAGTTGTTTCACACTTTTTTGTTAAGTATATAATTTCACATGTGTTAATTCATAGTTTTGATGCCTTCAGTGTGAATGTCCAATTTTCATAGTCATGAAAATACAGAAAAATCTTTAAATGAGAAGGTGTGTCCAAACTTTTGGTCTGTACTGTATATTGTCCCAAATGCAACTGGATCCATTCCAAAACCCATTTACTGCTAGTTATTATGTATTATGTATACACAAGTACCGTTTACATCAATTTTTGATCCGGTCCTTGGCATTGATTATGGTATTGCTGGATCTGTCCGGTTTGACCACTCCGGTAGCTGATCTGCTAGCCACACCATTACTATGCAGAACACTTTGGCCTTGCTTCGGCGGACAGCCCTGTTTTAAAGGTAAATTCTATTTTTATGTTTCAGCACGAATAGAAAAGAAATCACCGTCCTTCCAATGAACCTGTAAATCTTGTGAGAAAAACTGACGTTAGCACCAAGTCATATGAGGAGAAACAGTGCATGCTGGGATTTATATTGTAATAACTAGGTGCTGTATGGCAAATAAATCCCAGCTGGCATTGGTTGCCCTCCATGTAAGAAGGCACTTGTGACGACAATGAGAAATCCTTCATCTAAGGGCATATTCACACTGATGGCAAAGAGTCCCTTTGCTGGGACCACCAGCGATCATCTATGGAGGACCTTGAAAACAAGTATTTTTTTTCCGGAAGGGAAAATTAAAGATTACACAGTTCTATTAATATTAGGTTTGCATGTGTGATGCAGGACAGGACAGTTCCTCCATATTTGCTTGTGTGATGCAGGACAGGACAGTTCCTCCATATTTGCATGTGTGATGCAGGACAGGACAGTTCCTCCATAGTGAGAGAGGTATGTGCACTCGGCGTCTTTAACACAGCAATGTCGTTTTGACATTGCTGTACAGTATGTTAATTTTTTTGCAGTGCTTTTTCAGGTGGTTTCCAGTCTGAGACTCCCTGAAAGAGACGTGGTGTGCACATACGCAACATTTTCAACTGCTTTTCACTCTGAAACTCATTCTCCAGTGCAAGCTCCTGAACATACAGTCATTATCGCACTGTGAGATAGCAGTCATGTTACACTGCAAGTTATCGCCAGTATTGTAACACGGCATGGGATATTAGACTAGATCATATGATAAGACATCAAATATAAAAAGTTGCCATAGAGCTCCAGCTTTGGGGTCTATTCTCACTTGCTAGTAGGCACTCTGGCATGAACCTTGCAACGTACAGGGGCCTCCATGGTACATGTTGCTAAAAATTTCTTTGCAGACATTGACTCGTACACCAAGTATGCAGGGTGCGAATTTAGACTTGAAGTATGTTCTAAAAGTTGCATATTTCCTATAGGTTTCCAGTGCGGATTAAGGGGTAACATTTCTCCTTGTGGAGAGTGATAAGCCAGGCCCGGCATGTCAGGGTGAGGAGACATCTAAGCCATGCAATGCTCCTCTGGGAAATTAAATATGCAAATTGCCTCTTCAGAGAGGAAGATGACTAGAACTCTAGTGCCACCTATTGGAAGCAATTTCCCTGACGAGCATGCATGACTTATACGTCTCCTCACTCTGACAAGCCAGGCCTGGATTGTCACTCTCCACAAGCAGAAACTTTACACCTTAGACCACAGTCCAGAGCCTTTCACCTAGCCAAATCAGATCTCATACTTTTCACTGATGAGGGGGCAACACCCCGAAGTCATATTGCAAGGCTCGTTAAAAGGTTGATATTGACTTTTAAGATCACTGCTTCCAATTGGTGGCGCTAGAGTTCGAGTCCTTTTCCTTTCTGAATAGTCAATTTGCTCAGAGTGCATTATTAAATTACAACTAAATGGGTGAGATTTCATCAATTTACATCAACAGAATGCAGAATATTTCCACATGGAAAAATTGCAGTAGGTCAATTCATTTGGGATCTCACTCTTTGCAATGCAAAGGGTTAAAACTGCAGCAAATCTGCAACAAAAAAATACAGCAAAATCTGCAACAAGAAACACAGCAAAATCTGCTTGCGACACTTGCAGATTTTGCTGCATAGAAAGCCTTAATCAGACATCCGTTTTTCATGTACTTGTTCTAGCCATGTTTTTTTTTTTTTATGGGGCTTTTCGCATATCTGTTTGTTTGTTTTTTTGCCTGAGCGTCTGCAAAAGAAAAAGACGTCCATTTTTTTATTCATGTAAAACTCTCCCAAATCAATGGGTCAGGGAAAAAATAAAAATAGCACACGGATGCCACACTGGTGGTAAAAGTGGACGCATGGACCAAAAATGAATATACCCTGAATCTCTGAAACAGGGTTTAGTTGTGGAAAAACCCTTATGACCTGGCACGGACTGGCCAATAGGGTAACAGGGTAATCCCCCGGTGGGCCCCCAACCCCACTATATGGGCAGTACTTGGCATAATTCACAAAAAAAAGCAGTATCTTATCATTCATTAACCAGACTTGCCAGTTTATTATTATTATATAGAGATATAGGTAATTTGTGAGTGAGGGTAGCGTAATATTTGTATGCAGGGGAAAAGTGGGCCCCCAAAGTCAATGTTACTGGTGGGCCTTTGGCACCCCAGTCTGACACTTCTTATGACCACAACACCGGACCCCTGTGGTTTGAGTGTCGGAGGAGAAACTACGGAGGACAAAATGCTGCATCCATAAATTGGTCCATGTATCGCCCCGCAATAGCATATCGCAAGGCACTAAAATCCACCATTGTACGTGACACGACTGGAAACAGCTCCTGGGACTTACCATAGGAGAAAGTATCTGGTAAAGGAATTCCATGTCCAGCTAATTCCTGAAACGTCCAGAACTTGTTAATGCAGTTTAAAATGGCTTGTGGGCGATTGACAAGACGGCAACCTAGCTTCTCAAGGTGTCGCAAAACAGTTATATCGCTATCGGATTGCACTGTCGGAGTTGGGACCCGAACCAGTATCACCTGAGGGTAAGCAGTCACAATCTTCTGGTTAATTTGCAAGCCTGGAACACAATTTTACGAAAGGTTAAAACCCACAAATGCAGAAAGAAAATATGTCTATATCATTACATTACACAACAAAATACACGGGTGAGCCTGACAGCACAAAACGACTGTTCAAACCAAGCACACCAACATAGTCCTAATGCAAATTACATATTTAGTGTCGAAATCCTGCCATAAATGATT
This sequence comes from Ranitomeya imitator, assembly GCF_032444005.1. NCBI lineage: Eukaryota > Metazoa > Chordata > Amphibia > Anura > Dendrobatidae > Ranitomeya > Ranitomeya imitator. Next base: position 111,306,660 of record NC_091291.1, on the reverse strand, counting down.
CTTTATTCCAATAAAAGAGGTGCCCTTCTTACCCTTTCCATCTATCTCCACCCTCCTGTGGGCAGAGCGGACAATCGAGGGAAAGACAGGCTGAGAGATGTAAAACAAGTAGTGCACTGAACGGCTCGGCCGTGCAACAAAAGCCAATGCCGTCCCCCAATGGGTTAAAACTCACCCATTTTGCCAGTAATGTAAAATACGGTGAATTCTACATTCATAATATCTGCACATAAAATCTGAACCAAATACGAAACATGTAATTCCAGCAATAGCTATTTTTTATTTTATTAGGTTTATGTTTCCTACAAAGTGCAGTGCTTGGTTTGAACAGTCATTTTGCTGATAGTCTTTAAACAAGATGTAGGGATTTATTTGCGACTAATGTATTAGTCATTTCATTGATTGTATTGAATTGATTTTTACGCGATGCGGATTGGTTTTGTTATGTAGCACACATAAAGATATATTTACATGCACATATTTTATGGCATTTTTTTGGCCTCGTGTTTGCATAACTACGGATGTGTTTGCACAAATTGTGGCAAAACACCTAAAAAATAGTGTAACTACAGTGTAAATACACCCAACACAGCCCAAAGTTAGTAGGTGATAACTAGATTAGAAGGACCCCCACCGATCACCAGAAAGGGGCATATTTCTCCCCACTACCGTAGATTGCGCATGTTCAGTCCCAATGGGACTGCTGGAAGAAAATGAGTGCAGCACTCTGGCAGGGAATGAATGGAGGGGCAGTCGAGCATGCACACTGCCATTATGCTTTAAGAGTTCTTGGTAACACAACTGTTTTCTCCAGATCTGATCAAAACAGTTTGATTACTCTGATCAGAGTGGCATCTCGGACGTAGAGAGAGAGTAAAAAAAAAGGTTCTCCATTCTGTCAGTCTGTCAAAATCAGACCTCACTTTCACCCAAAACCAGGAGTCGTGATATATACAGAAGTGATGCATATGTCTCTATTATACTTTTCCTCTGATTGTTCCACTCCTGGTTTTGGCTTACAAATACTCATGTAAAATACTGACCAAATACTGAACGTGTGAATGTGGCCTTAAAGGCATTCTCCGGGAACAGAAAAAAACTAAATAATTAAATAAAATATGATTATAAAAAAATTACTACGGTAAATATCTTTAATTAGCAAATCACTTCACAATAGTTTTGTCTAGGGAGGTAATCACTATAGAATTAAAATGGCTGTCTATGAGCATGTGCAGTAGGAAGTTCTGCCAACTCCATGTATGAAGAGAAAATGTAAACCCAGTGGCTATTCAGATTTAATACACGAGAAACCAGGGGTTCTGAGGTAAGAAGAGGCTGCTCACACTGCTGTCCACCCTGTCTATCTGATCTAATACTAGAGATACCAGGGGTGCAGAGGAAAGAAGAGTCTACTCACACTGCTGTCCATCCTGTCTATCTGATCTAATACTGGAGATACCAGGAGTGCTGAGGTAAGAAGAGGCTTCTCACACTGCTGTCCACCCTGTCTATCTGATCTAATACTAGAGATACCAGGGGTGCAGAGGAAAGAAGAGTCTACTCACACTGCTGTTCACCCTGTCTATCTGATCTAATACTGGAGATACCAGGAGTGCTGAGGTAAGAAGAGGCTTCTCACACTGCTGTCCACCCTGTCTATCTGATCTAATACTGGAGATACCAGGGGTGCTGAGGTAAGAAGAGGCTGCTCACACTGCTGCCCACCCTGTCTATCTGATCTAATATTGGATATCCCAGGAGTGCTGGGGTAAGAAGAGGCTTCTCACACTGCTGTTCACCCTGTCTATCTGATCTAATACTAGAGATACCAGGGGTGCAGAGGAAAGAAGAGTCTACTCACATTGCTGTCCACCCTGTCTATCTGATCTAATACTGGAGATACCAGCGGTGCTGAAGTAGGAGGAGGCTGCTCACACTTCTGTCCACCCTGTCTATCTGATCTAATACTAGAGATACCAGGGGTGCAGAGGAAAGAAGAGTCTACTCACACTGCTGTCCATCCTGTCTATCTGATCTAATACTGGAGATACCAGGAGTGCTGAGGTAAGAAGAGGCTTCTCACACTGCTGTCCACCCTGTCTATCTGATCTAATACTGGAGATACCAGGGGTGCTGAGGTAAGAAGAGGCTGCTCACACTGCTGCCCACCCTGTCTATCTGATCTAATATTGGATATCCCAGGAGTGCTGGGGTAAGAAGAGGCTTCTCACACTGCTGTTCACCCTGTCTATCTGATCTAATACTAGAGATACCAGGGGTGCAGAGGAAAGAAGAGTCTACTCACATTGCTGTCCACCCTGTCTATCTGATCTAATACTGGAGATACCAGAGGTGCTGAAGTAAGAAAAGACTGCTCACACTGCTGTCCACCCTGTCTATCTGATCCAATACTGGAGATACCAGAGGTGCAGAAGTAAGATGAGGCTGCTCACACTGCTGTCCACCCTGTCTATCTGATCTAATACTGGAAATACAAGGGGTGGTGCAGAAGAGTCTAACACAGCATTAGAATCAGGCTTTCTGTCCCTATGTTATTATTTCTTCAGATTTAGAAACATAAAATGAATGTCAGATTTCCATTAATATATGGCAGCTGCCTGTGATACCACTTGATATATCAGATTGATTCTTTTACTACTCGATGTATGCACACAGCCAACAACAAACCACTGCAGGCAGCATGCTCTGAATGCCAACCTAACGCACAAGAAAAGTGATTGCAGAGACAAGCTATAATTATAGATCCATTTCAGCTAAATGGTTTAATGTGCTGCATTTATATTGATGACTTATGCCTTTTAAAATGTGCAGAGCTGCAAATGTTTAAATAACTTGGACGAGGAATATCCTGCACACCAAATGCACTTAATGCGTGCTGCAAATACAGTGATGAGCTGACTCATCTGCGCTACCTGTCACCTTCAATAAAAGGGAAATGTCAAACTAGGGCAGTGTGTCAAGTGCCTCGCGGAACAGACTGCATGGATCATAAACTGAGTGGTGTGCAAAACACTAAATATATGACATATATGACATAATTACAGGAGCCGCCCAAAAGTAATAATCTGACATGTCACATTGACGGAATATGTGAGATTGACTCTTCTGTATGGTGGTTGAAGAACTCAACAACATGCGCTACATATTGTGGGTGTTTTTGTGGAAATGTCAATTAACTGACAACTGTGTAGTAGGATTCCACTTGTCGATGGTGGGTGTCACTACACATTGTGTCTAATCAGGGCTGATTGTGTTAGACAAACCCTACTGACCGGGGTGTAGCAGTCAATTTATTCAAATTCATACATTTGCAGGAAGAATAACAGAGGGATAACAATGCAGAATGTTTTTCAAGTTACTAAAACAAAAAAATAAATATACGGTAATGTGCAAAAGTTTTAGGCAGGTGTGCAAAAAAAATGCTGCAAAGTAAGAACGCTTCAAAAATAGAAGTAATAGTTTTTTCTATTAACAATTTGTAAAGTGAATAAACAAAAGAAAAATCTAGGAGAAATATTTGGCGTGACGGCTCTTTCACTGGAGAGCAGGACAGTAATGAGTGTGTGGAGACACTCCACTAACACCTACATTACATAAAGCACACTTAGGGCGCGTGCAGACGACTGGTTTAATAGGTTGAGTGCTATCCGTGGTTTTGGCTGCTAGTACTCATACCCAAGTTATTCTATGGGGCTGTGCACTTTTAAAAAATCGCAGCATGCACGATTGACCTTCAAGAATCGGGAGGCATTCACCCATCCATGTCTATGGGTCCTTTAAAAAAATCAGACCCCACTCAGATGACATCCGAGTGCAATCTGATTTGCACAGACTGACGTAATCGAGAAGGTGGAGAAACTTTTTCCTCTCCACCTCGAAGAAAATCAGATCCCACTCTAGTCAGTCTGATTGGCATAATAAGACCAATTTTCTAGGATGGAGAGAAAATGGTCATCTGCACCTGCCCTTACTCTGCAGCTTTTTTTCAGAGCTGCCTAAAGATTTTTGCACAGTACTATATGTATATATACAGTTCAGACCAAACGTTTGGACACATCTTCTCATTTAAATTTTTTTCTGTATTTTCATGACTACGAAAATTGTACATTAACATAGTAACATAGTTAGTAAGGCCGAAAAAAGACATTTGTCCATCCAGTTCAGCCTATATTCCATCATAATAAATCCCCAGATCTACGTCCTTCTACAGAACCTAATAATTGTATGATACAATATTGTTCTGCTCCAGGAAGACATCCAGGCCTCTCTTGAACCCCTCGACTGAGTTCGCCATCACCACCTCCTCAGGCAAGCAATTCCAGATTCTCACTGCCCTAACAGTAAAGAATCCTCTTCTATGTTGGTGGAAAAACCTTCTCTCCTCCAGACGCAAAGAATGCCCCCTTGTGCCCGTCACCTTCCTTGGTATAAACAGATCCTCAGCAAGATATTTGTATTGTCCCCTTATATACTTATACATGGTTATTAGATCGCCCCTCAGTCGTCTTTTTTCTAGACTAAATAATCCTAATTTCGCTAATCTATCTGGGTATTGTAGTTCTCCCATCCCCTTTATTAATTTTGTTGCCCTCCTTTGTACTCTCTCTAGTTCCATTATATCCTTCCTGAGCACCGGTGCCCAAAACTGGACACAGTACTCCATGTGCGGTCTAACTAGGGATTTGTACAGAGGCAGTATAATGCTCTCATCATGTGTATCCAGACCTCTTTTAATGCACCCCATGATCCTGTTTGCCTTGGCAGCTGCTGCCTGGCACTGGCTGCTCCAGGTAAGTTTATCATTAACTAGGATCCCCAAGTCCTTCTCCCTGTCAGATTTACCCAGTGGTTTCCCGTTCAGTGTGTAATGGTGATATTGATTCCCTCTTCCCATGTGTATAACCTTACATTTATCATTGTTAAACCTCATCTGCCACCTTTCAGCCCAAGTTTCCAACTTATCCAGATCCATCTGTAGCAGAATACTATCTTCGCTTGTATTAACTGCTTTACATAGTTTTGTATCATCTGCAAATATCGATATTTTACTGTGTAAACCTTCTACCAGATCATTAATGAATATGTTGAAGAGAACAGGTCCCAATACTGACCCCTGCGGTACCCCACTGGTCACAGCGACCCAGTTAGAGACTATACCATTTATAACCACCCTCTGCTTTCTATCACTAAGCCAGTTACTAACCCATTTACACACATTTTCCCCCAGACCAAGCATTCTCATTTTGTGTACCAACCTCTTGTGCGGCACGGTATCAAACGCTTTGGAAAAATCGAGATATACCACGTCCAATGACTCACCGTGGTCCAGTCTATAGCTTACCTCTTCATAAAAACTGATTAGATTGGTTTGACAGGAGCGATTTCTCATAAACCCATGCTGATATGGAGTTAAACAGTTATTCTCATTGAGATAATCCAGAATAACATCCCTCAGAAACCCTTCAAATATTTTACCAACAATAGAGGTTAGACTTACTGGCCTATAATTTCCAGGTTCACTTTTAGAGCCCTTTTTGAATATTGGCACCACATTTGCTATGCGCCAGTCCTGCGGAACAGACCCTGTCGCTATAGAGTCACTAAAAATAAGAAATAATGGTTTATCTATTACATTACTTAGTTCTCTTAGTACTCGTGGGTGTATGCCATCCGGACCCGGAGATTTATCTATTTTAATCTTATTTAGCCGGTTTCGCACCTCTTCTTGGGTTAGATTGGTGACCCTTAATATAGGGTTTTCATTGTTTCTTGGGATTTCACCTAGCATTTCATTTTCCACCGTGAATACCGTGGAGAAGAAGGTGTTTAATATGTTAGCTTTTTCCTCGTCATCTACAACCATTCTTTCCTCACTATTTTTTAAGGGGCCTACATTTTCAGTTTTTATTCTTTTACTATTGATATAGTTGAAGAACAGTTTGGGATTAGTTTTACTCTCCTTAGCAATGTGCTTCTCTGTTTCCTTTTTGGCAGCTTTAATTAGTTTTTTAGATAAAGTATTTTTCTCCCTATAGTTTTTTAGAGCTTCAATGGTGCCATCCTGCTTTAGTAGTGCAAATGCTTTCTTTTTACTGTTAATTGCCTGTCTTACTTCTTTGTTTAGCCACATTGGGTTTTTCCTATTTCTAGTCCTTTTATTCCCACAAGGTATAAACCGCTTACACTGCCTATTCACACTGAAGGCATCAAAACTATGAATTAACACATGTGGAATTATATACTTAACAAAAAAGTGTGAAACAACTGAAATTATGTTTTATATTCTAGGTTCTTCAAAGTAGCCACCTTTTGCTTTGATGACTGCTTTGCACACTCTTGGCATTCTCTTGATGAGCTTCAGGAGGTAGTCACCGGGAATGGTTTTCACTTCACAGGTGTGCCCTGTCAGGTTTAATAAGTGGGATTTCTTGCCTTATAAATGGGGTTGGGACCATCAGTTGTGTTGTGCAGAAGTCTGGTGGATGCACAGCTGATAGTCCTACTGAATAGACGGTTAGAATTTGTATTATGGCAAAAAAAAGCAGCTAAGTAAAGAAAAACGAGTGGCCATCATTACTTTAAGAAATGAAGGTCAGTCCGAAAAATTGGGAAAACTTTGAAAGTGTCCCCAAGTGCAGTGGCAAAAACCATCAAACGCTACAAAGAAACTGACTCACATGACAACCGCCCCAGGAAAGGAAGACCAAGAGTCACCTCTGCTTCTGAGGATAAGTTTATCCGAGTCACCAGACTCAGAAATCGCAGGTTAACAGCAGCTCAGATTAGAGACCAGGTCAATGCCACACAGAGTTCTAGCAGCAGACACATCTCTACAACAACTGTTAAGAGGAGACTTTGTGCAGCAGGCCTTCATGGTAAAATAGCTGCTAGGAAACCACTGCTAAGGACAGGCAACAAGCAGAAGAGACTTGTTTGGGCTAAAGAACACAAGGAATGGACATTAGACCAGTGGATTTCTTCGCTTGGGTCTGATAAGTCAAAATTTGAGATCTTTGGTTCCAACCACCGTGTCTTTGTGCGATGCAGAAAAGGTGAACGGATGGACTCTACATGCCTGGTTCCCACCGTGAAGCATGGAGGAGGAGGTGTGATGGTGTGGGGGTGCTTTGCTGGTGACACTGTTGGGGATTTATTCAAAATTGAAGGCATACTGAACCAGCATGGCTACCACAGCATCCTGCAGCGGCATGCTATTCCATCCGGTTTGTGTTTAGTTGGACCATCATTTATTTTTCAACAAGGCAATGACCCTAAACACCTCCAGGCTGTGTAAGGGCTATTTGACCAAGAAGGAGAGTGATGGGGTGCTACGCCAGATGACCTGGCCTCCACAGTCACCAGACCTGAACCCAATCGAGATGGTTTGGGGTGAGCAGTACCGCAGAGTGAAGGCAAAAGGGCCAACAAGTGCTAAGCATCTCTGGGAACTCCTTCAAGGTTGTTGGAAGACCATTTCCGGTGACTACCTCTTGAAGCTCATCAAGAGAATGCCAAGAGTGTGCAAAGCAATCATCCAATCAAAAGGTGGCTACTTTGAACAACCTAGAATATAAGACATAATTTCAGTTGTTTCACACTTTTTTTGTTAAGTATATAATTCCACATGTGTTAATTCATAGTTTTGATGCCTTCAGTGTGAATGTACAATTTTCACAGTCATGAAAATACAGAAAAATCTTTAAATGAGAAGGTGTGTCCAAGGAGCCATGTACAGTAGTATATAGCAGACAAATACTACGTGGCTTGTGCTATATACCATGGGTGTCAAACTGCATTCCTCGAGGGCTGCAAACAGGTCATGTTTTCAGGATTTCCTTGTACTGCACAGGTGATAATTTAATCACCAATTCATTATTTGTGTAGGTGATTAAATTATCACCTGTGCAGTACAAGGAAATCCTGAAAACATGACCTGTTTGCAGCCCTCGAGGAATGCAGTTTGACACCCCTGCTATATACTATGTGGCTGCTATATACATACATACATATTGTAGAATACCCGATGCATTATTACAGGCGACGCAATATATAACAGTGGCCATGCAGTATATAGCAGCCACGCAGTATATAACACTGCCCACGTAATGTATAGCACAGCCCACGTAGTGTAGAGCACAGCCCACGTAGTGTAGAGCAGTGTGGGCACCATATCCCTGTTAAAAAAAATTATTAAAATAAAAAAGAGTTATATACTCACCCGCCGTGATCCAGCGAAGCTCTGGCTATGTGCACGCGGCTGCCGCCATCTTCCGTTCCCAGGATGCATTGCGAAATTACCCAGATGACTTAGCGGTCTCGCGAGACCGCTAAGTCTTCTGGGTAATTTCGTAATGCATCTCTGGGATGTGAAGCTGGAGGAGGCAGCGCGCGGTTCGGAGGACTACGGAGGGTGAGAATAGCAGGTTTTTTGTTTTTTTATCATTTTTAACATTACATCTTTTTACTATTATAGGCAGCATCAATAGTAAAAATTTGGGGACACACAGGGTTAATAGCAGCGGTAACGGAGTGCGTTACCCGCAGCATAATGCGGTCCGTTACCGCTGGCATTAACCCTGTGTGAGCGGTGACTGGAGGGGAGCATGCAGGCGACAGGCACTGACTGCGGGGAGTAGGGAGGGACTAATCGGACTGTGCCCGTCGCTGATTGGTCACGGCAGCCATGACAGGCAGCTGGCGAGACCAATCAGCGACGCGGGATTTCCGTTATGGAAGTTGCAGACAGACAGAAGTACCCCTTAGACAATTATATATATATATATATATATATATATATACACACACACACAGTATATATATATATACTTCACTGATTCCAAATGCTGATTCTATTTATGTGTAGATATATATGATCGCATCAGCTGTATTAACGCAGCGTGAATGTTCTGCAACTGAAGCTGAGTGAATGTGACACATAAGCTTCCAACTTGTCTACTAGATCAAAAGCAAGATGGCAGCTTTTCACTTGCAGGCAAATGACTCTTGCTGGAACAGACAGGAAGCTCTTACACTTCCACTGCATACATAAGCAGCACTGGAAAATATTCAGTGGACAAGCTCAGGGCAAGAGCAAAATTGGAGGTGACTTGTGAAACTGACTGACCTCAGCTGCTTCAGAACCCGCAGGAAGGATGCAAAGAAATCCACGTTAGCTGTCTGAAGTGCCGATGTGCCTGGGATATCCCTGATTCATAGATGTGGGTATTTTGTATACATAATAAAGAGACTTTCAATTATAAGCTATGAAGAAGCGCCAAGCCAAAGGTGTAGAGGTAGAAGCCACACTAACAGTTTACCAAAATGCCTGCAGTTAAAGTGTTACCCTCCTGTACCGGATCCTTGCTTTGCTTCCCTCACCCCGGTCCGCAAGACTCTGTTCTGCTCCACGGCAGGCTTACAGATGGCCCGTCATGGTCCCATGTGAGTGCAGCGTCCCAGAGACCTGGTCGTTGCAGTAATGTCGCTCTGCCACTAAGGGGAGTGATGGTATGTCTGATGGCACTAAAGGAGTTCACCTGACCAGGTATCACAAGCACACATTACACTTCACACTCCGGCCACTAGGGGGGAGCAAAAGGTTCTATTTATTAGGCCACTCCTCACACTGGTAAAACTAGGGGTTGGATAGGAAGTTAGAGAGAAGCTGACTGGGCTTTGCCCAGGCAACATCTGTTATGACCTGGTGGTTAGGAGCACCCGGAATGACCTGATAGTTAAACCTCATACAGGACGAGCTCTGGGATGTGGGAGCTCTGCTGACCGCAAGCCCTAATCCTATCACACACACTAGAAATAGCCGTGGAGCGCTCCTGACCAGACCTAATAAAGGAAAAAATGGTGTGCACTCAGGTCTAGAATACGAGGTGCTGGCGTAACGAACCTTGATGGCCCCAGAGCGAAGTAGTAGAAATTCACCGCACACTCTCAAATGCTGGTTTGCAGACGTGTATTAACACTTTTATTCCAAAAAATTGTTTCAGACAGAAAAATCAACCACAAGCAGTGTAGAGATAAAGAAGGATATAACAACCCAACGTTTCGACCCTCCTGGGTCTTAGTCATGGGGTTACTAGTGAAGACAAAAAGACAAAGTATAAGACACTGAACCATATATACAATATGTACAAAGGAATAAACGGCAATAGGAATAAACGGCAATAGGATTTAGCATGGTAGCATAAGTATGATTTCCAACAATAGTAGAATAGCATCAAAGAGAGACTGGGCTGCCAGTACTAGTAGCATTATGTCAGAATGAGAAACAATATGATGTAGTAGAAACACATATGACTGGCCAGTATTACCTTGGTAGGAGATGCCAAAGTAGAAGGAAGAAGATGTAGGACCCTTAGACTTAGGGTAACCGAAACTGTAATGGATAATGGGGATATTATCAGTGAGGTAAGCAAATACAATAACCAGGTAAGGGAAGAGGGTAGCTACATGGAATGGTATTAATACAATGGATAGTTACATCCGGAAAAACTGAAATGTGTACGCAGGGACACAGGGGTAGGTAATGGACATGAGTAGTAAGGCTGCGGTAGTGGAGCAGAAATAGGGGCACAACATATAGGTTGCTGTCAGTGGGCTGGTGGTAGCTAATCTCCCGGGAGGCTGTGGGCAAATATGTGGGATACACAGATCAAGATTACCTGCTTAAGGTGTGGTGTCCAGGGTGCTAGAGCGGCGCATCCGCGTCCTGCTCCGTGTGCGGCTGTCTGATGTGCACCATGAGGCCCACAGCGGCGTTTTAAATGATCCCATATCGCTGGACCGGAAGTGCGTCACCGGGACCGGAAGTGACGTATCGTTGCAGAAAATGTTACACTGCGCATGTCTGGTTGTGAAACCATAGCGACGGACATGCTGAGGCAGGGGAGGGAGCATAAATAAACAGCCACAGATGACGTATAGTAACTGGGAGGGGTGTAGTGTGTATGCACGGTAATCATAGCGACGGTCATGTTTGGGTTATTGAAGGAGCAATAGTAAAGAGCCCTGCATGATAGATACTGCGTAATAAATGGTGACAGATAGAAAATGGGCAGAAGTATGTGAGCTACCCATAGTGGACTGTCCTAGAATCCTGAACAGGGCTCTTTACTATTGCTCCTTCAATAACCCAAACATGACCGTCGCTATGATTACCGTGCATACACACTACACCCCTCCCAGTTACTATACGTCATCTGTGGCTGTTTATTTATGCTCCCTCCCCTGCCTCAGCATGTCCGTCGCTATGGTTTCACAACCAGACATGCGCAGTGTAACATTTTCTGCAACGATACGTCACTTCCGGTCCCGGTGACGCACTTCCGGTCCAGCGATATGGGATCATTTAAAACGCCGCTGTGGGCCTCATGGTGCACATCAGACAGCCGCACACGGAGCAGGACGCGGATGCGCCGCTCTAGCACCCTGGACACCACACCTTAAGCAGGTAATCTTGATCTGTGTATCCCACATATTTGCCCACAGCCTCCCGGGAGATTAGCTACCACCAGCCCACTGACAGCAACCTATATGTTGTGCCCCTATTTCTGCTCCACTACCGCAGCCTTACTGTACGTTCACATTAGCGTTGCGCCGCCGTGCGTCGGTGACGCAACGCGCGACGCACGCTAAAACGCGCGCAAAAACGCGCGCGTTTTGCGACGCGTGCGTCGTTTTCCGACGAAAATCGGACGCACAGAAAATGCTACATGTAGCGTTTTCTTGCGTCCGACGCTAGCGTCGGAAACGACGCACGTGGCGAAAAACGCCACCAAAACGACGCACGCGTCCCCTATGTTAAACATAGGGGCGCGTCGCCGCTGCGTCGCCGGCGCAACAGCGACGCACATTGGCGGAACGCCAATGTGAACGTAGCCTTACTACTCATGTCCATTACCTACCCCTGTGTCCCTGCGTACACATTTCAGTTTTTCCGGATGTAACTATCCATTGTATTAATACCATTCCATGTAGCTACCCTCTTCCCTTACCTGGTTATTGTATTTGCTTACCTCACTGATAATATCCCCATTATCCATTACAGTTTCGGTTACCCTAAGTCTAAGGGTCCTACATCTTCTTCCTTCTACTTTGGCATCTCCTACCAAGGTAATACTGGCCAGTCATATGTGTTTCTACTACATCATATTGTTTCTCATTCTGACATAATGCTACTAGTACTGGCAGCCCAGTCTCTCTTTGATGCTATTCTACTATTGTTGGAAATCATACTTATGCTACCATGCTAAATCCTATTGCCGTTTATTCCTATTGCCGTTTATTCCTTTGTACATATTGTATATATGGTTCAGTGTCTTATACTTTGTCTTTTTGTCTTCACTAGTAACCCCATGACTAAGACCCAGGAGGGTCGAAACGTTGGGTTGTTATATCCTTCTTTATCTCTACACTGCTTGTGGTTGATTTTTCTGTCTGAAACAATTTTTTGGAATAAAAGTGTTAATACACGTCTGCAAACCAGCATTTGAGAGTGTGGGGTGAATTTCTACTACTTAGCTCTGGGGTCATCAAGGTCCGTTACGCCAGCACCTCGTATTCTAGACTTGAGTGCACACCATTTTTTCCTTTATTACGGATCCTTTTCTTGGTGCCTGCACCGGTCAGTCCAATGTCTTCAGAGACTTTTGCCTATGACATGGCTACCAGTACCAACATCCTTTCACAAGTTTCCAGTGCGAATGACTTTCTAAAAACTCCTACACAGGAGCTAAGAACCAGAGACTACGAGAAAGAGAAACGTAAACTTATCTCTTATGACTTGCACTGTATAACCTTGGCTGAGTACCACAAACAAGGAAAAATTCCCAGGGGTCTCAGATGCAACCTGCGTCCAACCCTTTTTTCTGATAACCAGGACTTCTGTGAAAAGTACAAGAGGATCCTGAATAAGTGCTCTTTGGATATCATCATTCTCACTATTGAATTTCTGCAGAAATCTATTGCTGAAACACAAGAAAATATCAAGGCCATTGAAACCCAGCTCACCTCAACCTTATCATCTGCCGAGTGGACTAAACTCAAGGAAAAAACAGATAAAGTTCTTACAGACCACCGGAATTTCTTACAAGAAAGAAAACGCTTAAAATTCCAACGAGACAACGACGACTACGCCTCCAATAAAGTTTACAAATGGAGCGATTCCACCGGGCGAGGCAACTGGCGTCGTCAACCAAATCAGCGCAGATCCTTCAGTACAGACAGCGACTCGTCTACAAATTCCAACAGGTCCCATTTTTTATCAAAAGGTCACAGGGGAGGCTACCAACGCACCGACCGACGAGAAGATCCAGGAGAAAAAATGACGACCCGCTCCCAGGTAAGGCACCTAACCTGGTGATCAACACCTCCAGCTACACGCTCTCCCCGGCTGAACTGGCCCTACTACAGAAGGGACTGTCGTTTTGTCCTACTCCCAACTGGGATGCTTTCCAGTTGGAGAGGGACCTTCAGCGGTTTTACCGCACAGTGAGACTAAAGACTCACTTCGGGACATCATCAGAGACTTCCGAGAGCAGAGTGTCTCCTAACGGGGACGTCTCTGTTGCGGAAATCTCCCTCACTTCTCTGGGTCTACGTAACCCGAGTACGTTTAGTCCACCTCAGTCTTTTCATGCTACTGAAACTTTTATTTCGTTTGTTGACCGTGAGGTGAGGGAACTATCACACCAACAGCGCCTTGGCTTCTTCCCCACACACACCAACCTCACATTAGCAGAAAAACAGGCACTGTCGTCCCTTAAGGATAACAAATCCATAATAATAAAACCTGCAGATAAGGGGGGCGCAATTGTAATCATGGACCGCGCCGGATACTCTAACGAAGTCCAGCGCCAACTTTCGGACTCCAATACATATAGAGCCACCCCGAGAGACCCCACATTTGACATCGACAAGAAAATCCGAAACCTAATTAGGACCTACTTAGATAACCACACTATTGATCAGAACACTGCCAAATTCCTCTCTAATTCCAACCCTGTCATCCCTGTATTTTATATACTCCCAAAAATCCACAAATCACTCACCAATCCTCCCGGTAAACCCATCGTGGCCTCTACTGACTCGATTCTATCACCTTTGTCGATTTACCTAGAAAAGATATTGACACCCCTCATTAGGACCACCAAGTCTTTCCTGCTAGACACTGGACATTTCTTGAGCCTCATCAGAGAGCAAGACACCATACCACCAGATAGCCTACTCGTCACATTAGATGTAAACAGTCTATATACGTCCATTACACACGAGAGAGGCGTCACAGCCACAAGGACACTCCTTCAGGCCTCAAATATGCCCGATAATTCCATCAAATTCTGCCTTGACCTCCTCAAACTAGTCCTATATGAGAATTTCTTCTTATATGAGGACACATACTATGTACAATGCTGCGGGACCGCGATGGGCTCTAATGTCGCACCGGCCTATGCAAATGCGTACATGAGCGATTTTGAAAATAATCACGTCTACCCAGAGGAACTGTTCAAGCAATACGTCCGATGTTATCACCGATACATTGATGACATCTTCCTTATCTGGACAGGGTCATCTGAACTACTATTATCCTTTCACCAACATCTTAATTCAGTTCACCCTGAGCTACAATTTACTATTCAATATGATACGACCGTTATATCGTTCTTAGACACCATGATACATAAAAACCAATCCTACAGACTGTAACAATCTCCTACACTACTCCAGTAGCCACCCTAGGGCCACCAAAAACAGCTTACCCCGATCACAATTCACGAGGCTAGCTAAGATTGTGTCGGACCCAGCCATACTCCCAATACGCCTGGATACCATGTCCCAGAAATTCAAGGACAGGAGCTACCCAGCACGCCTACTGGAATTAGAAAAAAAACAACATCCTGAGTCCCCAACCCCCTCGCCCACAATTGGCCACCAAAGAACGTGTTCCCTTTGTACACACATATCATCCCCTAATGCCAAAAGTCCAATCTATCATCAGAAAACACTGGCCTCTACTATCCAAGGCATACCCTAGAGTAGATTGCTTTACCTCACCAGTTCTAATGTGCAACAGAAGGGCTCCCAACATCAGGGATAAGTTGGTACGTGCTGACATTGGCAGTCTCCGACCAACCATGACTCAAAGCTTCCTTACAACACGTAGACAGGGCACCTTTCCTGTCTAAACTGCGCCTCGTGCTCCAACGTGATTAAATCGGACAATGTCACTCACCCTAGGACAGGCAAATCATTTCCTATTCATGGGTACCATACCTGTAATTCCAATTTCGTAGTGTACCTAATAAAATGTCCATGCGGCCTCCTATACATTGGGGAAACAACTCAGCATGTCAGAGATAGAATCGCGAGCCACAAATCGACCATTCGGTGCGGTAAAACCTGGCTTCCCATACCAGACCACTTCATTAAATTTAAACACACTGTGGCACAACTCAAATACCAAGTGATCGAACACGTACCCAGGCCTAGGAGAGGAGGCAATCACATCAGACTTCTTAAAACCAGGGAGGCCTACTGGATTCATAAACTGGATACCCTGGCCCCTAGAGGTCTCAACAGAGAGATTGACTGGTTAATATGATCCTAACTACTTTACCATTTATTTTTGCAGACTCGCTAAACTCTATTGCCTATAGGTGAGTTTCCCCTCTTTTGCGATAGACTATCATTTTTGTTGTTATTTTATTTATTTTTTCCTCCTGATATCCTCACCTACACCACCAATAGAACAGGATTCTAGGACAGTCCACTATGGGTAGCTCACATACTTCTGCCCATTTTCTATCTGTCACCATTTATTACGCAGTATCTATCATGCAGGGCTCTTTACTATTGCTCCTTCAATAACCCAAACATGACCGTCGCTATGATTACCGTGCATACACACTACACCCCTCCCAGTTACTATACGTCATCTGTGGCTGTTTATTTATGCTCCCTCCCCTGCCTCAGCATGTCCGTCGCTATGGTTTCACAACCAGACATGCGCAGTGTAACATTTTCTGCAACGATACGTCACTTCCGGTCCCGGTGACGCACTTCCGGTCCAGCGATATGGGATCATTTAAAACGCCGCTGTGGGCCTCATGGTGCACATCAGACAGCCGCACACGGAGCAGGACGCGGATGCGCCGCTCTAGCACCCTGGACACCACACCTTAAGCAGGTAATCTTGATCTGTGTATCCCACATATTTGCCCACAGCCTCCCGGGAGATTAGCTACCACCAGCCCACTGACAGCAACCTATATGTTGTGCCCCTATTTCTGCTCCACTACCGCAGCCTTACTACTCATGTCCATTACCTACCCCTGTGTCCCTGCGTACACATTTCAGTTTTTCCGGATGTAACTATCCATTGTATTAATACCATTCCATGTAGCTACCCTCTTCCCTTACCTGGTTATTGTATTTGCTTACCTCACTGATAATATCCCCATTATCCATTACAGTTTCGGCTACCCTAAGTCTAAGGGTCCTACATCTTCTTCCTTCTACTTTGGCATCTCCTACCAAGGTAATACTGGCCAGTCATATGTGTTTCTACTACATCATATTGTTTCTCATTCTGACATAATGCTACTAGTACTGGCAGCCCAGTCTCTCTTTGATGCTATTCTACTATTGTTGGAAATCATACTTATGCTACCATGCTAAATCCTATTGCCGTTTATTCCTATTGCCGTTTATTCCTTTGTACATATTGTATATATGGTTCAGTGTCTTATACTTTGTCTTTTTGTCTTCACTAGTAACCCCATGACTAAGACCCAGGAGGGTCGAAACGTTGGGTTGTTATATCCTTCTTTATCTCTACACTGCTTGTGGTTGATTTTTCTGTCTGAAACAATTTTTTGGAATAAAAGTGTTAATACACGTCTGCAAACCAGCATTTGAGAGTGTGCGGTGAATTTCTACTACCTGACCAGACCTAGGCGCCTCGTCACAGCCTAAGAGCTATCTAGCCCTAGAGATAGAAAATAAGCTCACCTTGCCTCAGAGAAATTCCCCAAAGGTAAAGGAAGCTCCCCACATATATTGACTGTGAGTAAAGATGAAAGTCACAAACGCAGAAATGAAACAGGTTTCAGCAAAGGGAGGTCAGATTTACTAAATAGACAGAGGATAGGAAAGGTAACTTTGAGATCAGCACAAAAACCTACAAAAGACCACGCAGAGTGTGCAAAAAAGACCTCCGCACCGACTCACGGTGCGGAGGGGCCACTCTGCATCCCAGAGCTTCCAGCTAGCAAGACAAAATCATGAAAACCAGCTGGACAAGAAAACAGTGAACAAATAAAGACTATAAGGAACTTAGCTTCTGCAGGAGAAGGCAGGTCACCAGAGAGATCCAGGAGCGAACTGAACTAATGCAAAAACATTGACAGCTGGCATGGAGTAACAATCTGAGAGGAGTTAAATAGAGCAGCCAACCAAAGGATAAACCACGTCACCTGTGTAAGGAGCCTCAGAAGCAGCAGCTTCACTCATAGCCACCAGAGGGAGCCCATAGACAGAACTCGCCGAAGTACCATTCACGACCACAGGAGGGAGTTCGACAACAGAATTCACAACATTACCCCCCCCTTGAGGAGGGGTCACTGAACCCTCACCAGAGCCCCCAGGCTGATCAGGATGAGCCAAATGAAAGGCACGAACAAGATCGGCAGCATGAACATCAGAGGCAAAAACCCAGGAATTATCTTCCTGACCATAACCCTTCCACTTGACCAGGTACTGGAGTTTCCGTCTCGAAACACGAGAATCCAAAATCTTCACCACCACATACTCCAACTCCCCCTCGACCAACACCGGGGCAGGAGGATCAACGGAGGGAACCATAGGCGCCACGTATCTCCGCAACAACGACCTATGGAACACATTATGGATGGCAAAAGAAGCTGGAAGGTCCAAACGAAATGACACAGGATTAAGAACTTCAGAAATCTTATATGGCCCAATGAAACGAGGCTTAAACTTAGGAGAGGAAACCTTCATAGGAACGTGACGAGATGACAACCAAACCAAATCCCCAACACGAAGTCGGGGACCAACACGACGCCGGCGGTTAGCGAAACGTTGAGCCTTCTCCTGGGACAATGTCAAATTGTCCACCACATGAGTCCAAATCTGCTGCAACCTGTCCACCACCGCATCCACACCAGGACAGTCCGAAGGCTCAACCTGCCCTGAAGAGAAACGAGGATGGAAACCAGAATTACAGAAAAAAGGAGAAACTAAAGTAGCCGAGCTGGCCCGATTATTAAGGGCGAACTCAGCCAAAGGCAAGAAGGACACCCAATCATCCTGATCAGCAGAAACAAAGCATCTCAGATATGTCTCCAAAGTCTGATTAGTTCGTTCGGTTTGGCCATTAGTCTGAGGATGGAAAGCCGAAGAAAAAGACAAATCAATGCCCATCTTAGCGCAAAAGGACCGCCAAAACCTCAAAACAAACTGGGAACCTCTGTCCGAGACGATGTTCTCTGGAATGCCATGCAAACGAACCACATGCTGGAAAAACAATGGCACCAAATCAGAGGAGGAAGGCAATTTAGATAAGGGTACCAAATGGACCATCTTAGAGAAGCGATCACAAACCACCCAAATGACCGACATCTTTTGAGAAACAGGGAGATCAGAAATAAAATCCATGGAAATATGCGTCCAGGGCCTCTTCGGGATCGGCAAGGGCAAAAGCAACCCACTGGCACGAGAACAGCAGGGCTTAGCCCGAGCACAAGTCCCACAGGACTGCACAAAAGAACGCACATCCCGTGACAAAGAAGGCCACCAAAAGGATCTAGCCACCAAATCTCTGGTACCAAAGATTCCAGGATGACCAGCCAACACTGAACAATGAATCTCAGAGATAACTCTACTAGTCCATCTATCAGGGACAAACAGTTTCTCCGTAGGACAACGGTCAGGTCTATCAGCCTGAAACTTTTGCAGCACACGCCGCAAATCAGGGGAAATGGCAGACAAAATTACCCCTTCTTTAAGAATACCCGCCGGCTCCGGCACACCCGGAGAGTCAGGCACAAAACTCCTCGACAGGGCGTCAGCCTTCACATTCTTAGATCCCGGAAGGTATGAAACCACAAAATCAAAACGGGAGAAAAAGAGCGACGATCGAGCCTGGCTAGGACTCAACCGTTTGGCAGACTCGAGATAAGTCAAATTCTTGTGATCCGTCAAGACCACCATGCGATGTTTAGCTCCTTCAAGCCAATGTCGCCACTCCTCGAATGCCCACTTCATGGCCAACAACTCCCGATTGCCCACATCATAATTGCGCTCAGCAGGCGAGAATTTTCTAGAAAAGAAGGCACAGGGTTTCATCACCGAGCCATCAGAACTTCTTTGCGACAAAACAGCCCCTGCTCCAATTTCAGAAGCATCAACCTCAACCTGAAAATGGAGCGAAACATCTGGCTGGCACAACACAGGGGCAGAAGCAAAACGACGCTTCAACTCCTGAAAAGCCTCTACAGCCGCAGAGGACCAATTGACCACATCAGCAACTTCCTTGGTCAAGTCAGTCAATGGTTTAGCAATACTGGAAAAATTAGCGATGAAGCGACGATAAAAATTAGCAAAGCCCAGGAACTTCTGTAAGCTCTTCACAGATGTCGGCTGAGTCCAATCGTAAATGGCCTGAACTTTAACAGGGTCCATCTTGATAGTAGAAGGGGAAAAAATGAAACCCAAAAATGAAACCTTCTGAACTCCAAAGAGACACTTTGACCCCTTCACAAACAAGGAATTCGCACGAAGGACCTGGAACACCATTCTGACCTGCTTCACATGAGACTCCCAATCATCCGAAAAGACCAAAATGTCATCCAAATATACAATCATGAATCTATCCAGGTACTTTTGGAAGATGTCATGCATAAAGGACTGAAACACAGATGGAGCATTAGAAAGCCTGAATGGCATAACCAGGTACTCAAAATGGCCCTCGGGCGTATTAAATGCCGTTTTCCATTCATCACCCTGTTTAATTCGCACAAGATTATACGCACCACGAAGATCTATCTTGGTGAACCAACTAGCCCCCTTAATCCGAGCAAATAAATCAGACAGCAGCGGCAAAGGATACTGAAATTTGACTGTGATCTTATTAAGAAGGCGGTAATCAATACAAGGTCTCAAAGAACCATCCTTCTTGGCCACAAAAAAGAACCCTGCTCCCAATGGTGATGACGACGGACGAATATGACCCTTCTCCAAGGATTCCTTTATATAACTCCGCATAGCGGCGTGCTCTGGCACAGATAAATTAAACAGACGGCCCTTAGGAAACTTACTACCAGGAATCAAATTAATAGCACAGTCGCAATCCCTATGAGGAGGTAGGGCACCAGATTTGGGCTCTTCAAATACATCCCGGTAATCTGATAAAAACTCAGGGACTTCAGAAGGAGTGGAAGGCGAAATTGACAGCAATGGAACATCACCATGTACCCCCTGACAACCCCAGCTGGACACAGACATAGATTTCCAATCCAACACTGGATTATGGACCTGTAGCCATGGCAACCCCAAAACGACCACATCATGCAGATTATGCAACACCAAAAAGCGAATATCCTCCTGATGTGCAGGAGCCATGCACATGGTCAATTGAGTCCAGTACTGAGGCTTATTCTTGGCCAAAGGCGTAGCATCAATTCCTCTCAATGGAATAGGATACTGCAAGGGCTCCAAGAAAAAACCACAGCGCCTGGCAAACTCCAAGTCCATCAAATTCAGGGCAGCGCCTGAATCCACAAATGCCATTACAGAATAGGACGACAGAGAGCAAATCAGAGTAACGGACAAAAGAAATTTAGACTGTACCGTACCAATGGTGGCAGACCTAGCGAACCGCTTAGTGCGCTTTGGACAATCGGAGATAGCATGAGTGGATTCACCACAGTAAAAACACAGCCCATTCCGACGTCTGTGTTCTTGCTGTTCAGCTCTGGTCAAAGTCCTATCACACTGCATAGGCTCAGGCCTATGCTCAGAGTATACCGCCAGATGGTGCACAGCTTTGCGCTCACGCATGCGCCGATCGATCTGAATGGCCAAAGACATAGACTCATTCAGACCAGCAGGCGTGGGAAATCCCACCATGACATCCTTAAGGGCTTCAGAAAGACCCTTTCTGAAAATTGCCGCCAGAGCACATTCATTCCACTGAGTAAGCACAGACCACTTTCTAAACTTCTGACAGTACACCTCCACTTCATCCTGACCCTGACACAAAGCCAGCAAGATTTTCTCTGCCTGATCCACTGAATTTGGTTCATCATAAAGCAATCCAAGTGCCAGAAAAAAGCATCAACATCACGCAATGCAGGATCTCCTGGTGCAAGGGAAAATGCCCAGTCTTGAGGGTCACCACGTAACAAAGAAATAATGATTTTTACCTGTTGAACGGGGTCACCAGAGGAGCGGGGTTTCAAAGCTAGAAACAGTTTACAATTATTTTTGAAATTCAAGAACCTAGATCTATCCCCAGAAAATAAGTCAGGAATAGGAATTCTAGGTTCTAACATAGGATTCTGAACCACAAAATCTTGAATGTTTTGTACCCTTGCAGTGAGATGATCCACACAAGAGGACAGACCTTGAATGTCCATATCTACACCTGTATCCTGAACCACCCAAAGGTCTAAGGGAAAAGAAAGACAAAACACAGTGCAAAGAAAAAAAAAATGGTCTCAGAAGTTCTCTTATCCCTCTATTGAGATGCATTAATACTTTGGGCCAGCTGTACTGTTATGACCTGGTGGTTAGGAGCACCCGGAATGACCTGATAGTTAAACCTCATACAGGGCGAGCTCTGGGATGTGGGAGCTCTGCTGACCGCAAGCCCTAATCCTATCACACACACTAGAAATAGCCGTGGAGCGCTCCTGACCAGACCTAGGCGCCTCGTCACAGCCTAAGAGCTATCTAGCCCTAGAGATAGAAAATAAGCCTACCTTGCCTCAGAGAAATTCCCCAAAGGTAAAGGAAGCCCCCCACATATATTGACTGTGAGTAAAGATGAAAGTCACAAACGCAGAAATGAAACAGGTTTCAGCAAAGGTAGGCCAGACTTACTAAATAGACAGAGGATAGGAAAGGTAACTTTGCGATCAGCACAAAAACCTACAAAAGACCACGCAGAGTGTGCAAAAAAGACCTCCGCACCGACTCATGGTGCGGAGGGGCCACTCTGCATCCCAGAGCTTCCAGCTAGCAAGACAAAATCATGAAAACCAGCTGGACAAGAAAACAGTGAACAAATAAAGACTATAAGGAACTTAGCTTCTGCAGGAGAAGGCAGGTCACCAGAGAGATCCAGGAGCGAACTGAACTAATGCAAAAACATTGACAGCTGGCATGGAGTAACGATCTGAGAGGAGTTAAATAGAGCAGCCAACCAAAGGATAAACCACGTCACCTGTGTAAGGAACCTCAGAAGCAGCAGCTTCACTTATAACCACCAGAGGGAGCCCATAGACAGAACTCGCCGAAGTACCATTCACGACCACAGGAGGGAGTTCGACAACAGAATTCACAACAAACATCCCGTGGCAGGGGGTGTTGCGGGGGAGACTTCAGAGGGGTCCCTGTTAGGCGTGGGAACCTGGCAGAGACTTAGCGACAAGAACAGAAAGCAATGGAACCGCGCCTGCACTACCTTGCGGCGGTATCCTTAGAAAGGACACGAAGAGAAGGATATTGTGGACAGTGAGAAACGAGATCAAGCACAAAGGAGAGCCAGTAGGAGTCGTGCCCCGAGAACGGCAACATCCTACTGAGGCGCGTAGCCGGTGACCGGAACAACGAGGAAGTAACTGACTTTATGCCTTACTTCAAATACAGCTTGACAGTTAATTATAGGTTGGCTGTCTACCATACATCACCTAAGCAGACATATGGAGCAACCGTGGAGAGGGGCGTCTCTAGGGTCCCAGAATAGCTCCGAGCCTTCCCGTCAACCGGGTGCATCCTAGCCATAACAAACTTGGGGGACGGAGAATAGAAAGAACGAGAACAGAAGTTGTGAGGACTATCCCGAATGCTCAGCAGGGAAGCACTACAACACAGAGGCGCTAGTGGTAGGCCACGATTTCCACCTGCAAAGGGAACTCTGGATGTGCCTTCGGACCGACCGGTCTCAGACAGCCCTTTTAACAGTGCTCTGGATTGAGGATCCTGAAGTCACCAGTAAAGAGGTAAAGAGACTGCAACCCTGTGTCCTCGTTATTGACTGCGCCTCACACCATCACCACCTACACTACTGGGAAGCCCTGGGGATATACTTCACCTGTGGGAAGGCATACCATCTAGCTGCCATAACACCATCCCAGTGGACCCCAAGCAGCGTCAGTCACCCTGACCGAATACCACAGGTGGCGTCACGAAACCTTAGCCGACTTTCATCATCCCTTTTATTGGACGCCCCTTAGCAGGGTCACGGACTGGGTCCAGCCACTGTGACAACCCCAGAACTGAGCCAGAGAGGACCGGTACCGAGTAACCCGCGGCCCTGCGTCTGGGGGCGCTCCATGAGCACTTGCCCAGGCCTATATAAGGCTCATCAAGACACAGACCTGTGACTTGGTATTAAGACATCACTGCTTCTAATATTCTGAGTTGCTCTAAGCACTTTGACCTGCTCTGCAGCTTACCTGCATTCTCCAGGACGTCTTCCGCCTGCCTGAGGTTTCCAGCTTCCC
This sequence comes from Ranitomeya imitator, assembly GCF_032444005.1. NCBI lineage: Eukaryota > Metazoa > Chordata > Amphibia > Anura > Dendrobatidae > Ranitomeya > Ranitomeya imitator. Next base: position 111,282,880 of record NC_091291.1, on the reverse strand, counting down.
AGCTGACTGCCTGCAACATCTTAGACGTTTTCCTCCTGTCCACAGTTGCCAGCTTCCATCTGCCTGCCATCTTCTGGACATCTCCCGCCTGCCTGCGGTTTCCAGTATCCCAGCTGCATGTCCATAGTCTCCTGCATGTCGCCTGCCTGTGCTTTCCAGCATCCCAGCTGCCTTATGGATGTCTATCTCCTCTTATTGATCTCCAGCATCCCAGCTGACTGTCCTTGGTTTCCTGGACGTCGCCCGCCTGCCTGCAGATTCCAGCATCCCTGCTGCCTGTCTGCGGTCTTCTGGACATCTCCTGCCTACCCGCAATTTTCAGCATATGCGCAACCTGACCGCATCTCCTGGATGTCTTCTGCCTACGGTTTCCAGGATCTCTGCTGCCTGTCTGTGATCTCCTGGATGTCTCCCACCTGAGTTTTTAGTATCCCAGCTATTTGTGTCCTGAGTGCCTCTACTAGTGCTCTACTATTGTCCGTGTGCCCACTCGGACCTTGGGCTTGGAGGATCCACATCACCTGGTGAGCCTAACATAGAGCTGAGTAAACCAATTTGCAGTACCCTGGTCCAGTGCCCACATCAGTTTTTCTATGGCCATCAGATGGGAACACTGTGAACCGCCTCCTACCTGTCTGAATTGCCTCTTCTGATTTGTAGGCTCAACTCAACATAATAATTGCGGCATGACGTGTGCATGATGTTGTGTCAGGACCTGTGGGAAAGGTTTCTGTCTGGTGGCCCTAGAATACTGACTTTTATCGGTTTGCTCATCTCTATCTGCAGTATCATAAAAAACACACAGTGTATGTCGGGCTTACAGTATAATAGATTTTGCCAAATCTCCCGAAGCATCCAGAAAGCTCCCAGAAAAAGCATAGACCTCCCAAAGTAGTTGGACATCTTCTTGATGCCATATAATCCTCTTAAAACCTCCTGGTTAGCAGCGTATCCTGAAGGTCTCCTGTGTGTCGTGCCAGGTTGTTTCATCATCAGTCTAAAGTCTCATTCAGACGTCCATTTTTCACGTACGTGTCCTAACTGTGTTTTCTACTGAAAACATCTATGAAGATGTTCACATTTCCGTCAACTCACTCATTCAAATTAATGATTCCGTGAAAAAAAAAAAACATACAGCCCAAAAATGCCATTTGTGTGTCATCCAAGTACTGTCAATTTTTTACTGTTTGATGGGTAGGAGAACTGGATGTCAGGCTGCTGGTAAAAAATGGACAAATTATCCAAAATTTCATTAAAATTGAATCCATTAATTTTAAGTCACAATCAGAAAAAAAAAAACTGGACTTCTGAGGCCTTAACCCAGCTGTCCAGACGGACATTCAGCTGGTGGGAAACATGATGTTGGCCAGTGAAAAGAGCATAATTTTGCAAAAAAAATCTCTAAAAGCTCCCTCAAGAATTTGGCCAGGTGCTTAAACCTCAGTGTACAGCGGTCTACACCCTACGTGACTATTTTCAATTTTTAAAGGGGTTGTCCACTATATTCCCTTTGGTTATATAAAGGGATTATTTGGTTTATTTCCTCTTTACATATTGTGGCTTTCCAGTAGTAAAGTTAAACATAGATGGTTTCATTTTAGGGACACCCCTTATTTCTGGACCTGTAATATTAATCCTCATTAGAGTCAATTTCTATTTGAAAACCAATAGAAGTCTCCAGGGACTCTGAAGTTACGATTCATAAGACTAATAGAATTGTGTGTAATATCAGTGACCGAGTAAATATACGAATGATCCTGCACAGTGCAGATTGGGAGGGCAAGACTGTAAAGCTGGTAATATTCATAAGATAGGATGGCATCGTATGAAATTCAGCCCATTAATCGCATGTTGGATCATTAGACAATGAGGCTTAGGGCGCTTTCGCATTGCGTTTCGGCACACGTTCGGTGGCGCCATTGGGGATTATGTCTGAACCCCCCGCAAAACGGGATTTGAACGTATGCATCTACTGGAGGCGGGCACGTAGTAAACTGCATCTGAGGGTCCATTTCTAGTAGGGTCCTCCTCCAATAGGGTCCGCCTCCAGTAGGCGAATATGCCCGTAAATTATGCACCATTGTAATCTACAGCCCTGTCGGCACATTGGTTCAAATCCCGTTTTGTGGGGGTTCAGATGTAAGCCCTGAGCTGACAATTGAATGGGTTCCGGAACACACTGTGAAAGCACCCTTAGGTGGGCACCATGAAAAATAATGGAGTGCACAGGAAATGGTGTATATAAAAAAAAAGATAAAGAAGATACACTCACAAAAACCCTGGTACATCCACAAATTAATTTTTTACGATCCCATCAAAGAAATTTGAACAACAAGGAAAAAACTCAATTAAAACATTTAAAAAAGCCAAGAAATTTCCATTTTAGTGCATGATAAAGCTAAAAAATGGAAATGAACTCCCATTTAATGTCCAAAACCATGGACTATTAATCAAGCGAATCCCCACACTAATATAAAACATCCAATAAATATAACATGAGATAATGACAAAATATATACTGTATATAACTGTATATATGTGTGGAGTACAGTTAAAGATCATATAAAAGGAGGGGGAACAAAGGTGCCAAGGTAATTTAAATCGTTCACACTAATGATCCAACCACCAATATGTTATTATTGTAATCGGGCAGATCAGAGAGATTGGTTTAAAAAAAAAAAGTAAAACAACACAGCGGGCTTACGCAAAGTGCCAGATGGTCGGCTGCATTCGGTAGTTTTTGGTGAAAAGAGTTTAAAAAAAACCTGCAATTTCTTTTCAATTTTGAAGCAAACTTTGGAAATCCTAAATACAAAGTAAGCAGAACTGTGATTGCAGCTCTGGAGAATAAGACAGGATGTAACTAATCCTGTCGCTGATCATTGCTCGGTAAATCAGCGCCGAATGACTTGATTGCCGCTCGCTACCGGTCTGAAATTGGCCAGTGCAACTGAGCTATAAGGATGATAAGTTAGTTTAGGAAATTATTCCTACAATATTTACAACCGAGTTTGCAACGTTAGGTAAAGAAAAATATGGCGGGGCGGTGTCCTTATACTAATACCATGTATAGATATGCGAAGGTCAATCTAGACATCAGATTTAGGAGCTTTTTGTTTTGCATTCAGGACTGTATCTTTAACAAAGCTGCCTCCGCTAAAGAAAATAAGTCTTCTACAACAACATAGACAGAGTTCTTTACTGTAAGAGCAGTGCGACTATGAAAGTCTCCGCAAAGGCATGCTGTCCTGGTGAATTCATTAACAGTATTCAAAAGGGGTCATTCTTGAGTGTAATAACATTACAAGTTATTGTTGCAAAATTTTTTGTAGAAGTCTAATTGATCCAGGGGTTTATTCTAATCATCATGCCTAGAGACAGGATTGGAAGAATGTAATTTTTTTATGATGGGGAACATTGACGGGCGAGGCTGCCTTCCTCTAGATCAGCATTTCAAGAAAATTGGATGAAATGGATAGACTTATACCTTTTTTTCAGCCTTAGACACTGTTTTACAGTATGATGTGCTTATGGTACAAACTGTGATACATATTAATGTCTGTAACATTCTATTTGCTCTTTAGAAACCACACACTGTATACCAAGCAGGAAAGTATGAGGCCGAGCCAAGACGGTCACTGCTGCAGCTACAGCATTGCCAGAGGATGAAAGGTAAAATAGACACATCTCTCGGTGAATCCTTTCTTATTCTCCAGGTTGCCAGCACTGCATGTAGGGGCGAAATAGGACCCCAGTAGATATTTAGAGATAACTTACAACTCTCGGTACTTGCATCTCTCCAGCCGTCATCACCAATATACACTCTCTTATTAATAGCAAAGCCATAACTGCTCAAAGGCTTGGCCTGCCAGTATAATGTAATGACCAGAGGTCCGAATAAGATCCAGTGAGTCACAAACCAAGACCAAGGCAGAAATCTCCAACGGTATTTACTCAAAGGCAAATTAATCAAGGTAATATGGAGAATATTAAGGCAGATGCACCCCAAAGATACACTAATTCAGCAGCAGCTGAAATCACTGTGCCACTCCAAGGTCTCCTGAGAACTGTGTACTACAACAGACTAGTAAGAAATTTACCTAACAGAGTAACTAACAAACAGGAAACAAGTGTAAATTGAATGTAGTGTTATTAAGGGAGCCCCTGGAATGGCACATTGAGTATAACTTACACAACTCTAATATAAGATACACCTCTAAAGTAACAATTTAACACTCTGAGCAGAGATACCCGGGTATCTATAACTATGGTACCGTATCCTGAGATGGATTTCCTCTCAGGCAGGAATCTGCAGAGGCTGTAGCCAGTTCATATCTTCAGCGCCAATAAGTTACAGCAAGCTCCTCTTGTCTTGTCGGCCGATGCCGAGCCCAAACGCCGGGGACTTAGTTAGTGGTCTCACGATGTAGTCTCTGCTTCTGTAGCTCCTAGGAATGCTTCCACGACAATCCGTCCGTCTCTGTATCAGCAGTCTGTCCAGACTTGTACCTCCACTCAATGCACAGGGAATCCACAGACTTCCAAATTCGTACTGGGTTCTTTGCAAAGTCTCCGTCTTTTCTTAGATAAAGGGTTAGCTCCTCTCCAGGAAACGTTAGCAACACAAGTCTCTCACAGAGTTAAACAAAAGGTTAGCTCTTCTCCAGGGGAACGTTAGCAACAAAAAGTCTCTCAAAAGCTTCTTTTCCTCCAAAAACACTTGCAGTAAATCCACACAGTCTCTTTTTAAGATCTCACAGCAGCTTCTCCTTTTCTTCCCGCCTTTTCTCTCTCAGCTCTCACTTCCTACTTTCACTTTACACTCGAGACACTAGACCCCACCCCGCAGCACACATTGTCTCTGGGAGGTCTGTCCTCTGCTGCAACAGGCAAAAACCACAGGGTCCTAGTGCCCTCTCAGTGGGACTACAGTTCACCCTCTTACATGCCACCCCACTAGAGGTTGGCGTCCTCGACATACCTTCCCACTCAAATTCATCTTGAGCATATCGCTGAGGCGGTATTCCTGCCGTAGATCGTGTAGTTCTCCTGAGTCCTACATCAACAGGTGCGACCTTAGAGGGAGCTAGAGTCTCTTCCGTGGTCGTGTTAGTGGGCGTAAGTGGAGTTGTCTCCTCCTGCGGCTCGATGTCCTGTGATACAGCGTCAGGACCAAGCAGTTGACCTGATGCACTCTCCTCAACAACATCCTCCATATCCCCAACATTCTCATCACCCGAGGCCAGATCGGTCACAGGGGGCAAATAAGCAGGCGCAGGAGTAAGCACACCATCAAACTCAAGATCATTCAGAGCTTCCGCCCCTTGGAACATGGCCTCTGGCTCTAGGGGGGTAGGCGCCGAATCTTCAAACCAGCACCGTTGTAACATGTTACGATGCAAATTACGGGTTGGCCCCCCTGTCCCCACCGGTTCGACCTCGTACACTGGAATCTCAGGGTTCACCTGTTTTTTTATCAGATACGGTATCGCCTCCCATCGGTCACTCAGCTTTCCTGACCGTCGTTTTGTCCTCACCAACACTCTGTCCCCCGGAGAGAACAGCTCTGTTTGTACAGGTCGCGTGTCCTTATGGACCACCTGTCGAAGGCGGTCGCCCACCACCTGATGCACCACCCTCAACCGCCGCCGATGCTCTCGTACCCACTCGGATGCAGTCCGAAGGGGGGCGGAGGAGGGATCTGGCATGTTCAAATCCTTAATGTCTCGGCCAGGTCTACCAAACATCAACATGTGTGGTGAGTAACCAGTAGTACTGTGCACCCTGTTATTGTAAGCCCACATCAATTCGGGGAGATACTCAGGCCAGCATGTCTGTTGCTGACTCTCTAAGGACCTCAACATTTGCAACAGGGTCCGATTAAAACGCTCACACGCCCCGTTACCCTGAGGGTGGTAAGGCGTTGTTCTCGACTGCTCGATACCATAGAGCTGGTGCAACTCTTTCATCAGCGTCCCCTGAAAGCAGGCCCCTTGATCTGAATGTATTCTCTGCGGACACCCGAACACTTGGAAGAAATGTCGGCACACTGCCTCAGCCGCCGACTTGGCCGTCTGATCTCTTGTCGGCACCGCTACAGCATACTTGGTAAAGTGATCTGTCATCACCAGGCAATAGGAGTACCCTGACGTAGAGTACCCTATCAACACGTAGTCAATCATGAGTAGCTCCAGTGGAGCTGAAGTCTTAATAGACTGTGTGGGAGCCCGCTGCTCAGGGCTTTTGTTGAGCCCACAAATTCGGCACTGACGACACGCGTCGGCCACCATCCCTCCCAACTCAGGGCAGTAGAGGACTCGCTGCAACCACTGAAGTGTCTTTTCACTTCCAAAATGGGCCCCCTTCTCATGCGCCTCACGAGCGACCACTGGCCCCATCCCCACAGGAATTATCAGTTGGTACCGATGCTGCAGCTCCGATGGCAGGTACACCTTACGATACAAAAGACCTTGCTCCACACACAATTTATCCCATTGTCGAAGGAGTTTCATTCCTTCCATGGACAACTGAGCCTTGTCCTCTGCACTGGGCCAGGCCTTGTTTTGTACCCAACGGCGCACAAGTGCAATGTCCGGACACTCATCCTGGACTCTTGTCCAATCTGAGGGTGTTTTACCCAGGACACAGGGCATCCCGGTGGCCACCCCACTTGAGTGTACCACACTTTGGAAGATAGGTATCTGCCCAAAAGCTGGAGTTTCAGTATCCTCAAGTTGTTCGTCAACATCTTCCCCGGATGACCCAAGGGGCACCCTTGACAATGCATCTGCATTGCCGTTCTCTCGACCAGAGCGAAATTTAATGCGGTAATTGAACTTGGCCAGTCTGGCGACCCACCGCTGCTCCAACGCCCCCAGTTTTGCATTCTCTAAGTGAGCTAGCGGGTTGTTATCTGTCATGACTAGCACCTCAGCTCCTGTTAGATACTCGGCGAAGCGTTCTGTCATTGCCCACACCAGGGCCAGCAATTCCAGCCGGAATGAGCTGTAGTTAGCCGGATTTCGCTCGGAGTCTCTTAAAGATCTGCTGCCATAAGAAATCACTCGTTCTCGGCCGTCCTGCACCTGGGCTAGTACTGCCCCCAACCCATGAAGACTACCATCGGTATACAACAAAAAAGGGGTGTCAAACCGGGCGTAGGTCAGCAATGGGGCACTCGTTAGGGCGGTTTTCACTCCATCAAATGCCTTTTTCTGTAGGGGCCCCCATGGAATGGGGCGATTTCGAGGACCCAGCGCTGTCCCTCTCAAAAGTTCATTCAAGGGACTCACCACTTGTGAGAATTTAGGCACAAACCGCCGATAGTATCCTGCTAGGCCCAGGAAGGCCCGCACTTCTCGCAGGTCATAAGGAGGTGGCCACTCTTGTACCGCCTTAATCTTACTGGCTAAAGGTAGTACCCCGTCCAGGGTCACCAGATGCCCCAAATATTCAATCTGGTTTCGTAACAGTTGACTTTTTTTGGCTTTATTTTCAGGCCGTAGCTCTTGAGCCGCCGGAGAACTTGACGCAGCTTCTCCAGATGATCATCAAATGAGGTTCCGAACACCACAATGTCGTCTAGATATATTAGGACTGATTCAAAATTTAGATCGCCCAAGCAATGTTCCATCAGGCGTTGGAAGGTTCCTGGAGCGGTAGCGAGGCCAAAGGGCATCCGGTTGAACTCAAAGAGCCCCATTGGCAAGACAAACGCCGTCTTGGCCCGATCTTTTTCAGCCATTGGGACCTGCCAGTACCCGCTTGCCAAATCCAACGTTGAGAAATACTTGGCCCGACCCAGGGCCGACAGGGATTCTTCAATATGGGGTAAAGGATATGCGTCCCGTACGGTGTGGGCATTCAATTTCCGATAGTCCACACAAAATCGGAGTGTCCCATCCTTCTTGCAGACCAAGACTACAGGGGCCGCCCAGGGACTCCGGCTCTCTCGGATCACTTGGTTGTCCAGCATACTGGCCACCATGCTCTTCACCTCTTGATAGAGCGCCGGAGGAATTTGACGATATCTTTCTCTAATGGGTGGAGTATCCCCCGTTGGAATCTCATGCTCAATCGTCTGGGTACACCCGAAGTCCTCTCCATGTCGGGAAAATGTCTCTTGATGTTCCCACAAAACTCTCTCCAACTCCTCCAACTGCACGGGGGTCAGCTTCTCCCGATCCACTCCCATCTGCTCCATGATCACATGAACATTCCATTCCTCCGTAGGAGGTTCAGTCCGGCCTACCTCGACCGCGAATGTCCAGGATGACTGTTGGTCTGGTCGCAATTCGAACCCTGCATTTTCCGGCACCTTCTCTGCCGGCACGAACAGTTCAGCCAGTATGGTCCCAGCGGGAATTGCAACAGCTTCATCTAAAACATTGATGCATCGGACCGGCACTCGTCCATTCTTCACAATCGCCAAAGACCGGGCCACATGTACCTTGGCAAATGAGGAACCCTCTCGGGCGGGCTCAAGTAGCACTTCAAGCCCATTCAATCTCTGTGCAGCTCCCACAGGCAGCATTAAGAGTTCCTCTTGTCTGGGTCCCAGCAGGATCGGGGCCCTCGAAGTCACTCGGACCCGGCCCACCCAGCCACCTGGGACCGCACTTTTCAGCAAGTCGCAACTCAGCACTAGACGGTGTAGAATTCTCTGTGTGGGTCGGTGTCTTGTCGCACGGGCCCAGTATCGGGGTCCTTCACTGGCATACATCTGGTGATTCAAATCTCGCAGCACGTTCATTCCGAGCGTCACTTCCATCCCTCTTCTAGGGGGGTGATCCACCAGTACTACCCCTTTCTGCCCCAGCTCTTGACCAAACATTTTTAGTTGCATCCACACGATCCCTTTGACTGACAATTGACCATTATTTGCGGCGGTCAGTCGTATCACTCGGCCATCCTCTGGAATCACTAGTCGACTGAAGTATCTCTCATATACTTCTAGAGGCATTATAGTACATTCGGATCCCGTGTCAACCAAGCACCTCATCTTCCGCCCTTCAAACTCTGCTTCTATCACTGGACTACATGCAAACAAATCTTGTTCATTCCGTCGAGGGCTTTGTGTGGGTGGGGCCGCTGCAGCTTGCCCTCTCATGGCAGCGGCCGGAAGTTTAAAGCCGGCGACGGGGTTTCTGGGGCTGTAAGCGCCCGGCAGTAACGCGAGATGTGTCCCTGGCGGCCACACTTCCAGCAGGTGATTGTTCCTCGTGGGCGAGGGCTTGACTCATTCTGATAGGACGACCTGGCCATTTGCGGGGTCACCGTTCTAGGGGGTGGGGCATGAGGTTCCCGTGAGGGGGTAGAGGCGGGATCAACTGTCAGTTGAGACAATTTCAGCTTCAACTCCTTCACCTCAGCACGCAAAGCTTGTACCACGCTTACAAGCCCCTCTCCCCCCGACCCTGATGACACACCTTCCTCCAGCTGGGCACTGTTCACTGACCCCTCGGGAACATAGGCTGATTTCTCTTCACTTTCCACTGCAGCTCGGTAAATCTGCCAGAAAGATAACTCTAGTGCAACCCGGGCCATTTCCAACAGCTTGTCCCGGAGAAGTCTATGGGCTAAACCGGTGATGAATTGGTCCCGGAGCAAGCGGTCTACCTCCCGGAACGCCCCCATGGCCCCCGGGTCTAGTCGCTGCATCTCATTCAACATCTCTTGTAAAATATTAGAGTACTGCATCAGGGACTCACACTCTCTCTGGGGATGATTAAAGAATAGGGACCGAAGCTGGGCCACACGCGCTCGGCCCCCCAAACTCCCCTCTAACAGTTCCAAAATCTTTTCTAATGTATCCCTCTCTGATTCTGGGCGCACCATCACCATACGCCTCATATCACCCTCCAGTGCATTTAATGCCAGCTCAGCACGTAACGCGGGGGTCAAATTACACATGCGCAGAATACTCCGGATTCTCTCAGCCCAATCTTGCAACGCCATATTGCGCCCATCGTATTTCGGCATGTGCTGAAGTAAAGCTCCTACAGGCACATACCCTCCCGGAGTCGCAGCGGCTGCCAGGGGAACCCCAACCCCCAAAGAGGATGCGGATACAGCGGGGTCATTTCCACCCTCGCCCTCGTCCATGACAAACACTGGATCCTGCCGACTACGCCAAAAATGTAATGACCAGAGGTCCGAATAAGATCCAGTGAGTCACAAACCAAGACCAAGGCAGAAATCTCCAACGGTATTTACTCAAAGGCAAATTAATCAAGGTAATATGGAGAATATTAAGGCAGATGCACCCCAAAGATACACTAATTCAGCAGCAGCTGAAATCACTGTGCCACTCCAAGGTCTCCTGAGAACTGTGTACTACAACAGACTAGTAAGAAATTTACCTAACAGAGTAACTAACAAACAGGAAACAAGTGTAAATTGAATGTAGTGTTATTAAGGGAGCCCCTGGAATGGCACATTGAGTATAACTTACACAACTCTAATATAAGATACACCTCTAAAGTAACAATTTAACACTCTGAGCAGAGATACCCGGGTATCTATAACTATGGTACCGTATCCTGAGATGGATTTCCTCTCAGGCAGGAATCCGCAGAGGCTGTAGCCAGTTCATATCTTCAGCGCCAATAAGTTACAGCAAGCTCCTCTTGTCTTGTCGGCCGATGCCGAGCCCAAACGCCGGGAACTTAGTTAGTGGTCTCACGATGTAGTCTCTGCTTCTGTAGCTCCTAGGAATGCTTCCACGACAATCCGTCCGTCTCTGTATCAGCAGTCTGTCCAGACTTGTACCTCCACTCAATGCACAGGGAATCCACAGACTTCCAAATTCGTACTGGGTTGTTAGCAAAGTCTCCGTCTTTTCTTAGATAAAGGGTTAGCTCCTCTCCAGGAAACGTTAGCAACACAAGTCTCTCACAGAGTTAAACAAAAGGTTAGCTCTTCTCCAGGGGAACGTTAGCAACAAAAAGTCTCTCAAAAGCTTCTTTTCCTCCAAAAACACTTGCAGTAAATCCACACAGTCTCTTTTTAAGATCTCACAGCAGCTTCTCCTTTTCTTCCCGCCTTTTCTCTCTCAGCTCTCACTTCCTACTTTCACTTTACACTCGAGACACTAGACCCCACCCCGCAGCACACATTGTCTCTGGGAGGTCTGTCCTCTGCTGCAACAGGCAAAAACCACAGGGTCCTAGTGCCCTCTCAGTGGGACTACAGTTCACCCTCTTACAATAAAGAGGTGGGCAGGATTTGCATTGATAGGACCCTGTTAGTTTGGATGCTGCTGCATCGTTAATGGTGTTAAGTCCTTTGATGAACGATTTTAGCACCAAAAAGGACAGCAGATTTAAGGTGACATTCATATATCCAGCAGTCATCCATTAGAAAGGATCCAGCAGCAATTCACTGAAAAAAAAGATGTGTAGACACAACTTTTTTGCATTGCAGTCGTTAGGGGTTAGAAACTAGGCAATTGCCCAGGGCCTCCACTATGTTAGGAACCCCCAGGGTTTTTATTCAGAGGTTAAAACTGCATAAGGACCTTGGGTGACATCGCGGTTATGTAGCTATGATGTCACCAAAGCTCCTGTAACTGCATGAGTCTAATGGGCAGCATGGTGGCTCAGTGGTTAGCACAGCAGCCTTGCAGCGCTGGAGTCCTGGGTTCAAACGCCACCAAGGACAACATCTGCAAAGAGTTTGTTTGTTCTCTCCGTGTTTGCGTGGGTTTCCTCCTGGTTCTCCGGTTTCCTCCCACATTTCAAAGACATACTGATAGGGAATTTAGATTGTGAGCCCATCGGGGACAGCGATGATAATATGTGCAAAACTGTAAAGTGCTGCGGAATATGTTAGCGCTATATAAAAATAAAAATTATTAATGAAACCAGGCTTGTATGTACCATATGTGCAGTGTGTGTTTATACAACCCCTGGCAAAAATTATGGAATCACCGGCCTTGGAGGATGTTCATTCAGTTGTTTAACCCCTTCACCCCCGGAGCTTTTTCCGCTTTTTCATTTTCGTTTTTTGCTCCCCTCCTCCCCAGAGCTATAACTTTTTTGTTTTTCCGTCAATATGGCCATGTGAGGGCTTATTTTTTGCGGGACGAGATGTACTTTTGAACGATACCATTGATTTTACCATGCCATGTAACAGAAAACGGGAAAAAAATTCCAAGTGTGATGAAATTGCAAAAAAAGTGCAATCTCACACTTGTTTTTTGTTTGGCTTTTTTGCTAGGTTCACTAAATTCTAAAACTAACCTGCCATTATGATTCTCCAGGTCAAACATGTCAAGGTTATTTTTCATCTAAGTGGTGAAAAAAAATTCCAGATTTTGCTAAAAAAAAAAAAAATAATGCGCGATTTTCCGATACCCGTAGCGTCTCCAATTTTCGTGATCTGGGGTCAGGTGAGGGCTTATTTTTTGCGTGCCGAGCTGGCGTTTTTAATGATACCATTTTGGTGTAGATATGTTCTTTTGATCGCCCGTTATTGCATTTTAATGCAATGTCGCGGCGACCAAAAAAACGTAATTTTGGCATTTTGATTTTTTTTCTCGCTACGTCATTTAGCGGTCAGGTTAATCGGGCGATTCTGAACGCGGCGATACCAAATATGTGTATGTTTGATTTTTTTTTAATTGTTTTATTTTGATTGAGGCGAAAGGGGGGTGATTTGAACTTTTATATATTTTTTATTTTTTTTATATTTTTAATCACTTTTTTTTTAATTTTGGCATGCTTCAATAGCCTCCATAGGAGGCTAGAAGCATGCATAACTCGATCGGCTCTTCTACATAGAGGTGAAGTACAGATCACCTCTATGTAGCAGAAATGCAGGGTTGCTTTGAACGCCGACCACAGGGTGGCGCTCAAAGCAATCGGCCATCAACAACCATAGAGGTCTCAAGGAGACCTCTGGTTGTTATGGCGATGCACTGCTGACCCCCGATCATGTGACGGGGGTCAGCAGTGTGAGCAATTCCGGCCGCGCGGCCGGGAGCGCTAGTTAAATGCCGCTGTCAGCGCTTGACGGCGGCATTTAACTAGTTAATGGGCGCGGGCGGATCGCGATTCCGCTCGCGCTCATTGCGCGCACATGTCAGCTGTACAAAACAGCTGACTTGTCGCGGCTTTGAGGTGGGCTCACTGCCGGAGCCCACCTCAAAGCAGGGGATCTGCCAGCTGACGTACTATTCCGTCAGCTGGCAGAAAGGGGTTAATTTTATAGAAAAAAAGCAGATCACAGACGTGGCACAAAACTAAAGTCATTTCAAATGGCAACTTTCTGGCCTTAATAAACACTAAAAGAAACCAAGAACAAAAAATGTGGTAGTCAGTAATGGTTACTTTTTATAACCAAGCATAGGGGAAAAATTATGGAATCACCCTGTAAATTTTCATACCCAAAAATAACACCTGCATCAAATTAGATCTGCTCGTTAGTCTGCATCTAAAAAGGAGTGATCACACTGTTGTCAATTCTGTTGTCGAACTCCCTCCTGTGGTCGTGAATGGTACTTCGGCGAGTTCTGTCCATGGACTCCCTCTGGTGGCTGTGAGTGAAGCTGCTGCTTCTGAGGTTCCTTACACAGGTGACGTGGTTTATCCTTTGGTTGGCTGCTCTATTTAACTCCACTCAGATGTTACTCCATGCCAGCTGTCAATGTTCCTGCATTGGTTCAGTTCGCTCTTGGATCTTTCTGGTGACCTGTCTTCTCCAGCAGAAGCTAAGTTCCTGATAGTTATTATTGTTCATTGTTTCCTTGTCCAGCTGGTTATCATGATTTTGTCTTGCTAGCTGGAAGCTCTGGGATGCAGAGTGGCATCTCCGCACCGTTAGTCGGTGCGGAGGTCTTTTTGCACACTCTGCGTGGTCTTTTGTAGTTTTTTGTGCTGACCGCAAAGATACCTTTCCTATCCTCTGTCTGTTTAGTAAGTCTGGCCTCCCTTTGCTGAAACCTGTTTCATTTCTGCGTTTGTGACTTTCATCTTTACTCACAGTCAGTATATGTGGGGGGCTGCCTTTTCCTTTGGGGAATTTCTCTGAGGCAAGGTAGGCTCTATTTTCTATCTCTAGGGCTAGCTAGCTCTTAGGCTGTGAAGAGGCGTCTAGGGAGAGTCAGGAACGCTCCACGGCTATTTCTAGTTGTTGTGATAGGATTAGGGCCTGCGGTCAGCAGAGCTCCCACATCCCAGAGCTTGTCCTGTGGGAGTTTAACTATCAGGTCGTGCCGGGTGCTCCTAACCACCAGGTCATAACATCACACCTTGGAGAGTTGCTGCACCAGGTGGACTGACATGAATCATGGCTGCAACATGTCAAATGAAACAAAGGAGAGGATTATCAAACTATTAAAAGAGGGTAAATCATCAGCAATGTTGCAAAAGATGTTGGTTGTTCAGTCAGCTGTGTCTAAAATCTGGACCAAACACAAACAACATGGGAAGGTTGTTAAAGGCAAACATACTGGTAGACCAAGGAAGACATCATAGCATCAAGACCGGAAAAGTTTTGTGCCATGTCTGTGATCTGCTTTTTTTCTATAAAATTAAACAACTGAATAAACATCCTCCAAGGCTGGTGATTCCATAATTGTTGCCAGGGGTTATACATGTGTATGTGCAATGTATGTGTGTGATACGATTATATTGGAATAAATATTGATTTTTTTGCTTAACAATAAATGTGGATGGTTCTTCATAGAAAAAAATAAGCTATAACCCATCTTTCAGAGCAAAAAATAATATAGCAACCGGTCTTATTTTGGGGGAAACACAGTATGTAAAAAATTTACCCATTTATACCGTAGTATTATTCATACTGTTCCCGAATTCCCTTAGAAGAAAGAATCCCGTCTCGCAGACTGCTGCAAGACTTGTCAATTTCCAAAAGGAAATATGTTTTAGGCAGAACTGATGACACTCAGATCTACCTTTCTGGCCCAGACGTCACCTCCCTGCTGTCCAGAATCCTGGAGTGTCTATCAGCCATATCCTCCTTCTTCTCCTCTCACTTCCTCAACCTCAGTGTGGACAAATCTGAACTCCTCATCATTCCTCCATCTCATAGATCTTCCTTACCTGACCTATCTATCGCATTAAAGGACATCCCCCGTACCGGATGCCCGCTGCCTCGGAGTAACCCTCGACTCTGCCCTGTCCTTCAAACCGCACATCCAAGCTCTTTCCACCTCCTGTCGCCTCAAGCTCAAAAATATCTCCAGAATCCATCCTTTCCACAACAGTCAACCTACTAAAATGCTTGTGCATGCCCTCATCATCTCCCGCCTCGACTACTGCAACATCCTTTTCTATGACCTCCCTGCTGACACCCTTGCACCTCTCCAGTCCATCCTTAACTCTGCTGCCCGACTAATTCATCTCTCTCCTCGCTACTCCTCCGCTTCCCACCTCTGCAAATCTCTTCACTGGCTCCCATTCCCTCAGCGTATCCAGTTCAAATTACTAACACTGACCTATAAAGCCATCCACAACCTGTCTCCTCCATATATCTCTGAACTAATCTCCCGATATCTTCCCTCACGTAATCTCCGGTCCTCCCAAGACCTCCTTCTCTCCTCCACACTTATTCGCTCCACACCCAACCGCATCCAAGTCTTCTCCCGAATATCCCCCGTCCTCTGGAATTCTTTGCCCCAACAAGTCCGACTATCAACCACATTGGGATCCTTCAGACGGAACCTGAAAACCCATCTCTTCAGGAAAGCCTACAGCCTGCACTGACCCCGCTGCCTCCTCACCACCACCAAAGCTACGGCCTCACCAACACCGGAGCTCCTGCAACCCTCAACCTACTGTCTCCTTCCCCATAATCCTGTAGAATGTAAGCCCGCAAGGGCAGGGTCCTCGCCCCTCTGTATCAGTCTGGCATTGTTAGTTTGCTTACTGTAAGTAATATCTGTAATTAGTATGTAACCCCTTCTCATGTACAGCACCGTGGAATCAACGATGTATAAATAATAATAATAATAATAACTGTACAATGACATTGAATGACAATGATTAAATATTGCCATTTTTCTATTTTCACAATATACCCATATTGGTTTGGTTTTTTTTACAGAAGACGCAGCCATGGGTGTCTGAGTTTAGTAAGCTTTTTAGAAATCGTCAGCAATCATTTTGCCTGCAAAATAGTCTATTTCTAATCCTTATCTAAAGAAATCGACTCCGGCAGCGGACTGTATTCAGCGCTACAGTAGTTACTCAGCTGTTTTCCAGGAAGCTCAGTTACTGATTAATTAAACTTGTCCGATAATAAAAAAACAGATATAGTTCAAGAAGCATGACACATAAGTGACAAATGACTAATGTTAGTTAATCGCCAATTATCAATTAATTAAAATATATTCTAGCAATTATGTCAGACGGATTAATGTGTTTTGTGACACAATAACATTGAAAGAGATCAAAGGTTTACCCCCCTGGGTCGCCTTCACTGTGTACACAAACACTTTGGCTCATCTATATGGGCCAGCTAATTTAGATGTGGGGTAAACTGCAGTACCAGGCACGGCCACAGCCATATGTGCAGCGCTGTTCCTGTTCACACAATGACTGACATGTCAGTGCCCTATGCACGGCGATGCAGTACCATGATTTAGCTCAGACCTCTTCCTAATCACCATCAAATATTGATAGTCTACCCTAAGAATAGACCATTTAATATTTACATTTTAGAAAGTCCCTTTAAAAGGGGTCATCCTATGCAAACATAGGTCCTGCACAGAATATGGCGAACTGTACGTGTAAATCTGTGGGTTAGCAGAGGAGATCCTTAGTAAGATTCTATGGGTTAATTAAGCCAAACAAGCCCTTCAAATCCCTAGAAATGTCTATATAGACATAAAATTGAACAATGATGATGATTATTTTTATTATATACTAGCTTTGTACAATAGATGTTTTAATATAAATATACATTTTGTATTATCAGAGAATTACTTATTGTTTAAATCATTGTTTTTTTTGTGTTAACTGTATTATTTTTCATTTTTTTAGCATTGCTTTTTTTCACAACAATATACTGTATGTATTAAGTTAGAAATCTTGCAATTTTCATACTGGCCACTAGGGCAATGTTAGACTCATACTTCCTGTTTTTTGCAGAAGGCTCATTATCATCAGAGTCAGAATCATAATGACAGGTAATTCCTTAATACACAGTTGATAACACAAGATCCACCAATCACAATGAGAGATGTCACATCTCACCTCCTCCCCCTCCCTTCACGATGCCCTTTGTACACGCTGATTAGATGCTTCAATACAAAAGATAGGGTCTATGGCTGCTAATATGGATTTGCTGAAAGAACATGAGGTAGAAGTCTGGTATAATTCCAATATTCAGTGCGAAAATAGCAAGATTTCTATTTTTTTTTTAATACAGATCATGATATGAGAAATATAAAAAAAAAAGTAAAACGAAAAGAAAAAAAATTCACATATAGACCTGATTTAAAGGGAATCTGTCAGTAAGTGTGCCCCCTTCAATTTATATTTATATGTGCCCAGCATGCTCAAATTTAACAAATTATTTCTTTTATAGTATCATTATTTTGCCTGAATCTTGATAAATCCCTTTTTTTGTTGGGGTATGGAAAAGAATTGCTAAGTGCTATGGGCGGGGAAATGCACTTACTGAAACTCTGTATCCTCGGTTATTTATATTATTGGCTCCTCCCTCTGTCTATTGTGTGGGGGTCAAACTTACTAATAGATTCCCTTTAAGCAGAAAGTAATTTTCTGATTGCACATTCCCTTTAAATATGGATAGAATAGTATTATATTAAAACAAAACGGCAGGCATATGTCCAGCTTCCTCCAGATAATGAGTCAAAACTAAATTATTTAATGGATCGTTCAGTCAATCGTATCTGGGGATATCCACTATGGATTTTGCCACAACTTCTGTATAATATCCGTTGCAAAATCTTCTAGGAATTGACTTATTGTGGATCCAAAATGTCAAAATGACTTTGTATCTAGAATGGATGAAATTTATTAAAGGGGTTGTCCAGGCTTGAGGCTCAAGTCACACTGCGCGCTGTCAGGATTCTCCGGTGCTGGCGCCAAGTGTGGGCAGTCATATGACCCCAGGTATGCAATTTGCATTCACATAGTCACCTGCCAACTAGACGTGCAATAGAGTACAAGTGAATTGAAAAAGTCTAGTCGGAATGTGGCTGAGAGTGTACAAATCACATACTTGCGGCGCTGGAGAGTCCTGACAGTGTGCAGTGCGCGCACTGTGAGGATTCACAAGTCTGGAGTCACATAGAGCAACTGCACGCATGAGTCCCACTCTAAACCGAAAAATGAAATCACCTTATCGTTTATAGTGCATAAATGCTGATGCCTTTGAATATAATAATATATTTTACTACTATATTTTCCACAAATTTTAGGAACCCGTATAATGGAAACCTTGACACAATTCTCACTGACACTTCTCCATATCAGTGCATTTATATATTACTAGATGGCGGCCCGATTCTAACGTATCGAGTATTCTAGAATATGTAGGTAGTATACAGCACAGGCTACATACTATATTGCACAGTGACGTAGTATATAACACAACCGACGTAGTATCTAACATAGCTACGTAGTATATAACAGAGCTACGTAGTATATAACACAGTCACGTAGTATATAACATAGCCACGTAGTGTATTGCACAGGTATGTAGTATATTGGTCAGCCACGTAGTATATAACACAGTCACGTAGTATATTGCACAGCTACGTAGTGTATTGGTCAGCAACGTAGTATATAGCAGAGCCACGTAGTATATTGCATAGCTACATAGTATATTTCACAGCCACGTAGTATATAACAGAGCCACGTAGTATATTGCACAGTCGACGTACAATATAACAGAACCACGTAGTATATTGCACAGCCACGTAGTATATAATAGAGCCACGTAGTATATTACACAGCTACGTAGTATATAACACAGAGCACGTAGTATATTGCACAGCCATGTTGTATATTGTCCAGCTACATAGTAAATAGCAGAGATGTATGTAACGCAGCCCACGTAGTATATAGCAATGTGGGCACTATATGCATGGTTAAAAAAGACTTAAAATAAAAAATAAACATATACTCACCTTCCGAAGGCCCCTTGAAGTCCTGGCCCTGTGTGCGGTGCACGCGGCAGCTTCCGGTCCCAGGATTGGCATGAGCGCAGGACCTGTAATGACGTTGCGGTCACATGACTGTGACGTCATGGCAGGTCCTTCTCGCATAGCAGCCTTGGCACCGGAACCTGCCACTTGCAATGCCGAGGACAGGACGCCACGTCGGACGGTGAGAATACCCATTTTTTTATTATTATTATTATTTGTAACATTAGATCTTTTTACTATTGATGCTGCATACGCAGCATCAATAGTAAAAAGTTGGTCACACAGGGTTAATAGCTGCGGTAACGGAGTGCGTTACACCGCGGTCCGTTAACTCTGGCATTAACCCTGTGTGAGCTCTCAGCGCTGACTGCAGGGCAGTAAAGCAGCGGCCATTTCGCTGCCAGACTATGGCCGTCGCTGATTGGTTGTGGCAATGGTCGTGGGCGTTTTGCCACGACCAATCAGCGACTTGGATTTCCATGACAGACAGAGGCCGTGACCAATGAATATCCATGACAGACAGACAGAAAGACAGACAGACGGAAGTAACCCTTAGACAATTAAATAGTAGATTAACTAGCAGCAAAAAAACCTAAATCTGCATATACTCTATTGACTTCTATGGGAGAGCGTTGTGAGCATGCTCTGTGAGGAAGGCAGAGATCGATGTACAGTATGGAGAAAGAAAGCGGACTCAATGTTATCTGGCTCCATACTTATGTTACCTTCCATTGAGATCTGCTCCACTGATCAGAAAGGAATGACATCGCCCAATGTGCACACCACACGCTGGAAAGTGTCAGCCCTTTTTTTTTCACATTCATTTTCCCAATAAAGATCCCCTTTAAGACATCCATGTTTAAAATAAAGAAATAAATCAATCTGATACAATATAACAAACCGAGCATAACATAAATAATATATAAATAAAAGACATAAATTCATAAATACCACATGACATCAGCTACAATCAATCTTCTGCAATGTAATAAACTGCACATAAATAATAAGGAAATAAATATAAACAATTTATAAATAACACATGGAACATCAGCCTCACTAAATAAGATGTATAAACTCACTATAAAGCCACATTCACACACTCAGTATTTTGTCAGTAGTTTATATCAGTATTTGTAAGCCAAAACCAGGAGTGGGTGATAAATGCAGAAGTGGTGCATATGTTTCTCTTATACTTTTCCTCTGATTGTTCCACTCCTGGTTTTGGCTTATAAATACTGATGTAAAATACTGACCAAATACTGCTAGTGTGAACGTGGCCTAAGAGTAGAAAGGAAGAAGGGCGATGTTCGCTTTGGGTGAGTTTCCCCTTCTATTGGATGCTAACACTGCAGAGCCTGTGGAGAGGGGTAGCCCATTGGGAAAGGCGATGGGGCCATCGTAAACTAAGGCTACTGCAGACTAAAGAACAAACACTGTGTAACTACTACAGCCTTATATATATGGGTTTATGTGGGTCAACCACAACCATAACAGAAAAAAAATAAAAAATAAATGAGACTAATGCAGGTTGTTCAGCATTTTTTAGACCGGGGTCAGCTCACTGCTCTGGCTCTGTATCTCATGGGCAGAAATACCTGGGTCAGCTTATTGCTCTGTATCTCTGGGGTGGAAATACGTGGGTTAGCTTACTGCTCTGGCTCTGTATCTCAGGGGCGGACACACCTGGGTTAGCTTACTGCTCTGGTTCTGTATCTCAGAGGTGGACACACCTCGGTTAGCTTACCGCTCTGGCTCTGTATCTCAGGGATGGACACACCTGGGTTAGCTTACTGCTCTGGCTCTGTATCTCAGGGGCGGACACACCTGGCTTAGCTTACTGCTCTGGCTCTGTATCTCAGAGGTGGATACACCCGGGTTAGCTTACTGCTCTAGCTCTGTATCTCAGGGGTGGATACACCTGGGTTAGCTTACTGCTCTGGCTCTGTATCTCAGGGGCAGACACACATGGGTTAGCTTACTGCTCTGGCTCTGTATCTCAGGGGCGGACACACCTGGGTTAGCTTACTGCTCTGGTTCTGTATCTCAGAGGTGGACACACCTCGCATAGCTTACCGCTCTGGCTCTGCATCTCAGGGGTGGACACACCTGGCTTAGCTTACTGCTCTGGCTCAGTATCTCAGGGGCAGACACACATGGGTTAGCTTACTGCTCTGGCTCTGTATCTCAGGGGCGGACACACCTGGGTTAGCTTACTGCTCTGGTTCTGTATCTCAGAGGTGGACACACCTCGCATAGCTTACCGCTCTGGCTCTGCATCTCAGGGGTGGACACA
Source organism: Ranitomeya imitator (assembly GCF_032444005.1). Taxonomy (NCBI): domain Eukaryota; kingdom Metazoa; phylum Chordata; class Amphibia; order Anura; family Dendrobatidae; genus Ranitomeya; species Ranitomeya imitator. The sequence goes on along the minus strand of NC_091291.1, from coordinate 111,261,443 downwards.
CCTGGCTTAGCTTACTGCTCTGGCTCAGTATCTCAGGGGCAGACACACCTGGCTTAGCTTACTGCTCTGGCTCTGTATCTCAGGGGCGGACACACCTGGGTTAGCTTACTGCTCTGGTTCTGTATCTCAGAGGTGGACACACCTCGGATAGCTTACCGCTCTGGCTCTGCATCTCAGGGGCGGACACACCTGGCTTAGCTTACTGCTCTGGCTCTGTATCTCAGGGGCGGACACACCTGGGTTAGCTTACTGCTCTGGTTCTGTATCTCAGAGGTGGACACACCTCGGATAGCTTACCGCTCTGGCTCAGTATCTCAGGGGCGGACACACCTGGCTTAGCTTACTGCTCTGGCTCTGAATCTCAGGGGTGGACACACCTGGGTTAGCTTACTGCTCTGGCTCTGTATCTCAGAGGTGGATACACCTGGGTTAGCTAACGCTCTGGCTCTGTATCTCAGGGGTGGATACACCTGGGTTAGCTTTCTGCTCTGGCTCAGTATCTCAGGGGTGGACACACCTGGCTTAGCTTACTGCTCTGGCTCTGTATCTCAGGGGTGGACACACCTGGGTTAGCTTACTGCTCTGGCTCTGTATCTCAGAGGTGGATACACCTGGGTTAGCTAACGCTCTGGCTCTGTATCTCAGGGGCGGATACACCTGGGTTAGCTTTCTGCTCTGGCTCAGTATCTCAGGGGCGGACACACCTGGCTTAGCTTACTGCTCTGGCTCTGTATCTCAGGGGTGGACACACCTGGGTTAGCTTACTGCTCTGGCTCTGTATCTCAGAGGTGGATACACCCGGGTTAGCTAACTGCTCTGGCTCTGTATCTCAGGGGTGGACACACCTGGGTTAGCTTACTGCTCTGGCTCTGTATCTCAGGGGCGGATACACCTGGGTTAGCTTACTACTCTGGCTCTGTATCTCAGGGGCAGACACACCTGGGTTAGCTTACTGCCCTGGCTCTATATCTCAGAGGCGGACACACCTGGGTTAGCTTACTGCTCTGGCTCTGTATCTCAGGGGCGGACACACCTGGGTTAGCTTACTGCTCTGGCTCTGTATCTCAGAGTTGGACACACCTGGGTTAGCTTACTGCTCTGGCTCTGTATCTCAGGAGTGGACACACCTGGGTTAGCTTACTGCTCTGGCTCTGTATCTCAGGAGCGGACATACCATTGCATTGGTGCAACCAGGAGCCCAATAGGTTAGTGGGCCCACTACCATGTTAAAAGTGGTTTCATACTAGCAATCAGATTGCATGCAAGGATGTAAACTAATAAACTTTGCAGGTCAGAATTACTGGTGTATTATTAGATAGAAAAAATTAAGTGCTTTATGGTGAGTTATGGGATAAGAAAGGGCCCAAATCCAGTTCTTCCACAAGCGCCCACTACTATCTGTGTCTGCCCTCGCTGTGCCTAAATACCCTGGGTAAGGCAGAATGGTTTGTGTGACCTCTTTTCCTCCCAGGACCCACTATTATATACGCTGCAAATAATTAAGGTAACATTTTAATAAACTGAATGGAAACAATTTGTAATTGTATCAAACTAGTTGTAAAATGTTGCTGATTAACCCAAGTGCATGGCCTGAAGGACCGGCTTTGAAGTACCATTGTCAGTGCAGAAAGGCTAATGAAAAACTCTTGGAAAGCAGAGTCCTCTGTAATTAAATTGCAATGAGTTTCAGAAGATGCACTCAAGTTATGTACGTTAGTAAAAGGATGGCTCTGCAGGGTGAGAGCATAGTGCCCCCCACCCTAACTGCAGGGGTCCACCAAGGAGGTACTCTATGGATGAAAGTCAGAGATCTTACCCAGCTTGCCATCAATGACAGTGAGGGCAATCTGATCCATTAACACCAATGTGAAGTCCAGCTCCTGTTCGGTGCAGCGCTGCTTCAGTGCTTCCAGGATGTGCATCTGAGGATAGTCCTCCAGGATATTCCTGTCTGTCAGGAGCCACAGCTGAGAGCACATGGTGGAGGCAGCCAGGGCCAGCCAAAGACAAAAAGCAAGAATGTGTGCAGAGAATAAAGCAAGGTCAGCAGTGCCTTCCTCCAGCAGCAGCAGCAGGGCCTGTGTGCAAGCAGCTAAGTGCAGGCATAAGAGGAGCCCAGGGTGCAGCAGCCATGCACCACCTATACACCAGCAGAGGGGGGCTGTGGGAGCCACACTTCACCATGCAAGATGCAGTGGGCAAACCCCTTGATGCAATCAATATGGGCGGACCCTGAGCACATCCGTGGCAGAGCCCACCCTGCAGGCACTTTCCTGGCTGCCTCCGATCTGCCTGCTCTTTCTATGTGTCACTGCTTTTATTTGCACTTCATAGATCACGTCCCCCCAGTAAAGAGCAGCGGGATCACCGGGCGCAGGATCCAGTTACCTGCAGCTCCCGAGCGAGGACTCCCAGGGAAAGGTTCCAGCGCTGATGAGCGCATGGAAGGCGCTGGCCAATCAGGAGGCGGGATTCGGTCTTGAGACTGGGGAGCCGACCAATCGGAGCGCTCGGATGCGAGTGACTTGCTCGCTGGGTAGCAGGAGTGACCCCTTAGGTGCTGGCAGGGATTGGGGCAGGGTGCTGCGCCCGCAATGCGCTGACAATGACCGGCCTTTATTATTGGGGTGCGCTGACACTGGCAGCTCAGGGGCCCTTGTCCCCCATTTGCAGGGACAGTTTGTGGTCTCCATTTGTCAAGAGTGAGAGAAGAATAGCAAATACATTGCTTGCATGACTGTTAAAAAAATGACAAGTTCTGTTTTTTTTATCTAGTTCTGTTTTTTTTTTTGTCTAGTGTATGTTACTGTTCAGTTTCCCACTGTCTCTGCTTGTTGTCAGTGAGTGGAAACATAATCTATGTCTGAAGGGTCTCCTCATACGAAATCCCCTCCGTTAGGCCTCATAGAGGCGTCGTGTAAAGCATAAACTTATTTCCATCATCAGTGTTTGGTCCATGCAGGACATTTTTTGGAGTACCTTAAAGGGGATGTCCAGGACTATTTTTTATTTTTACTATGGGTCTACAAACAGGCAGGTAGTTGTGAACAGATATCATACAGCTACCTGCCTGTTGTACCCAGCGCTCCTGCCAGCGAATCATCTGCTCATGGTCAGCAGAGCAGCTCTTCCTCTTCCTGGCGATGTCATGCTCATTGACAGCCGGCTCCCCGCAGGTGTACGGTGCACCGACTGGCCGGCGGTTCTCCTGATCTGCAGGGAAATACATGAAGTGGTCACGCTTGGGTCGGGAGAGCCGCAGCCAGTCCATCTGATTTATACAGACGTCAGACTGCGCTCTTAGGCAGCGGAGAACCGGCTGTCAATCAGCATGACATCAGCAGTCACAGAACAGGAGAGAAGCCGCTGCTGTGCCAACGTGATGTCAGTAGAAGCCGCGGAGTCGCCGGCAGGAAAAGTCAGTGACCGCTCTGTGCCGGCAGAGATCTGCGCTGGGCAGAACAGGCGGGTATTTAACAACTACCTGCCTGTTAGTGCTTAGGCCACACAGTAAAAAACTTAAATAGTGGATAACCCCTTTAAGACAAACATATTTTCAGATCCAATGTTATCATACGTGCTAGTGAACAAGGGCTACATGTCACCCGGACCTGGAATCCATGCGAAAACCAATGTCAGCATATGCTCATATGATCCAGATTAGTGCATATACATGTAGATCCTGCACGGGATGAACCCGCGGAAATTTGCATCGGTGCATTGCGTCCATAATTAGCAGATGAACTGTCTGTACTTAGCCTTTGTCATACGCAAAAAAAACCACTTTAGCGAAAAACGGACCGCACTGGGATGCACGTAAGATGACATCAATTTTCCGTCCAAGGTTTTCACGGCCCCATACAGCGCGTGTGGACAGTCCAATAATTGGGAGCCAGGTTTTACTAGAAATGCTCGCTTCCCAATTATCAGCCCATCTAAGGCACTTTTTATCCCTGATACCAGAAAAAAATGGACATAGTTTTGCATGAACTCACGGCTCGTGTAAAGACATGGACACGTGAACAGCACCATAGACTAGAATGGTTGAAAAATGTTTTTTTCTTCAATAATTGCAATAGGTCCATGAAAAACGGATGATGTCCATATAGTAATATAGTAATTGCTTTTTTTTTTTTTTTAAATGGGTTGTCCAGGTTTGGCAGGAAAGTTTTCATTCACTGTTTTGCGACTGTAGAATGTGCAATGCGCGCTGTCAGGATTCTCCGGTGCTGGCGCCAGGAATGGGCCGTTATGTGATCACAAGTATGCGATATGCATTCTCCTGGTCACATTCCGACTAGACGTGCGAATACTGCAGAATATACAGAGTTTACAGATCTTCCCAGTGCTGCTGCAGATGGTTGACAGGTCTCTCCCTGTGCACACAAGAGGGATAGACCTGTCAATCATCTGAAGTGATTCTGGGAGAAGCCGGCCAGGGGCACAGCCGGACTAGTTGGTCAGATCCTTACTGTATTTAGAGATAACATATCTCCTGTACACACGCAGCCAGGGTCCCATTCATTCTGCCTGTGGTTTGGGCGGCATGAGTCAGATGACAGGTTCCCTTAGTCTGCATTGACCCAACTTGTATTTGACTAATTTTTGATGTTGCAGCATTTCTGGGGCACTTACGGGTTTTTTTTATGCAATGCGTTTTTTAGTTCATCTTTTTACATGCACTTTTATCTCCTTTTGACTGTTGTTTTTGTGTCCTTATGGTTCCTCATGCATTAAATAAGGCTCCTATGTTTTTGATCCTTCTTACTATGACAAAACTTTATTGTTGCAGTCATGTGCAGTTGATATGTTTTTTTTTTTTAATCCATAGAATCTTCCATATCTAATGCAACTCTATGGGGTAAATCTGCGCAGAAAGTTCACCAAACCCGCAAGAGAAAATGACAGGGTGCGGACCTGAAGTCACAGGTCAGTTTATGCAGCGTAAAAGGAAGTGCAGTGGACATGAGGTTTCTATAAATCCCATCAACTTTGCTGGAACTATGAGGCAAAAATACGCAGCATCACAAAGTCACCGAGGGAAGGCGGCCGTAAGGCTCTATCTAATGCAACTCATTGCTTTCTGTTCTCTCTGCAGCTGTTGTGGAGCAACGGTACCTTCATTGTAAGCTAACTACAATGAGATGCATAGGCTTGCCGGGTTTATAAAACCTATTGAGGCATATTAACTTATTGGCTGGACCTCGATCAGTTATCCAGAGCACAAAATGGCTAGAAATGTTGTGTCCTGCTCTGTAGAACTGAGCATGTACAGGTATGATTTCAATAGGCACGGTGTAATGACTCATTTATGCCATGTGGTGGCGATACAGGGGAATTGTGCTCCTGCTGACGCATTCCCTATAGAGGTCTGGGCAGCCAGGCACCTTATAATCAGCTGCCGAGACCCTTCTATTCATAAGTGATTGTCCAAAACATGCATGCCTTTAAGGCCACGTTCACAAGTTCAGTATTTAGTGAGAATATTGATGTATTTCTATTATACTTTTCCTCTGATAGTCCCACTCGTGGTTTTGGCTTACAAATACTGATGTAAAATGCTGAACATGTGAATCTCATGTCATAAAAACATCTTATCTCCTATCCGTTAAATAGAAAAATATGAACAGAGAACATGGATGATATTCATGTGATACTGTTTTATATTTTACTGGGGGCCATTAACTTGCATAAGTGGGTTTGATCTGCAACACGGATCAAAGGAAGACGTCTCTATTTGCAAAAATATCGGATCGCAATTGTACCAAAAAAAAACCTGATGTATGAAACTGGTCACCGTGCCCCTACCTCTCCCTGATTGCTGATGTCCGCGGAAAGAATCAGTCCTGTTGGATTTCGATATGCTTGATTCTCCATTTTTATGAGCGTTAAACCCCCTCCAGCGAAGTTGGAGAACACACGCGTTCTTGATCAATTGTTGATAGACTTCAAAACTATTTGCTCAGAATTTGGCATAAGCCTCAATACTGACCGAATATAATCAATTGACACTTATTTGCCTGGGCTTCAGATTGGGCATGAAGTGACGGCGGAATCCAAATCAATCCATAGAAAAGAGTCAGGGCTCGGTCAGACGTCCGCGATCATCTCCCCGATTTCAGATTGCATTGCACAGACTGAGCGCGGATGTACTGACATTGTCATGACGGTTTCATGTATTTTTGGCCCTGTCATTCTTGTTTCAGGAGACATTCGGTCAGTCCGAGCATTGCGATCCAAGACCGGACTGATGATCATAGACGTGAAAGTTCCGTAAGGCTCCATTCACACATTCCGTTTTTTTCTCGGACAGCACACTGAATCACAGAGTTTCTTTTATCCATACGCACATCAGTTTTGTTTTTTTTTTAAACCGCTTGTTGTCTCTGGTCCGTCAGACTCGGAGCCTGTCCTATTCTCCTCCGCTTTGTGGATCAGACGTGGCCACTAAAGTCCATGGAAAACAGATGACGCACTGGAAACAGACTTTGTACTTCAGAAAGCCATCCTTTTGTAACCGATTCATTGTTAAGAGTCAATAGATAAAAAAAAGCTCAGATAGTACCTGCTTCCTTGGGGGAAAAAAAATGGATGCGAAGAAAGCGGAAGCAACTAGGATGATAGATGAGGGAAAAAAATCGTTCTAGATCGCTCTGAGGGGATGAGAGGATATAGCGTAAAAATAAAAAACTCAAAAACTTCTTTTAAAGTTTGTTCCAAGTTGTATTTTAGGTCAGTACAAGGTGTTGATTTCTTTTTTCTTTTTTTAATTATTATTCTGGTAATGCTTTTACTCCACATTTCAACTTTATTTTACTTAGGAGTCAGATGAAGCGCACTGTAATTATCTTTCCGACCTCTGTCTAAGGCCCCCTTTACATGTCTGTGTTTCCAGGACATGTGGCAGCCATTTTTTTTTCAGAGATGCCACACATTATAGTCTGTGCTGCTGCACACAGGTCCGTGCAAGTCACACGGCGACACGTTCGTTTTTTACTAGCAGAATGGATGACAAGGTCCAATACAAGTCTATGGGTCCGTGGAAAACACGTCCTGCACACGGATGGAATATGTCCTAGCTGTACATACAGGGGTGTAACTACAACAGGTGCAGGGGTTGCAATCGCACCCGAGCCCGGGAGCCTAGGGGGCTTTCTTTGGCCTATAGAAAAAGACTATTGCTATTAAGATTTAAAATATTTGGGGGCCCCATTGGAGCTTTTGCATCGGGGCCCATGAGTTTCAAGTTACGCCACTGTGTATATATGTATGTTTCAGAGATCCCCAGAACATGGCGAGGGCCCGACTGGGTCCCGACCGGGTCCCGACCTGTTCTAGCACTTATGGGTATAGAGATACATAGAACAGCCAGTAGAAACCAGATAACAAAGCTGTGTTTGGTTTTAACACATAGCAGGGACCTGACTGGATCTGATGCGCCAGAGACGCCGCCCTAGGACCGTCCAGAAAGGAGTTTAGCTCTTTCACAGGTTTTGGAGTTCACAGGTATAGAGGAAAGGGGAGAAGGTTTAGGTTCAGTTCATAGGGCAATGACTCAAAGGGGATTAAGGCTAGTGTATGGCCATATGGTCCCTTTCTCTGGTATGCTTGCTGGTCACTTCGGAAGTGGAGACCGGGTCGAGTAACGTGCTGAGAAGGGACCAAGGCTCATGCCCCTTGCAGTCCAGATCACCCATGATGTAACATCACCCGGTAATCGACATGATCCACCTGCTCATATCTTTCTTCCTCAGAGGTGGACACCCTGTGTCGATACGTGTGGGGTTCCACTCCCACCATGGATGATATTTTGTCTGCATAGTGGGCACTCACTCTAGCAGAGAGCGAAGTGTTGTCTTCTTTGCCAGGACTTTATATTTACTCTTGTACCCTTTGTAATTCTTTCTGGTATCTTTTACATGAGGCTTCTTTTACACATACCGTGTTTTTTTGCGGCCCGTTATTGCTGGTCTTTTTTGCGGGCTGTATTGCCGCTATTTTCAAGGTCTGCCGCAATAACGGACCGCAAAAAAATTACAGATTGCCGTTTTCCAGGTTCCCAATACTATAGCAAAAGTATTGGGAAAGAGGAAAAGGCGGTCCGCAAAACCGGAAGTGACGACGCAGCGCATAAACAACCTTCCGTTGTTTTTGCGGCCCCATTGAGTAACAATGGGGACCGTGTCCGTAAGCCATGAAAAAGATCGAGCAGGCTCGATCATTTTTCACGGCCGTAAATACGGCCCTCACAGTGCGCCGTGGAATTATTGCAGCCCGTTTTTGCGGCCCCATAGAAATCTATTGGGGCCGCAAAAACGGCCTGCAAAATCACGGCAAGTGTAAAAGTAGCCTGACACAGACTATTTCGGATCTTGTATCCTTAACACAGTGCACTTATGTGACTTGTCTTATACCTTATTGCTTGCATTCATATATGTATCTGTACATTTCAGGATTCGGTTCACAGTGTTTATAGCGTATATTTTATCACTTTGCATTACGGCACTTTGAGTCAGTGGTCGCATGCTTTGCCCCCGAATCCAATATATGCCATCCCATCTGTGTTGGTTTCCCTAATAACCATATTATAGGCTGTTGGTGGTATGTGTTTTTTTTGTAGACCATAATTGTTTTTTTTAAGTGTTTTTAATCTTTTTTTTTTGTTTTCCCACATGTTGTCCTTGATGTTGTAATAAATACATGTTATTCCTTTGGTGAACACTATTTTTTTCATACTTCTTTTTTTCTTTTGTTTCTTTGCTTTAAATATAAAGTGACAAAAAATATAGTAAAATAGGTTAAAAAAGAAAGCTAAATTATTATTGCATTTGCGCCTTTTTTGTCTTTTTATTGCTGTTTTTCTCCATTTAGGCCTCATGCAGACATCTGTGATTTTTCTCTTACATAAAAACTAATCATCGCTATTTTTGATTTAAGTTTCGTGAGTGTTTGGTCCGTGTTTCCGTTTTTTTCCACCAGTGCTTTATCAGAGGCATCTGTGGCCTGTCCATGGTTTTGACAGACTATTATGAGTAATTTTGATCTGTGACTCGGATTAAAAAAAAAAAATCTCTGCGACCCATGAAAAACACTGATAGAACAGGACTCTCAGACGTGTGAACAAGGCCGTATCGCCGCCGCTCTAACATTTGTCCGTCATTGTGGGCAGAATTTGGAGTTTTTATATGTTTTTGGCTGATTTATCAATTCTGAATTTTTGGCAAAGGTATTCTAGCCCCCTCGCTCCCTTCTTCAGTGATTTTAATGAATTTTTGTGCCATTTTTGTTTACATTTTAGCAGAACATCCCAGTTTTTGTGTTGACAAGTTTAACCCCTTAGCGACCGCCGATACGCCTTTTAACGGCGGCCGCTAAGGGTACTTAAGCCACAGCGCCGTTAATTAACGGCGCTGTGGAAAAAGTACATAGCGCCCCCCAGAGGCCGATTTTCTCCGGGGTCTCGGCTGCCGGGGGTAGCCGAGACCCCAGAGAACATGATTCGGGTCGGTTTTCACCGACCCCGCTTTTGCGATCGCCGGTAATTAACCGTTTACCGGCGATCGAAAAAAAAAAAAAAAAACGCGATTAGTATTGTGTTTCTCTCCCCTCTAATGTGATCGGACATTAGAGGGGAGAGAAATAGGGTCCCCCGAGCCCCCCACGGTACCTTATGTACCGGAGAAGGTGCCCCCCCGGTCCCCGACCCTCCTCCTTCCTGCCCGGGCTCCAAAATGGCGGGCGCATGTGCAGATGCGCCCGCCAAAGCCTAGCTTCCCCCGGTGTATTGGGGTCTGTTTTTACAGACCCCCTGGAGCGATCGCAGACCCCCTGGAGCGATCGCAATCCCGGGGGTCTTTACAGACCCCCGGGATTGCGATCGCTGCAAATAGTTTGTAAAAAAAAAAAAAATGCTTTGCATTTCTCTCCCCTCTGATGTGATCGCACATCAGAGGGGAGAGAAATAGAGCCCCCGAGCCCCCCACCATACCGCCTGCTCCTGTCCCCGGTCCTCAGTAGTGGTCCCCGATCCTCAGTAGTGGTCCCCGATCCCCAGCCCACTGCTCCTGGCCCCCCTTCTTCTTCTCTGCTGGAAGAAAATGGCGGGCGCATGCGCAGTGCGCCTGCCATGATCTGCCAGCAGAGACCCAGCAACCTATGAGAATTTTCTCATTGGCTGCTGGGTTTTGATTACTGTAATATGTCCAATTACAGTGATCAAAACCCCTAATATTTGATAAACATGGCAGCACTTGGGCTGTACCTTTCTCTTCTCTCCTTGTAGTTGTTCTAGGAGAGAAGAGAGAGAGACTACAGTTCAAGTGCTGCCCTGTCAGTGACAAAAAACATAATATCTGCCTCCGCCAGCATCCCATTTACCCACCCCTGTTCTCCGTAATCCCTGCATCACCAGCAGAGGATTATAAAAAAAAAAAAAATTATAATTTTTTTTAAAAATTTTTTTTAGGGTTAGGGTTAGGGTTAGGGGTAGGGGTAGGGTTAGGGTTAGGGTTAGGGGAGGAATTAGATAAAATGGCTCGCAGAACTTTTAGCGCGGAGCAAGCTTACAGCCTGCTTTGCTCCGGCAGCTCCGGCAGCGAAACAGATTCTGCCCCTGAAGTTGAGCAGTTTTCAGACAATGATGACGACTCTTCCTCCACGGGATCCCCCAGCCCGGTGGTAGCGGAGTCGGTCGTCACTGCTGAAGCTTCAGAGGCAGGACCAAGTACCGCAGTCCCCCCACCGCTGTGGTATAATGACACCTCATTTTCCCCTCAAATTCCCCCTTTTTCTGCAGTCCCTGGAATAAAAGTAGATGTCGCCAATTTTACCCCCATTAATTTTTTTAAAATTTTCATTAGCCCCGAAGTCCTGCAATTAATCGTCCACCAAACTAACCTATATGTCCGGCAATATATTTCCCAAAAACCCACTGCCTTTCATTCCCGTTCCTGGATCCCCACAAATGTCCCCGAAATTAAAAAATTCTTAGGCCTCACCCTGAATATGGGTATAGTAAAAAAACCCACTCTCCGCTCTTACTGGGCAACAAAAGCTGTCCACTGCACCCCTGTATTTGCAGCCATCATGTCCCGAGCCCGTTACGAAGCCCTGGTGAGATTCCTCCACTTCAGTGACAATGCCCAAGCTCTCCAAAGAACTGACCCCAACTACGATCGGCTAAATAAATTAAGACCCCTAATTTCCCTCCTAAAAACTTCCTTTCTAAATTCCTATACCCCAGAGCAAAATATGGCAGTCGACGAGTCCTTGATGAGCTACAAGGGCCGTCTTTCATTCCGCCAATTTATTCCCTCCAAGAGAGCCAAATACGGCGTAAAATTATATAAAGCTTGCGAGAGCTCATCAGGGTACACGTCCACCTTCCTAATTTACGAAGGTAGGGACCGCCAAATAAACCCCCCAAACTGCCCCCAGACAATTGGTATCCCAGGCAAAATTGTCTGGGAGCTAATGACGCCCTTTCTCAATCAAGGGTACCACGTGTACACAGATAATTATTACACGAGTATCCCCCTATACAAATCCCTCCATGCTGCAAGTACAGGGGCCTGTGGGACAGTGAGGAAAAACAGATTGGGGTTTCCGTCACAGTTGGTGTCCAGACGTTTGGAGAGGGGGGCGTCATTTTCACTTGCAAGCGACCAACTACTTGCAGTGAAGTGGAAAGACAGGAAGGACGTCTATATGCTTTCCACACTGCATACGGACACCACTGTGACGGTCAGAGAGAGGGGTGCCACCAGGGACAAAGAAAAACCTGTCTGCGTCACAGAATATAATAGACATATGGGTGGCGTAGACCTGTCAGACCAGGTTCTGCAACCATACCTGGTCAAGAGGAAGACCAGGGCGTGGTATAAAAAGGTGGGAATCTATCTAATTCAGACTGCCACCTACAACAGTTTTGTCCTATACAAAAAATCTCAAGGACCACTAACTTTCCTGCACTTTCAGGAAAAAGTAGTAGAGAGCCTCATATTTGAGTCCATGGCACCGGGGGAAGCCTTCGACTCTGAGGATTCCCGGAGACTGTCAGAACGCCATTTTCCTCACCCTGTCCCTGTCACTCCCACCCAAAGGTATCCTCAAAAAAGGTGCCGAGTTTGCAGAAAGCATGGCAGGCGGAGTGATTCCCGATTTTATTGCCCCACATGCCCATCACAACCAGGCCTTTGTATCTCCCCCTGTTTTGAGACCTACCACACCACCTACAATTATTAGTTTGTTTTTTTTTCAATCATTTTTATTTTCTGCTTAGTGGCCCCAGTAGTACAATTTGGAACAATTGATAAATATTTTAATTAGTAGATCCCATTTTACCCCATTTCACAATTAATTCCAGAATTTGATCAATCCCATACCAAACTACTATCCCAACAAATTCTCATCCACGTACCCACGTCTGTACGCTCTAGAGTGTGGACCCCACAAATGTTCTTGCAAAGTCAGGTCATCTGAAAATTCTACGACTCGATCAATCCCATACCAAACTACTATTCCAACAAATTCTCGTCCACGTACCTATGTCAATAAGCGTTAGAATGTGGACCCCAGAAATGATCTTGAAAAGTGAGATTATCTGAAAATGAATTCTAGGACTTTATTACTCAAACATTTTTGACCATTTATCTAACTTTGACTGTTTTTATAACTGTCTTGCTACACAAAACTTTGGCTTCCATTTATATTACTTATATTTATGTTGATGATACGGGCATGATCATTTTATTGTAGGATTTCTAAAAAATGAGGAAGTTCCGTACTTATACACTATGGGCTTTACTTTATGGTTCTTGCCGAACCTCTGGTACCAGACAATACTTTCTATAGAGAACTGGTTGTTTTGTGCATATAGCGGTTCTGACCTTGGCGGGTGGGAGCTTGCTATGGTGTACCACGTCTATTGGCACATTCGTCTCTCATATAGGGATTGATGGAGCTAAAAGGACGTTGTACGACCAGTCTCTGAAAGTGTCTGCCATTCTAGCCCTGATGGTGTTCTTTCATCTTTGGAACAAACTCCGCTTTGCCACATAGTTGGCTGCATTTTCCTACACATTTTGCCCTTCATTCCAGTACAGTTTATTCTTCCTGCTACAATATACGCAAATGCGGGACAACTGTTTTGTTAGCAAGACCAATTTTATAGTCAGCCATTGTGTTTTAGGAGCATGCCTCCCTCTGTGAGTAATAATTCCTGGAAGGATTTTCTTTTTTGCTCAATGTCTCTAGAAGCTTTGAATGGGTCCTGGATCTTCAATTTCAAATAAAGCCAAATTTGTCACATTGTGCCCCTTTCTGTCCAAGCCCTGCCATTTGTCCAAACAGAACTTTTTTACTACATATGGGATATTGCTGCACTCATAATAAAGTGGGTAACGAATTGTGGGGTCCACTTTTTGATGTTATTTCTGAAAAATCGAGACATTCAGGTCTAAAACAAGATTCTCGTGGAAAAAAATGAATTTTTTCAATATGACAACCTAATGTTATCAAACTCTGTGTCATACATGTGGGTTCAAATTGCTCAATATACCCCTGATTAAAATCTTTGAGGGGTGTAGTTTCCAAAACGGGGTCAGTTGTGGGGGGTTTCTGCTGTTAGGCACATCTACAAACCCAAAATGACGTCCGCTCTCACAATTAAGAGATTAAAAAGTCAAACGGCGCTCCTTCCCTTCTGAGCTCTACTGTGCACCCAAACAGAGGTTTACCCCCACATACGGGGTATCGACATACTCAGGGCAAATTGCACAACAACTTTTGGGGTCTATTTTGTCTTGCTACCCTTGGGAAAATAAAAAATTGGGGGTGAAAAGATCATATTTGTGAAAAAAAAATGATTTTTAATTTTTTCGGCTCTACGTTATAAACTTGTGTGAAGCACTTGGGGGTTCAAAGTGTTGACCACACACCTAGATAAGTTCCTTAGGGGGTCTAGTTTCCAAAATGGTGTCACTTGTGGGGGGTTTCCACTGTTTAGGCACATCAGGGGCTCTCCAAACGCGACATGGTGTCCGATCTCAATTCCAGAGAATTCTATGTTGAAAAAGTCAAATGGCGCTCCTTCCCTTCTGAGCTCTACTGTGCACCCAAACAGAGGTTTACCCCCACATACGGGGTATCGACATACTCAGGACAAATTGCACAACAACTTTTGGGGTCTATTTTGTCTTGCTACCCTTGGGAAAATAAAAAATTGGGGGTGAAAAGATCATTTTTGTGAAAAAAAAATGATTTTTAATTTTTTCGGCTCTACGTTATAAACTTGTGTGAAGCACTTGGGGGTTCAAAGTGTTGACCACACACCTAGATAAGTTACTTAGGGGGTCTAGTTTCCAAAATGGTGTCACTTGTGGGGGGTTTCCACTGTTTAGGCACATCAGGGGCTCTCCAAACGCGACATGGTGTCCGATCTCAATTCCAGGGAATTCTATGTTGAAAAAGCCAAATGGCGCTCCTTCCCTCCTGAGCTCTACTGTGCACCCAAATAGTGGTCCCTCCCCACATATGGGGTATCGGCATTCTCCGGACAAATTGCACAACAAATGATGTGGTTCATTTTCTTTTTTTACACATGTGAAAATAAAAAAAATTGATTCTGAAGTAAAATATTTGTGAAAAAAAGTAAAATGTTCATTTTTTCCTTCCACATTGCTTCAGTTCCTGTGCAGCAACTGAAGGGTTAATAAACTTCTTGAATGTGGTTTTGCGCACCTTGAGGGGTGCAGTTTTTAGAATGGTGTCAATTTTGGGCATTTTCTGCTACATAGACCCCTCAAACTGACTTCAAATGTGAGGTGGTCCCTAAAAAAAATGGTTTTGTAAATTTTGCTGTAAAAATAAGAAATTGCTGGTCAAATTTTAACCCTTATAACTCCCTAATATTTTTTTTTTTTTTTTCAAAAATTGTGCTGATGTAAAGTAGACATATGGGAAATGTTATTTATTGACCATTTTGTGTGACATATCTCTCTGATGTAAGGGCATACAAATTCAAAGTTTGAAAATTGCAAAATTTTCGCCATATTTCCGTTTTTTTAATAAATAAACGCAAGTAATATCGAAGAAATGTTACCACTAACATGAAGTGCAATATGTCACGAAAAAACAATCTCAGAATCAGCGTGATCCGTTGAAGCGTTCCAGAGTTATAACCTCATAAAGTGACAGTGGTCAGAATTGTAAAAATTGGCCTGGTCATTAAGTACCAAATTGGCTCTGTCACTAAGGGGTTAAAGACAAAAATAAAAATTTAGGCTAAAGTAAATGAGCTGCGTGCATGAATTTTTGAAGAGTCTCTGCCTCATTATTCCCTGGAGAAGTGTCATTCAGGGTTCCGGCAAAGATAGGCGACAATTCAGACGAATGCCTGAGGTAGACTGTTTTGTTCGTGTTGATAAAGATAACAGTTTTTGAATTTTTTTCCCCCTTCTTCCAGTCCGCCACATTCTCGCAAGGCATGCCGGGAGTTGTAGTTTCTCCGCTCCCTTGCATTTGTTCCTCTCCTGGCCGACACGTCGGGACCGCACGGAGCTGCAGATCAGGTCAGACGCCGCTTATGCGACCATAGAACCGGGGCCGGGGGCCAGAGGCTGGGCTGCTGGAGCCCCGGGGGCCATGATACCGGGGGCCGGGTGTCAGCAGGAAGCCTCGGAGGCAGCAGCGTAGGGGGCGGTAGTGATGACTGGTGTGGGGGGAAATAGCGCCTCGCTGGGGCCGAGGACTCGCTCGTACAGCGGGGGCCTGTGTGTGCAGAGCCCTGGCTGCTGGTGGTGGAGGCCTGGTGGCCCTCGGGGGCCCCTGTGTCACCCTGCAGATGACAGGCCGCCCCTGGTGTCACACGGCCTGCTGGCTCCAGCCGGGGGCACAAGTCACGGCTCCAGGGGCCCCCGGTGGCGGCTAGCAATTAACCCCTTCACTCCCTGACTGTATAGTGCATGGCCCAAGTCACACGATGCGTCTGTGGAACGATGCGACTCGCCAGCGCCGCCATTTCCGTTAATTTTTCGGTCACTCGTGTTTTAGCTTCTTATTGGTGTCTAAGAAGTGACCGACATGACATCTGTCACAGCTTTTGGTGGTCTCCATGTTGGGGGGGGGCACGTGTGGTCTCCATGTTGGAGGGGGGGGCACGTGTGGTCTCCATGTTGGAGGGGGGGCACGTGTGGTCTCCATGTTGGAGGGGGGGGCACGTGTGGTCTCCATGTTGGAGGGGGGGGCACGTGTGGTCTCCATGTTGGAGGGGAGGCACGTGTGGCCTCCATGTGGAGGGGAGGCACGTGTGGCCTCCATGTTGGGGGGGGCACGTGTGGTCTCCATGTCGGGGGGGGGGGGCACGTGTGGTCTCCATGTTGTGGGGGGGAGGGGGCACGTGTGGTTTCCATGTTGGGGGGGGGAGGGGGCACGTGTGGTCTCCATGTCGGGGGGGCACGTGTGGTCTCCATGTCGGGGGGGGGGGGGCACGTGGGGTCTCCATGTCGGGGGGGGGGGGCACGTGTGGTCTCCATGTCGGGGGGGGGGGGGGCACGTGTGGTCTCCATGTCGGGGGGGGGGGGGGGGCACGTGTGGTCTCCATGTCGGGGGGGGGGGGGGGGCCACGTGTGGTCTCCATGCGGGGGGGGTGCACGTGTGGTCTCCATGTCGGGGGGGGGGGGGGCACGTGTGGTCTCCATGCGGGGGGGGTGCACGTGTGGTCTCCATGTGGGGGGGGGGCACTTGTGGCCTCCATGTGGAGGGGGGGCACGTGTGGCCTCCATGTGGAGGGGAGGCACGTGTGGCCTCCATGTTGGGGGGGGCACGTGTGGTCTCCATGTCGGGGGGGGGGGGGCACGTGTGGTCTCCATGTTGTGGGGGGGAGGGGGCACGTGTGGTTTCCATGTTGGGGGGGGGAGGGGGCACGTGTGGTCTCCATGTCGGGGGGGCACGTGTGGTCTCCATGTCGGGGGGGGGGCACGTGGGGTCTCCATGTCGGGGGGGGGGCACGTGGGGTCTCCATGTCTGGGGGGGGGGCACGTGCGGTCTCCATGACTGGGGGGGGGGGCACGTGCGGTCTCCATGTCAGGGGGGGGGGGCACGTGGGGTCGCCATCATTGTGCTGCTATATGGATGTTCATTACAAGTTGTCGTCCGGTCACAGGGTCCAAATAAAGCAAGTGGTCCGACCACTGAGCCACGAAATGTGTCTGCAGAGCCAGGATGGCAGTGACTTCAGAGATTCTGCCATGTGACAGGAGTGTGTGGGTTATCGCCATCAGCCCCAATATCCAGGACTGTCCACCTTTATTAGCTACTACGGTCTGGCTAGGACGGACCTGTGCAGAATAGTGATGAGCACTGGAATTTAGAAAGACTTTCCACTACGTGTAGCTTCACTGTACTATGGCTGGTGTAAAGAGTAATCTCCATGGAAACTTAATTTATATTTACTTTTTATCATTTATTCTGTATTCTACCCCAGAGCTGCACTCACTATTCTGCTGGTGCAGTCACTGTGTACATACATTGCATTACTGATCCCGAGTTACCTCCTGTATTATATTCCAGAGCTGCACTCACTATTCTGCTGGTGCAGTCACTGTGTACATACATTACATTACTGATCCTGAGTTACATCCTGTATTATACTCCAGAGCTGCACTCACTATTCTGCTGGTGCAGTCACTGTGTACATACATTACAGATCCTGTACTGATCCTGAGTTACATCCTGTATTATACCTCAGAGCTGCCCTCACTATTCTGCTGGTGCAGTCACTGTGTACATACATTACATTACTGATCCTGTACTGATCCTGAGTTACATCATGTATTATACCCCAGAGCTGCACTCACTATTCTGCTGGTGCAGTCACTGTGTACATACACTACATTACTGATCCTGAGTTGCATCCTGTATTATACCCCAGAGCTGCACTCACTATTCTGCTGGTGCAGTCACTGTGTACATGTACATACATAACATTACTTATCCTGTACTGTTCGTGAGTTAGATCCTGTATTATACCCCAGAGCTGCACTCACTATTCTGCTGGTGCAGTCACTGTGTACATACATTACATTACTGATCCTGTACTGATCCTGAGTTACATCCTGTATTATACCCCAGAGCTGCACTCACTATTCTGCTGGTGCAGTCACTGTGTACATACATTACATTACTGATCTTGTACTGATCCTGAGTTACATCCTGTATTATACCCCAGAGCTGCACTCACTATTCTGCTGGTGCAGTCACTGTGTACATACATTACAGATCCTGTACTGATCCTGAGTTACATCCTGTATTATACTCCAGAGCTGCACTCACTATTCTGCTGGTGCAGTTACTGTGTACATACATTACATTACTGATCCTGAGTTACATCCTGTATTATACCCCAGAGCTGCACTCACTATTCTGCTGGTGCAGTCACTGTGTACATACATTACATTACTGATCCTGAGTTACATCCTGTATTATACCTCAGAGCTGCACTCACTATTCTGCTGGTGCAGCCACTGTGTACATACATTACATTACTGATCCTGAGTTACATCCTGTATTATACCCCAGAGCTGCACTCACTATTCTGCTGGTGCAGTCACTGTGTACATACACTACATTACTGATCCTGAGTTACATCCTGTATTATACCCCAGAGCTGCACTCACTATTCTGCTGGTGCAGTCACTGTGTACATACATTACATTACTGATCTTGTACTGATCCTGAGTTGCATCCTGTATTATACCCCAGAGCTGCACTCACTATTCTGCTGGTGCAGTCACTGTGTACATGTACATACATAACATTACTTATCCTGTACTGTTCGTGAGTTACATCCTGTATTATACCTCAGAGCTGCACTCACTATTCTGCTGGTGCAGCCACTGTGTACATACATTACATTACTGATCCTGAGTTACATCCTGTATTATACCCCAGAGCTGCACTCACTATTCTGCTGGTGCAGTCACTGTGTACATACACTACATTACTGATCCTGAGTTACATCCTGTATTATACCCCAGAGCTGCACTCACTATTCTGCTGGTGCAGCCACTGTGTACATACATTACATTACTGATCCTGAGTTACATCCTGTATTATACCCCAGAGCTGCACTCACTATTCTGCTGGTGCAGTCACTGTGTACATACATTACGTTACTGATCCTGAGTTACATCCTGTATTATACTCCAGAGCTGCACTCACTATTCTGCTGGTGCAGTGACTGTGTACATACATTACTGATCCTGAGTTACATCCTGTATTATACCCCAGAGCTGCACTCACTATTCTGCTGGTGCAGTCACTGTGTACATACATTACATTACTGATCCTGTACTGATCCTGAGTTACATCCTGTATTATACCCCAGAGCTGCACTCACTATTCTGCTGGTGCAGTCACTGTGTACATGTACATACATAACATTACTTATCCTGTACTGTTCGTGAGTTACATCCTGTATTATACTCCAGAGCTGCACTCACTATTCTGCTGGTGCAGTCACTGTGTACATACATTACATTACTGATCCTGTACTGATCCTGAGTTACATCATGTATTATACCCCAGAGCTGCACTCACTATTCTGCTGGTGCAGTCACTGTGTACATACATTACATTACTGATCCTGAGTTACATCCTGTATTATACTCCAGAGCTGCACTCACTATTCTGCTGGTGCAGTCACTGTGTACATACATTACATTACTGATCCTGTACTGATCCTGAGTTACATCATGTATTATACCCCAGAGCTGCACTCACTATTCTGCTGGTGCAGTCACTGTGTACATACATTACATTACTGATCCTGAGTTACATCCTGTATTATACTCCAGAGCTGCACTCACTATTCTGCTGGTGCAGTCACTGTGTACATACACTGCATTACTGATCCTGAGTTACATCCTGTATTATACCCCAGAGCTGCACTCACTATTCTGCTGGTGCAGTCACTGTGTACATACATTACATTACTGATCCTGTACTGATCCTGAGTTACATCATGTATTATACCCCAGAGCTGCACTCACTATTCTGCTGGTGCAGTCACTGTGTACATACACTGCATTACTGATCCTGAGTTACATCCTGTATTATACTCCAGAGCTGCACTCACTATTCTGCTGGTGCAGTCACTGTGTACATACATTACATTACTGATCCTGAGTTAGGCTATATTCACACTTAGCGGTTTTTACCGCGGAACCGCCGCGATTTTGATGCTGCGGGTCCGCAGCAGTTTCCATAGCGTTTACAGTAACATGTAAACCCTATGGAAACCGCAAACCGCTGTGCACATGCTGCGGGAAAAACCGCGCGGGAACGCAGCGGTTTACAAGCCGCAGCATGTCACTTCTTTGTGCAGAATCGCTGCGATTCTGCACCCATAGGAATACATTGAACCGCTTACTTCCCGCATGGGGCTGTGCCCACGTTGCGGGAAGTAAGCGGATAATGTGCGGGTGGTACCCGGGGTGGAGGAGAGGAGACTCTCCTCCAGGCCCTGGGAACCATATTTGGGGTTAAAAAATAAAAAATCTGGTTATACTCACCCTCTGATGTCCGGAGCTCCTGGGCGCTGCACGCGGCTGTCCGGTCAGAGTTGCTGTGCGACCAGGACCTGCGGTGACGTCGCGGTCACATGACCGTGACGTCACGAAGGGTCCTTCTCCCACAGCATCTTAGGAACCGGACCGCCGGGTGCAGTGCCCAGGAGATCCGGACATCAGAGGGTGAGTATAACCAATTTTTATTATTTTTAACATTACTATTGATGCTGCATATTGCTGCATATGCAGCATCAATAGTATAGGCGGAAACCCGCAGCGGAAAACGCGGAACAAACCGCGATAAATCTGCAGGGAGAACCGCAGTTGTTTTGCCCTGCAGATTTATCAAATCCGCTGCGGGAGAACCCGCCGGGACCCGACGCAAGGTGTGAACATAGCCTAACATCCCGTGTTAGACTCCAGAGCTGCACTCACTATTCTGGTGGTTATGTTGGAAACAGTCAGTACATATTTCATTATGGCTGAAGTGGGACCTTTAGCTCCTACACTCTTTCACTACACAGTGCCACAGATGAGTAGAGGGAGCTCTCTGCATCACTGCAGATGCTTGGAGATTTCTGCTCTTGAGAGTTCTGGATAATAACACATTCTGTAGCTGAGGAGCAGTATAAGTGATGCCGTATAGATATGTAGTTGTTCAACGTTTTTATGTAGAATATATTTACTGTCTTTGCGACTTTTTTTTAAATTATTTTTCCAAAATTTTCAAGGTTTGTGACTGTGACATCTGTATGGTTTTTTTTTTTTCTGGTACATGTGTCTTTAATATTGGCAGATCGAGTGATCCACAAGGTTTATGGACTGAGTATTCTTGCTTTTGATGCTTACCCACGCACGGCAGGAGTCATCAGATACCGAAACTGTGGCCTAGAGGAAGAAGTGGCCTAAAGACTTGGTTTATGCAATTTTGGTGGAAATCCCGATATGTAGGGATGGAAATGATCCATTGTGTGTGGCCACAATTATTAGCTGAAAGGTGGTTTTGTTTTCTTCATGATCAGACATTTAGGTATGAGAAGGGTTAATTCATAGACCCCTGTACACATTGGATAAAAGTCGATTGCCCACTGAAATTCAACAGGCATCATCAGGTTCAATCGTTTTTGTTCAGTGGGGAGACAAGCCACTGCCAGAGGGGGCTGGAGGAGTCTGGAGGGGGTTCTCGTGCATCACATGGCAGCATTCTGTAAATGTTTTTGTGGGCAGCTGTGTCATGTGGTCTCCAGTCTGACTACCAAACCAATACATGCTCTCCTGTGTGCTCTGGAGGTTAGTCTCTGACTTTCTGTATCATACAGTATGGCCATCGCCTATCAAATCCCTCCTGGCAGCTTGAAGAGCAATCTCTTCCTACCCAGCTTGTCCCTCTTTGTTACTCTGTATGCCTCCTATTCAGGTGATATTATATAAGAAAGCAGTGATATAACAGTCACTGGGCGTGCTGTGTGCAGAATCTCCATTGTATCCTATGAGATGCTTCTTTAGCCTGTCTCCTTCTTGTAATTACGGAACATGGAGAAACCTTTCACAAGCAGGAGTCAGGTCTATCAGTAAATTAATTTATTTTACAGCCAGAGTATTAAAACTGGTCCTGGTCTCATAGGAGGTGCATGGTTTATTACAGGACACCCACATAAGACCTATGAAAAGAAGTTCCTTAATGAGACAATGGAGTGAAATGGGATGCCCAGGACTTAGGATAGTACATTGATATCAGATTAGTGGGGGTCCGACACCCAGCATCCCCTTCTATAACCTGCTAAGCAGGTCTTGTAGTGGCTGGATGTAAAAAGTGTATGGAGTCGGGACACCACATCTCTGCCCTCGGGAGTAGTGGCCGCACTTCGGTACCAATTCTCAGCTACCATTCACTTCTATGGAAGCTGAACTATTCTTCAGAGTTTGAGCACTACACCGTGTACAGATCTGTGGTTTCCCGGCTTTGTACACCCTCTATTTACGGCTGCCAATATCAAGAGCCTAGACATCCCCTTTAAGAATTATTTACATAAACCCCCTTTAGGCTATGTGCACACATTGCGGTTTAGGCTTAGGAATTTCTGGTGCGGATTCTGTCTCTCCTGGCAGAAAACGCACCTGCGGATTTGTCGCGTTTTTTGTGCAGTTCCGCAGCGTTTTTTGTGCGTATTTGCTGCGTTTTTTTACCCCTGCGTTTTTTTTATAATGGAATGGGTACAAAAACGCTGCAGACTCACAAAAAAGAAGTGACATGCTACTTCTTTTAAACCGCAGCGTTTCCGCGGTGGATTTTCCGCAAAGTGTGCACAGCATTTTTTTTTTCTCATTGATTTACATTGTACTGTAAATCAATTGCGGATCTGCAGCGTTTCTGCACCGCAAAAAACGCTGCGGATCCGCAGAGAATCCGCAACGTGTGCACATACCCTTAGGCTGATTCAGCGCACAAGGCGAGGCTGATTCACTAGTCCGGTCTACTGTAACTTTTAGACAGTCTCAAAATGTTCCAGATTTATCCCAGTGGTTCATGCTGGATGAAGAATCTTGTGCATCTTTGGTCTGGTGTAACTTTACACTATCTATTAGTTGGTTAATTAGGTTACGCCAATAGCGTAGCAAATCAGCCTTGGGTTTTTCGTTAAAATGCCACATATTTCATGGACTCTCTCTATAACAACTTTTTTTTTTTTTTTGGTGTGTGTGCACTAAACACGCTGCGGTCAGATGATGCATTAAAAGGGTTTTCTTCAGCCTATGCTTTCACTAGCTAAAAATAATGAAATTTGCAATCCTCGCATTCCAGAGAGTCTCTACAGCACATGACAGTATAGACGCCTTCTGCATGACAATTAGCGGAATTATATTGTCAGCTGCCAGGGGAGGAAGGAGACTGATTCTGTTAAGGGTCTATCCCAGTGGCAGATATGTATTTTTGTTGTAGAGCGTTTGGTGTGAGAATGATTTATGGGATAACCCCTCATGCCTGTCTTCAGTGTAGACCATCAGTATGTGATCACTGGTTTACAGGGGTCAGACAACCCCTGCTCCTCCCCCACTAATTCTAATGCTAGTTCAGTACAAATAAACAATGTGTCCCCCTTTAGGGAGTTCTTTCTTTTACTTAAATGCAAGCAGATTGTGCTCAGATTCATATTTTTGCAATTTACTGCAATACCAAATTTTGCACTGTCTAGCTTTTACAGGCCGCATAATGAGGTAACTGTGAAACCCTCAGTGAGCTTGTTACTCTGTTTATCTGTCTTTTCGATGCTCCTCTCAGCTGATTTCTTACTACAAAGTTCATCTCAACTTAAGGTACCTTCACACTGAGCAACTTTTGAACGATAACGATCCGTGACGTTGCAGCGTCCTGGCTAGCGATCTCGTTGTGTTTGACACGCAGCAGCGATCAGGAACCTGCTGTGACATCGCTGGTCGGAGCTAGAAGTCCAGAACTTTCTTTCGTCGCTGGATCACCCTCTGTCATCGCTGGATCGGCGTGCGTGACGCCGATTCAGCGATGTCTTCACTGGTAACCAGGGTAAACATCGGGTTACTAAACGCAGGGCCGCGCTTAGTAACCCGATATTTACCCTGGTTACCATTGTAAATGTAAGAAAACAAACACTACATACTTACATTCCGGTGACGTCACCGCTGTGCTCTGCTTTACGGCCGGCCGGCGCTGACACAGTCAATGCGGAAGCTGACGGCGGGGGACGTGACAGACACTGGAATGTGAGTATGTAGTGTTTGTTTGTTTTTTTTACAAGTAATAGCCTCATCTGCCACCTAAGGTAGTGCCAGATGGATGAAAGTGAACATAGTGAGCACCAGTGACCTAAAACCTCTGACCTGTCACTTGCCATCAATATGTAATTTGGTGTAAATGCCGCTGTTCCCCTAAATCCAGCGATGTTTTTCTTTTATTCCTGCGCCACTCCGTTCCTGAGATACGGCCTTCTCTTCCCTTCATTTAAATCTAGTCTTGTTAGTCAAGTGGGCGTGATCAGTAGATTTTGTTTATTGGGGCCATGCCTCTTTGGCTAACAAGACTAGATTTATATACAGGGAAGAAGGGGCCATATCTCAGGAACGGAGAGGAGCAGGAACAAAAGAAAACCGTCCTCGGATTCAGGAGAGCAGCAGCGTTTACACCAAATGACATATTAATGACAACTGACAAGACTTTCCCTAGACACAGACTTTCATTATAATTGTGAGCCCCTCGTTCCCGGATGATTTTTTTTTTTTTGTCATTTCTGGCAGCATTTTTCAGCTTCGACTGCAATCTGCAATGTGTCTAGGACATAATTGCTTCTTCAGTAAATGGTCCTCGATCATGCTTCATATTCCCGGCGGTGGCACTTTGGAGATTTTGGCACCTCCTGCCAGCGTTCCCCTTTTATTGGAGCTGACCATTGAGGGTCAAAGCAGCAGGGATTCATCCCTTTATTATAGGGGGACCCTTTTAACAACAACAACCTTGTTTTAGATGTGTCGGTATCTTTGCGGCATAATGACTGTAGTCAGACTTCATGCTACTATTTTCTTACAGTAATGGAGACGTTGTCTCCATTTTGCTCCTTGCAAATTAATCATCATATAGCCCAATGGGATCCGATCAGTTTTGTTATTTTGCCACTTCTTTTCCAATTCGCAGTGAAGTGCCCTCCGAGGACCCTGTTCCCTTCTAGCTTGTGCATGCCCACTTCCTACAAAGGGGCCCGATATCCCGCAGATCAGTGCCATAATAACAGCAGCAGACGTTGGCATCCAGGAGCCAGCCAGAGGCGAGATTGGCACTGTCCCCTTCTTTGTGCCTGCTGCTGCTATGCTAATGGCCTTTGCCGCCTTTTGATCTTTTGCTGCTTTTAGGGAGATGATTGCCATAAGTGTGATGGGAATCCTGCCGCGTCAAGCGCTTGCGAATATTCAGGTTAACCCTTCCATGCGTGGCTGGAATGTTTCTGCCGCTCTGGCATCCCCTAAGGAAGCCTGCAAGGGGGTGATCATATTTATTACATGAGGCCATGTTCCCACCAGAGGAAACACTGCAGAGATGTTGTTTTTCTGTACCAAAATATGCAATAAAGTCTGCACCATTTATTGCGTTTTTGTTTTGTTGCTGCTTTTTTTTTTTTAAACTGCAATTTTTCATGCTTCCGCCCCCCTACTCATAAGTCTAAAGGGGCTGAGCAATGTCATGAAAATAAATC
Organism: Ranitomeya imitator; assembly: GCF_032444005.1. Lineage (NCBI taxonomy): Eukaryota > Metazoa > Chordata > Amphibia > Anura > Dendrobatidae > Ranitomeya > Ranitomeya imitator. The sequence continues at coordinate 111,235,657 of NC_091291.1, read as the reverse complement.
GCATCTGCTTTGCTTGAATTAGTGCATTTCCGTATAAAAAACAAAACAAAACATGCTCCCCTGAACTGAGCGTACGTATGTATGGTGAGATCTTGCAGCTAGGGTATCTTGTGTGTATGGCCACCCTTAGCTTTATAGTGACATCCTAAGCCCAGATATTATGAGGTTAAGTTGCTGAAGGTACAAGTAACTTTCCCCTTATCGCCCTCTGATCAGGCGCGGGTGCTGCACGCTTCCCGGGGCTTTCGGATCTGACGTTCTGAGTCCACATCTACAGAGGAGGCTTCCTCATGATGAGGATGGGGCTGACTATAAGCCTCTCGCTGTGCTGTCACTACTTATCGCAGGTCCGTTCCTTCCGAATGATGCGTGAATCATAGTAAGAGGTGTGAAATGCTCCGTCACATACAGGCGGCCGCCTACCAGTAAGTGTCAGCCACACATTATCGGAAGGTGAAAAAAAAAAATCCCTTCTGATACAAGGCCGACGTTGGTTTTTCTGATTGACGATATTGAAAACTGTTCTTACCGAGATGATGAATATTGAGATGTCGCCTCGCATGATGTGTTGTGGCAGGAGGCCATTTATGGAGGTGATAGATTCTGTTTTAAAAGGAATCCGTCATTTGGTGTTTGCCACCTAATCTGACAGCATTATGATGTAGGGACTGAGACCCTGATTCCAGCAGTATGCCACATACTGGGTGGCTTGCTGCAGGTTTAATAAAATCCAAGTTTTATCAGCAGATTATCACTAAGGGACTAATAAACCTGTTGCCATGTAGTCCTCCATATTTGAGCTCTCCACCACTGATTGGCAGCTTTCTGCCTATGCACAGTGTACATTGCTATCCATCTGGAGCTGATAACAGCTGATCAGTGGGGGACACCTTGTGTCGAACCCCCACCAATAAAGATAGGTCAGTCCCCTCTTAAAGTGACCTGGTTTGGTGACGCACCTGGGATCTCAACATCGTAGCCCTCGTTCGTCCCCTGGCACCACTATTGACATCATGGCAGCCTCCATTCATTTCTGTTGAAGTGTGCTCTCATGTGTTCCCACCCCCATAGACCTCCGTGCCAGTCAGGAAGGTGCCCCCACACCCGAATGTAGTCATTTTCATTATGACAAATCCTTTAATTGGGACAAAGTTTCTAAAAAATTGTCTAAAAGAAAGTAATCAATTGCAATTCAGATTTAATTTTTTAAGTTTAGTGTGGCAGATAAAAGGGAATGGTGCAAGATCAGACTACACATAATTTGGTTGTAGTCTGTTACCATAGAAACATATAGGTCTACTTAGGAGCTGTAAACACAAAATGAGAGGACATTATTTATTGTTTATTTCTTTTTAGTAAAGACCTACTAGAAAGTTGCTTTATTTTTCATAAATAAAAAATGAAAAAAATGTGATGGAGGATAGTCTGGTAACCTTTGCCATTGTGCTGGTAATTTATCATTAAATGTGCTGCTTTTCAAACTATTCGTAGAGAAAGAGGGGAAAAAAAAAAGAAAATGTAATAATTGAACATGAGAGAGCTGTTGGTGCCGGTGTGCCCCCTGGTCCCACATGCAGAGGGGCTTCCTTTGCTGGCCGCTGCTCTGCGGCTGTGAGAAGGTGAAGTGTCCGGCTCGGTCTAGTTACAGCCTCGTCCACAAGCTGTTTTTAGCGCGGGCTGCTGACGCCCGGGGCCACGTTGACCTTGGAGGCCATGTTTGCGCATTATGAGTGACGCCGTTGTTACTCTGCCAGTTTGTTGTTTGCACCACGTGTGAGCCGGGGCGTATTTAGGATCCAGCTGTCACAAGGGTGTTACAATCCTATACTGGGCAACTACGGCGACAGGACCTTAATTGATCCCATAGTCGACCCCGCATTCATGCACTAGCTACAGCCCCACAGTTTTTACAAACTTTTTTTTTTCATTCATTGCGAAACTTGGCGGCCATCACGTGACTCCCCTGTTTGGCGATCACTTGACTTCCTGTCCGATGGTCACATGACTAACAATATGGATGTGAACTGAGCCCTAGGTTATTTGCCCACGACGCAAGTATGCAGATTTTTTTCTTTTTGCCCATATTTTCATCATATTTAAAGCACCATCGTCACCGATTTTATCATGGCTGAATGGTCATGCTGCTGATTTCATCCATTTCAATTGGCCATAAATAGTCATAAAAGGACAGGACAGGTGGGCCAGAATTGGGGGTTTGGAAGTCGGTGGATGGACTCTTACGACATACCTACCGTGTCTTAAAAGGAGTCTGGCTTGGGGGGCTGGCTCGGACGAGCCTGGCTTGGGGGGCTGGCTCGGACGAGCCTGGCTTGGGGGGGCTGGCTCGGACGAGCCTGGCTTGGGGGGGCTGGCTCGGACGAGCCTGGCTTGGGGGAGCTGGCTCGGACGAGCCTGGCTTGGGGGGGCTGGCTCGGACGAGCCTGGCTTGGGGGGGCTGGCTCGGACGAGCCTGGCTTGGGGGGGGCTGGCTCGGACGAGCCTGGCTTGGGGGGGGGCTGGCTCGGACGAGCCTGGCTTGGGGGGGCTGGCTCGGACGAGCCTGGCTTGGGGGGGGCTGGCTCGGACGAGCCTGGCTTGGGGGGGCTGGCTCGGACGAGCCTGGCTTGGGGGGGCTGGCTCGGACGAGCCTGGCTTGGGGGGGCTGGCTCGGACGAGCCTGGCTTGGGGGGGCTGGCTCGGACGAGCCTGGCTTGGGGGGGCTGGCTCGGACGAGCCTGGCTTGGGGGGGCTGGCTCGGACGAGCCTGGCTTGGGGGGGGCGGGCTCATAGTGCACACTTGCACTTACGTTCCTTTGTATGGGGGAATCGGGTAGGATGGTTGCTGTCAGACAGTGATCTGTTGTGTATGGGGACTAAGCTTGTGAGGAGTGCACAGTGCTGGGGTCACCTGTCGGAGGACCTGTCTATTAGCACAGGTGCGCTCTGTGGTGGTCTCAGTATCTTCCTATCCAATGTACCGAAAATGCTTCCCATAAGCCGTACTGTGGAGCCCGCAATCATCACATACGGTTCTTCTCGCAGACGCCATCTCATTGGTAATTCATGTTGGAATTCTCTTCTGCCGCCTACAACGTAACGTCGTAAATATGTCTACAATGCAAAATTGTAAATGTGGAGAGATAATGCACATGCTTTTATGGATTTTCTTTTCAGTACTATATGGATATCATAGTTTGTGTTTATGGGATATAGGCCTCTGTTTATAGTTCAGATACCAAGATCAGTTGTTCATTTTAACCCCTTAATCCCATATGACGTACTATCCCGTCCAGGTGACCTGGGACTTAATTCCCATGGACGGGATAGTACATCATATGTGATCGGCCGCGCTCACGGGGGGAGCGCGGCCGATCGCGGCCGGGTGTCAGCTGCCTATCGCAGCTGACATCCGGCACTATGTGCCAGGAGCGGTCACGGACCGCTCCCGGCACATTAACCCCCGGCACACCGCGATCAAAGATGATCGCGGTGTGCCGGCGGTGCAGGGAAGCATCGCGCAGGGAGGGGGCTCCCTGCGGGCTTCCCTGAGACGATCGGTACACGGTGATGTGCTCACCGTGTACCGAGCGTCTTCTCCCTGCAGTCCCCGGATCCAAAATGGCCGCCGGGCTCCATCCGGGTCCTGCAGGGAGCACTTCCGGGTCAGGATCAGGCTGCAGCTGCAGCTCTAATCCTGCCCGGCTGTATGTCAGATCACCCATCTAACAGAGTGCTGTGCACACTGTCAGATCGGTGATCTGTGATGTCCCCCCCTGGGACAAAGTGAAAAAGTAAAAAAAAAAATTTCCACACTTGTAAAAAAAAAATTCCTAAATAAAGCAGAAAAAAAAAATATTATTCCCATAAATACATTTCTTTACATAAAAAAAAAACAAAAAAACAATAAAAGTACACATTTAGTATCGCCGCGTCCGTAACGACCCGACCTATAAAACTGGCCCACTAGTTAACCCCTTCAGTGAACACCGTAAGAAAAAAAAAAAAAAAACGAGCCAAAAAACAACGCTTTATTATCATAACGCTGAACAAAGAGTGGAATAACACGCGATCAAAAAGACGGATATAAATAACCATGTTACCTCTGAAAACGTCATCTTGTCCCGCAAAAAACGAGCCGCCATATAGCATCATAACCAAAAAAATAAAAAAGTTATAGTCCTCTGAATAAAGCGATGCCAAAATAATTATTTTTTCTATAAAATAGCTTTTATCGTATAAAAGCGCCAAAACATAAAAAAAATGATATAAATGAGGTGTCGCTGTAATCGTACTGACCCGAAGAATAAAACTGCTTCATCAATTTTACCAAACGCGGAACGGTATAAACGCCTCCCCCAAAAGAAATTCATGAATAGCTGGTTTTTGGTCATTCTGCCTCACAAAAAAATCGGAATAAAAAGCGATCAAAAACTGTCACGTGTCCGAAAATGTAACCGATAAAAACGTCAACTCGTCCCGCAAAAAACAAGACCTCACATGACTCTGTGGACCAAAATATGGAAAAATTATAGGTCTCAAAATGTGGAGACGCAAAAACTTTTTTGCTATAAAAAGCGTCTTTTAGTGTGTGACGGCTGCCAATCATAAAAATCCGCTAAAAAACTCGCTATAAAAGTAAATCAAACCCCCCTTCATCACCCCCTTAGTTAGGCTAGGTTCACATTGCGTTAATGGGTTAACGCTAACGGACAGCGTTGCACGGCGAAAATGTCACAGTTAACGCCGTGCAACGGGTCCGTTAGCACAACCATTGACAGCAATGTGATTTTCAGGTGTAGCGCATCGCTAGAGCGTGCCATTTTCGGCTCGCGCTAGCAAGGTGCCATTCTTTTGTGGCGCGCCTCAGACGCTGCTTGCAGCGTCCGCGGCGCGCCCGAGGTCCGATCCCCGATCTTCCAGAGCGGGGACGTTAACGCGACCACTAAACACGACACCTAAAAAGACATTGTGTTAGCGCAATCCGCTAGTGCTAAACGGATTTCCCTAACGCAATGTGAACCTAGCCTTAGGGAAAAATAATAAAATTAAAAAAAATGTATTTATTTCCATTTTCCGGTTAGGGCTAGGGTTAGGGTTAGGGCTAGGGTTGGGGCTAGGGTTAGGGTTTGGATTACATTTACGGTTGGGATTAGGGTTGGGATTAGAATTAGGGGTGTGTCTGGGTTAGGTGTGTGGTTAGGGTTACAGTTGGGATTAGGGTTAGTGGTGCGTTTGGATTAGGGTTTCATTTATAATTGGGGGGTTTCCACTGTTTAGACACATCAGGGGCTCTCCAAACGCGACATGGCGTCCGATCTCAATTCCAGCCAATTCTGCATTGAAAAAGTAAAACAGTGCTCCTTCACTTCCGAGCTCTCCCGTGCGCCCAAACAGGGGTTTACCCCAACATATGGGGTATCAGCGTACTCGAGACAAATTGGACAACAACTTTTTGGGTCCAAGTTCTCTTGTTATCCTTGGGAAAATAAAAATTTGGGGGGCTAAAAATCATTTTTGTGGGAAAAAAAAGGATTTTTATTTTCACGGGTCTGCGTTATAAACTGTAGTGAAACACTTAGGGGTTCAAAGTTCTCACAACACATCTAGATAAGTTCCATGGGAGGTCTAGTTTCTAATATGGGGTCACTTGTGGGGGGTTTGTACTGTTTGGGTACATCAGGGGCTCTGCAAATGCAACGTGACTCCTGCAGACCAATCCATCTAAGTCTGCATTCCAAATGGCGCTCCTTCCCTTCCGAGCTCTGCCATGCGCCCAAACAGTGGTTCCCCCCCACATATGGGGTATCAGCGTACTCAGGACAAATTGGACAACAACTTTTGGGGTCCAATTTATTATGTTACCCTTGTGAAAATACAAAACTGGGGGCTAAAAAATTTTTGCGAAAAAAAAATAAATTTATTTTAACGGCTCTGCGTTATAAACTGTAGTGAAACACTTGGGGGTTCAAAGCTCTCAAAACACATCTAGATAAGTTCCTTAGAGGGTCTAGTTTCCAAAATGGTGTCACTTGTGGGGGTTTTTAATGTTTAGGCACATCAGGGGCTCTCCAAACCAACATGGCGTCCCATCTTAATTCCAGTCAATTTTGCATTGAAAAGTCAAATGGCGCTCCTTCCCTTCCGAGCTCTGCTATGCACCCAAAAAGTGGTTTACCCCCACATATGGGGTATCGTCGCACTCAGGACAAATTGCACAACAACTTTTGTGGTCTAATTTCTTCTCTTACCCTTGGGAAAATAAAAAATTGGGGGCGAAAAGATCATTTTTGTGAAAAAATAAGATTTTTTATTTTTACGGCTCTGCATTATAAACTTCTGTGAAGCACTTGTTGGGTCAAAGTGCTCACCACACATCTAGATAAGTTCCTTAAGGGGTCTACTTTTCAAAATGGTGTCACTTGTGAGGGGTTCCAATGTTTAGGCACATCAGGGGCTCTCCAAACGCAACATGGCGTCCCATCTCAATTCCAGTCAATTTTGCATTGAAAAGTCAAATGGCGCTCCTTTCCTTCCGAGCTCTGCCATGCGCCCAAACAGTGGTTTACCCCCACATATGGGGTATCGTCGCACTCAGGACAAATTGCACAACAACTTTTGTGGTCTAATTTCTTCTCTTACCCTTGGGAAAATAAAAAATTGGTGGCGAAAAGATTATGTTTGTGAAAAAATATGATTTTTTATTTTTACGGCTCTGCATTATAAACTTCTGTGAAGCACTTGTTGGGTCAAAGTGCTCACCACACCTCTAGATAAGTTCCTTAAGGGGTCTACTTTCCAAAATGGTGTCACTTGTGGGGATTTCAATGTTTAGGCACATCAGGGGCTCTCCAAACGCAACATGGCATCCCATCTCAATTCCAGTCAATTTTGCATTGAAAAGTAAAATGGCGCTCCTTCCCTTCCGAGCTCTGCCATGTGCCCAAACAATGGTTTACACCCATATACGGGGTATCAGCGTACTCAGGACAAATTGGCCAACAATTTTTGAGGTTCAATTTCTTCTCTTACTCTTGGGAAAATAAAAAATTGGGGGCGAAAAGATCATTTTTGTGAAAAAATATGATTTTTTATTTTTACGGCTCTGCATTATAAACTTCTGTGAAGCAATTGGTGGGTCAAAGTGGTCACCACACATCTAGATAAGTTCCTTAGGGTGTCTACTTTCCAAAATGGTGTCACTTGTGGGGGGTTTCAATGTTTAGGCACATCAGTGGCTCTCCAAACGCAACATGGTGTCCCATCTCAATTCCTGTCAATTTTGCATTTAAAAGTCAAATGGCGCTCCTTCCCTTCCGAGCTCTGCCATGCGCCCAAACAGTGGTTTACCCCCACATATGGGGTATCAGCGTACTCAGTACAGATTGTACAACAATGTTTGGCATCCATTTTATCCTGTTACCCTTGGTAAAATAAAACAAATTGGAGCTGAAATAAATTTTGTGTGAAAAAAAGTTAAATATTCATTTTTATTTAAACATTCCAAAAATTCCTGTGAAACCCCTGAAGGGTTAATAAACTTCTTGAATGTGGTTTTGAGCACCTTGAGGGGTGCAGTTTTTAGAATGGTGTCACACTTGGGTATTTTCTATCATATAGACCCCTCAAAATGACATCAAATGAGATGTGGTCCCTAAAAAAAAATGGTGTTGTAAAAATGAGAAATTGCTGGTCAACTTTGAACCCTTATAACTCCCTAACAAAAAAAAATTTTGGTTCCAAAATTGTGCTGATGTAAAGGAGACATGTGGGAAATGTTACTTATTAAGTATTTTGCGTGACATATCTCTGTGATTTAAGGGCATAAAAATTTAAAGTTGGAAAATTGCGAAATTTTCAAAATTTTCGCCAAATTTCCGTTTTTTTCACAAATAAACGCAAGTTATATCGAATAAATGTTACTACTAAAATGAAGTACAATATGTCACGAGAAAACAATGTCAGAATCGCCAAGATCCGTTGAAGCGTTCCAGAGTTATAACCTCATAAAGGGACAGTGGTCAGAATTGTAAAAATTGGCCCGGTCATTAACGTGCAAACCACCCTCGGGGCTTAAGGGGTTAATGTTTCTTTTGGTTTGATCCCACTAGTGGGTCCCGGCTTGGAGAGTTCCTAGAATTCGCTGCGTTTATAAATCAGCTGCTGAATCCTACATTTTTTGTTGTTTTCCTCTTTGCTATTTTTTGGTGTACCTTCAATATCTTCCATGCCCGGCTGGTCTTCTGCATTATTATTATTATTATTTATATAGCACCATTGATTCCATAGTGCTGTACATGAGAAGGGGTTACATACAAGTTACAGATATCACTTACAGTAAGCAAACTAACAATGACTGGTACAGAGGGGCGAGGACCCTGCCCTTGCGGGCTTACATTCTACAGGATGGTGGGGAAGGAGACAGTAGGTTGAGGGTTGCAGGAGCTCCGGTGTTGGTGAGGCGGTAGCTCCGGTAGTGATGAGGCAGCAGGGTCAGTGCAGGCTGTAGTCTTTCCTAAAGAGTTTGGCTTTCAGGTTCTGTCTGAAGGATCCAAATGTGGTTGGTAGTCGGACGTGTTGGGGCAGATAATTCCAGAGGATGGAGGATATTCGGGAGAAAACTTGGAGGCGGTTGGGTGAGGAGCGAATAAGTGTGGAGGAGAGAAGGAGGTCTTGGGAGGACCGGAGATTACGTGAGGGAAGATATCGGGAGATTAGTTCAGAGATATATGGAGGAGACAGGTTATGGATGGTTTTGTAGGTCAGTATTACTAATTTGAACTGGATACGCTGAGGGAATGGGAGCCAGTGGAGAGATTTACAGAGGGGGAAGTGGAGGAGTAGCGAGGAGAGAGATGAATTAGTTGGGCAGCAGAGAAAAGGATGGACTGGAGAGGTGCAAGGGGGTTAGCAGGGAGGCCACAGAAAAGGATGTTGCAGTAGTCAAGGCGGGAGATGATGAGGGCATGCACAAGCATTTTAGTAGATTGGGGGTTGAGGAAAGGACGGATTCTGGAGGTATTTTTGAGCTGGAGGCGACAGGAGGTGGACAGAGCTTGGATGTGCGGTTTGAAGGACAGCACAAAGGTTACTCAGAGGCAGCGGACTTCAGGTACGGGGGAAAGCGTGAAGTCGTTAATAGTGATAGATCTAGGTCAGGCAAGGAAGATCTATGAGATGGAGGAAAGATGCTGCCCTTGTCGTCTTTGTGCTCCCCTGATCCTGGGCAGCAGGGCCTCTAACTACTGATGACGGTTTTGTGCAGTTTTCAATATGTCGATGTTTATATCAGGGGTTGTGGCAGCTCCGTTTCTTTCTTTTTTTTTCTGTTTATGGGGGGGGGGGATTAATCTGCAATGGCGCCTCTAGCATGGACACACAGGTAGCCTTATCTGTGCACTTGGCCGCTGAACGCGTTGGCGCCACATTAATATCATGACATTGCAGTTTCTGGTGTCCTCCCCAGCATTTGCAAACACACAGAAGGCAGCAATAAAGAACGTGGCGAGATGTCTCCTGTAGCTCCGCAGATAAGTGTGACTCTAGGACACCGCTCACTTCCTGACAGGCGCACGGGCGGATTTGCTGTCAATGTCGTGAGGCTGGAATTACAATAGCATCTTAGGAAATCGCAACTTTATCCTGTATAATACACAGTCCTTGCACGATGGGCAGCTCATAAATTAGGGATCTCATCAGGTGTTTTTTTTTTTTTTTGCCAATTCCCCACTCAATCTGCCACCACTGACATGCAGTACATTTTCAGGCACTGTTACTTTAAGGGTTAAATAAATTGTCACTCATCCACTAACAGTGACTTCTTAGAGTGATATGGGTCCGAGATGTCACTCACCCACCGACTGTAAGAACCTTGTCCCTTGTGTTTCTCCGCACCGTGTGCCACTCCGTACCAAGTCTACGGCACTGGGAGAAATGGCCAAGTGCAACGTGACCAGCACCTCTTTCCACTCCAGTGGTCGTGCATTATGGCTGAGGGGGACACTGGACCCCTGTTATGGTCAGACTAACACTGATCTAACAATTGGCACCTATTCCTTCCACAAATAGTAATTGGTGTGAACTAGAATATCCCTTTAACCCCAGCCGTGCCCTAATTGTGGACCCTAATGTGACTTGCCCATCTGCAGTACATGGAGACCCTATTGGCTGAAGTTGCACCCTTATGCCACCCACCATGAGGACCATGCCTGACTGCACATGTACCTGGCTATTTTCCGTGCCTGCGCCCTGTAACAAGGGGCACTGATGAATCTGGATACCCCCAAGAATGTGCAGGATGTCAGAAAGGCTTGGCCATGTCGCACCTTGTCCTCAGGGATGTCAGGCAAGCCATATTGGCTGTGATTTGGGCACAATATTACCACCTCCTGCTTTAAAAAAAAAAACAAAAAACCAAACACTCCAAAAATTGGAATAATCAGGGGAGCAAAGGAAATTGGATAAGAGCAAAATTTGCCCACTTTTGACCCGGTGACAGATCCTCTATAAATTAATTTTCTCCTGATGATCAAAGAAACCCACCCCCAAAACCTGATTCCTTCCCCAAATGTTGACCTACCTGTCTGCTATGCAGAGTGTGTATTATTATATACTGTCTGCTCGGATTATGGAGGCTGCGTCCTTACATGACAGATGTGTCCTTCAGACGAGCGCGGATGAGATGTATTAGTAATAATGGCAGGCGCCTCTCGCCACTGCACAAAAGTCTGCAGAACAGTAAGAGCGTTTTTCGGTGCTAGATTTATTTCTTTTTTTTTTTTGTAGGGAGAGTGTCCGCGCCCCAACTATACAGTGAAGGGTGCCTGCTTGTGATGTTGTGTTAGATGATGGTCTGAGGGTTCAGCATTAATTAAAGGGGGTGTCTGGGACATGTAAATAATTATGGTTACTTTACTGTTACATACTAGTTTCTTCCTGATGACTGAGGTCGAGCGGGCGGCTGCAGGGAGAATATAACTTGATTTCTTCCCTGCGGTCGTACTTCCAATTTGCTTGCTGTTCATGTTTAAAATGGTATTTACATACAGATAACCGAACCTTCTTTTGTATGCTCACAGGTTCCTTTTAGATAGATCTTAGATCTGTAGAGACTTTTAAAAATCCATGTTAGAATGGCTGTGTAATCCTGATAATAAAACAAGCTTACGAAATGCTCACATCAGTAACGGGCACGAAATAGTAAAAAAAAAAAAAAAAAGAGAGAGATTCTATGGTCATTCTGACGTGGTAACTACACCAGCCTCATCAGTTCTAACGTATCTATTGAATGTACTACTAATGCGGTTTGTATTGTGAAATCCATTGGTGTCAGAAACATTGTTTCTGAGAAGTGTAATTTGGGGCAGATTATTGGATTGTGCGGGATCCTTTTTTTTTTTTTTTTTCCTGGTTTAGCACCTCCGTGTTATTTTTATGTTTTGTTTTTTGTTTTTTTGTTCACCTTCCACCCATCATTCAGCTGGTACACACTAATGGGAATATGAATGCTGTAAAACCTTGATGCCTGGCCGTGTCCGGTGATATGAGGATGGCTCCCAGTGGCTGACATCAGCTCGGAGGTGAAGGACTGGAGCTGCGGATGGCGAGAGCAGTCCTATATGTTGTGCAGAAGGCAGGTAAAGGGCAAACATCCTGCCCCGTGCCCTCTTTCCTCACACACATCAGTAACCTGGGCTGAACTTCAGCCGATATCTGCTATATGCTGCGCCCCTCGGCTGCAGCCGGATGCTTGATAAACTTCTTATCTACCCAAATCCTATCAAATGCTGCTTTTTTGTTGACTTGGGTCCCAATCCTTCCATAGTTGCACTTTTGGTTCTGGAGTCGGAGTTCGTCTTCTTTCTTTTTGTTTGCATTGTCTGTGGATCTGATGGATGGATTCTCACTTTTACACGTGGCACCGTATAGGCATATGGCGGCCTCTGTCCCCTGCAGGCTCCCATGTTAAAAATAAGTATAAGATACAGGCTCGGCTCCTGAGCCCACGTCAAAGCAGGGAATTCTTTTGATGCGGGCTCAGGAGCTGAGCCTGTATCTTTCCCATAAGATGATGTCTGTGTCTTTCTGCCTTTATCTACCTCCAACAACAGCGGCTCTTAACCTGTTAAATATCACAATCTCTCACAGCAGCATTTACAGTATTTGGCCATGGGGTCCTCTGTTCTAATTGCCCCCTGTATAATCAAATCACGCAGCCTCAGGATGCCATGTCAGCCGGCGGTCTGTTGAGGAATCCCCATGTCTGCCATGATGGTACTTCTGTAAAGTCCAGCCTATAGCTGTCAGTCATTGGAGACCATGATTTTTACTGTATACTCCACTACTGTGGCATTGCCGTAAAGAAAAAAATGAAATAAAAATAAATATATATTTTATTTAACATTTCATGTGTGTTAAATTATATCCATTAAAAAGCATTAGCTCACCATGCAAAACACAAGCCTTCAGACAGCGGCATCGACGAGAAAAAAACCTGAAACCGTTACTGGTCTCGTAGAATGGCCACACGTGCAAAACGTTTATTTATGAATTTCTGAATTTTTTTTTTCCACCACTGAAGTATAAAACTAAAACAATCTATACACGTTTGGTGTCGCTGTAATCGTACTGACCTGAAGAATCATAATAAATGCCAGAAAAAATAAAACATAAAAAACAGTTGCGCTATTGTACTTAATGTGTAATTTTGCTGCACTTGGACATTTTTTTCTCTCTCCCATTTTCCAGCAAATCATATAATCAAATGGATGGTGTCGTTCAAAAGTGCAACTTGTCCTGACAAAAAACAAGACCTTGCGTGGCTATGTCGATATAAAAAAAAAATAAGAAAGTTACGGCTCTTGGAAAAAGAAGAGGAAAAGCTAAAGGGCAAATAAAATGGAAAATCGCCATGTTGGGAGGGGGTAGCCAACTTTAGGAATTTTTTTTTCTTAAATGAATGTCCCGTAATTGGGGCTAAAAACGATTTTTAAGTTGGGTTTCAGCAATAATTTTGCCAGCCAATCGATATTGCCTGCAAAAAAAAAAAAATCTCGCACTTGGAGCAAAGTGTCGAAACGCCGATATCTCTGTGTTGTAATGACTCGTAGTAACGACGCCGGTATGACTCTGCGATCGGCTGTGTGCGAGTCCTGCGCCGTCGGCTTCTGAGCTCCAGCCTGGAAGGTGTAAGGAGATGGTATATTGGAGGTCGTCTCTGTGATTTGGCGGCCGCTCCTCTGCTACTTGCATCTTTGTCATCGCTCTGCAGCTTTTTATGCAGAAGTGTGTATTGCGACACAAGGGTTGGCGATGATTGCAGAACCAGTGCGTGGACGCAGGGCTTCCCTTCTGCTTTCGGCGAGGTTCCAGTCCAGACCGAATGATCCTGTTTATTTTGCAGAACCATGTGTCCTAACGGGGAATCCCATATGGTCCAAATGTGTATCCATGCTAATGCCAGAGACACGGCCTGTCATTGCCCCTCATCATCTGCTTCTCCTCTGCAATGAGGCATCGATAGTTTTTGGGACGGTCACGTCGGTATAACACCAGGCAGTGACATTATCAATGGCCTAACTCTGCCCTTTATAATGTACCTTAGCCCCTTTTACAGCAGTACTGCCATCATGTGTGACACTGTGCGTGGTAAACCATGAGGGGGTCGGCACAGGCCTCTGAGATGGAGGGCTGACGACCTGCCAAAATTACAGATTTTTGCCATTCCGGGTACAAATGAACGCACAAAGTGGGTGATTACGTACCAAAAATGTGTCTTTTTGCAAAGTATATCACTTATTGATAATTGATTGACTGCTGGGGGTCAGAACAAATGTAACCAAGAATCCCAAACATGCGCACCTCCATGGCAGATTCTTGGGATCATTGGGGGTCCCATAGGTCGGATGCTCAGCGATCCTTGTTCTGTCAGTAGGTGATAGCTTATATAGTTGACACAGCCTCTTTATATGATCGCAGCATCCTGATCTCGCTTAATATATAATATGCAGACATCCTCTTCAGAGATGAAGCACACAGGAGCCGTGGTGCCATCTTTTGGGGAAGAAATCCTAAAGGTCATTATCGACGCTTTAACAGGCTTTGCCACATGACTTGGGATGACAAGCCAAACCAAACACTCTGGTTGCAGACACGTGTTTCAGGGTGTTTGCTCCTAATCAGGGTAAAGCAGAATATCTGATTTGGCTGGATGAGAGGCCTCTAACAGGCTCTAAAGGGTAACATCTCTCCTTGTGATGAGTGACATGCCAGTGTAAGGAGACTTATAGGCCAAGCAAGCCTATAGAACTAGCAGTCTAGTCAGCTTCCTCTCTGGAGAGGATATTTGAACAGCCTATAAGTCTCCTTACACTGTCTTGGCACTTTCTACATGGAGAAACATTCCTACTTGGACACCTTAATGGATAATGTGCAAAATAATCTGTAAAATCACTTTATTTACTTTACTTTAGTGCATGCTGGGAAGTGGGGTAAAGGATGTTCCAGGTCCTGTAGTGCTGTCAGAATGTTGAGAAAAGTCACCCTGTCCAAAAATGGGGGAAGTTCCTGGACATATTAGACTGTATCCATTTACCTTGTGAGGGATGAGAGCAAGCTACAGGTTTTGTGTGACCGTACGGGTATCTGACAAAAGAGTAACAAGTTAGCCTCCAGTAAAATTGGTTACATAGCTGTCTATTGCCTCAGTTGCCTGACTGGGTGGTACTGTTGTTTTTATTATTATTATGTTCGGCCTGACATTGCCTCCTCTGTGCTGTGAAAACCTCCAGTGACTCATTATCATCATAGAGCATGGAGCTGAGGATGAGTCATGGGGAAAGTCAATATTTTGTAGGAATCCTGGTGTCAGGTTTTTTTTTTTTTTAAATCCAGGTATGACCATGGCAAGATGTGCAGGTGTACAATGCAACCCCCCCCCACAACCGACGCTGACTGCCATACTGGATGTGGGCCTGCACTTAGTATAAGATCCGGTGGTCTGTACCGGACCAGCACACAGCCAGCTGCTATGTAACCTATAGATGTAGAAACCTTTCTGGGTATTTGTGGGATACAGTAGGGACTGGGAGCAGGGATTGTCGTGGATGTTCTGTCACTCATGGTCCCGTTTCAGCCCATTGATTAGTGCTGATCAGCTAGAAGTCCTTTATGCCTGACGAATGCTGGTGAGAATTAATGCCGGTGACCTCTCCTGTTCCCCATTATATGGTACTGGCGGTGACCTCTCCTGTGCCCCATTATACGGTACTGGCGGTGACCTCTCCTGTGCCCCATTATACGGTACTGGCGGTGACCTCTCCTGTGCCCCATTATACGGTACTGGTGGTGACCTCTCCTGTGCCCCATTATACGGTACTGGTGGTGACCTCTCCTGTGCCCCATTATACGGTACTGGCAGTGACCTCTCCTGTGCCCCATTATATGGTACTGGCGGTGACCTCTCCTGTGCCCCATATATGGTACTGCCGGTGACCTCTCCTGTGCCCCATTATACGGTACTGGTGGTGACCTCTCCTGTGCCCCATTATACGGTACTGGCGGTGACCTCTCCTGTGCCCCATTATACGGTACTGGCGGTGACCTCTCCTGTGCCCCATTATACGGTACTGGCAGTGACCTCTCCTGTATCCCATTATACGGTACTGGCGGTGACCTCTCCTGTGCCCCATTATATAGTACTGGCGGTGACCTCTCCTGTGCCCCATTATACGGTACTGGCAGTGACCTCTCCTGTATCCCATTATACGGTACTGGCAGTGACCTCTCCTGTGCCCCATTATACAGTACTGGCGGTGACCTCTCCTGTGCCCCATTATACGGTACTGGCAGTGACCTCTCCTGTATCCCATTATACGGTACTGGCGGTGACCTCTCCTGTTCCCCATTATATAGTACTGGCGGTGACCTCTCCTGTATCCCATTATACGGTACTGGCGGTGACCTCTCCTGTTCCCCATTATATAGTACTGGCGGTGACCTCTCCTGTATCCCATTATACGGTACTGGCGGTGACCTCTCCTGTTCCCCATTATATAGTACTGGCGGTGACCTCTCCTGTGCCCCATTATACGGTACTGGCGGTGACCTCTCCTGTTCCCCATTATATGGTACTGGCGGTGACCTCTCCTGTTCCCCATTATATAGTACTGGCGGTGACCTCTCCTGTGCCCCATTATACGGTACTGGCAGTGACCTCTCCTGTATCCCATTATACGGTACTGGCGGTGACCTCTCCTGTTCCCCATTATATAGTACTGCCGGTGACCTCTCCTGTGCCCCATTATACGGTACTGGCGGTGACCTCTCCTGTTCCCCATTATATGGTACTGGCGGTGACCTCTCCTGTTCCCCATTATATAGTACTGGCGGTGACCTCTCCTGTGCCCCATTATACGGTACTGCCGGTGACCTCTCCTGTTCCCCATTATATGGTACTGGCGGTGACCTCTCCTGTGCCCCATTATACGGTACTGGCGGTGACCTCTCCTGTGCCCCATTATACGGTACTGCCGGTGACCTCTCCTGTGCCCCATTATACGGTACTGGCGATAACCTCTCCTGCGCCCCATTATATGGTACTGGCGGTGACCTCTCCTGTGCCCCATTATACGGGACTGGCGGTGACCTCTCCTGCGCCCCATTATATGGTACTGGCGGTGACCTCTCCTGTGCCCCATTATACGGGACTGGCGGTGACCTCTCCTGTGCCCCATTATACGGGACTGGCGGTGACCTCTCCTGCGCCCCATTATATGGTACTGGCGGTGACCTCTCCTGCGCCCCACTATACATATGTCGGGGGGAGAGTTACCATAACGCAAGGCACATGCGATGGTCCCACTGATTTTGCGTGCTTTTCTCTTATGTGTTTGAGCAGCTTTAGCCACGGAGCTGAATTATTTATATAAATCTGTTACAGACTCCATAGAATTCTACGGAGCCACAGTATATCTATTGTAAGTCCCTGATTTCATATGGAATCTGTACGGTGAAAACTTGTCGTATTACATTAGATGCCTGTTATGAGGCCTTAAGGGAGTTCTTTGCCTCGTTACATGGACTATCTACATTCATTAGTCCTGGACTATAGGGGCAGTGTCCCGCTGTACATGGTCCCTGTCAAATTGCAGGACCCCTTAAAGAGTCGGCCATCCCAAACTGACAATAAATGAAGCGCCTAATCTTGTAGGGGATATGGCCCTTTCACACTTTTAGTGTCTAGTTGCGGCCTTTGTTCTGCAGGTTAATCAAATATGCTAGTTAAGCTCCTCCGTGCACCCTAGGTGTGGCCAAGAGACTCCGCGCACCTTCCTGCCCACTGTTTTTGCAGTCACCTCCCTCACTGGTGATTGACAGCACTGTCTGCGGGGGGGAAAGCTAAGGCCATTACTGTCAATCACTGATGTGACATGCAAAGCCATTGAGAAGAAAGGTGCACTGAGCTTTTGGCCACACCAGGGGTGCACCGAGCATCCTAATCATCATGTCTTATTAAACGTCAGATTCTGCAGACCATAGGAAGGGATGAGACACTAAGGAGTGATTTTACCAAGGCAGTGTGCTTCGCTTATACCGGCAGCAGGGTCTGACGAACGTCCCCAAAATCCACAGAAAAGCCTTGCACGGGCGAATGTAGTGTAAGCCGTGTGTCTATTCACTGGGTGACAGGAATAAGAAAATACCCAGGTATACGAGAAAAGCTGTAGAATGATTCATGCTCCATGAGTGTACATAAGAAATGATGGCTGTGGGAGGGCGCAGAGCTGTAAATTCTTCTGGAAACCCCCCCTGGATGATAAGTTTCGCACGTCCATTGTGTAATCGATGTTTATGGGAATTTTTTTTCGGTGCAGTCAGAATTGTACGTTTATTTCTTCTAGTAATAATGAGATTTATTCTACTCCTTGTAAAGGATCTGATCACAAGAAAAGGAGACTTAGAAACCAATGGGAACCCCTGCAGAATGTGTTGGATAAAGAGGGGCCCATGACACCAATGTGACTGGAGCATAAAGCTCGGACCTGAGCATAAAGCTCGGACCTGAGCATTTTAAGCTCGGACCTGAGCATTTTAAGCTCGGACCTGAGCATTTTAAGCTCGGACCTGAGCATTTTAAGCTCGGACCTGAGCATTTTAAGCTCGGACCTGAGCATTTTAAGCTCGGACCTGAGCATTTTAAGCTCGGACCTGAGCATTTTAAGCTCGGACCTGAGCATTTTAAGCTCGGACCTGAGCATTTCAAGCTCGGACCTGAGCATTTTATGCTCGGACCTGAGCATTTTATGCTCGGACCTGAGCATTTTATGCTCGGACCTGAGCATTTTATGCTCGGACCTGAGCATTTTATGCTCGGACCTGAGCATTTTATGCTCGGACCTGAGCATTTTATGCTCGGACCTGAGCATTTTATGCTCGGACCTGAGCATTTTATGCTCGGACCTGAGCATTTTATGCTCGGACCTGAGCATTTTATGCTCGGACCTGCACTTCTTTTCCCTCTCTCTCTGGTGGATGTAATGGCGGAGGCAATCTCCGTGTTCTCTTAGATAACTGTTGTCCATGAGGTTTCGCTTGCCGTGACGTCGCTTGGTCAGGTCACCTCTACCCACACTGACGTGTCCTCCGTTGTTTTTTCAGCTGGCTGCCTTCCTGTCCAGATGGGTTTACATGAACGGCGCTACACATCGGTGCCATCACACACGAGGTGAGGTCTCTGCCTTCATTTCCACTATGTACCTACCATGTATCATTAGTGACAGTCTGGCGCTTTGTGACCTTTGGCTCTCCAGGTCTTGTAACGCTCTTACCTCCCAGCGTTTACTTAAAGGGTATTTCCATCTCCAGGCTCCGATCCCAATATGTAGTAGGTGTAATAATATTAGCAAATGCCTCCAATTAGAAATGTAGTATAGTTCTTCCGATTAGCTATAGCTATATTAGTCACTTACCCAATGTGCAGGGCATTGCAGTAGCCTAGGTATCCATGGTTGTGACCACTACTATATTAACAGGTGTTAGTAGTCGTAACCGTGGATACCTAAGCTACTGCAATGCCCCGTACATGGAGTAAGCAACATGGCTAATCATAATAACTATATTACATTTCTAATTGGAGGTATTTGCTAATATTATTATTACACCTACTACATATTGGGATAATGTGTTAGAGATGGGAATAACCCTTTAATTCCTGGACTGTTGCTCTTTCCCCACCAGTCTCCGGAAATAAACTGCAGCTGTCACAATTACGTCTGACCGAAAGAGCAGCGTTTTTTTCTATTTACCTCCACCTTTCCAATTCCATCCAGTCATTGGCTGCTGATCGGCTGCAGCGGTCACAGAACACTGTTTATATCATGGGACTGGTGGGGACAGAGAGCTCGCAGTGGAGGAACAGAATCTGTTCGGGAAGTACCGTAAGTGTGCTTGTCTTATGCTGCATGTGGGGATATTCACAAAAGGAAATGGTTAACAGCCCCTTGAAAATACAACACTGTGTTCAAAAGTTTCCTAAAAAAACAGGGCAACAAATACTTTGGGGTAACTTTACACCACCTATCTAAAGATACTGCAAATGTATCATCCAGCAAGAGCCGCTGATACATTTATTACTTGGAGGTATTCCTATCTCCAACGTCCTATCCCAATATGTAGTAGGTGTAATAATATTAGCAAATACCTCCAATTAGAAATGTAGTGTAGTTCTTCTGATTCGCTATGTCTCTTTCCTCATGTGCAGGCAATGCAGGACCATTGTTACAACCACTAGCAACTAGCTAATATACTGTCTCTATATCAGTGGTCATAACCATGGATACCTAAGGTCCTGCAATGCGTTCACATGAGGAAAGAGACATGGCGAATCAGAAGAACTATACTACATTTCTAATTGGAGGTATTTTCTAATATTATGATTATTATTCCTACTACATATTGGGATAGGATCTTGGAGATGGGAATACCTCTTAGGTGTAAGGGTGTATTCACATTTTTGCTCAATTTTCGGTTCAGAAACTTTAAAAAAAAACAAAAAAACATGAGCTTTGATTGGAGAGTTTCTGCTTTGATAACTTGGATAAAAAAAAATCTCAAGGTGAACACACCCTAAATCTGGTTGGTTTGAAGGCGGGGTAAGAGGTTTTTTGCTTTGGGCAAGTCCCTTTTTAGTCTCCTAATAAGCTGATCTCGGGGTGATCAGCTGCAGCATGTGGGGGCACATCTGAGAGTGCTTGTTCTCCCTGCAGCGCCACCTTGTGGGGAACTGAGACATTACATAGATGGATGTTACTGTAATGCCTCTATATGTGGGGTCCTCCAAGTGGTTCTCTATAGCCGACCTTCCCCTATGTGATCGGGGCGCAGTTTTTTTTTTTTTTTTTTTGTAAACCCAAATCTCCTCTCTGCTGCTTTCCTCCAGTGGACAGGACACAGACTTTATTTCCTTTGCATTAAATTTGCAGCTTCCTATCCTGCACGTCCCCCGGAGACATCGTCATCATGTCCCTTTGGAGCATTAATAAGAATATTCGGCGAGCGAGCAGCTTCTGGGCCACTTTACATAACAAAATGCAATTTTAATGAGGAATTGCAGTTAATAACGTAGATGGGTATTATGGTAATGCGGGAGGCTTGTTCTGTGGGAAACCGCTGAATATACCTGTGGGCAAGTACATGATATTATTCCTCGCTCGGCCCTCGGGACTCCCCAGGAGAGGTCTGCAAAATATTTCAGTTTAATTACTGTGAGCTGATAAATATCAAATTGCTTCTTTTTTTTTTTTTGGATTCCCGCCCTCGTTATATCCCCCTGCAGCTAGGAATTGGCTCAAAAACATGATCTGGAGATCATTGAAATATTCGAAATACATAGACGCAGGAACAAGCGCTGTTTCTTTGTACTTAGCAGGGGCAGAAAAAGCAGGGTTTTTATTTAATACGATTGAAGTATTAGCTCTGGATTTAGGCCAATTTTTATGTGAGAGCCCTTGAATAGTCGTTAAAAAAAAAATAAAGTGACTCCTTTCTTCCAAAAATCAATGCCACTCATGTACTCAGTGTGCGTCTGGTTCTGTAGCTCAGCTCTGTATGTTCTGGCCAGGTGAGACATTGTTTTTAAATGAGAGCTCTCAATTATTTCCAAATATAGACAACCCGCCCTTTCATTTTTGTGGCGTATGTCTATGCCCCCATATGCAAACCCCTCCTGGTTCTCATGATCAGTGGTCAGAAATCCACCAGTCATATCTGTTATGGTGGCTGATCGCCATCAAATGAACTTTTATAGTGGAAGCTGGCCCAGATATAAGCCGATCAAACAGGTTTTAATAAAATTTGTATGTTTTTGGATTGTCACATCCCCTCCTGCCAACCAGGGGATGTGCTACTGACAATGGTCCTTAAAGCAGCCCTAAACAATGTCCGGGGGCCCCCAGGGCCCGACCTCAATCTGAACAGCTTTGATCCGTAGGACTCTGCAGGTGTACAAGGAGTAGGATCAATATTTTCTTTTTTTTTATGTGTGTGTTAAGCTAATCGTAAATGCAGAAAGGTCTTAAACATGAAAAGGTTAATTAGCCTGAAGAAGCTATTTGGGTACAATCACTCATTGTAGTCAGATCACCTTGAAATTGCTTCAAAATGTTACTTTAAGATGATCTAAATAATGGTTGATGATGCAATACTTCTTTTCTCCTGTGGAGGCACTGCAGAGAAGTAAAACACCTGCTGCTAAACTGCTGATCAGAAGAACTTTCTTTCAGAAAGCCATAAAGCTCCTTAAGAAAAAAAAAATATATTAATGTAATCCCCCGCCCTGGATTTTTTAATGAAAAATTATGAAGGTGCTTTAGATTTCTTATGTTATTTATTTTTCTTTCAGATTAAGCATCGGTCATCCTTACATTTGGAAGTCTTAAGTTACGCTACCTGAACATTTTTCCTGATTCTTTTCCACCTGAAAGCACAGGATAAAAAAAAAAAAAAAAAAAGTAAAAGGAAATATATAAATAAACTGAACCCCCCCCAAAATGACTTCCGAACTTGAGAGCAGCCTCACCTCTATGGACTGGCTTCCCCAGCTGACAGTGAGAGCTGCCATTCAGAATGCCGACTCCAACCAGAACACCCACGGATCCGGGATCTCCAAGAAGAGCGCCATCATAGACCCCAACACAACACTGGACCAGGAGGAAGTACAGCAGCACAAGGACGGGAAGCCCCCCTATAGTTACGCCAGCCTCATTACTTTTGCTATCAATAGCTCGCCCAAAAAGAAAATGACTCTGAGTGAGATTTACCAGTGGATCTGTGATAACTTCCCATATTACAAAGAGGCTGGAAGTGGCTGGAAGGTAAGCGATGGTCTGGCAGGGCACTTACCGCTAATGTCGGACCTCTCGGCACCATAGTTTCGTCGTTACCTTAAATCAAATTTTGGCTGCCTGCAGTCGCCACTAGAGGGAGCTACTCGCATACTGTAGAAGTACAGAATGAAAGTTCTGCATGTGATGGAAGCAATTACAGCTTTCTTAAAGGGCTTATCCATCCAGGGAGGTAAAAAAAGAAAATGGACCCCGACCAGCTCCTTCCCTGCCAGTCTGCTGGGATCAATGTCAGGCGGTCGTCACCTGAGCGCCGCAGCTGATTGGTTGCGGTAATCGCATGACACGCTATGTTGATCCCAGCAGGCCAGTGGAGGCGGACAGTATCGATGGGCAATGGGTAGTTACCTAAGAAGGTAGACCTTCCCAGTAATGTGTCCAGTGCTGGTGCTCTCAGGCTCCGCAGCTCCGTTGCTCACAACACATTTTTGAAGCAGTGTTCTCTTGGAAAAAAAAACATGAAATTCATAATTTATTGTGGATTTTTGTGTGGTTTTTTATTTTTGTTTTTTTTGTAACCTTTTTGGCGCTTTCTGCTTGTTTGACATCACATCCTTGTCTTGTATAAAGCCATACTTGGGTGTTTTGAGTTTGGAAAATGAGTTCCCATTCAAGTCTATGGAGAAGTATCCGTTAAAAATGGATTAAATAATTCTGAAACAATTAAGATTTATTTTATTTTATACTACTATATCATTATTATTTATGTAGAAAAAATTGCAAATCTTGCAATTTTCTTATTGGCCACTAGGACTAATATTAGACTCCCACTTCCTGTTTGCCACTTTAGCCACACTAGCCTGATCAAGAGGCTACTAAATTGTATTCAGTATGGTCATTGTGATGACTGGGTGAGGGGGAGGTGAGCTGTGCCATCACTTATGGTGGATCCTGTGTTATCTAATGTATATACAGGTGTTATCTGTCATTGTACAGGAGGAGGAGGTGAGCTGTGACATCACCCTGTGTTATATACTCTATATAGAGGTGTGACTTCACCTATTGTAAATGCTGGATCCTGTGTTATTTACTGTATATAGAGGTGTGATCAGTCTTTGTCACAGCTCACCTCCTCCTCCTATACATCACTGAATATGAATGGTGGATCCTGTATTATATACTCTATATAGAGTTTTATCAGTCATTGTACAGGAGGAGGAGGTGAGCTGTGATATCACCTATTGTGAATGCTGGGTCGCGCGGGGGCGGTGAGGGCGGATGATGCGCGGGGGCGGTGAGGGCGGGATTTAGGAGACACTGCCCACCTCACACATTCCCTCTTACTGCCAATTAGTCACATATTTCCCAAAAAAGGACGGTGGCTGTTAATCTCCATACAGACTATTCTGGATCCCATTAACACCTGACTAGCGGCAGCGCCTGTGACTGGGGACGGTGCATACCTGGACTAACAAGACCCGACCTGCCGCCACTATAAAAATAGCTTCACATAGTGACTCTACAAATAGGCTGATCTCGTCATAGGGAGTCGTGTAGTGTTATTACCTATCTACAGGAAAGACCATAAGTTTCCTATATCTGTGGATCCCCCACCTTGAGAGAGGGGCTCCATACTCCCCCAGAAAGAAACAGTGATCTGCCATAGATTGCAGAGAACAGCACTCGACTTTTTGATAATAAACAAAACAGATCTCGGCTCCCCGCTGTCGGGGGTCTCTGCGGCTCGCTTTCGGGGATGTTTGCGCCCCGCTTTCGGGGATATCTGCGTCCCGCTGCCGGGGGTCTCTGTGGCTCGTTTTCGGGGATGTCTGTGTCCCGCTGTGTGGGGGAATCTCTGCTCCCCGCTGTCTGGGGGGATCTCTGCTCCCCGCTGTCTGGGGGAATCTCTGCTCCCCGCTGTGTGGGGGAATCTCTGCTCCCCGCTGTCTGGGGGGATCTCTGCTCCCCGCTGTCTGGGGGAATCTCTGCTCCCCGCTGTCTGGGGGGATCTCTGCTCCCCGCTGTCTGGGGGAATCTCTGCTCCCCGCTGTCTGGGGGAATCTCTGCTCCCCGCTGTCTGGGGGAATCTCTGCTCCCCGCTGTCTGGGGGAATCTCTGCTCCCCGCTGTCTGGGGGGGATCTCTGCTCCCCGCTGTCTGGGGGGATCTCTGCTCCCCGCTGTCTGGGGGGATCTCTGCTCCCCGCTGTCTGGGGGGATCTCTGCTCCCCGCTGTCTGGGGGGATCTCTGCTCCCCGCTGTCTGGGGGGATCTCTGCTCCCCGCTGTCTGGGGGGATCTCTGCTCCCCGCTGTCTGGGGGGATCTCTGCTCCCCGCTGTCTGGGGGGATCTCTGCTCCCCGCTGTCTGGGGGGATCTCTGCTCCCCGCTGTCTGGGGGGATCTCTGCTCCCCGCTGTCTGGGGGGATCTCTGCTCCCCGCTGTCTGGGGGGATCTCTGCTCCCCGCTGTCTGGGGGGATCTCTGCTCCCCGCTGTCTGGGGGGATCTCTGCTCCCCGCTGTCTGGGGGGGGATCTCTGCTCCCCGCTGTCGGGGAGGATCTCTGCATAGAATCCTAGGACCCACCATCAGCAATGACTGCAGCTACATAATTCTTTTCTGGGTCCATTAGAGCCTAATCACTAATAGTTACAGGGGTTGTTCCGAGTTTGGAAGTTATGGATAGGGAAGAACGTTCCGATTCCTGGAGGTCTGACCATGGGGACCCCCATCAATCCCTGAGAACAGGCCGCACATGTACACTTCCACTCCATTAATGGGAATGAAGAGAAGACGAGCGCAGCGCTCTGCTTTCTCCGGTGGTCCCTCGGCCTTCGTTCCTTTTGGGCAGGCCTGCTCTCGGGAGCGGTGGGTGTCCCAGTAGTTGGACCCCCAGCGATCCGGAATTGTCCCCTATCCTATGTATAGAGGGTAACTTTTTTAATCTTCCGCTCTGAGCCGAGCAGCCTCCTCTACATCCTAATAGGCAGGGGGCGTTCTCCATGTCATAATTCACAGTTATATGTGGATGATGGGAGGAGTAGTATACGGAGAAGTAAGCCGCATGACGGAGATACATTTTATATCCCTTACAGCAATATAATGATCTTATAGACTTTTTTTCGGCGCAGGCACAGAGATCTGTATACATTTAATTACAGGCCGGGATTCATTGGGTCCGTGAAGGAAATTGTGTAAAGAAGGGCCAATAAAACTGGTGGGGTTTGATAGACAAAATAGGACAAAAATTAAGAATCTCCACAAGGAGTCACCTTACTTTGGCGCAGGAGTGCTGACCATACCGACCACAGGCGTATGTTCACACCTGGCCTCATCGATGCATTTTTTTTTTCTCCATGAAAATGAGATTTTCGAAATCTTTTTTCCCTTTTTTTTTTACACTAAAGAATGGATGGAAAAACTCAGCGAAATCTCCAAGTGTGAACAAGTCCTAATACTGAGCTGGAGGAGCGCTGAGCTGCCCTGCACAGTTTGTGAATGAGTCCTAATGCTGGTGAAAAAAAAAAAAAAAAAAGCCCCCCTCCCCCACCCTAAATGCTATGAAAATCCAGCAGCTGGTTGTTCCTACATTACTGTGTGGTTCCCAGCAGACCTCCTGACACTGGGAGATTTCCTCCAGAGAGAGAAAGTTTCCAGATGTGCTGCCCCAAGTCCTGCATCTCCGAGGGGCTGGAGGGGCTGCCGACCCACCAGAAGGAATGTGCAAGAAATCGAATCCCCAAAACGAAGGCCTCCTGGGTCTGATGCAGCATGAAAAACGTACTGGGGTCTCTGCTAACTCTCCGCTTCACATCGGGGGGGTTCCTGATCACAACTGCTGTTAAAGAAGAAGCCCCCTCCCATTTGGGAAGCATCATGGCGTCCTGTGCCATGTGGCCACATACGCTTTCTAGTGGCACCCCATCTGTTACTCCGTTTACTCCATTTTCAGATGTCCCCTGGATTGGTTCAGTTTTCATGCAGCCACATAATGTGTCGAAGCACTTGTGACCACCAGCAATAAAGTAATTCTAAAGGGGTTGTCCTACCAGTATTGTAGGTACAGGTACTAAAAAGTGATCCATTTCCATTTATAGCGCCATCTGGTGTTCAGAGTGTGTTACTGTGTGCATCTCCATCTGCTGGCGGACACGCATGCTAAATTTCCCTCCAAATTGTTAAGGTACCTTCACACATAACGATATTGTTAACGATATCGTTGCTTTTTGTGACGTAGCAACGATATCGTTAATGAAATTGTTATGTGTGACAGCGACCAACGATCAGGCCCCTGCTGGGAGATCGTTGGTCGCTGAAGAAAGTCCAGAACTTTATTTCGTCGCTGGACCTCCCGCGGACATCACTGGATCGGCGTGTGTGACACCGATCCAGCGATGTCTTCACTGGTAACCAGGGTAAACATCGGGTAACTAAGCGCAGGGCCGCGCTTAGTAACCCGATTTTTACCCTGGTTACCAGCGTAAAAGTAAAAAAAAAAAAAAAAACACTACATACTTATCTACCGCTGTCTGTCCCCGGCGCTGTGCTCTGCACTCCTCCTGTACTGGCTGTGAGCGTCGGTCAGCCGGAAAGCCGTCACCGCTGACGTCAAAGTGACGTCACCGCTCTGCTTTCCGGCCGCTGTGCTCACAGCACAGTTTTACTCTTGAGTAGCGCTCCTTTATTCTCAGCTGCAGCCTATACAAAATACCCTGCGTTTAGGGGAAAGACCAGAGCCAGCGCAGTTGCACAGCAAGAGGATTTACTGGGGAGCAAGCAAATACTATTCCTTTTCACTGCTCCAGACTCCAAGGTGCAATATGTCTAACCATATAAAGCTGCCAGATGGGGGAGTAGACTGGAAATGTACTGCAGTCTGTATTTCCTGTTGTCAGAGGGAGAAGGAGAGTGATTGGGAACTTGCTTGAATGAAAATGTACAGCTGTCAGAGGGAAAAAGACCCTGACTGGAAGCTTACTAGACACTTTATTTATCCCTGCCAGAATCTAGCTAATACAAAATGTCCCAAAAGGCACTGCTCAGTCAGGTTCCTTCTCCCTCTGCACAATACTTGCAGCTACCAGAGGGGGAAGGAGTCTGACTGACCAATTAATTGCTTTTTGGTACTTTATTAACTAGATTTTTTGAATAACCCTTTTTAATTGATGAGATGGTCCATTTTATCTTAATATTTTACTAAAATTACTAGGCTAATATAAAGCCTGCAGTATTTTGTCTATGGAACGTCTTCCACAAGTCACTTTTAATATTGTAGGACAAGAAAATTAAAATGTGGAGTAGAAATCATTGGCCCAAAACATGTTTTTTTTTTTTCTCTCATTTTTTGCTTGATTCTGTACATTTTCGGTTCCATTTTCTTTCGTCGTTCATTTAAGTTTCTGATTTTAGAGGATTTTTGCATTTTTGAAGGCGCTTCTGTCGATCCTCACAACAGACATAAGAAGAATTCCTGGGATATTACGGCCTTTGATGTTGCGCACAGGTCTGATGTCTGCTGCTTCTGCTGTATTATGACCATTACGGTGTAAGCGAAGAAATAAAATGATTGTGCCGAACAGTTTCTGTTCTGGAAGGAATTTCAGACTAAGATATTACTCGGGCGTGTACAACGTCTATTGCCATGGGAGGCATTTATGGAACAGCCATGGGTCAGACGTGATGGACTCACTCTAACAGACACTGACCCAAAACGCGTCTCTGAGAACCAACTTTTAGGCTCTTGGAGATTTGTGGCATCGGGTGTAATATTGTGATTATTGCGCTATTTTGGCACATTGGCAAGTCTTACTCTAATCCACCAGTCTCGTGAGCTAAGAGCCACATAGACAGAGGGGCGAGGGGTAAGGTATAGATCATGGCTTGCTTGGCAAAAAAAGGCCTAGGGCAGAAGAGACCTGGTCTACAAAGAGACCTGGTCTACAAGAAGACCTGGTCTACAAGGAGACCTGGTCTACAGGAAGACCTGGTCTACAGGAAGACCTGGTCTACAGGGAGACCTGGTCTATAGGGAGACCTGGTCTACAGGGAGACCTGGTCTACAGGGAGACCTGGTCTACAGGGAGACCTGGTCTACAGGGAGACCTGGTCTACAGGGAGACCTGGTCTACAGGGAGACCTGGTCTAGAAGAAGCCTAGTTTGCACTTCTTCTTGGGTAATGCCAAATTTTCCCATCAGTAATGATACACTCAAGACCCGTCCGTCCTTGCAGGTGTCTTCATGGACTTCGTAAAGAGGAGGAAAGTGAAATATGTCTTCAGTGGCTGTCTCCAGGGAATAGATGGTAAAGTTTGCCATGCTTGGGTGGTTTTCTGCCATGCTTGGGCTAGTGGTGGTCCAAAGAATTGGAAATTTGTGACAATCCCCTATGCACTACAGGGGGCATATTTTAAAAGGCGCCCATTCACATAGATGAATTTTTGGCAAAACAGATAAATAGTGAAATTGTATGGGGGTGTCCTGACTCTCGCCAACACGCCAAGTGTTCTGAAAAAGAAAGATGAGGCATGTTGGACTTCGATATGCCCAGTCAGAAGATAAGCCACAATGGTGATTTGTTTTCAAGCTTGAGTTTGAGTTATTAATTAGCATTTTACCGTATTTGTCATTTTTATTTTTTTTTACGTAGTCTCCTCTCTGGCTTCATCTGGTGCTTGAGTGTTTCTCCCAGACTGATACCCGAGCTGCGTCGTCTACAGACGACGTCTTCCTCCCCGTCGCCCATTACGAAGTGTTAGGTTACGGTATTTTCATCTTTGCGGTTTAATATGGCGGCATTCGGCGTATCCTCTGCACCCGCGGACAATGCAGACGCAGGCTGGGGATGTGAGATGAAGCACATGGCCGTCGCGGGGAGCACCTGTCTGCTGTACGAGGCACATCTTTTAATAACCATCGAGTCACGACAGCTGCGCTGCGGCAAGTGGATTTTTATAATGGGAGCGCGGCCTCGTTTTTATAGACGGGGTGCGCGTAACATGGCAGCTGAAGTGCAGCTAGATGTGGTCCACGCCGACGCCCTCGGCACGGACGTGATCCCCTGAGCGTGGCAGCAGTGTGACACTCGACCTTCAGCTCTTGTCTATTGAGTTCACGTCTGTCCATTCTTTCTCGGCCGTCTCCTCCGGTTGCAATTGTTGCCTACGCCGGTCATAAATCTCAGTATAGTTAGTCCCTGGCACTGACGAATGCAATTATCACTTATGCGTGACTTGGCAAACAGAGCTCTTTGATTTTCCGCTGTTGCCAGGGTGTCATGGCAGATATCGAAGCGGAGGAGGCAGATCCGCAATGGTTTTCTGTGCCCGTGACTCAGCAGCAGCCACGTGCTTTGCCAAGTGAGGATGTCGGCACCCCGTCCGCAGAAGAACGTGCCAGTGACGGGGCGAAAATAGATCTCATTCGCTAATTAGGAGCCAGCAGCTAACGAGGAAATGCAAAGTCACACGGACCAGGATCAAAAACAAATAACGGGGATTGGGGAGTGGGGGTCCTAAATGAAAATAAAAAAAATAAAGCAAAAAAATATCCTTTATTGACAAAAGACAATAGTAATATAATAAGACACAGGAGAGGGGTGTAAGTTATAGATGTCAATGATCACAATTCATTCCACATTTTCGACTTTTTATTTTTATCTGAAAAGATTATTTATTTTTTTTAAATCTGCCATACGGTTTCAGAGATACGGACTTTTTTATTCAGTGCTGTTTTTGTGGTGGTGTGTTGTTGTTTTTTTCTCCAGGGGGCGTGGCTCAGCAGATAATTATGCGGAGCAGCCTAAGGATACGCCCCATAGGATCCTGTAACACTGGCCGCTTAGTAGAGATCATAAAAGTTAGCACTATATGAAAAGGCCTATATCTCGGGAACCGTATGGCATTTCTATTTTTTTTTTTTTAAGTGGGGGTTTCATTTATGACCTTGACAGATTCTTTTTAACCGAAGAACATTTTCATTCAAGACCTTTGGCAACGTTGCTTGTGGTGGCCATACAGATGTATGGGATACCTGGTAGTAGTTGTCCCGAGTCCTTTATGATATGTTTGTGGCGTAATGATGAACACGGACTGGGGTGGGTCCTGATGGTATATCCTCTTCAGTACGTTACCTGGCATTGCACGGGTTTGGACCATCCTTAGTGGGTGTCTTCTTGCTGATACCCACTACATGCCAGGGTCCTTATGTCCTGACTGAGCTGTAATACCAGCCGTGTTTCCCATACACAGGACAGGACCTGTTTCTGCAAGAAAAACGCATTTTTCTGATCTAAATCTAACATTTCTCAGCAGGTTGTTAGATTTCACAATCTTGTCATCTTGCTGACTGCTTCCAGGGAAATTTACTTGCAACCTTCATGTCATCTGTGTCTTTCTGTAAAGGTGGCACTGCCATAGTTTCTTTTCCTTTAAGAGAAGGGCTACTTTACTTTTTTTTTTTTTCCCCGTGGAGCATTATCATTAAGACTCTGTATTAAACGAGAATACGTTTGCAGGTTTTGCTATGTAATCATTATTACATTATGAAGTAGGGGCAGAGACCCTGATTCCAGCGATGTGTCACTTAGTTTACTGGATGCAGCAGTTGTGCTGGGCTTGGTTGTATTTTTTTTTTTTTTTTGCCAGATCAGTTGTTTGTGCAATTCTCGGATGTATATTTGTAAGTTTATGGTTTTTGTGTATTTATGGATATTGCAGTTTTGACCTACATACAGGAAAAAAGCCTTCATGGCTCTAATCAAATGAGGGAAAAAATAGACCGTTTTGGAGTCATAACTTCAGTGCATGGGTGACCAGGGCGGCTGGCCCTCCATACAGTATAATGGCCCTCCATACAGTATAATGGCCACACAGGGCCCTCTATACAGTATAATGGCCACACAGGGCCCTCCATACAGTATAACGGCCCTCCATACAGTATAATGGCCTTCCATACAGTATAATAGTTCCCACATGGCCCTCTATACAGTATAATGGCCCTCTATACAGTATAATGGCCCTCCATACAGTATAATGCCCACACATGGCCCTCCATAAAGTATAATGGCCACACAGGGCCCTCCATACAGTATAACGGCCCTCCATACAGTATAATGGCCTTCCATACAGTATAATAGTTCCCACGTTGCCCTCTATACAGTATAATGGCCCTCCATACAGTATAATATGTCTTACATGGCCCTCCATACAGTATAATGGCCTTCCATACAGTATAATAGTTCCCACATGGCCCTCTATACAGTATTATAGGCCCTGCATTGCCTTCCATCTACTATATAATTGTCTAAGGGTCACTTCAGTCTTTGTCTGTCTGTCCTTCTGTCTGTCACGGATATTCATTGGTCACGGCCTCTGTCTGTCATGGAAATCCAAGTCGCTGATTGGTCGCGGCAAAACAGCCACGACCAGTCAGCGACGGGCACAGTCCGGCGGCAACATGGCCGCTCCTTCCTCCCCGCAGTCAGTTCCCGCTCCATACTCCCCTCCAGTCAGCGCTCACACAGGGTTAATGGCAGCGTTAACCGACCGCGCTATGCCGCGGTGTAACGCACTCGGTTAAAGCTGCTATTAACCCTGTGTGACCAACGTTTTACTATTGATGCTGCGTATGCGGCATCAATAGTAAAAAGATCTAATGTTTAAAAATAGTTAAAAAAATAAAAAATCGTTATTTACTCACCGTCCGTCGGCCCCTCGGATCCACAACAGGCCTTTCCCGCTTGCGATGCTCCGGTAACCGGTCCATGCTGCGATCTCGCGAGATGATGACGTAGCGGTCTCGCGATGCAGTCTTGAGACCGGAGCGCGCGAGGAGCGTCGGTAACCGCTTCGCTTGGATCCGGGGGCTCCGGAAGGTGAGTATATAACTATTTTTTATTTTAATTCTTTTTTTTACAGGGATATGATGCCCACATTGCTATATACTACGTGGGCTGTGCAATATACTACGTGGGCTGTGCAATATACTACGTGGGCTGTGCAACGTGGCTGGGCAATATACTACGTGGCTGGGCAATATGCTACGTGGACATGCATATTCTAGAATACCCGATGCGTTAGAATCGGGCCACCATCTAGTACAGTATAATGGCCCAACATCATTGCTTTCAAGTGCCTGGTGTTGCGGGCCAAAGTTTGATGTGTGTCTTAGGGGAAAAAAAACTTTCTTTTATTTTCCTTAGTACTTTCTGATGACAAATTTGCAGCACTGAGGTCCTGGGTTCAAATCCTCAAATCCAACCGAGGAGAACATCTGCAAGGAGTTTGTGTTCTCCCCGTGTTTGTGTGGGTTTCCTCCAGGTTCTCCGGTTTCCTCCTTCATTACAAAGACATACTGATAGGGAATATGGGTTGTGAGCCCAATGGGAACAGTGATAATAATGAAGCGCTGTGGAATATGATGGCGCTATATAAGCAATGCAGAATAATAATAAAAGAAACCATATTGGTTCACTGGATTGGTGTAAGTCGGACCCCCACCAATCATGCACTTGCTCCCTATACTGTGGTTACGTGATAAAAACAGTTCATGGAATAACCTCTTTTTAAATGATTTTTTTCACCTTCCCAATCCATTTTTCACTTGGCCAACACATCAAAGATGGTGTATGAAACAACTTTCAGGTCTTCAATAAGAAAAAAAGTTCCTACAGCTCCTGTACAAACTAATGTGTCTCCATGGTAATAGACAACACAAATCTATTCATTGAAGTCCTATCATGCAGGTTTATACTTTCTTCCATTTCTTTATCTACTGTCAAAGGGGTAACTTCACTTCTTGTGCAGAGTGGCATACGTGTAATGAGACTTATAGGCCATGCAATGCTCCTCTGAGAAATTACATATGCAAATTGCTTCTTTAGAGAGGAGGAGGGCTAGAACTCTAGCGCCACCTATTGAAACTAGCAGTCCTAGAGGTCAATATTGACCCTTTAACGAGACTTGACTTGGGATAAAAGCCAAACCAGAATCTCTGTTTGCAGTCACATGTTTCAGGGTATTAATCCTCATCAGTGCAAAGCAAGAGATCTGTTTTGGCTGTATGAGAGGCCCCTGACTGGGGTCCAAGGAGTAAAACTGGTTGATAGACTGCAAGATCAGACTGGTACCGTGGAGAAGCATAGATGTGCGTAGGAGCTGTAGAACCAAAATGTTAGGATCACAGGCGACTCTTCTTATCCCTCTTCTTTTTGTCTGCAGAATTCTATACGACACAACCTGTCATTGAATAAGTGCTTTCTGAAAGTGCCTCGATCCAAGGATGACCCTGGAAAGGTAATGGCCACAAGCCGGAGGTGTACGGTGCCATTAATCACATCACTCTCCTTACATTTCAACTTTTTGTTGTTTTTAGGGTTCCTATTGGGCAATAGACACAAATCCAAAGGAGGATGCGCTACCGGCTCGGCCAAAGAAGAGGCCGCGATCTGGAGAGCGGGTATGTATTGTGTCTGTGGGATTGTACTGTATGGAGCAGCTGCACAATGGTCCACACATTATTATCGGTAAAATAGGCAATATATAGTGGTTATAGTAATAGAAATTACAGCCTTATGATAGAGAGGCTGCAGTGCGGTCGTAAATGTGTGTCCACTTTTCTTCCTTCACAGCATCGCTCCTGGCCAGTCGGCTGTGCAGGGAAGTGCCGTTTGGCTGCAGTTCCCCTGCACAGTCGGGGCCGGGTGAAGGGGCCATAGTCTGTCATTGGAGCCCCTACATTCTCAGGAGCAGTAGGGGCCAGAATTCATTGCAATATTAAGATTTCTGGATTTTTGGGTATCGGTTTAGGGGAATATCACTGTCACTTTGTAATGAATACAAGCCATATTAGCTTTTGACCTGATTTCTCTTTTCCAGGCCTCTACACCATACAGTATAGATTCCGATTCTTTGGGAATGGATTGTATAATCTCTGGAAGTGCCTCTCCAAACATGGCTATCAACACTGTGACTAATAAAGTAAGTGTCATATTTGCCGCTAAGAGAAGTGCGGAGGGGACGCTCGATCTGTGAGCCGATAGAACATACTGGGCAGACTCAGTCTTCACTTGTAAAAATAAAAAGATAAACTTGGCAAAACCAAATACTGTATACTAACAGAAGACAGCATTTTAATCAGTTCGTGAAGCCAAACTGTGGAATTGGTGTTCTTTTTCTTTTTTTTAAGAGCTTGCTCCAAATCCCCCTTTTGGCTTAATGGAGTCAGCTATCTGGACAATCCCTTTATTACCTATCCACGAGATAGGTGACAACTTGCTGATCAGTGGGTGACCCATGGCTGGGACCTGCACTGATCGACAATAGGTGATAACTTGCTGATCGGTGGGTGACCCATTTTTTGGACCTGCACTGATCGACAATACAGTTGTGGCCAAAAGTATTGACACCCCTGCAATTCTGTCAGATAATACTCAGTTTCTTCCTGAAAATGATTGCAAACACAAATTCTTTGTTATTATTATCTTCATTTAATTTGTCTTAAATAAAAAAACACAAAAAGAATTGTCCTAAAGCCAAATTGGATATAATTCCACACCAAACATAAAAAAGGGGGGTGGACAAAAGTATTGGCACTGTTTGAAAAATCATGTGATGCTGCTCTAATTTGTGTAATTATCAGCACCTGTAACTTACCTGTGGCACCTAACAGGTGTTGGCAATAACTAAATCACACTTGCAGCCAGTTGACATGGATTAAAGTTGACTCAACCTCTGTCCTGTGTCCTTGTGTGTACCACATTGAGCATGGAGAAAAGAAAGAAGAACAAAGAACTGTCTGAGGACTTGAGAAACCAAATTGTGAGGAAGCATGAGCAATCTCAAGGCTACAAGTCCATCTCCAAAGACCTGAATGTTCCTGTGTCTACCGTGCGCAGTGTCATCAAGAAGTGTAAAGCCCATGGCACTGTGGCTAACCCCCCTAGATGTGGACGGAAAAGAAAAATGTACAAGAGATTTCAACGCAAGATTGTGCGGATGTTGGATAAAGAACCTCGACTAACATCCAAACAAGTTCAAGCTGCCCTGCAGTCCGAGGGTACAACAATGTCAACCCGTACTATCCGTCAGCGTCTGAATGAAAAGGGACTGTATGGTAGGAGACCCAGGAAGACCCCACTTCTTACCCTGAGACATAAAAAAGCCAGGCTGGAGTTTGCCAAAACTTACCTGAAAAAGCCTAAAACGTTTTGGAAGAATGTTCTCTGGTCAGATGAGACAAAAGTAGAGCTTTTTGGGCAAAGGCATCAACATAGAGTTTACAGGAGAAAAAAAAGAGGCATTCTAAGAAAAGAACACAGTCCCTACAGTCAAGCATGGCGGAGGTTCCCTGATGTTTTGGGGTTGCTTTTCTGCCTCTGGCACTGGACTGCTTGACCGTGTGCATGGCATTATGAAGTCTGAAGACTACCAACAAATTTTGCAGCATAATGTAGGGCCCAGTGTGAGAAAGCTGGGTCTCCCTCAGAGGTCATGGGTCTTCCAGCAGGACAATGACCCAAAACCCACTTCAAAAAGCACTAGAAAATGGTTTGAGAGAAAGCACTGGAGACTTCTAAGGTGGCCAGCAATGAGTCCAGACCTGAATCCCATAGAACACCTGTGGAGAGATCTAAAAATGGCAGTTTGGAGAAGGCACCCTTCAAATATCAGGGACCTGGAGCAGTTTGCCAAAGAAGAATGGTCTAAAATTCCAGCAGAGCATTGTAAGAAACTCATTGATGGTTACCGGAAGCGGTTGGTCGCAGTTATTTTGGCTAAAGGTTGTGCAACCAAGTATTAGGCTGAGGGTGCCAATACGTTTGTCTGGCCCATTTTTGGAGTTTTGTGTGAAATGATCAATGTTTTGCTTTTTGCTTCGTTCTCTTTTGTGTTTTTTCATTTAAGTCAAATTAAATGAAGATAATAATACCAACGAATATGTGATTGCAATCATTTTCAGGAAGAAACTGAGCATTATCTGACAGAATTGCAGGGGTGTCAATACTTTTGGCCACAACTGTAGGTGATCACTTGCTGATCGGTGGGTGACCCATCTCTGGGACCTGCACTGATCGACAATAGGTGATATCTTGCTGATCGGTGGGTGACCCATCTCTGGGACCTGCACTGATCGACAATAGGTGATATCTTGCTGATCGGTGGGTGACCCATCTCTGGGACTTGGACTGATCGACAATAGGTGATAACTTGCTAATCAGTGGGTGACCTATCGCTGGGACCTGCACTGATCGACAAATCCCTGGTATAAGATGGCGCTGCATGTGGTATGCTCGACCACCACTTCATTTATTCTCTATGGGGCTGCTGTAAAAATCCTAGTTCAGCACTCGGCAGCCCCTTAAGGAAAGCCTGGAGGGCTGGTGATACATTGCACACTGTGCTTCATTCAATCACAATTAAAGGTCCCCCCATCTCTTGATCATTGCGAGTCTGTGGACTGAATCCCATGAAGCGGCAAGTGGCTAGCTGATCATTGGTGTTAATCAGCCTTTTTAAATATTGAAAGTAGTCAGAATTTAACATTTAACTTCATGGATGTGTAATGAGAGAACAGATATTTAAAGAGAGCGTGAGAAAGATGTCTCATGCTGGGAGCTGTAGTGTTGTAATAACTGGAGAGACACTGGTTGAATATTGCCATCTACTCTGTAATGTGGTCAGTTTGTCCTGAACAGCTCAATTGCTATGGGAGGTCTCCTCTGCAGGGGGTCTTCTCTTCTGGGAGGCCTCCTCATAAGGGGGGTCTTCTCTGCTCGGCAGGGGTAAGTGGGGGGGGTCTTATCTGCGAAGGATCTCCTACATGGGAAGCTCCTTACACATGATCCAGCTATAGAAACCGAGTCGTTCTGCTCTTCCAGGTCATCACTTTGGATAGTACAATATTCAGTATGTACATATAATATTTCTGGCACACTTATATTTTCTTTTTGGGGGGAGAAAGAGCAGCAGGTTCCTGAGGTTTCCATTACAACGCCCATTATCTGTCCAGGTCGAGTTTTACAGATCACCTCATCTGAGATCATTCATTGAAGACCTGAAAAGGACATAAATAATAAGTTATATAACATTTTGAAAGCTAAAATGGTTATAAAAATCGCCGAGGACGACTCGTATAGATGACTCTGCTCATCAGAGCAGGATAACCCCCAGCAGTGCAGAGCTGGCTTGTTGAGGCCAAGAAGGCTGCTCCATTGGAAAATGCTGAAGGAGCCGCAGCCAGAAGCTCTGCACGTGTTGTACTTCTCCATGTAGTAACTGCAGGATAATTTAGAGGTTTTCTTTTTCTGCAACCTGTTGACCTCCTGCAACTGCAAAAAGTGTCTTTAGCCGTGTGAGCTTCCCCGACCACACATCCTGGCTCCCCCGACCACCCATCCCGGCTCGTGTGAGCTGCCCCCGACCACCCATCCCGGCTCGTGTGAGCTGCCCCCGACCACCCATCCCGGCTCGTTTGAGCTGCCCCCGACCACCCATCCCGGCTCGTGTGAGCTGCCCCCGACCACCCATCCTGCCTCGTGTGAGCTGCCCCCGACCACCCATCCCGCCTCGTGTGAGCTGCCCCCCGACCTTCCATCCCGGCTCTGATTTACTTTCTAGAATGCTTGGTGACAGCTGAGTGAGCTCTGTGATGGCTGCCTTATTTATTGTCACCCAGCTTTCACAAAAACAGTTACTGAAGCTGTTGACATCTTGACGAACTATTAGGATCAAACAACTGTGGAGATTGTGTCTAATTAATTAGTTTTTTTTTCCTTTCCCCATTTAGGTAACTTTATACAACACAAGTCAGGATGGCAATGACAGTCCTAGAAGCAGCCTTAACAACAGCCTTTCTGATCAGAGTGTGGCGTCCTTAAACTTGAACAGCGTTGGCAGCGTGCACAGCTATACACCGGTACGTATGTGTGTACACCGCGTATATAAATACTGACCCACCAGCAACAAGGTCAGACTGTGACGTCTGTCAGTGCTCGGTGTGAACCTGCTCTCATCTGTAGCTAACGCCAATGGTGGACCTGCCAAAGCTCTTGTCTTCCGGTGAATGCCGATCAAGCTGCTTGGTGCTGGCTGTGAGCATCGGTCTCTCTATAGGATGTCAGTCCCTAGTGCTACTTAATGTGGCGTCTGTTTCTGGCAGTATGATCAGAACATTCTCACCAGGAGCAGCTGGAGGGCATTTTATAGGGCTCTGATTGTGCTCCTCTTGTTCCTCAAGAGGCAAAGTAGCAGATATTCGTCCTGCTGCTTTTTAGATGCCCTTTTATTGCCCTCATCTAACAGTCCATGTCCTGGTATCTAATCCATACAACTTGAGACTTTGCTGGTAGACGTAGCAAAGCTTCATGTAACGGCACTTATGGATGAGCCATCCTGGAGGATCTGGACTACCTGTGCGACCAGACTGGGCTGCAGATAGCTTCCCATGCTACCAGTGGTGAATTGGACATCGGCAAAACTAGGAAGGACTTAGAAAAGACAAGAGGAACGGTCTGTGGCCACCATCTGCAAAATCACTTAATTTTGGGACTTATCTTGCAATTGACTCCAGTGCTCCTCGTGTCCCTTTCTTTTCCAAGGTAGCAGTTGGCATTGATTCGTAGACACTTCTGCTTCACAACTGGACAGATTGATATCTCAGAACCTAAAATGCAAGATTCCTGAGCTTCTATAATACACACACATCCACACCATCCATGGCAGCGAGGATCTCTATCTGGCACTCATGACATGTTTGCCTTGGAAATGTCACTGATGGTGTAGGACTCGTCACATTAATCACTAGATGTAATTCTGGTGGTGGGAATCTCTAAAGCTTTGTCAGTAGACAAACAAAACTTGGCCCTGTGGCTGATGGGTAGAATTTACTTATCCTATGAGTGAGTAACAAGGGTAATTTCTGACCTATATAGACTGACATGCCTTTATTATTGGGATTGTCCCACAATGGCCATTTATCCAGGATAGATCATTGATCTCTGATTCTTTCTGTTCCCACCAATCACTAGAAAATATTTCAAGCCCCCCATTAGTCCTTTCTGTCCAAGCCCTGCCTTACTGATGCTCCATCAGACTGATAAACATTGAAGGGAGTGGCAGGATGTACAGTGGCTTGTGAAAGTGTCCCTCCTCCCTTGGCTTTTACCTATTGTGTTACACTACATCCTGTATGTAAATATTTTTGTAATCCGATTTGTGTGTGATAAATCAGCACTAAATAGTCTAAGTTAGTAAAGTGAGAAAAATATAGGCATAAATTAAATGTATGCGATCAAATGATTAAAAATTGTCATGCGCTTATGTATTCACCCCTTTTGCAATGAAGCCCCTAAACAATTCTGGTTCAAGCAATTCCCTTCATAAGTCCCATGTTTAGTGACCGGTCACACGTCTGTCAGTATATACACTTTACCTTTTCTGAAAGGCCACAGAGGCTGCAACACCATTAACAAGAGGCACCACTAACCAAATACCACCATGAAGACCAAGGAGATCTCCAAATATCACCATGAAGACTAAGGAGATCTCCAAACAACCCCATGAAGACCAAGGAGATCTCCAAACATCACAATGAATACCAAGAAGATCTCCAAAGACCATGAAGACCAAAGACAT
Source organism: Ranitomeya imitator (assembly GCF_032444005.1). Classification (NCBI taxonomy): domain Eukaryota; kingdom Metazoa; phylum Chordata; class Amphibia; order Anura; family Dendrobatidae; genus Ranitomeya; species Ranitomeya imitator. The sequence continues at coordinate 111,195,692 of NC_091291.1, read as the reverse complement.
CTCCAAACAAGTCAGGGGCAAAGTTGTTGAGAAGTACAAGTCAGGGTTGGGTTACAGGAAAATATCCCAATCTCTGATGATCCCCGAGATCACCATCAAATCCATTATCAAATGTAAAGAACATGATACCATAACAAACCTGCCAAGAATGGATGCCCACCAAAACTCTCAGCCTAGGGAAGGAGGGCATTAATCAGAGAGGCAGCAAAGAGACCAGAGGTAACCCTGAAGGAACTGCAGAGTTCCCCGTACACTCCAGAGAGGTTGCCTGTATGGAAGAGTGAGCAGAAAAAGGCCTTTACTTACACACAACAATTGTAAGGTTTACCAAAAGACGTGGGAGACTCCCCAAATGTATAGAGGAATGTGCTGTGGTCAGATGAGACCAGAATTTAACTTTTTGGCCACCCAAGGTCAATCCTATTTCTGGGGCCAAACCAACACAGCTTATCTCTCCAAGAACACCATCCCTACAGTGAAACATGGTAGTGGTAGCATCATTTGGAGATGTTTTTTGGCATCATGAACAGGGAAAATTGTCCAAGTCAAGGGGAAGGCAAGATAGATGATGCAAAATATTGGGATTTTCTTGAGCAAAACCTGTTTGTCTGTCGGTGATTTGAGACTGGGATGGAGCTTCACCTTCCAACCATACAATGACCCAAAAGCATACTGCTAAAGCAACACTCAAGTGGTTCAAGGGAAATGTGTAAATGTTTTGGAGTGACCTAGTTAAAGCCTAGAGCATATTCCAATTGAGAATCTGTGGTCAGACTTGAAGATTGCTGTTCACCAAAGGAAACCTTCTAAGCTGGAGAAGATTTGCCTTGAGGAATGGGCAAAACTCCCAGCGGCAAGATGTGGAAAGCTCATAGAGACTTATCCAAACCGACTTGCAGCTGTAATTGCTGCAAAAGGAGGCTCTACAAAGTACTGACTTTAGGGGAGTGAATAGTTATGCACACTGAACGTTAGTTATTTTGTCCTATTTGTTGTTTGCTTCACAATAAAAAGGAACCCAAATGTTCACAGTTGTAGCCATGTTCTTTACGTGAACTGATCCAACCCGCAAAAAAACTCTGTGATATTCCAGGTTGTGTGGTAGCAAAACACAAAAAAATGCCAAGGGGGTGAATACGGTGTAAGTGACCACTGCTCAATGCACACTCTTCACAGAGATCGTGCACTGAGGAGGAATGGCGGCTCTTGGAATCCGGTACATCTTGCTGCACACTATGGCTTGCCTTTTATGTGCCAGTCCTAATACTAAACTAGCCGGGGCAGTATGATTCTAAATAATTCTGTTCATGCACCAAAAAAATATAGGTAGGACCGTGTAAGATTATGTTCATTTTTTTTTTTAAAAGTTCAGGAGCGAAAATCATGGAAAATGTAAATTTTAGCAGAAATATATGGCTTGATTCTTAATTTTCATCTTCTCCAGAAATAATTATGTGAAATCTGTTTAGGTTGCAGTGCTCCTGACTGTGTTATGGCATCTAAAATCCATAAAAGTATAAATTCTATTACAATATATTCAACAGGATGACTAATGAGATGTCCCTCCCCAATACTGCTCCACTACTGCCGGAATAATATGCTGCATTTTCTTGTATATCAGAATGTGCACAGTGACTTTCTGCCCTAATAAATTGTTTTTTTCTCCTTATTGAATCCTAGGTATCGAGCCATCCTGAGCAAACCGCTCCAACATTAACGCAGCAGTCGCAGTACAACACGCCAGAGCGAGAAAAACTTTTCCCAGAATATAACTTTGAAGATCTCAGCGATTCATTTCGAAGCCTATATAAGAATGTCTTTGCTCAGTCCATAAGCCAAGGTAGGTGAAGTGGGCACTCATGGACGGCACCCTCAGTCCATGCTCAAAGCTCCAGGCTGAATGACCAGGGTGGACTCGCACACCATGTTATTCTACATACCCTCCCAAAATGCACTTGTCTTACTTGCGGATTTGCATCTTTTCATTGTCTGCTGCAAATCTGCTGGTAAAACATGGAGTTTGAGGCAGATTTGTCATCCCCTTAAATGAAATCAGATGTGAATCCACCCTTCTGATGCCTAGTTGTCACTTTTTTTTTTCCTTAGGAGCCCCCCCCCCCCCCCCCCCCCCATCTACATGTAAATGACGAAAAAACTTGCTGCAGATTTTCAGTCCGCAGTGTGCCCCTAATATCGTGAAAATGGCGCTATATTCGCAGCCGGTCTTACCCCATGGTGGCATCCACAGTGACATGTGCTGCGTTTGCTGTGCATTATTCATGATGTCTGCAGCACAGTTTTTTCTGCCACGTGGGCATACCATAATCCTGCAGTAAGAAGCAGGAAACCATTACAGTCCTGCAAATAAAGGCTGACTGTGTGAGTGCCAGTGATGAAGTCTTATGTAATAACTGTGCTCCCTTCTTCTTTTTTATTTTTCAGCAGGCCTGATGAATCTCCAGTCCGAGTCCTCACAGCAGACACATTCACCCTGCTCATATCAACACTCCCCCAGTAGCACAATGAGCTCTCAGCAGCACGGTAGCCAAAATAACCTGACAAATAGCCACGCAAGTAGTCTTGGCACGTCTGTGAGTGACTCTATGGGACAAGTGCACATGTCCCACACTCCTATCCACACACAGCAGTCCCCGCACTCACCACACATCCATCACACTGTCGTACACCATCAGCACCCCAACCAGCACACATCTCACTGTCACCAACCGCAGCACCCTCAGCAACGCGCCCCGCACCCTGCCCAGCATTCACCGCATCCTGCACAGCACCCGGCTCCGCATCCTGCCCAGCAGCACCAGCATCTACAACATCACCCAAATCATCAGCACCAGCCGCTCGCACATCAGACCTCTCTAACACAGCAGTCGCTGCCTTGTAATTCAGGTAAGAACAAGTCCTTGGGTCTCGCTTTACATGTATCAGTAGCCTCCTCCGGGCACCTGACCGCGCCGACTACCGCAGCTACCCATACACATCAGTGGAGGGTCATTAATTAGGCACTGTCCAGCTTTGCAATATCTCTTAAAGCCTCCATGCATCAAAAATTACTTTGCAAATAGTCTTCATTGAAAAAAAAAAAAAAGATTGTTTTGTGTATGCTCCAATGTAGACCTCTGTGTCCATATGGTTACAAACTATGGATGTTGTCTGACCATGCAGCCCTACATTATTTCTCTGCTGCCTGTACATGGGGGTGCATGGAAGGGAGTAACACAATCAGCCTTCTAAGGGTTTCTCCATAGCATGTATCCAAAGAGACACATAGATCTTTGTGGGAGCTGTGTGCACAGAACGGTAGGATTTTTTTCAATGCAACTTGATTGAAAATCTGTGTAATAAATAAATTAAAAAAAAAAAAAAAAAGAAAATATATATATATATATATATATATATATATATATATATATATATATATATATATATATATATATATATATATATATATATATATATAGTGGAGCAATAAAAGATGCAAATATCACCATATTCTTTAAACTCGATGGCGCCTTTGTGCGAGGGTCCGCATACTAACTAGAGCTGCCTTTTGCAATCAGTAGATGGCGCGGTCTTATCTATACACTTGTGCGGTATGAGTTTCCATGGTGTAGTTCTGCGCTCGTGAAGAAGAAAGTGTTTAGTTCTCACTCCCTGGTGCGTGGACAGGAATAATATTGGGATATTGTCTTGGGTTTTCGGATTCTATTCATAGCCCCGATTTAATTGAGATTATGAGATGGAGGAGCACGTTGTGTCTGATCTGGGCTTCTGCTCAGCAGGATTAAATGCGCTTCCTTACCTGAGCCGCTCTTCTTGGCCAAGATGAACACATGACACTACGGCTTGTATGTTCACGGGCAATTGCCAGCTTAGTACTGATACCGGCCACTGGCTTAGAAAATGCTGGGGGTTGTAGGATAAGACTTATTACAGCTCATAAATGCTTTTAAATGTAATGTGCAGAGTGGTTTTGTTCTGAAAGAAATGACTGGATTACTGTGAATGCACTTACTCTGCTTTCCCAGACACCTGAGTGGTAAATTTGCCCATTTATAGAGCAGTATAAATATATATAATATTATATATATATATATATACTTTTTCCCCCTTCAGACTGGTACTCAACTTTAGACATGCTCAAAGAAAGCTGCCGTATTGCCAGCAGTGCCAACTGGTCGGAGGTGGATCTCTCCCAGTTCCAAGGTTGGTATATGACGTGAGGGATGTGCAGGGTTTTCATTTTTGGGGGGAGGGGGGGCTCCAGAGTGACATGGAATTGCCGGAGACACAAACAGCATTTTTGGAACTTTTTCGTTCCACTTGCAAAATGGCCTCTTGTCCCGTTGCTCTTCAGTATGCATCTGTTGTCCATTTGTAATCCAAACCTGTGTGCAGTTTATGGCGCAGCGTCCCAGGGATTAACCGCGGCGTTTGCTTCTCTTTCTTTTGAGATTTGGCAGACTTAAAAGTACAGGTCTTGTGAAGTGTCCATAAAACACACAGATACAAGGAGCTCCTCCGACATCTGTAGGTTACATATACATCTCTCCCAGAGTCCGGGGCTGATTTATGGACACCTATGACCGGCCTGGGATTGTAAATTTACAACTTCCACGTTTATCCCGCTTTGGTTTCCACAAGTGTTTGCTCATCCTTGCCGTATAAAGTGGCACGTAACTGTGAAGTCATGTGCCTGCAAATCAAGTATAGAGTCACAAGAGGAGGGAAACTATGTTCCAGCACCGCTGCTCTGCCAGCGTGAGTGGGAAAGGATCCTAGGGCAGAGCAGTGAAAAATGCTTCAGTGTAAGACACAGAAGTTTGTGGCCACTAACGGGTTTTTTTTTTACACATACACACAATGGCCGCATCAACGAAAACGGGGGTTGGTGGGGGTGTCGGACCCCATTCTAGAGATCAGATATTCATCACGTATCCTGTGGATAGGTCATATATGTTTTTCTTATAAAGCCCCTTTACATCTAGAGTTATGGAGCCTTTACCTACTTATTGTATTGTTCTGTAAGTGAGTTCAATATGGAGTGGAGTCTGTTCCGGAGAGCCCACTCCATATTGAGCCCCACTCCGTATTGGGCCCCACTCCGTATTACGCCCAACTCCGTATTGGGCCCCACTCCGTATTGGGCCCCACTCCGTATTGGGCCCCACTCCGTATTGGGCCCCACTCCACATTGGGCCCCACTCCACATTGGGCCCCACTCCGTATTGAGCCCCACTCCATATTGCGCTCTTCTTTAGGACAGTGCTACTGGGATTTCTCACCACTAAGCAAAATTTAGGATTGAAAAATCAATGATCCCTATTATATGGAGAATATTCAGACGCTGCACATTCTTTGGGACAGGGGTATTTTTTAAATCACTTTCTATGTTTATAACTCAAAAATACATTCTCTCCCTTGTACTCAGGTTTAATGGAAAGTATGAGGCAAGCGGATCTCAAGAACTGGTCACTGGATCAGGTCCAGCTTGCCGACCTGTGCTCCTCGCTCAGTGAATTCTTCAATCACACCGGGTTTATCCATCCACAGAGCAACGTCCAGTCACCTGTATGCCATGGTAACATGCATAATACCAAACCCGCACAGCACCTCGGGACAGGTGAGAGGAGACCCAAAAACCAAATGGAAAAAATATATCCGGCACTTTGTGTTTCTGAGGCGCCGTTCCCATCCCTGTTCCTTCAGGGGGTTCCAGTATATTGAAATAACTTTGTACCCCGCCATTTAGTCCTAAAAGACCCGATAACATGCGAATGGGATCTGTATGTAAATGGATCGGTCATAGTGAGCTTGACAGCCACGACAGTAATCTGATGTAGAACCCTGCTAAGAAATGGCGGACCTGTAGTGATTAACTGTCCGCTTAGTGGCCTAATTCTAAGCTTTGCTCGGGAGCTTAGACTTAGGTCTTCCTAAAATATACAGTGGGGAAAATAAGTATTTGAAACACTGCCGATTTTGCAAGTTTTCCCACCTACAAAGAATGGAGACCTCTGTAATTTTTATCGTAGGTTTTTTTTTATTTATTTTTTTTAAGAAGCCCTCCTACTCTGCACTCATTACCTGTATTATTTACACCGATTTTAACTCGTTACCTGTATAAAAGACACGTGTCCACAAACAATCAAGCACACTCCAACCTCTCCACCATGGCAAAGACCAAAGAGCTGTCTAAGGACACCAGATACAAAATTGTAGACCTGCACAAGGCTGGGATGGGCTACAGGACAATAGGCAAGCAGCATGGTGAGAAGGGAACAGCTGTTGGCACAGTTATTAGAAAATGGAAGAAACACAAGATGACTGTCAATCTTCCTTGGTCTGGGGCTCCATGTAAGATCTCGCCTCGTGGGGTAAGGATGATCTGAAAAAGGTCAGGACCTGGTAAATGACTTCAAGATAGCTGGGACCACAGTCTCAAACATTACCATTAGTAATACACTACACCATCATGGATTAAAAATTTACCAGGCACACAAGGTCTCCCTGCTCGCACCAACACATGTCCATGCTCGTTTGAAGTTCGCCAATTAGTATCTGGATGATCCAGAGGAGGCATGGGAGAAGGTCATGTGGTCAGATGAGACCAAAATAGCACTTTTTGGTATCAACTCCACTTGCCGTGTTTTGGAGGAAGAAAAAGGATGAGTACAACCCCAAGAACACCATCCCAACCGTGAAGCATGGTGGGGGAAACATCATAGTTTGAGGTGCTTTTCTGCAAAGGGGACAGGATTACTGCACCGTATTGGTGGGAGGATGGACGGGGTTATGTATCGCAAGATTTTAGCTAGTGATGAGCGAGTATACTCGTTAGTCGGGTTTCCCCGAGCACGCTTGGGTGGTCTCCGAGTATTTTGGCGTGCTCGGAGATTTAGTTTTTGTCGCCGCAGCTGAATGATTTTCAGCTGCTAGTCAGGCTGAATACATGTGGGAATTCCCTAACAAACAGGCAACACCCGTCACAAAAAGTCATTTTATGTATGTATGTATATGTCCTTGAGAGAGGATATTACATCTGAAACGTTGCCACGCCGTTCGGGCAATAAGTCCACTTTCTTGTGCTGAGGTACACACACACACACACACACACACACACACACACACACACACACACACACACACACACACACACACACATATATATCTTTACATATATATACATACATATATATAAACATACATATATATATAAAAAAAATTTTGTTTATTGTATTTGGCATAAAAGAAAAAGTTACGTATATAATATATCGGTATTTTTTTCCCCCTGTGTCTCAGGAAATGTATATCTAGACTCCAGGCAAAATGTTCCTACATCGATGATGGGACCCCCGGGTTACACTCATTTACCACCTATGAGCACTACAGGAAGCGGCTTGTCAGGTATGTGAATGATCTGTAGATAGCCGCGCTCCGAGAGGCAGGTAGTGGGACACTGAAGCCTTTATCATCTAGATTTGCTGGACACTTGATTACAATCTGTTTTACCTCCAGGTAGCAGCCACCTCAAGGGAATCTATCAGTGGGATTTTGCTATGTAATCTAAAAGCATCATTATGCATGGGCCGAGACCCCGATTCCAGCGACGTGTCACTTAAGGTACTGTCACACTAGACGATATCGCTAGCGATCCGTGACGTTGCAGCGTCCTCGCTAGCGATATCGTCCAGTGTGACAGGCAGCAGCGATCAGGCCCCTGCTGGGAGATCGCTGGTCGGGGAAGAAAGTCCAGAACTTTATTTCGTCGCTGGACTCCCCGTAGACATCGCTGAATCGGCGTGTGTGACACCGATTCAGCGATGTCTTCACTGGTAACCAGGGTAAACATCGGGTAACTAAGCGCAGGGCCGCGCTTAGTAACCCGCTGTTTACCCTGGTTACCAGCGTAAAAAAACAAACAGTACATACTTACATTCAGCTGTCTGTCCCTTGTCGTCTGGTTCCTGCACTGACTGCTGGCCGTAAAGTGAAAGCAGAGCACAGCCACAGCGGTGAGTCACCGCTGTGTGACTCACCGCTGTGCTGTGCTTTCACTTTATGGCCAGCAGTCAGTGCAGGAACCAGACGACAAGGGACAGACAGCTGAATGTAAGTATGTACTGTTTGTTTTTTTACGCTGGTAACCAGGGTAAACAGCGGGTTACTAAGCGCGGCCCTGCGCTTAGTTACCCGATGTTTACCCTGGTTACCGGGGACCTCGGGATCGTTGGTCGCTGGAGAGCGGTCTGTGTGACAGCTCTCCAGCAACCAAACAGCGACGCTGCAGCGATCCGGATCGTTGTCGGTATCGCTGCAGCGTCGCTAAGTGTGACGGTACCTTTAGTTTAATGGGTACAGCAGTTGTGATACAGTCAGTTTTCACTTTTGCAGATTTAGCAGAGGTTAAGCTGTATGTAACTCTGCTCACACCGCAGCTTTCTGTGTACATTGTATAGTAAAAGAAAGCTGCTAATCCGTGCTGGGAGCGTCGCTGGACTAAAAGGCATGAGGACAGTTGTCCTGTAGTGATAATCTCCTGATGATAAAACTTTGATTGTATTAAAACTGGAAAACATAGCCCAGTAAGTGATATATTGCTGGAATCAGGCCCTCTACCACTACATCATGGTGCTCTTGGGTTACATAGCAAAAAATCCAGGTGACAGAAGTCCTTTTAATTCTTAATTGGTATTATCTTTAATCAAGAGATTTGAAAATTGTCATGGCCCCATTATCTCTCATGAGCAAGTAGAAGCTCCCAAAACCTTTACTTCTATGTGTGAATGAGATCAGCAGCTCCTTATATCTACGCTGTGCAGTTTTGATGCTTTTTTTATGTTACTAGACTTTTATATTACTCAAGTAATTGTGTATTTGCACTTGCAGCCATCGATCCCTCTTAAATAGATGAGGTTTATAACATTTTTCAGATAAATAATTCATACAGTATACAGACAAATATTGCACACTTCACCCAGATCCCCACACAAGGTCCCAATAAATGGCTTTATACTATAGTGGCCAAAAGTTTTGTTTTCACAAAAGATTTTTGCATTAGTGTTTATATATCCTTTAGTCTGATTTTTCTATAGTTACTGAAGGAAAATTATGATTTCGTAAGTTTTTACATTTTTATTGACCAATACATAAAGTTTATGCATTAACTTAAAGGGAATATGTCATCAGGCTTTTTTACTATGTAATCTGAGAGCAGCATAATACAGGTCCTTCTCAAAAAATTAGCATATAGTGTTAAATTTCATTATTTACCATAATGTAATGATTACAATTAAACTTTCATATATTATAGATTCATTATCCACCAACTGAAATTTGTCAGGTCTTTTATTGTTTTAATACTGATGATTTTGGCATACAACTCCTGATAACCCAAAAAACCTGTCTCAATAAATTAGCATATCAAGAAAAGGTTCTCTAAACGACCTATTACCCTAATCTTCTGAATCAACTAATGAACTCTAAACACATGCAAAAGATACCTGAGGCTTTTATAAACTCCCTGCCTGGTTCATTACTCAAAACCCCCATCATGGGTAAGACTAGCGACCTGACAGATGTCAAGAAGGCCATCATTGACACCCTCAAGCAAGAGGGTAAGACCCAGAAAGAAATTTCTCAACAAATAGGCTGTTCCCAGAGTGCTGTATCAAGGCACCTCAATGGTAAGTCTGTTGGAAGGAAACAATGTGGCAGAAAACGCTGTACAACGGGAAGAGGAGACCGGACCCTGAGGAAGATTGTGGAGAAGGACCGATTCCAGACCTTGGGGAACCTGAGGAAGCAGTGGACTGAGTCTGGTGTGGAAACATCCAGAGCCACCGTGCACAGGCGTGTGCAGGAAATGGGCTACAGGTGCCGCATTCCCCAGGTAAAGCCACTTTTGAACCATAAACAGCGGCAGAGGCGCCTGACCTGGGCTACAGAGAAGCAGCACTGGACTGTTGCTAAGTGGTCCCAAGTACTTTTTTCTGATGAAAGCAAATTTTGCATGTCATTCGGAAATCAAGGTGCCAGAGTCTGGAGGAAGACTGGGGAGAAGGAAATGCCAAAATGCCTGAAGTCCAGTGTCAAGTACCCACAGTCAGTGATGGTGTGGGGTGCCATGTCAGCTGCTGGTGTTGGTCCACTGTGTTTCATCAAGGGCAGGGTCAATGCAGCTAGCTATCAGGAGATTTTGGAGCACTTCATGCTTCCATCGGCTGAAATGCTTTATGGAGATGAAGATTTCATTTTTCAGCACGACCTGGCACCTGCTCACAGTGCCAAAACCACTGGTAAATGGTTTACTGACCATGGTATTACTGTGCTCAATTGGCCTGCCAACTCTCCTGACCTGAACCCCATAGAGAATCTGTGGGATATTGTGAAGAGAAAGTTGAGAGACGCAAGACCCAACACTCTGGATGAGCTTAAGGCCGCTATTGAAGCATCCTGGGCCTCCATAACATCTCAGCAGTGTCACAGGCTGATTGCCTCCATGCCACGCCGCATTGAAGCAGTCATTTCTGCCAAAGGATTCCCCACCAAGTATTGAGTGCATAACTGAACATTATTATTTGTTGGTTTTTTTGTTTGTTATTAAAAAACACTTTTATTTGATTGGATGGGTGAAATATGCTAATTTATTGAGACAGGTTTTTTGGGTTATCAGGAGTTGTATGCCAAAATCATCAGTATTAACCCCTTACCGGCATCGGACGTACTATACCGTCCGATGCCGGCTCCCCTGCTTTGATGCAGGGCTCCGCGGTGAGCCCGCACCAAAGCCGGGACATGTCAGCTGTTTTGAACAGCTGACATGTGCCCGTAATAGGCGCGGGCAGAATCGCGATCTGCCCGCACCTATTAACTAGTTAAATGCCGCTGTCAAACGCAGACAGCGGCATTTAACTACCGCTTCCGGCCAGGCGGCCGGAAATTACGTCATCGCCGACCCCCGTCACATGTCCGGGGGTCGGCGATGCGTCTCCATTGTAGCCATAGAGGTCCTTGAGACCTCTATGGTTACTGATTGCCCGTCGCTGTGAGCGCCACCCTGTGGTCGGCGCTCACAGCACACGTGCAATTCTGCTACATAGCAGCGATCAGCAGATCGCTGCTATGTAGCAGAGCCGATCGTGCTGTGCCTGCTTCTAGCCTCCCATGGAGGCTATTGAAGCATGGCAAAAGTTAAAAAAAAAAGTTTAAAAAAAATGTGAAAAAAATAAAAAAAACATAAAAGTTTAAATCACCCCCCTTTCGCCCCAATCAAAATAAATCAATAAAAAAAATATCAAATCTACGCATATTTGGTATCGCCGCGCTCAGAATTGCCCGATCTATCAAATAAAAAAAAGTATTAACCTGATCGCTAAACAGCGTAGCGGGAAAAAAACTCGAAACGCCAGAATTAAAATGCAATAACGGGCGATCAAAAGAACGTATCTGCACCGAAATGCTATAATTAAAAACGTCATCTCGGCACGCAAAAAATAAGCCCTCAACCGACCCCAGATCACGAAAAATGGAGACGCTACGAGTATCGGAAAATGGCGCAATTTTTTTTTTTTTTTAGCAAAGTTTGGAATTTTTTTTCACCACTTAGATAAAAAATAACCTAGTCATGTTTGGTGTCTATGAACTCGTAATGACCTGGAGAATCATAATGGCAGGTCATTTTTAGCATTTAGTGAACCTAGCAAAAAAGCCAAACAAAAAACCAATGTGGGATTGCACTTTTTTTGCAATTTCACCGCACTTGGAATTTTTTTCCCGTTTTCTAGTACATGACATGCTAAAACCAATGATGTCGTTCAAAAGTATAACTCGTCCCGCAAAAAATAAGCCCTCACATGGCCAAATTGACGGAAAAATAAAAAAGTTATGGCTCTGGGAAGGAGGGGAGCGAAAAACGAACACGGAAAAACGAAAAATCCCCCGGTCATGAAGGGGTTAAAACAATAAAAGACCTGACAAATTTCAGTTGGTGGATAATGAATCTATAATATATGAAAGTTTAATTGTAATCATTACATTATGGTAAATAATGAAATTTAACACTATATGCTAATTTTTTGAGAAGGACCTGTATACTATAAGAGATTGATTCCAGTGAAGTGTCACTTACTAGGCTGCTGTAGTTTTGATAAACTCCTGCTGATAAAACTGATTTGATCACAGAGGACTAGCAAAGCTGCTGCCAAGTAGTCCAGCCACACCCCCACCATTGGTTGGTTGCTTTCTGTGTACACTGGTATAAATAGCTGCCAATCGGTGATGTGGGCGCGGTTATATACTGCTCATCATTCAGAGCACTGCTAGATCTGCAGCAGAGAAAACAGGGATTGTATCAAAATGACAGCAAGCAGCCCAGTAAGTGATATACCACTGGAATCAGGGTCTCTGCCTCTAAGTCATGCTACTTTCAAATGGGGTAGCAAAACTTGGTGATTGATTCCTTATAATATTTCCACAATTTACCCTTATTTTTCTAGACGTCTGCAATCCTCTCACTAAAAGATCTAAAAATGCTGACGCAGCAAACTTTGTGGAAACCAAAATTTTGTGTTAGTCTCAAAACTTTTGTTCATGACTGCACAGTGCCCAGAGAAGGGGCTTCATACAGCTACCTGGATAAAATCTGGAATACAGCCCCCCCGGATAAGCTGCAATAATAGCATAATTAAATGTGGCATGTTTGCTGGTCTTTGGGGAAGAATTAATATCACTGTCCATAATGGATTAGTTAAGGGTTTAATATCACAAGGAGTCTCTTGCTGCCATTAAAGGGATAAATAAGGAATTTTATTTATTTGTTGTTTTTTTTGTGTATTTCATTATCAGGGCACCACGGGGTAATGAACCAGCCTCACATGATGCCGTCCACAAATTTTCACATACGTCGCCCCCTTCCTGCAGACGACATCCAAGATGATTTTGACTGGGACTCTATTGTATAGCACTTGTACTGATACAATAGCTCTATTGTCTTGTTATCCTTGCTTCCCCCCCGTGTTGTCGGTATAAGTGACCATGAATGTGATATGAAAAAAAAAAAGGTAAAGACGGCCAAGCCAGGAGCGAAAAAAGACGCGCAACTGCTACCGATGATGACAATCAGAACTGTTCATAGCAGGATGATGATATCAATGCCTAGGAGCTCAGCTTGTAAATCTGCGCCCTGCAATCCGTTTCTTAAGGCTGTTCTCAAACTAAAGTCCGCAGCATCTCCAGCCAGGGCATGCTTGGAGTTGTAGTTTCCCAGCCAAGTCGAAGAGCGCAGCTGTAGATCATGTTCGCTGCAGCCTCTCTTGTGATTTTTCGACCTCAAGCATAACGCCGAAATCTGGACAGAATCTCTCCGAGCACTTTCACTTATCAATGTGCATTTCATTATCCCTACCTGGAAAGGTGGCGTATCTGGGACCCCTTCAGTCCTTTTTTTTTTTTTTTTTTTTTTAATTATGATTTATTTAAGAGTTAGAAATAGTTTAAAACTTTTGCTCTTCTGTTATTCCTTTTTTTTTGTTTGTTTTTTATTTTGTTTTGACATTTTTAATTGTTACACTGCCATGTAACAGAGGGACTGCAGTCGGATGGCGGGGTAGGGTGCGTCTGTCAGTGCCACGCCGATCAGATCGACAGATTTGTCCTTGTTGGGACGTGTTTTGCCTTATTTGTGAAAGGACGGCTAAAGGCCCCTTCACATAAAGCGACGCTGCAGCGATACCGACAACGATCCGGATCGCTGCAGCGTCGCTGTTTGGTCGCTGGAGAGCTGTCACACAGACCGCTCTCCAGCGACCAACGATGCCGGTAACCAGGGTAAACATCGGGTAACTAAGCGCAGGGCCGCGCTTAGTAACCCGAAGTTTACCCTGGTTACCATCCTAAAAGTAAAAAAAACAAACAGTACATACTTACCTACCGCTGTCTGTCCTCCAGCGCTGTGCTCTGCACTCCTCCTGTACTGGCTGGGAGCACAGCGGCCGGAAAGCAGAGCGGTGACGTCACCGCTCTGCTTTCCGGCTGACCGACGCTCACAGCCAGTACAGGAGGAGTGCAGAGCACAGCGCTGGAGGACAGACAGCGTTAGGTAAGTATGTACTGTTTGTTTTTTTTACTTTTAGGATGGTAACCAGGGTAAACATCGGGTTACTAAGCGTGGCCCTGCGCTTAGTTACCCGATGTTTACCCTGGTTACCAGTGAAGATATCGCTGGATCGGTGTCACACACGCCGATCCAGCGATGTCCACGGGAGATCCAGCGACGAAATAAAGTTCTGGACTTTGTTCAGCGACCAACGATGGCACAGCAGGGGCCTGATCGTTGGTCGCTGTCACACATAGCGATTTCCTTAACGATATCGTTGCAACGTCACCAAAAGCAACGATATCGTTAACGATATCGTTATGTGTGAAAGGACAGCTAATACATCTGTAGGTGACACACAGCACGCAAACAATGGGGAGTAGAAGGATGTGATAAGGGGCTAGGCAAAGGGCGGCTCCAGTCCTTTCATTACAGCACAAGTGCATGCCCAGATCCACCATTGCTCATGATAAAATGTTGACTGCCATTCTCTGCAGATTTTCTGTGAAAATTTGCACATGTAAAGTATGCTGTAGATGTACGATGTATGAGATTTTATAAATACCTTACATTGGCTGCATGCTCAACCTTACAGAAATTGACATGTGTTGCAGATTTCATACCCTGGCCGACATCCTCGGTACATGTACGACACATGTCGGGTGTGGGTGTTTTGAGCAGGCTCAGGAGCTGAGCCTGCATCATATAGAGTGTGGGTGTAGGCTGTGTCATACAGCTTCCACTTGCCTCTTACAGCAGTGGCATTCCGGTGCCCAATGCTATAAATGAAGTATTGCAATATATTGTACAAGTAATCAAACAATGGCAAATTTAGTTTCCCTAGGGATTTTAAAACTAAAACGTAATTCGTTTTTAAAAACCTAACAAAAGAAATACTTTAATTGAATTGCCGTCATTTTCACGACTCAAAAAAAAAATAGAGAAATAAATTTAAAAAAAACCCCCTAGAATTGCTGTTTTTTGGTGTCGTTAACTCACCAAAAAATGCACTAAAGAATGAAGACATTGTGTGATAGTAGCAAAAAGTACAGCTCTCCATGCTAAAAACAAGCCGTCATGCAGCTCCATTGAAGTATGGATACTTTATTAAAAATGAATTTGTATATTAAAAATGAAAAAAACAAAAACAATGACAAGTATGGTATGTTATTGCCATAATGTTACCGACCTGAAGAATTCTTTTTACCAAATCATTTCTACACTGAACGCTCCAGAAACAAAACAAGATACAAAAAAAAAAAAAAAAAAAAGTTTGGAATTTTGGGTTTTTCTTTTTTTTCTTTTTTTTTTTTTTAACCATTTGAACAATTTTTTTTTTAATGGTGACCTACAAAACTACAACTCATCCAATGGCTGTCGTCGCAAAAATTAAGAAAAGTTATTACTTTTGGAAAAAGGGGAGAAAGAAAAAAAAAATAAATTCAAAAGTGAAAAAATGAAAATTGGCCGCAACAGAAAGGGGTTAAAATCAGCAGCATCTCCATTTTTATTAATTTTTACTGTGTATTTTCCCACCTTTTTCATGTAGAAGGGTTAAAAATATCTTCATGTATTTACAGGATTTTACAAAAAAAGAAGCTGCATTTGGGCCGTTGTCTTGCTTTTAAGTGCATTAGAGGCCACTAAAAATGTTCTTTAGTCCGTACTGTCCGCCATGTTTGATTCTATCAGATCCAACTATTTCTCAGCAGGGCAGGAATTGCATTTTAAGCCATTACCCCCTTCGTTAAGATGAACACGCCGGTTCCATTGAATCAGAAATTCTACGGTAAAAGCTGCTGCCACATTATGTTTTATTTGCCGAAGTCATCAGGTTGCTACTTTTAGTTATTGGTTCCCCCAAACACTCTCTTACCTGTCTGGATCCCCTTCCAGTCTGCTAATCCCGGACTTTTACAATCAATTTTTAATATATTCTGTGTAATTGGTGAATACTATGTGCTAGTATTCTGAATATTGCAAAAATCTCAGTGTGAGCCCTCCTACCCTTACTGTACATGGCTCACGCTGTGACAGATGAGTTTGCGACGCTCCTACCCCCATTGTTAAACGGGTCCAGTCGCGGTAGATTGTGTGTCACTTACTGAAGTGTTCCGTCCTCTTACAGGATGGAGTTGCAGCAGGACTACATGTCCCAGCATGTATGCCGTCTTTTATCTGTTCAGTGATTGCCCTCTACCTCTGCGGATTTACATTTCTACGCCAGACAAGAGATTGTTGCCATCTTGACCACCATAGAGTACAATCAGCAGAATATGGCCACAGTCAATTGTGTTTGCGGTTGCCGGGGCTTGCTGGAAGTTCTAGTTCCCCATCAGTGGAAGTAGCTATAATTTGGCGACCACTGTTAGAATAGCAGTCATGGTGGTGACTAGTTCACTTGTCATCGGTGGGCTTAGTGGAAATACCATAACATAATTTTATGGTAGCCCTGATCAAGAAATTTGCCCGCAACAAAATGTAATCTTGCTTGTACGTATTCATAAGGAATGGTATAAATCGGCGCCGCAGATTGTAGCAACCAGTGAGGTCTCGGCTGTCAGAATAAAGTAATCTGATCGGTTCCTATGGGGCAAATAAACACTTGTTAAAGAATTTTGGTAAGAAGGATGTATCTCCTCTTTACATGGAACCCCTACTAATTTTCCGGACCCCAATCCCTAATTTCCACAAGGCGAGTGTGAATGCTGCAGCTGTCGAGCCTATATCTATCCAAAATCTATAGAACGGTGGAAATGGACAAGCAAAGCTCAGCGATCGGTTGGTGGTCCCAAACGTCCGGTTTCCACCAGTCCAGCATTACACTTTTCTAGGGGATAGGTGGTGATAGAGTTTACTCGAATACCCCTTATGACAAATGTAGAAGAGATCATCTATGCATAGAGGACACCTTTCTGATCATGGGCATTCTGATTGCTGGGACCCTCACGGTCCCCAATATGGGGGCTCTGAAGAGTCCCAAGTGAATGAAGCAGAAGTTGAGCTCCACTCCATTCATTCTCTATGGAATTGTCAGAGATAGGCAAACCCTGTGCTCGACCTCTGCACCATTGAGACTTGACTTTTCAGAGCCCCGTTAAGGGATCGGTGAGGGTCTCGGCAGTACTAATCCTATGCATAAAAACCCATTAAGCTATATTCACATTGAGTTTTTTCAACAGGTGGATCCTTCTCAAAATCCTCCTCCAAAAACACTTGGAAACTCTTCCAATTCATTCTTGTGGGAAATTCAGAATAATTTTGGAGGAAAAAAAAATTCTGAACCTCAGCAAAAGAGAAATTCCTTCAATAGGAAGTGGTTTCTGCTTAATCAAACCGTGTTTGTTTTTTTACTCCTCAAAAAAACTCAATGTGCACATAGCCTTAGTAATACTTTTTATTACAGGGGTTGAAAAAGATTATAACCATGGCTGCTTTATTTTAAGAACACAGCGCCACATCTGTGCACAGGTTGTGTGTGGTATTGCAGCTTTCCCCATTTACTTCAGGGCGGTGGCGCTGTAATACAAGACCCACAGGCTCTTGTGGTGTTTCTAGAAGAAATCAGCCATGTTTTTCTAATTGTGGACAACTCCTTGATTAAGCCCCAATGCAAGAAATCACATCCCGGCATCCACTATTAGTCGCAAGAGCTGCTTCTATTGCTTGTAGTGTATGCTTGGATCTGTAGTTCCTCAGTGTCTGTGAGTCGGTTGCTCTATGTTGCCTATTGACTCCTCTGGTCCCTCATTGCTTCTTTGTTATTGTCTTTTTGTTCATTTTTTGTGCAATATCACCATTACATTATCATTATGTTTACATTTGTGGAGCATATTTCCCTAGTCGTCTAATCGAGGCTTTTAGATAAACTGTTTTCGGGGGTATAAATTATTCACATTATGAATATTTTGGGGGGAACGGCTGACGCACAGGACAACAACAGAAATTGATCAAAATTGTCTCGTAAGTAAAGTCTGGCCTGGTAAAACCCATAGCAACCAATCACAGCTCAGCTTACATTTTCCCAGAGCAGTATATGAAGTGAAAAGTGCTCTCTGATTGGTTGCTAATGGCAACGTGGCCTAGCAGTCTGGATCAGTGAGGCCTAGTGTCCATTTTGGCACAGGAGATGTGTTTCTATGGTGCTGTAGGTGTCGCCACCTGCTCCTTTTTATTATTTTTTTTAAATAGTTTAGGTACAGAGCGTGTCATTTTAGGAAACTGTAAAAATAAAAATTATAAAAATAACATACAGTAGGTTGGGAAAAAATAGCAAGCAGGCAGCCGGTAATCATGGTCTGCCAACTGTAATCTTCAAAAGGTTTCTCAGAACATGCTGGGAGTTGTGGTTCGATGAGGTCTCAGCCGGTCACCGATATATGGAGTCTTAGTTCCCCGACATTAGATGATGGGAGTAGTGGTGTCACTTATTGCTTTACGGCAGTCATTTAAAGGCAGTGGTTACCCTCTCCATGAACGGAGCGGTTTTGACACCCCTGCGCAAGGAGGAGGAATCCCCAAATTTTAGTAATAGAACATTAAAAGATCACTAAATGTATTTAAAGCAGTTGGGTTTGATAACACGGCTGCCTTCTCCCACAGACAGCGCCACCCCAGTCCACGGGTCATATCTGGTATTACAGCTGTACTGCACTGTCAGTCAGTCCAGCCTCATACCCTGATGAAGCCAGTTTAGCTGGCAAAACATGTCGGTGAGGTCTAGGAGTTATTTTAGTTGCTAGGTAGTGAGGCATCAATAAATTTCAAATGAGGGTAGTGGTACCGGCCGCACCAACTCCCTTTAGTAAACTAACTCAATAAAAGATACCAGATATAAATCCAGTGGATTACATATGTTTTAATAATAATAATCTGATTATGGATACACACTAGCTTAGCGGATCTTAATTGCCTGTCCTTTAATAGTTTTATTAAAAGTCATGTTTTATTATAGTCTTCAGTTAGGGTTTAATTGCCTGTGGCAAACTGTAAATTATTGAGCTGTAATACCAGGCACGACCTATGGACAGGAGTGGAGCTGTTTTTTTTTCTGGGTAAAGATTGCTCTAGATTTCTCCTTGGGACCCAGGATGTTTTTAGTCACCCCTCTGATTTAGGAGCATCTCTTTAGGCTCTGGCTAGAAATCCTCTTTAAAAGGAACTTTTGTGATATGGCGCATGTATCCCATGCACTTAGCTACTCTGAAAAGAATCATGGGACTGCAGCGCCATAGAATTTGTCACATGACTTTTTTTCTAGTTACTGATTGGCTGAGACTCATCATGTGTCTCCATAGAATCTGGAAGTACTTTCTATAGCGTTTAGCACTTTTTTTTTTTTTAGGGATGTGATTATTTGTACTCTTAAAACTGTATACGGTCATAGCACCAGGTTCTGTTTAACAGGGTTGTCATTCATTATCACATTGTTACATATTTTTTGTTAATGTTCTGTTTATCATTGGAAGCATTTATTAGACAGATTCTAATAGAAAATGTTTAATAGAGGAACAGCCTTGTTTTTGGTGTCCATTTTTTACCATTTAACAGGCTATTGCAGCAGCCTCTGTTTTGCTGCTGCTTGGGCTACAGTCATCTCTTGCTACTATACTTACTGTGGATATGACTTGCTGCCGTTTCCCTTAATTCTGATGACTGCAGCCTTATGAGACTCGTACCCCAGTAGAAACCAGAAGTAAATGTTGCCAGAACACGACTGCTGTGTATCCTGCCAAAGTCAGAAAAAGTCCAATGCAAGGTGGTCACATAAAGGGGCTGTCCAGGCATATGGTATTGATAACCGATCACTATCGGACCAGTGATGGGCCTCACTGATCAGCTGTGTAAGAGAATAGGAGCGGTTCTGCAGTACCTGGCAGCGGCCACAGCACATTGAGGGGAGCTGCGCTGTTCAGCTCCGTTCCACTGTTTACATACATCTGCCACAGGAGCTAATAGCAGCTGATCAGTGGGGGTCCTGGATGCTGGACCCCCACCAATCTGATATCAATCACTTGCTCTAAGGGCACAGTCAGACGGCTGCATAAATTGGACTGAAATCGTAGCGCAATGTACAGATTGGCTGGCGGCTCTCTCAACCAGAGCGTGACAGATTCATAGGAAAATATGAAGCGGTCCTGTTGGTTCAGGAGAGCCGCCAGCCAGTCTGTTAATTATAGTCTGATCTTGATCCAATTTATACGGTCATGTGCCGGCACCCTAAGGATAGGACATTAGTAATGAGCGAGCATGCTGGGATAAGGTGTTATCTGGGCATGCTCTGGTGCTAGCCGACTGTCTTCGGTGTACTCTTAAAAAAAAAAAAATGTTCAAGTCCCAGTGGCTATTAGGCAA
The DNA here is from genome assembly GCF_032444005.1 of Ranitomeya imitator. Lineage (NCBI taxonomy): Eukaryota > Metazoa > Chordata > Amphibia > Anura > Dendrobatidae > Ranitomeya > Ranitomeya imitator. The sequence continues at coordinate 111,175,228 of NC_091291.1, read as the reverse complement.
TACCTGCTTGTGTTGCTGCTGTCGAACAGCTGCGGGGACACTAACCTATTATGATAGCACCCGAGCATGCTCAGATAACACCTTATCCCAGCACGTTCGCTCATCAATATCCTATGCCTTCGACAACGCCCTTTAACACGGCCTCCAATTCAGACTGGACCTAATGATGATATATGAGCATCCGCCTCCCTTACCCACATAATGTATATAGGTAGTACCTACCTTGTTCCATCCCGGCAAAACTTGTCTTCACCTTTGAAACGGAAGTTAAAACAAATGTACTTTTCCATTTATGAGCGCGTTTTAAGCCGCCATCTTTGCCCCTGCCGCACCCGTCAGCCCCTTCCTCTGTCATTGTATAAGAAACGAGATCTGTCCCAGCGCGAGTGTCTCGGTGCATTTGTGGCCCTAGTGAGTCGGTGTCATTGTTCGTTCTGTCCATGTAAATAATCTATCCTGTCCGAGGAGCGAAGCAAGGTTCTGGGAAGGAGATTTCAATAGGAATAGACTATTTTGATATTGTTCATTAAGAGGATGATCTATGTGTACATATCTATATTGTATATATGTGATGACAATGGATTTGGCTCTTTTTTTTTTTTTTTTGTGCAACACTACCTTCTTCCCCGTACTGCTGTTTTACAGTCAGTGTTTTAATGTTTATACTTTTTTTTTTGTTATTGCACGGTTTAATACATTTGCTGAATAAGACGCAGCACAAACTCTTGTAAAACTGGGGTGCTGTATCATTACAAAAAGTGTCATGGGATTGTTGCTGACGGATCTGATATGCATGGAAGGCACTTAAAAAAAAAATATAAATAAAAAAAACATGCTAATAAGTTTCTTCATCTCTTTTGATGTGGCGGTTGTATTCTATGCCTTCATATTGAACATGGCGGTCTATTTATTACGGTGACACGTTGTGCACACTGAACACAGGTGCCATGAAATAGGGTTTTATAAAGCCACCTAATGAATTCAGCATCTCTTCTGTGGGGCATGCAGAGTGTCAGAAATGCTACTCCAGTCTAGGACTGGAGTAGCATATCTGGCATAAAAAGCAACGTCATTTTTTTTGGTTAATTTGATGGGCCGGTATGGCTATGCCCCAACTTTGCCTATTTTGGCGGAGCCGATTAAAACTTGAAAAGCTGAAAACCACAAAAAGTTGCGACTTTTCAAAGCTTTTACGAATTCTGGTATTATGGTTTTAGCAAATTTGTTTCTTTTATAAAGAAAAGTTTTACAACTATCTATATCATTTAGGTGGCGAAATCTATGGCAGATCTGCAGCAAAATGTGCATCTTCTTTCCATTTTCAGAAAAATTAGGATTTGTTTTATGTCGGCGCTTTTCTGACCAACTAAAAACACAAAAATCTATAGAATAATAGCTATGATTGTTTTTATTTACAGATTTTTCACAAAAAAAACAAACTGAGAACGATGTAAAAAAATACTGTCTGCAACATAAAAATGAAAATCACTAGTAAAATGATTCACTTTATTGGTCCATCCAACCGTAAGCAATAAATTAGATAAATCTTTTTTTTTTTTGCAAATATATTTTGACAGCAGGAATGTCAGGTCCCGGATCTTCAGGTATTGGGGGAATCACTTGTGTACAGCTCTTGTCTGGTAAAACAAGGTAGAAGTTGTAATCCAGCAACAGCGGAAGAACAAGACTCTGCGCACCCTGCGATATATAGGTATATAGATAGATTTCTCTCTGCATGCTATGAAAATACTCTGCTCTGGTTTATGGCTTGAAGGTGGACTGTAGCTCTTTAAAGGCAGCCTTCCTCTGCTCCTTCTCTTCCGCCTGTCTCCTCTTCTCCTCCTGTTCCGCTTTAATTTCTTGCTCGAATCGGCTGCCATGATTAATAGCCTGCACCTTAGACATAAAATAAAATCCACAGTTGTAGACACTGTATGTTTCGCAGGCGAGCAGATTTAGCACCAAATATCGTTCTTAAAGCCGCACTGGACCCCAGATTTATAGTGCACAAGTCTAAATTGGGTGCGCTAGGAACTGGAGTACATCGCTATTGAAATTTAAGCCACCGTCTTGCACATTTTTACTCACTTGGTGGTTGGGACTGGCATATAAATGCAAAAAACTTGCAAAATTTCAAGGTGTTTTTTTTCACAGAAAAACACCTTGATAAATCTGGCCCTAAGTGTTTTCTAATAAACCTATACATCCCTGCTCATTCTGAGTTTAGGTGTCAAGTAGGTGGTCCTAGCCGTTTCTGTATAACAGGTAGCTGTCAATCACTGATTAGGACCACCCATTTGATTTCTCTCCCCTTTTTTTTAACCCTTTCACCCCTGGATGATTTTCCATTTTTCATTTCTTCTTCCCCTTCTTCCGAGAGCCATAACGTTTTATTTTTTTATTTTTCCAGGCAAAGCCGTATGAGGGTTTATTTTTTTGTGGGCAGAGTTGTACTTTTGAACAACACCATTCAATCAGCCACAATAGTGTACCAGAAAACGGGGAAAAACATGCCAAGTGCAGTGAAATTGCAAAAAAAAAAAAAAAAAACGCAATTGTTTTTAATGCTTTTTATTTACCATGTTCAATAAATGGTAAAACTGACCTGAAAATGATTCCCCAGGTCCGTATGAGTGCGCAGATAACTATTCAGAAATTTGTCCAAAAAAGGGGTTGCTTTTGTCACCATTTTCTGAGAACCTGAACATTCTCATTTTTCTGAGGCTAGGTGATGGCTTGTTTTTTGTGTGGCCTGAGCTGCCTTTTTTTTTTTTTTACTGATACCATTTTGGGGTAGATACAATGTTTTGATTGTTTTTTATTGCAATGTTGCAGTAACTAAAACTCCCCCCGTAATTTTGCAGTTTTGATTTTTTTTTTTTCTCGGATTAATTTATTTGATATATAGATAGAGTGGACATTTCTGAACACAGTGATACCAGATATGAGTATTTTTTTATGGGGTAAAAGGGGGGTGATTTGAACTTTTTATTTTTTTAAACTTTCCTTTTTTTTTACTGTATTTAATAGTCCCCTAAGAAGACTTGAAGCTGTGATAGTCTGTGCTTCACAGAAGGATCTTGAGGACGGGCATGGAAATCTTCAGGAGACCCTTGGCAGACGTAACAATCAATCGACGCCCTGCGAGCACGTGACTGAAGCGCCGATGGGCGAGATCGATGAATCTCTTCCGGTCTGCTCGTATTAAATGCCACTGTCAGTGATTGACAGAGGCATTTATCTGGATAACAGCCCTGGGTGGATATCTGATCCGCTGCTATTAGAGGCACTTGATAGCTGATTAAATCAGCCATCAAGTGCGGGGAAAGATGTGGGCTCAGTGTGTGAGCCTGCATCACAGGCAGGGACACGGCCGATGACGTGAATATGTAATCAGTAAAATAGGGGATAACCTGATGAGAGCCAGGTATCCAAAGAGTGGAGATTTTCATGTTTGACCTCTGCCCCAATCATAGTCTATGGGACAAGTGGAACAAGCGCAGAACTCTTCTTTTTCCAGCGTCACTTAAGAAAGGGCAGCGCAGCGCTCCATGCTCAGGACCACTTACAAATGCAGGACCTTATTGGGATGGGAGCTGATAATACAAGTTCTCATCTCTTTTACGTTTCCACAAAGATCTTCTCGGCATCAGAAAAGATGGGTGAGTGCCACCACCTGCTGAATGCAGGGCTGTGGAGTCGGTAAGCCAAACCTCAGACTCCACAGCCATGGTTGTACCCGCGAGCACCATTCACATGGTCTGTACTGATGCCTAGAATTAGTGGTATTAGGACAGTCTGAATGTCCAGACTGTGGTGATGGCCTGTTCCATGCCGAGGAGATACTGGCTGTGTAACACAGCTGGCACATGCCTATAACAACAGTAGCTACCTCTGACTGCTATTGTTTATGCTGTATTAAGTGAACTTGTCGACAGGTTTGTGCTCAGTAACCTACACACACACACACTCAGGTCGGTGCCGTTATACTAATTAAAATGATACTTGGGGATGAAATCCATCTTGTGGTTCTTGTTTAATCTTTTTTTTTTTCAGTTAATGAGATTCTCACGTTCCAGACTTCATCACCAGGTATCATTTTAAGGCCGGCGTCACACTGGCGTTTAAAACGGCCGAGTGAGTGATAAAAAATCGCATTGCACTCGGACCAATGTTAGCATATGGTGCCGCTCCCAGCAGCCGACTTTTTGTCGGTCGTTTTCCTCGGTCCGAGACAATCGCAGCATGCTGCGATTGTCTCGGACCGAGGAAAACTCTCGGCTCACTCGCACCCATATAAGCCTATGGGTGCGAGTGAGACAGCGCACACCACTCGGATAACATCCGAGTGATGTGCGCTATAAGCGGACCCCAGCAATGGAGGAGATGGAGAAATTCATTTCTCCGCAGCTGTGCTCCGATCCTCCCTGTGTGAGAGAATCGGAGCACAGACGCATGACACTCGGCTCCTGCTCTGCTGCGAGCAGGAGCCGAGTGTCATTAGCATATCGCATCCGATGTTCTCGCATCGGATGCAATACGCTAGTGTGACGCCGGCCTATTCAGTATAACGGCGCCAACCTGACACTGCCTGCAGATTACTGAGCACAATCCTGCTGACAGGTTCCCTTTAAGTACCGCAGTCACTCAACGACAAGAATTTACTGTAAATGTCCTGCTTGCCATTGCGCTTGTGCACTCCCATCAGACCCCGCGTGACGTGATTGCAGGACATTAATGGTTACCAGCACTGCCATCTTTGTCCTCCTATGGGCTTTTTTTTTTTATTAGGGGAAAACATCAATTACAATATTTACTTAAATAAATTTTGAATTTTTTTATAACCACTAACGTATTTTTTTTTTAAATTTTTGGTATTGCCATAATTGTACTGACCTGGAGACTCATACTCAGGTCCCAAAACCCCAAATAGCGACAATGTTTCTTTTAATTCTTTTTTCATTTTATCTCACGTGTAACTCGTACCCATTTTTTACAGCTCGTCCTGAGAAAAAAAAAAAGCCATCCAAAAAAACAAAAATGGAAAAAAAATGACTATTTTTAAAAGGGTTATTGACTTTTTTTTTGTCATTCTCCCAGTGTTATGTAATTTTGAAAAAGGAATGCTCCAGTGATGAGACTGTATAAAACTTCACATTTATTGGATTGATTAAAATAGTGTAGTAAAGGCAAAAACTACTTAGAATTTGCTGACCCTACGCGTTTCTCTGTATACACTTGACTAAGGCTACAAGGCGAAACACAAAGGCTCTGGAAATTCTATGTGGTTTTGTCCTTACTTAAGTATTTTAATCAGTCCAATAAATATAGCATTTTATACCCCTTGTCTCATCACTGGGGGAATCCTTTTGCAATGATCGGCTTGTTGCATCCCTGACTCCTTGCCGCGCCTACAGGTGTATTAAATGCTGGTGAGATGACTTCCCTTGCCCAACTTCCCTACATTTGCCAATTTTATCTAATGGCTTTATAATTATTTATTTAGTAACGGGGATATAATCAATTTGCACCGCTATCCGGTTGTTTCTCTTTTTGGTATAATAGTCCTGAGCCGGAAACGGCATTGGGTGCCTCTGTCTTCTATAGGTGCTTGGATATTTAAAGATTCTCGGCTTTCATCTAATGTGCATGGGGACCTATAGACGACCACTAGAGTAAGGCGGAAGTCAGGAAAAAAAGCGAATCAACCTCTTCAGCCTCGACACATGTAAAGTTTGTGACTGCAGATTGCCCCAGAACGACCGCCCAATAACTTTTGATAGCGGATATTGGACGACCTCGGTCTATAGGAATGTTTTTGAAGCAGGGGGCGTAGAGAGCCACTGCCACCAAACGGCTCCTAATCTTGCAGGAGCTGTATGTCGGTTTTGGCACAAAGAGTTAAAAAGCCCTAGAGCAAAGTCTTTAGTGTGCCAGAATAATGGTGCAGATCGGAGATGTGCATTTTTTTTTAAATTACGGTTCTGTTTTGCTTATAAATTACACATTTTTTTTGGAACACATCGTTATCAAATTGTGCGAGAGGAAGAAATATAAGCTGAAATATGATTTGGCAGAATCAAATCTCAAAACTTTTTGTTATCTGTAGTTTTTACAAAAAAAATCAGGTATCTGCTGAAGCTCTGCTAGTGTTCTCAGCAATGAGTTATTCAGTACTAATCTTCTTTGCATTAGCTGACACACTTTCTGTGGAGGCAGGGATAACCGGGACTCATACAGCGAGGACTACGTAGCACAGCTCATCAGTGAGAGGACTAGCAGAGCTGCAGCAGATAAAACAGTACTTTCTCAAAACTACAGCAAGAAGCTCACTCAGTGACCCATTATTAGAAGCAGGTTCTCCTCCACCCCTACTGTATGCTGCTGACAGGTGGGGCTGCAGATAACTGGTGACAGGCTCACTTAGAATAGAAGGCATCTTATTAACCCACTTACCTTTGCTTCAAAGAAACTCTTGGCTCCTTTCACACCTTCAATGGAAACATCGATTTCTGAGAGTCTTGCAAGAGCGTGCAACCCGCTGTCCTCTTCCAGCTCACCCGCTGCAGCTTTGCGGAAAATTAAAAGGAACTTTAAAGAAAGAAGAAATTAAAAAAAAATAAAAAAAAAATAATGTAATAAACCTAAAATGTAAAAAGGCAAAACTATGAGGGGGAAAAAAAAGGAAAATAACCTTCCCTTATATTTATTCACATTGATCCTAAGTTATTTAGCTGGGAGACAATAATCTGCACGTTCAATTAATAAATACATATCCTGTCAGCTCCTGCAGTGATTTTACAGAACACGGCAGATATGTAAAATATATATATATAGCCACTGACATCTATATATCTATGTGTATATATCTATTCTAACCTGTCACACTGATTTTACTGTATGCGACACATGGATTGCTGGGTTTTCAAAGTACACCAAGGCGTAAAAATTGGGCAACACTCGCATGGTCCAACTGCTGTACGCACCCATAGGCTTGGAGTCTCTGTGACAATCGCAGCATGCTGCGATTTTACACGCACGCCGAATATGGCTGAGAAAATAAACGCTGACGTGAGCTGCCCCATAGGTTAACACTGGTCCGCGTGCTAAGTGATGTTTTCTCGCATAGCACTCGTCTGTATTCTTCCGTAGTGACTCCAGACTAAGAAGCCCTCCTACTCTGCACTCATTACCTGTATTAATTGCACCAGTTTGAACTCGTTACCTGTATAAAAGACACCTGTCCACACACTCACACTCCAACGTCTCCACCATGGCCAAAGAGCTGTCTAAAAACACCAGGAACAAAATTGTAGACCTACACAAGGCTGGGATGGGCTATAGGACGATAGGAAAGCAGGTGAAAAGACAACAATTGTTGGTGCAATTGAAAAATGGAAGAAACACAAGATGGCTGTCAGTCTTACTTTGTCTGGGGCTCCATGCAAGATCTCACCTCCTGGGGTAAGGATGATTCTGAGAAAGGTCAGAAATCAGTCCAGAAGTGCACGGGAGGACCTGGTCAATGCCCTGAAGAGAGCTGGGACCACAGTCCCAACCATTACCGTTAGTAACACACTACGCCATCATGGATTAAAATCCTGCAGGGCATACAATGTCCCCCTGCTCGCTCCACCACATGTCCAGGCCCGTTTGAAGTTTGCCAATAACCATCTGAATGATCCAGAGGAGGCATGTGTATCGCAAGATTTGGCCAACAACCTCTTTCCCTTTCTAAGAGCATAGACTACGGGTCATGACAATGACCAGAAACATACAGCCAGGGCAACTAAGGAGTGGCTCCATAAGAAAAATTTCAAGTTCCTGACGTGGCCTGGCCAGTCTCCAGACTTGAACCCCACAAAAAATCTTTGGAGGGAGCTGAAACTCAATGTTGCCCAGCGACAGCCCTGAAACATCTGGAGAAGATCTGTATGGAGGATACTAAGTTCTATTTTTCTTTTGTATCAAATACTTATTTCATACAATAAATGCAAATTAATTATGTAAAAATCATACAATGTGACTGTCTTCCCCTGTTGAAGTGTATCTACAATAAAAATTACAGACCCCGCCATTCTTTGTAGGTGGGAAAACTTGATACATATATACATACACACTATATATATATATATATATATATATATATATATATATATATATATATATATATATATATATATACACACACAGGTTTGAGACAGGTTTTTTGGGTTATCAGGAGTTGTATGCCAAAATCATCAGTATTAAAACAATAAAAGACCTGACAAATTTCAGTTGGTGGATAATGAATCTATAATATATGAAAGTTTAACCCTCCGTCACATACAATATTCGGACTAACGAGTTCACATACAATGTGCCTGTCAGGCGCCTGCTGGAAAAATACCTATAATATCTAATGTTTGCAATTTCAGTGCTCTAAAAGTGATCAGTGACCTTCATAGGGATGTAATAAAAGAGACTACACATAATCAGTTGCAAAAAAAAACATTTACTTAACATAAAACTAATAACTATGAAATACAAACTTTTCAAAACTCCTGCCAAATAGTCCCCAGTTCGACTCTCTCAAAAAAATGTACAAAGAAAATTTTTGAACACAAACTTAATTTTAAGGTACCTTAAGTACTATTAAAAACATATTCAATCAGAAGTAGATGCTGAGGTTTCCCCAGAAAAGTCACACTTGCAGAGCAAATAGCAAGAATTACACACCATTTTTGCATGTGTCAGGCAAATTGCTTTATGACATTTGAGACATTCATAATTTGAAAGCCTTCTGGTTCCGCTTTCCGTTTGGCAGGTGGTGCATCTCCTTCTTTTGTGAGGTGGTGCAGATTGTGACTTTTCACCATCATCTTCTGGGCGGAACCTTTTGAGCTGAACTTGAAGGCGAGAGGGGATACCGATTGTTTTCACGCTTCTCCTGCGTAGCTCTCCAAGTACTAGTTCATGGGCCAATTTTTTCAGATACAATCGTCTACGGAGTGGTTCAAGCTTGTTTTCAAGATAAATTATTTGTGAATTTATACCACCCAAATTCAACATAGCAAAAAATATGACCATTGGCCAGCGTTTGATGTTTCTGCTGACGTTGAAAGTGGAGCACATCTGATCTGCTGTATCCACACCCCCTTTGGTGGCATTGTAAAATGTAATTATCTCCGGGTTTTTTTCTGCCCCAGTCCCAGGATCGATGGCAGCATCATCATGAAGTGTTGATAGAAGAAGTACGATTTTTTTGGCATGTGGTACATAGGAAACTAAAGCCTTTCCATTATGGAATGCAAACATACTGCTGTACTGTTGTCTCTCTTTCACACTTACAAACTGTGGCGGCAATTCCCTTTTGTTTTTTCTTACAGTTCCCACATATGACAGTTTCTGAATTTTCAGATAATCTATCAGATCACAACTTGTAAACCAATTGTCAGCTGTAATATTGCGACCCGATCCAAATAAGGGTTCAGCCAGTCTTTTTACAACATCAATGGGTTTGTTGCTCACACAGTAAGGACCTTCTGGTTGTTTTCCTGCATAAACTTCCAGGTTGTAAGTGTAGGTCTTACTGGCATCAACAAGGGCATAAATTTTTATTCCATATTTGTTTGGCTTTGATGGAATATATTGATGAAAGGCACATCTACCACGAAAACCAGGGAGCATTTCGTCAATAGTGAGATTCTCTCCAGGGTAATAACTTTGTTTACAGTTTACAACAAATCTTTGAAATATATCACGAATTGGAGCAAGTCGGTCATGTGTTTTGCGTTCGGTTCGGGTAGTTCTGTCGTCAAACCGAAGGCAACGAATTAGAATCTTGAATCTGTTTATGGACATAACAAGGCTAAATTTTTCAACTCCATCCCCATCTTTACCCCAAAGTTCCTCCAAACTTTGTCTATTTGCCCTATAAGCTCCTGCAAGGTACAGTAATCCAAAAAAAGCACGCAGTTCTATTTCATCTGTGGGCTTGATGGTTCTGTTGCAGATGTACTTGTCCTTTATAATGTCTATATATTGGTTGGTATATGTGACAATAGAGTCCAGAATGTCATCTGTAAATATACTGTTCCAGCATTCAACTGCAGTTTTTGCATTACGTGCAGTTCCTATTACTGCAGGAAGGTGAGTAATAATGTTTAAAGGTTCCCTACGTTTTTTCTGGAATGGCTTCTTGTTCCATTTAGTATTTTTATCTTTTCCAATATAATATGATCCAACTTCTTCATCCTCATCACTGTCACCGTCTTGCTCTGTTTCAGAATCCAGGACACATTCTTCCACCTCATCATGAGAATCAATCTCCCTTTCCTCTCCTAAATCCTCATTCAGTGTGAGGTCTCTATCATCTAACAGCATGTTTGTTACTTCCTCAACATCAAGTTGTTTGGATAAATTGTACATTTTCCTCTCCATTTCAGCAGATAATCTGAAGCAAGAGAAGGAATATGTTAGGGAACTACTGTATATGCCTGAGCAGCACACTTTCTTTTATAAAATCTCCCTTATTTCTATGAAATATCCTCACATTTTGTGCTATACATTCATAAAACAAGCTAAATAAACTATTGTGATGAATAAAAACATAAAATACCAACCTTACTGAATGTGACGTATTCACATACAATGAGCCTGAGAGATCTGTGCAGCTATATCCTCTCCCCTGAAGCTCTGAAATCCAACTGTGATATCAGGTTTCACAGACCTTCAAGAGACAGGAGACTACCTGGAGGGAGGGGGTTTCCTCACAATCTGGTGAGGAAGGAGAAATGAAAGTAAAAGAGAAGCGCCTGTCAGATCAGTTGTATGTGACGGAGGGTTAATTGTAATCATTACATTATGGTAAATAATGAAATTTAACACTATATGCTAATTTTTTGAGAAGGACCTGTATATGTTCTTCATCCTGGTATGTGCTGCTCCATCCTGCGTCCCCATCCTGTCATGTGCTGCTCCCATCCTGCGTCCCCATCCTGTCATGCGCTGCTCCCATCCTGCGTCCCCGTCCTGTCATGCGCTGCTCCCATCCTGCGTCCCCGTCCTGTCATGCGCTGCTCCCATCCTGCGTCCCCATCCTGTCATGCGCTGCTCCCATCCTGCGTCCCCATCCTGTCATGCGCTGCTCCCATCCTGCGTTCCCGTCCTGTCATGCGCTGCTCCCATCCTGCGTCCCCGTCCTGTCATGCGCTGCTCCCATCCTGCGCCCCGTCCTGTCATGCGCTGCTCCCATCCTGCGTTCCCATCCTGTCATGCGCTGCTCCCATCCTGCGCCCCCGTCCTGTCATGTGCTGCTCCCATCCTGCGTCCCCATCCTGTCATGCGCTGCTCCCATCCTGCGTTCCCATCCTGTCATGCGCTGCTCCCATCCTGCGCCCCTGTCATGTGCTGCTCCCATCCTGCGTCCCCGTCCTGTCATGTGCTGCTCCATCCTGCGTCCCCATACTGCCTCTGACCTGGCGCGCTGTGGGGGTCAGGTGCCGGTATCGCTGCCAGCTCAGGCCCCCCAGCACTTACTATATTCACCTGTCCTCCGTTCCACCGCTGTGCGCCGCCATCTTCCCGGTCCTCTGGCTGTGACTGGTCAGTCAGAGGGCGGCGCCGGCGCGCATTAAGCGCGTCATCGCGCCCTTTGAACTGAAGGTCACAGGCCAAGGACCGGGAAGATGGCGGCGCACAGCGGTGGAACGGAGGACAGGTGAATATGGCCGATACTCACCCTCCTGGCGGTCCCTGCTTCTCTGTTGGAGATCGCAGTGTGCGTTCAGTGTTAACGCATACCGCGATCTCCCGGGAGCGTCACTCTGTGAGGCCCAGACTGCGGCGGCGCTTGCGCAGTCTATAAAGGCTTTGGACAGAGTGACGCTCCCTGCGTTATATATACACACAGTCATGGCCAAAAGTATTGACACCCCTGCAATTCTGTCAGATAATACTCATTTTCTTCCTGAAAATGATTGCAAACACAAATTATTTGGTATTATCTTCATTTAATTTGTCTTAAATGAAAAAAAACACAAAGAATTGTCCTAAAGCCAAATTGGATATATTTCCACACCAAACATAAAAAAGGGGGTGGACAAAAGTATTGGCACTGTTCGAAAAATCATGTGATGCTTCTCTAATTTGTGTAATTAACAGCACCTGTAACTTACCTGTGGCACCTAACGGGTGTTGGCAATAACTAAATCACACTTGCAGCCAGTTGACATGGAATAAAGTTGACTCAACCTCTGTCCTGTGTCCTTGTGTGTACCACATTGAGCATGGAGAAAAGAAGACCAAAGAACTGTCTGAGGACTTGAGAAACCAAATTGTGAGGAAGCATGAGCAATCTCAAGGCTACAAGTCCATCTCCAAAGACCTGAATGTTCCTGTGTCTATCGTGCGGCAGTGTCATCAAGAAGTTTAAAGCCCATGGCACTGTGGCTAACCTCCCTAGATGTGGATGGAAAAGAAAAATTGACAAGAGATTTCAACGCAAGATTGTGTGGATGTTGGATAAAGAACCTCGACTAACATCCAAACAAGTTCAAGCCGCTCTGCAGTCCGAGGGTACAACAGTGTCAACCCATACTATCAGTTGGCGTCTGAATGAAAAGGGACTGTATGGTAGGATATCCAGGAAGACCCCACTTCTTACCCCGAGACATAAAAAAGCCAGACTGGAGTTTGCCAAAACTTACCTGAAAAAGCCTAAAACGTTTTGGAAGAATGTTCTCTGGTCAGATGAGACAAAAGCAGAACTTTTTTGGGCAAAGACATCAACATAGTTTACAGGAGAAAAAAGAGACATTCAAAGAAAAGAACACGGTCCCTACAAACATGGCGGAGGTTCCCTGATGTTTTGGGGTTGCTTTGCTGCCTCTGGCAGTGGACTACTTGACCGTGTGCATGGCATTATGAAGTCTGAAGACTACCAACAAAGTTTGCAGCAGAATGTAGGGCCCAGTATGAGAAAGCTGGGTCTCCCTCAGAGGTCATGGGTCTTCCAGCAGGACAATGACCCAAAACACACTTCAAAAAGCGCTAGAAAATGGTTTGAGAGAAAGCACTGGAGACTTCTAAGGTGGCCAGCAATGAGTCCAGACCTGAATCCCATAGAACACCTGTGGAGAGATCTAAAAATGGCAGTTTGGAGAAGGCACCCTTCAAATATCAGGGACCTGGAGCAGTTTGCCAAAGAAGAATGGTCTAAAATTCCAGCAGAGCATTGTAAGAAACTCATTGATGGTTACCGGAAGCGGTTGGTCGCAGTTATTTTGGCTAAAGGTTGTGCCAATACTTTTGTCTGGGCCATTTTTGGAGTTTTGTGTGAAATGATCAATGTTTTGCTTTTTGCTTCATTCTCTTTTGTGTTTTTTCATTTAAGACAAATTAAATGAAGATAATAATACCGAAGAATTTGTGATTGCAATCATTTTCAGGAAGAAACTGAGTATTATCTGACAGAATTGCAGGGGTGTCAATACTTTTGGCCATGACTGTATATACATACAGTGGGGCAAAAAAGTATTTAGTCAGTCAGCAATAGTGCAAGTTCCACCACTTAAAAAGATGAGAGGTGTCTGTAATTTACATCATAGGTAGACCTCAACTATGGGAGACAAACTGAGAAAAAAAATCCAGAAAATCACATTGTCTGTTTTTTTATCATTTTTTTTGCATTTTATGGTGGAAAATAAGTATTTGGTCAGAAACAAACAATCAAGATTTCTGGCTCTCACAGACCTGTAACTTCTTCTTTAAGAGTCTCCTCTTTCCTCCACTCATTACCTGTAGTAATGACACCTGTTTAAACTTGTTATCAGTACAAAAAGACACCTGTGCACACCCTCAAACAGTCTGACTCCAAACTCCACTATGGTGAAGACCAAAGAGCTGTCAAAGGACACCAGAAACAAAATTGTAGCCCTGCACCAGGCTGGGAAGACTGAATCTGCAATAGCCAACCAGCTTGGAGTGAAGAAATCAACAGTGGGAGCAATAATTAGAAAATGGAAGACATACAAGACCACTGATAATCTCCCTCGATCTGGGGCTCCACGCAAAATCCCACCCTGTGGGGTCAGAATGATCACAAGAACGGTGAGCAAAAATCCCAGAACCACGCGGGGGGACCTAGTGAATGAACTGCAGAGAGCTGGGACCAATGTAACAAGGCCTACCATAAGTAACACACTACGCCACCATGGACTCAGATCCTGCAGTGCCAGACGTGTCCCACTGCTTAAGCCAGTACATGTCCGGGCCCGTCTGAAGTTTGCTAGAGAGCATTTGGATGATCCAGAGGAGTTTTGGGAGAATGTCCTATGGTCTGATGAAACCAAACTGGAACTGTTTGGTAGAAACACAACTTGTCGTGTTTGGAGGAAAAAGAATACTGAGTTGCATCCATCAAACACCATACCTACTGTAAAGCATGGTGGTGGAAACATCATGCTTTGGGGCTGTTTCTCTGCAAAGGGGCCAGAACGACTGATCCGGGTACATGAAAGAATGAATGGGGCCATGTATCGTGAGATTTTGAGTGCAAACCTCCTTCCATCAGCAAGGGCATTGAAGATGAAACGTGGCTGGGTCTTTCAACATGACAATGATCCAAAGCACACCGCCAGGGCAACGAAGGAGTGGCTTCGTAAGAAGCATTTCAAGGTCCTGGAGTGGCCTAGCCAGTCTCCAGATCTCAACCCTATAGAAAACCTTTGGAGGGAGTTGAAAGTCCGTGTTGCCAAGCGAAAAGCCAAAAACATCACTGCTCTAGAGGAGATCTGCATGGAGGAATGGGCCAACATACCAACAACAGTGTGTGGCAACCTTGTGAAGATTTACAGAAAACGTTTGACCTCTGTCATTGCCAACAAAGAATATATTACAAAGTATTGAGATGAAATTTTGTTTCTGACCAAATACTTATTTTCCACCATAATATGCAAATAAAATGTTAAAAAAACAGACAATGTGATTTTCTGGATTTTTTTTCTCAGTTTGTCTCCCATAGTTGAGGTCTACCTATGATGTAAATTACAGACGCCTCATCTTTTTAAGTGGTGGAACTTGCACTATTGCTGACTGGCTAAATACTTTTTTGCCCAACTGTACATATACACACACACATATATATATATGTACATACTGTACTACACGGCTTTGCACGGGTTAATAACTGCTGTTAGCAAACTAGAATGTGTTAACAAAAATTTATTCTGCACACAAAAACCACAAAACCGATAGAAATGTAATTATTAAAAGGCAAAAACTAAGCTAATAGAAGCATTTCACAACATATATTTCAACACCAGAGATATTCCACACATATTTAACTAAATTGGCCAAGTAATGTGAAATAATCTTCTACTACTTATTCGAGAGCCTTTTGATAAACGACATTCTTAGTTTTGCATGTGCCTAGTTTTGCATGTGGCGAGTTTTGCGCGTGGCGAGTTTTGAGCAGGGACTTTTGTGTTTCGACTTTTATGTGGTGAGGTTGGTGTATGTGTGGTGAAATGTGTGCTGAGGGTGGTATATGTGTTCAAGCACGTGGTAGTGTGTGGTGCATTTTGTGTGTGTGTTCATATCCCCGTGTGTGGTGAGTATCCCATGTCGGGGCCCCACCTTAGCAACTGTACGGTATATATTCTTATCCTATACACTCTCGGGGTCCAGACGTGTGACTGTGCAAAATTTTGTGGCTGTAGCTGCGACGGTGCAGATGCCAATCCCGGACATACACACACACACACTCAGCTTCATATATTACCGTGTATACTCGAGTATAAGCCGACCCCCTAATTTTGCCACAAAAAACTGGGAAAACTTAATGACTCGAGTATAAGCCTAGGGTGGGAAATGCAGCAGCTACCTGTAAATGTCAAAAGTTAAAATAGATACCAATAAAAGTAACATTAATTGAGACATCAGTAGGTTAAGTGTTTTTGAATATTGATATTGAATCAAGAGCCCCATATGATGCTCTATACAGTTTGATGGGCTTCATAAGATGCTCCATATTAAAATATGCCCCATATAATCCTGCATAAAAGTTAATAATGGCCCCATAAGATGCTCCATACACATTTGCCCCATATAGTGCTGCACAAACGTTAATTATGGCCCCATAAGATGCTCCATACAGACACTTGCCCCATATAGTGCTGCACAAACGTTAATTATGGCCCCATAAGATGCTCCATATAGACACTTGCCCCATTTGCTGTTGCTGTGATAAAAAAAAAAAAAAATCACATACTCCCCTCTCGTCGCTCAGGCCCCCAGCACTTTCTATATTCACTTTTCCTCATTTCAGTGTCGCTGTGTCTTCAGCCTCCTCTGCACTGACGTTCAGGCAGAGGGTGCGCACTAACCACGTCACCGCGCCCTCTGACCTGAGCGTCACTGCAGAAGACTCTGAAGACGGAGCGGCACCGGAACGAGGAAAGGTGACTATTGCGCAGCGCTCCCCCTCCCCATTATGCTCACCGTTACCGCTCATTACAGTAATGAATATGCGGCTCCACCCCTATGGGAGGTGGAGCTGCATATTCATTACTGTAATGAGCGGTACCATGTGACCGCTCAGTACAGGAAGAAGCTGCGGCGTCGGGGAACCAGGGACCTGCAGGAGTAGGTGAGTATAATTAGACAGCCCCCGCTCCCCCTCCCCTGCCGATCCCTGGGTATGACTCGAGTATAAGCAGAGAGGGGGACTTTCAGCCCCAAATAATGGGCTCAAAATCTTGGCTTATACTCGAGTATATACGGTAGACATATATTTGCAAACCAAGAAAAATTGACTTGCAAACTGATACTACATACTGTGTAGGTCTGTAATAGTGACTTGTACACAGTGTGTGTTTATCTTTGTTTTTTGTGTACTACTATGCTAAGTGTGTATTGTATTCTGTAAACAGTTTGTTGACTTCGAAGGTAGATACGGAAAAAGGCTGTGAGGGTGGACTGAAAGACACTGGGTAAATCTAAAAATAGATCACATGCCTCAGCTATAAAAGAGACTTCTTTTCTTCTGGTTGGTGTCACTCTTCAGGATCTCAGCTGAGGGTGCATCGGACCCAGCTGAAAGAACACAGGACTGCTCTTGGTTATCTCCCTACACTTGTCGTTACCTCCTGTCTGCATGCATATCACAAGTGGAGTATCAACCCGGGGAGCTCGGACATAACATCTACCATTATCCTGGCGAGTCAGCGCAAGTGTGAGGCCCTGTAATGTGCACCATCTTGGGGTAATTGCTGGGATTGTTCTGTTTGCTATTGGGTGTTGTGGTTCAATAAAGTATTGCCACACTGTTTTACCCTAACCCTGTGTCGTCTGAGTAGTGTATTGCACACCGGGAGATAGAGCGGGTGTTCAGTGGTATGAGCCCTGGTCCATGCAGTCTTGCTAAAGGCAGCCGGGCCAGTGGACGAGAGCACCCACTGACCCCGTTTCTCCAAAACATACACACACACATA